>NC_141699.1:1059772943-1060372943 GCF_964263255.1 Lissotriton vulgaris
TACGGCGCATCCATGGTGACGCAAGGGTTTTGCATGGAGGCGCAGGGAAAGTGACGCATCCCTACAGATGCGTCACTTTCTTGTAAATCTGCCCCCTGGTGTTTTAGAAAGTCAAACGCAGGATGAGGTCATGAGCTTGCTTAAAGACGTGTTTCTGGTGAAATGAATTCCGACAACTTATATAGGGGAGTGAGCACATGCACCATTGGCAATGCGGCTTGATGCACTTTTCTCCATTGCACAATTGTTGTGGTAAGAGGCAGATATCTGATGGTTTGAGGAGAGTTCTTCACTAGTGCAAGAAAGCACGCGGGCCGGGGAGGCGAAGCCGGACCACTGAGGGGCCCGTGGCAAACCCCTACTGGGGTGCAGGCTAAAAAGTGGACACCACCAAGCCCGGGAAATGGCCATGCACAGATTGGGCCACGTGGTTCAAATGGCCCAATAGGCACGGGCCCCCTGGGGGCGCACCAGGACTTAAGGGCGTAGGGGGCCCTCACCAAGAATATATGCCTTCACCGTCTTGCCCCTCCTGGGAGGGGTGGCACACTTATTCCTAGATAAGCTGAGCACTGTAGGTTCACTACCTGCAGTATAGGATCCCAGACCGAGTCAGCTTGATTACTGCAGTGCACTAAGTTACTGGTTCTTCAGTCAGTTCCCTAATCAAATGCTCCATCTAGTAACAAACCCAAGAAAAACTGACCAGACCACTTGTGTGGTCACCTGAATGGGAATTTAAGCAGTCCTTTTTCCTAGGAGGAAGCCATTTTAGGAAGAGCTGGATGGTCTCTATTCTATGAACTCAGTGAGCAAACCTATCCCTCGTCCCCTCTCCCCTGTTGGGTGCCCAATCCAGAAGTAGGCCACCCCAAGCATGTTGCATTTGTGCCACCTGGGCTCCTCAATTCTTGGTTTTGGACTAAACACCATGCTTCTACATACATTTAGCAAGCCTAGCTGGAAGAATTAAGAAGGAAATCATGGAGAGGCGGAAACTGGCCACCAACACCAATGGCTGTCTCTGAGTAGAGCTTCGCTGTGCCTTGGAGCAGGGGGCCGCCTAAACAGTGCATTTCATGCCTACGACCCCCTCCTTGCATGGGAGGGGGAGCGTTGACATGTGGAACTTCCCATGAGCCGCCATTTGCCTCAACTGAGGCATACAGGTGATGTTGCAGCCCAGAGCAGTCTACAGGCCTCCTTTGCTTTTCTCGATAGACGCGATATGACGCACAAGGGCAGGACACGCCCTATGTAATGCTGCTGCTTGTGAACTGCAACAAGCTCATGGTCTCTGCGCACCGGAGCCCCATCCCGGCTCACGACGAGAGCAGCAATCATGCTTTATCAATTCAGGTGGTGCTCAGACCTCCCCAAGTACCTAGGGGTCTACATTACTATGGGTCTAGACAACCTCATCTCAGTTAATTTGGAGCTACTAATAGCCAGAACTATCACAAACTACAACAAATGGTCCAAGCTGAATTTATCCCCATGGGGTAGGGTCCAAGCAGTCGAGATGGCAGTGGGCCTCGCTTCACTTACTTCCTATGGATGCTCCTGATCACGGTCTGCATTTAAGTATGGAGAGGTATAGGGCGAGGGAGCAAATGCTTTACTTGGGGCTCCCTGAAACCCCAGCTTCAGATGTCATGCCTGATAGCCGGCAGGCGCTGCGGTGGCCTGAGTCTCCCAAGCCTGGGACACTATGCCACAGTCCTACACTTATCGCAGCTGATCTATTTCTTGCCAACACATACTGATCAACCACTTTGAGTGCAAATTGAAGGCCATCTTGCACATGGAGGCCCTGGCCTACATGTGATTTAAGGCCCTAGTCAAATCTATTCTCAGGCCCGAAACCCAATGTTACTCCATGGTATGGCAACGCTCCTACAAATTAATGCCTAAATCCACAGTGGCACCCCGATCTGGCACAATGACGGGATAATCATTGACAAATGATCTATAGCATGGGAGGCATGGCATTACTGGGGGATTGTGATGATTAACCACCCCCTTTATGTGAGGACCTGTAGCCTTTCACCTCCCAATGGGATGAATCTCATCTTCCACAATCGCAAGAATAGCGATAGCTCCAACTACACCACATCTTACTGGTTGTGCTTGGAGATCCACCATGAGAGCTCCCGCCATCCTCAATTGCCCAACACTTGCAACACTGGGGCCTTTTCAAGGGTGTGGTTTCTAACTTCTACAATCTGCTGGTGCACCATATATAGTCCCGGCCCATTCTGAACCACTTACGCCGCAAATGGTAGGATCTACTCCGTATACACTATTCCAAGGGGAAAGACCTCATAGGGGATCTTGACAAGGGTATTAGGGAATCTCTGAAGAGATCTTACCATTTTTAAGACACTTCAGGACTGCTACTGGATCCCCAAGAAACTACACTCGCAGGTCTCTTACACCATACGAACTACTGGCGGTGCCCCTACCGGGACTGCAACATGCTTCATATCCTTTATTTCTGTCCTGACTTACGGTCCTATTGTCCCAAATCCATAACACCCTGACTGAGGCCGTAGACCTGTCCATCCCCCTTTGTGGGAAAGAGGTCATGCTACACGACACAATTGATATGCCCACGCCGACCAATCCAGCAGGACACCTCTTGGCAATGGCTTTAATGACAACAAAAATCTGCATTCTGCACCATTGATGTTCCTCCCAGAGGCCGACTTATATGGACTGGTTGACTGAAATGTACACAACTGCATCCTATGAACAACTCATATACCGGCTACAAGACTGGATGGAAATGTTTCCCCATATATGTGCCCCATTCTAGTAAATCCTGGACTCAGACAATGACCAAGGGATCGGAAGGGTGCAAACTGGAACTCAGACCATGACTTAAGACGGACGTTCATCAGCGGAATAGACCCACAATGAACGACATCCCATGTTATCTCTTTATCCCAACGCTCCCTCCTTCTCCGTCACCATACTATGCAGTAACTGGTCCATCACCCTTCCCGCCACTATTATGCCCAGGTTAATGTCCCTTTTTCTGTTTCCCACCCCAATGCCATACAACCTGGTTGTTTGTATACCATCTCCCATAGGGGCCATATACACAGTTTTACCTCGTGGTGCAGACCCCAGGTTCTGACGATAATCATGTGTGACCTAGCCCAGCATTGTTTTGTGCTGCTTGGGGTCTTGGTTTCACCCCCACTTGAGGATGATACCTTTTTCTGTTCTATTTCTAATCTGCCTTGTTCTATGCTTTATGCTTCTCCAACACCCTTTGTTTATTTTATAAAGCTAGGAAGACCAGTGCTTAATTTGCAAAACGATAAGTGCCAGTGCCCTCGTTAGGTGGCCACCGCACTGTGCACCATCCATTGCCACTTCCAACGCTGCCAGTAACAGTGCCAGCACAAGTACTACCCATCACACACCTTCAAGTGTGACAGTTAAGACTACTCCAGGACCCCAAACCCTTTAAGAATGGCTTGGGCATGAAGAATTCGTTATTTGTAATGTATATTGAATTAATAAACAACTGTTTTTCTGCTCATCTGTAAATTGTACTAACAGTGCCACCATGTGGCAGCTCTCATCAGAGAAGCTGTTGACAATTAAGTGCCGGTGCTGAGCACCAGAAACCACTAGCTCAAATTAAGCACTGACTAAACCCAGTGATAACATCTGGGAACTACTCCCCCTCACCTCATATTAGTTAATGTTTGTTATGTATGTTTTTCCATGTACAAAAGACCTAAAATATAGACACTGTGACTGTGTTGCTGCCCTCCCCTCCCTTTGTGTACTACAAATGAAAATTGAAACAAAAAAAGAAAGAAATCATCGAAGTGAAATGCCAAAAAGTTCAAATGTGAAGGGTATGTTGAAAAGAAAAAAGTAGGTAACAATTGTCAAAAGCAGGAGACAGAGGAGTTCAGAGTGCTGTGAAGTTGGAAAATGATTGCTAACAGAAAGATAGGGTGTCCTACTGGAAAGAACAGAATGGAAACCAGCAGGAAAAGGTGTAAAGAGACCAGATAACAGTGAAGACTAGGAATAAATAATGCATTCAGTTATAAAAGGAGACATGGCTAGATAGATCCAGTGAACGCTTTTTCTAATGGTACTAGATACCTGTCATACGCTGATTAGACAATAAAATCACCATATTTACTAACCAGAGATCCCTGGGTCCAGTGGGAGTGAAGAAAAATGGCTGATCTCCTCTGCCCAACTGCGATCTCCAGATCAAGCGTTGGATGCGCTTAATCAGAGGTAACCTTAGGAATATTCTAGCACTCCCAGAACGTAGACCCCTCTTTCCTTTGATGTTGGACCTGGATATTCGCCGTACTGATGACCACGCGGTGCTACGTCTATTTTTGTATTGGATTCACATGTGGTCAACAAGCGAATTAGTGGATTACAGAGAGGCTTTAAAGGAAATTATTAAAATAAAAAATGTAAGTTGGTATGGCTGAATCACATTGAGGATTGGCTAGACAATTTAGGACTAAGCCATTATTGGTCGGATCCGGAGTCCCTTACACTAAACTGTAAAAACAACTGAAGGAGAGATACTGGGACTTCATCCGAAACTCTAAGTTACATAATTGTGATGTTGGGGTCGTTTTCTCTTAAGTTTCCTAATGTAAAGATGGAGTGTAGATTTGAGCCATTCATGGATGAGATTTTACCAGTTTTAGCGAAGTCGCTGTATTTAAAATTTCGTTATGGTATTCTACAGATTAAATCTAATACCTCGAGATGGCTTTGTAAGAAGGGTACCATAGTAAAGGATGATCTAATTAAATGCGAATTGTGCTGTACAAATGCCAAAGAGGATGAAGCGCATATATTATTTTTCTGTCCTGCCTATATACACTTAAGGAAAAAATGGATAAAACCCATCTATCGTCTCTTTGGATTTGTGCGCTTCGGGGAAGCAGAAAGAATTCTAAGAGCAGAAACAACTCAATCGGTTTTCTTTAGTGTAAGTAGGTACCTGTTCTTTGTTGCCATTGTAAGAAGGCGATTGGGCTTCAAGTTCTAATGTCCTTAGTGACGACATTAATTATGATACCGATTAGTGTGTCTTACGAAATTTTCTTTCTTGTTTTGCAATGCCTAGATAGTATTAACTTATGCATCATTTTTAGGCTAATATATGTATTTATTTTTTTAAAGCGCAAATGTATTTGAGGGTAAATTTGAGAAAATGGGCCTGGATATGTTCACTGTTCATTAAAAAAAATTGTTTTCTTTTAATGTGCTTCTGTATATCTGTTATGATTACTAAATCGAAATAAAGATTTTGAATTGAATTGAATTGGATTAGACAATAAAATCACCATATTTACTAACCTGAGACCCCTGGGTCCAGTGGGAGTGAAGAACAATGGCTGATCTCCTATGCCCAACTGCGATCTCCAGATCAAGCGTTGGATGCGCTTAATCAGAGGTAACCCGAGGGATAGAGAGGAAACTGGATGAAAGAGAAGATAAGACAACTGCATCTGCAAGTTTCTGGGGTGCTGTGTTACTTCATGCTGCTCTGATTGGTGTTAAGATGTCTCTTAATAGTTTTATCTTGCTGCCTCTCTACCGTTGAATTAAATGCTGTAGGCGTATCAAGGCAAGGATAAAAGACAATGTTTACTACACCTCCCAACCACTGGATGGTCAATCCCCATTGTGGCCTCCTGTGTGTGGGCAAACCTCCCCCATGCCTTGTTTTTCCTTCAAACCTCTCTTAGCTGCTCTGGTGGCTCCTCCGCTAAGGCGGAGGCACATCGCCCTACAAGAAAAATAAAATTATAACCCCAGGTTATCATCATTTTATTTTTCCCTAGCGGATCTCCTGATGCCGGGTTGGGCTGGGCAGCCCAAGGAGCAGGGAAGGAGTGGTGGCACTCCCCAAGTGCAATTGACTGATTGGCCGGCTGTCTTGGCCCGGCCAAATAGTCCTGCACACTGTGCATGTTTCCCCATCAGGCTGTAGTACACCGCCTGGCGAGGAACATGCCCAGCCTCCCATTATCCTTCTGAGTCGCCGAGCCTCGGGGCTCAGACCAATAACGACTCTGCTATTAGCAGCATTGTGATTGGCTAGAGGTGTCTGAAAGCCTGGGTGCTTCCTGTTTCTGTATTGGCAAAAAGGACGGAGTCGAGGCAGCTTCTTTCTTTTTGTTTAACCCCCTCGCCCCGCCCCTCCACTGATACCCAGTAGCAGCCTCTACTGCTTAGCTGGTGTGCAAAGTATGAATGTCCAGCATCGAAGGTCTTTTGACTGTCGATCCGAACTCTCGACTTCGTGCTTGAGAGTTTTCCCATATGCGCCTTAGACCCTAAGTCCTAGAACCTTGCACTCTCAATTACACTAATGTGTTGCTAGCTTTATCTAGAGCAACACGCTCGCTTTATCTAGATGTTAGGTCCTGTTCCTATCACAACAACTTCCTCTAACAATCACGCTTAACCTTACACAACGTCTCACAAATGTTCTCTTAAATTGCAGATTAATCTCCCCTATTTCTAATTACGCGAGGTGATAAGCACGCATACTATAGTTTAGGATGAATTGTGATCATCTGAGTCCTTTCTTTTACAGGTTTCGGTGTGAGGAATCAGTGAAGATTGGGTATTCTGGGATGCTGTCTACTGGGAAGACTGGACAATCAAAAGGACGACTGAAGTCATTTTGGGAAGCTGGACAGGATTGTGCAGAGAAGTCTGACAACTGAACAGGAGCTTGCTTCTGCTGATGCTGCTGCTGAGTTCCCGATTGGCAATCAGGACGTGGCGGGTGGGCATGCCTTCGATAGGCTCTGGATTCAAAGCGGCAGCCGAGAAGATTCCAGAAGGTTCCAGATCCCAAATCAGACCTGGGAAAATTTTTTATGACACCAGAGTAATTGATGTTATTTTGGTCATTTCACATAACAAAAGTATGCAAAATTATCAATAATATGCCAATGCTCCACATTACATAGTTTCGTCGAGACACGTTTACGCGAAATGTGCCATTTTACAAATGTATTATTGAGAGCAGCATTTCAGACAGATTCTTTTACCTAAGAAGACCATTTGCTTAATTTTTTTGCAAAAAACTACACATCTGAATGTGAACAGCAGTGTTTTAAATGCGGGCAGCAGTTCTTTTTTGTATGGGCAGTTAGCATGCATTTCAGGTAGATTTTCTTACCCGAGCAAACTGTTGGGGTAATTTTTAAGTGCATATCCACAAATCTTAATGCCGGCAGCAGTGCTTTATACACTACCAAATACAAAGCAACTTCAAACAATATATTCAAGTTGATTTATTACCCAACCAGACCACTTGCTTGATTAATTTGTTTATTGCATGATGCATCTCTCGTAATTAAGCATCATTTTTTTGTAGTTTCTCTTAATTATGCTGCCCAAAATTACACAAGTTAGCCCACTGTATTCAAAATGGCCACCAAGATGTTTCCAGAAAGGTCCCAGAGGTTCTTGAGGAAGGTAACCTAGTGCAAGTGGGGCAAATCAAATTGGTGGTGAATGAAAATGTCCCTAACAGAGCAAAAGTAGGTTTCAATTCTATTAAGGACACAGAGGCGAAGATTATGCTTTCCTTCTTCGCTTCAATCACATTTCTCAAAATTCAGCAGCCATTAGAGCGATTAAAATGACTTTTCCCTTAAACACCAAGGTATCAAAGCTATAAAGAGTTCATAAGTTCTTCTTCAATATCTGCAGCTAGATCCAAACATAGACCTATGTCGCTATCTGCTCTCCCACTCTCTTCGCGCGAATAGCGTCATAAGTTGTTTCTCATGCACCTTGTTTAGCTCCATCATTTGGTGCTACCCTCATCGAAACATTACATTGTAAAGGTACATCAGACTACTCACTTTACAACGGGGTGGGTTTGTGTCTGCCTGGATCGCCGAGTGGGATAATCCTCCCCTCTGTGTCCTTAATAGAATCAAAACTTACCTTCACTCTACTAGGCCCATTTTCATTCGATGTCAGGACCAGAGGTGAGGATTATGCTAGTTCAAAGCTTACTTACCACCAACTGGGCTACATCCGCCCCCGGCTTGTCGTGTAGTTCATCCCATTCCGTAGGGTCTGCACATTGTTTGGATGACATAAACTAATGGCCTGGTGTCAAGAATGATTCCAGACACTCACCGCAGGATATGATGTCCTATAGACCAGCTAGCCCACAGTGCCACCGTGAGCCCCCCTAACCTACCAGGGAGCAAATAGTTGTTGCCAACCACTGAACATGACCACCCAGACCCTTCAATTCGCTCATTTTATTCAATGGTGTGAGGCCACTGCTCTATCCAGTCCGATGCTCTTCGGTGCCCTCTTTCCTACTAAAACCAAGCAGAAAGAAATCAAATACAGAATTATAGATGAGTAACTGGGACTAAATGGGGGGGGTTCTTTTTGCCAAGGGTTTTCAGTAAAATGATATATAAAATGACTGCAAAGCTCAAGGTGTATATAATGTCACGCAGAACCCCAAGCTGAAAAATACTCCCATTATTCAAAGTTAATCAGCTAAAATGTGATGGTGTTTACAGATTTAATAAAGACTAATATTGATAGCCTGGACTGGAGCAGTCAAGCTCCAGTTACAGGACTGGAAATTGTTATGTCGCAGCAGTAGAAACCAAGTTTATTTTCTCACTGCTGTGATAATTGAAGACAATAACATTAGTTTGAAAAGCCTGTTCACAACAGTGGACAGGTAGGGAATCCACTTAAAACACAAAAGATTGGATATGGGCAACTGTGAATAACAGGCCTATTTTTCACCAATAGCTTCTTAGGGTTTGGCTGTCCTGTGCGGACCGCCACGCCCAACCCTGCTCCAGGTCCACCAAACCTGTGTGCGCACAGCCCTCCAGATGATGACTTTTTAGTCACTGGATGGCGGAATAGGCACGCCAATGGGAACGTCAATGGGAATATCAAAGGCAGTACCTGCACAGCATGGACTTGGGCATTCCATGCCGTGCAGGTTCTGCGGTGCATGCACACAGGGGCGCACAACATGTGCTCCTTGCATACACCCCAAGGCCCAGAGGGAATAGGGTGTTCTTTAGGGCCCTGCTTGTAGAGTGGTTTGGCTCACTGGTTAGAGGCGGCAGACCCGGAAGCAGAGGTCGACCCGGGATCAGGGTTCGATTCCCAACATGGCAGGGTCTTGGGCCATGGTCAGCGGACTCGATAATTCTCGCCTCGGTGCCTACTCCAACCATGGGACCCACTCAGCAACTCTGGGCAATAGCTTGCTTAATCTCTACTAAAGGCCCCATCAGCGCTGGGGATGCTTGTCTTCACCTTGGAGATGCCCAGGAGGGACCATCTCACAGCGAAAGCACCGGGACGCCCCTTTGCTGGGACAGCTGTGCGCTTTACAAGTATACAACATTTAACATTTCCACTCCACTACGGTTTTCATGTAGGAGAAACCGCCATGAAAACCGTGATGGAGAAGAAACTCTTAATATATTTGGCGGAACCACGGCAGCCCCGCCAAGTATATTGCAGCCTCAAGACCACCATGCCACCTCCAGGGATCTCTGATCCCTGGTGGTTACGGCAGTGCAATGGTGGTCCAACTTCCCAACTTGTAATGGGGCAGTCCAAACGCTGGTGCGGGGGGGCTGGACTACCTCCGCTGCACCCCCACGAGTCTGGCGTTACTCGTTCCGCCAGACTATTAATTCTTAATCAGGCCCTTAGTGACATCAAATGGACAACAAGAGAGACGTTTGTGCTATCTATGAGGTCTGTCAGAAAGCCACAGTGAAATATAACACTATTTTTAACATTTTAGCTATCTATAATTGTATGTCATATATGTCTCCCAGATCATCTGCCCCTGATTCCACCATTTATGCTGGAGCAGAGGAGTGATGGGAGAGCATGTGTAACATAGCCTGGCCACTAAAAGTAAAAAAAGAAAATCTAACTCCTGCCACCCATCCCCACCATCGTCTAAAAATTGCAAAAAATTGCCCATATCCTAAAGTAAAAAAATCACGTAGCTTCTTGCAACCCACCCTCAATCATGCGCTCCGCTCTCACATAGAGAGTGAAGAGACGGCGCTGTGCTGACAACTACTTTGTTGGAGGCACATGTCAATGCTGGTTGCTTTGTATACTGTCAACACTGGTTTGCAGAGACCTGCGTTGAAGGGGGCATGGTGGAAGAAGGTGGTTGGTGCTGGCATAGCACTATTCGCATTCTCCTGTCTCTCTTGGGTCTGCAGAGACACAGCATACGCAGAAGAAGGTAGATGAGGCTGCCAAAAGCCATTTCACCAACAGGAAACAGCCTTTACAATGCGGGCTAAGCCATGCATGCCGTTTCCAAGCAAGTGCAACCACGCTTGCCTTAACCACGCATATGCATTGTTAAGACACATGCGCGGTCTATGGGCGGGCACAGAAAGAGGAAGGATCTGGAGAGTACGTATTGAGGTAAGTGGGGCTGGGGCTGGGTTTTGGGGGCAGTTTTTAAAGTTTGGGGCAGTTTTTAGGTCCGGGGGTTGGGGTTGTTTTCAGGGCTCAGTTAAGCGTTGGAAACTTTTTAGGACTCAGGGGGTCACGGTAGTTTTTAGAGCTTGGGGCATCGGGTAATTTTTAGGGCTCATGGGGGTCGGTCAGTTTTTAGGGCTGGGGGGCCAGGTTTGTTTTTGGGTCCTAGGGTGAGTGGAGTAGTTTTTATGGCTCCGGGGATCGTGTATTTTTCATGGCTCAGGTGGGTCGGAACGTATTTAGGTCTCGGAGGGGTCAGGTGGTTTTTTAGGGCTCAGGTGGGAACTTTAACAAATATCCCTTTAACAGTCTCCTCTTGGGGAGAGGAGTTGGCCTAACGGCTAGGGCTGTCATCCTCGAATCTGGGGAACTGGGTTTGAGTCTCTGCAATGACGCTGAACATCCAGAGATTCTGGGAAAATCATTTAATCTTCCCGTGCCTAACAAAAAATGAACGTGTTTTCTTGTAACGCAACTGGTGCAATGTAAAGAGCTCTGATACCCGATAACTTTGGGTCAAGTTCACGCTATATAAAACTCTGTAAACTTTTTCCACGAAATTGTGTGGGAAAGGCATGCATGGTAAAGGCATACATGGTAAAGGAATGCATTGTTCAGACGCATTCGTGGTTAGGGCAGTGTTGTAAAAGCACGCATGGTTTAGTCATGCATGCCTCTATCATACAACCTTCACCAACACTCGCAGGTCTCTGGAGAACCAGGGAGAAGTCATAACAATGGCGAAGAGAAGGCTTCTACTTGTGATGTCTCACCAGACAATAATTACATTGGTTACCCACTGTTCCTACATCACAGCAGTGAATAACCAGATGTCGATTCTGTCACTCACAATACGGCGTCATGTGGAAACCATGCATAAGACAATTAATAATTACTTACTATACTGCAAAAGGACATAATAAACCTAAATTTGAGCATATGTCCAACAAATCCAAAATGTGCAAGTATTAGGCTGTTAGGGCTCAAACTTCTGCAAGCCATCTACCACAAGTACACTACACATCTGCTGTCAAATAGGCGTGGGACAGGTTGCATATGCACCTTGGTATGTCCTTCAGACTCCGGGGCATATTTACAAGTCCCTATCACCACTGGAGTGTCTCAGTGTTTTTTTGATGCTTCGGTGGCATGGTGCCATCTTCAATATTTACAAGCTTGTAAAAATTCCCCCTTCCACTGCAATCCTCTGCGGCATACGAACATGCAATGAGTTTTGCTGTGGGTGTTCCACCGCAACACCCATTGCTTTTTAATACTGCCCCAGATTTGCAAGGAGGTGTAAATCTGTGGCAGTGTATAAAACTAATGCCATGCGAGAGCAGGTGTTATAATGGTGCACAAGGATAAATGATTTATTCGTTTGAGCTTTTTCTCAGTGTGCTGCATTCTACAGCACACATAGATGGAGCACAAATCCATTAATTATTGTTTATATGCAGGAAGGGGAACCTTCCTACACATACACAATTATTCCCTGCAACACAGGCACCCTTGCACTATGGTGCAAGGTTGCCTGCTTTGGTGCTATTCAGAAAAGGGGGTGGTGATGAACAGAGTGTCTGAATTAAGCAGACCACTCTTACCCAGTCCAAAGACCAGGGCTTGATCCATCACCGTTATTTATCTCACTGCACCATCCCAGCTCAGAACCTGGCTATATGCAAATCAGTCTGTCCCTGGCCCAGTGCATCATGGGAACAGGGCAGACTAAACTACCAAGCCAATTCTTCACCAGAAAAGAGACAAGCTACCGGGGACCGGTTTCTGGCATTTCAGCCTTCTTCAGCCCGGCTTGCTTGAATCCTGATGGTGCAGTGAGAAAGGGACTCATGTCTGAGTATACCCTGCCACACCTATAGTGGCCAAAAACGATTCAGAAAAAGGGGTGGTGATGAACAGAGTGTCTGAATTAAGCAGACCACTCTTACCCAGTCCAAAGATCAAGGCTTGATCCATCACCGTTATTTATCTCACTGCACCATCCCAGCTCAGAACCTGGCTATATGCAAATCAGTCTGTCCCTGGCCCAGTGCATCATGGGAACAGGGCAGACTAAACTACCAAGCCAATTCTTCACCAGAAAGGAGACAAGCTACCGGGGACCGGTTTCTGGCATTTCAGCCTTCTTCGGCCCGGCTTGCTTGCATCCTGATGGTGCAGTGAGAAAGGGACTCATGTCTGAGTATACCCTGCCACACCTATTGTCATGATTCTCGTGTTTTGAGTCGCGGCGGCCGTTAGCTGAGTAACCCGGCAAGCCACGAACTCTTATTTCCGCAGTACCTGAGTCGGCGATAGACCAGAACTACAATTCCCGGCATGCCTGCATGGGAGAGACGGAGAGCCAGACGTCACGTACGTCATGACGCAGACCAGGAAGTAAAACAAGCCGGCGCAACCAGAAACGCTGCCGATAATTCGTTTGGTTCTGGTGGCTTGTCCAGAAATCCGGTACGGTCGTTCCGATTTATTCCAGCCGTTGATTTTCTCCTTGCGGTGGTACAATTGGTTCTGATGACTTGGTTATGAACTGTTCTACCTGAAGTATCTTTGACTCGAGCTGTGTATTATCCAATGCACAGGGTATCGTATTTGGAACTCTTTAACTAGTCGAACTTCTTGAAAGACTGTGGGCTCTGAGGCTAAGAGTCACGTGGTCTGTTTACCTTGTTTCGTTTTGCAAGCAGAAAGACTCTTTGGTAGGGCTCTGCCGTAAGAGCCAGAGATTTATTTTCTTCAGTACTTCGCTTGTTGGATTCAGTGAAATAATACCCAATGCATTGAGTACAGACATTGAACTGTTTGTTGTGGTATTCTGTGTTGGGTTCGGTGCATGGACATTCATATGCAGCACCTTGTGTCTTTGTTACAACGGTAACAAATATCTCATAACCTCACCAGCAGTGTTCCAGGTTAAAGACGTATTAACTATCGAACCTGCCATTTATTGCTATTTTGTGTTCCTGTTTGTTTTTGGAGAGAATTACCTGGGAGAACTGTCAGTGGGTTTGGTTAAGCAAAAGAAACATGTTTTCAGGTGTGTTCCCCAGTTGATACACATATAGATCTATGCATAGTCCCACATTTTCCGACCTATGTTGTAAGGCTTGTTTTCTCGATTTCAGTTATCCAAAGTCCAGGTTCCATCCCGTGAACTCTCCTAGATATAGTCCCTCGCATTTTGCTTTACAGGTAGGCAGGGGGTTGAAGCTATCTCTAACACAAGGGAACTGAAATCTGATGTTGTTCTATGTATTCCTGAAATAGCATTGTATTTGAACATCTGTTACTTGTCGTTCCAGATCTCCCTCCCCGCTGTTCCCTTCCTTTCCTTCCTGGCTTTCTATCCCTCTATGTTCTTATTATTCCCTCATGTGACTATCCTGGTAGTCTGTGTATATCACTTCAGACTCCGGGGGCGTCATGAGATGGAACCCATAACATCATCGGTGTAATCCTGAAGAGTCCTGGACCTGAAGCCTGACACCTATAGTGGCCAAAAACGATTCAGAAAAGGGGGTGGTGATGAACAGAGTGTCTGAATTAAGCAGACCACTCTTACCCAGTCCAAAGATCAGGGCTTGATCCATCACCGGTATTTATCTCACTGCACCATCCCAGCTCAGAACCTGGCTATATGCAAATCAGTCTGTCCCTGGCCCAGTGCATGATGGGAACAGGGCAAACCAAACTACCAAGCCAATTCTTACACTGGGAAGGAAACAAGCTTCCAGGGACCGGTTTCTGGCATTTCAGCCATCGTCGGCCCGGCTTGCTTGAATCCTGATGGTGCAATGAGCAAGGGACTCACATCTGAGTATACCCTTCCACGCTTAAGGTGGAAAAAATATTTATTGGATCTAGCCCTGATCTCTTGACTGGGTGAGAGTATTCTGCTTAATTCAGAAACTCTGTCCATCACCACCCCTTGTTGTTAAATATTTTGTCCACCCTAAGCGTGGAAGGGTATACTCAGATGTGAGTCCCTTGCTCATTGCACCATCAGGATTCAAGCAAGCCGGGCCGACGACGGCTGAAATGCCAGAAACCGGTCCCCAGAAGCTTGTTTCCTTCCCAGTGTAAGAATTGGCTTGGTAGTTTGGTTTGCCCTGTTCCCATCATGCACTGGGACAGGAACAGACTAATTTGCATATAGCCAGGTTCTGAGCTGGGATGGTGCAGTGAGCTAAAAAACGGTGTTGGATCTAGCCCTGATCTCTTGACTGGGTGAGAGTATTCTGCTTAATTCAGAAACTCTGTCCATCACCACCCCTTGTTGTTAAATGCTTTGGTGCTAGGCAGCTAACAGTAGTGTAGTAAATACGGCGCATCCCTGCGCTTTGAAAATGTCGGAGTGTGGCACTGCCAAATTTGGTGCTGCTCCATGCTCCCACACAGGGCCGGCTCTAGGGCAGTGCGATCGGTGCCAAAGTACCGAGCGCTGACTTCGGGTGGGGGCACCGTATTCGCAAGTACATTAGCTTTTAAAAGCACCTGTTGCTGCGTTCCGGCCTCGAACAATGTCAAGATAACTCCAGGTAATTTAATGAATTCCTGGATCAAGATCGAAGTTTTGTCTGGTGGAAGTTTTGACTAATTGTAATGTAGCAGAGAGGTTTAATATGACTACTGCAAAAAAGTGTACTCTGCAGATCACAGACTGCATATAATATAAATAGGTTAGTGGTTAGTGCTTTTGTTCGAGAGATCATTTATTTTGTTACTTGCATTTTATAAGTTAAAATAATTGTATGAAAGAGCAGTCAGCTATTAACTGTCATCAAAGAGCTACATGCTAAGAGCAAGGTATAGATTAGAGCTTTCTGATTTTTTCCCACAGTATTTCATTATCCTAATGTTGCAAAAAGGGTTTATTTCAGTAGAAATTAATTCTTATAATTAAAAAGAACCCCCCAACCATGGTGTTAAGTTTTGAATTCTTAGTTTCTGCTTCTCCTGAACAAGCACACTTAAACTGTACTGCCTACCAGTATGGATGACAGGTGACACTTACACCTCATAATCGTGTAACTTATGTACCATTTCCTATACACTGTTCTGCACATGAATTATTGCCTGTGCGTGTGACGTAAAATGACACCCTACACTGGTATGGGTGGCGCTATAAAACTAATTTAATGCACCTGAGAGAAAATGGTTATGGAGAGGAGGGGCGCTGTCAAAGGGTGGTAGTGAGGGAGTCAGTGACGGAGGTGGTCATGGGGGGCGCCAACAAACATTGTCGCACTGGGCGCCACCAGCAAATATACCCCTCCATCTTTTAACTGACTAAAGTTGATACATTTTTTAAAACGAGACACACATCCTTTCACGTTATTGGGGAGAGGAGTTGGCCTAACGGCTAGGGCGGTCGACCTCAAATCTGGGCAACTGGGTTTGAGTCTCGGCAATGACGCTGAACATCTTGTGATTTTGGGCAAATCACTTAGGGGCGGATTTACAGTACCTGGCTCATCCCTGCATATCAGCAGGGATGCGCCAGTTATTGTGCGCCGCGGCTCCGACACCATGGATGGGCCGCATTTACAATGCGGCGCACCATGGGGCAAAGACTGACTGTATGTGCCATAAAGGCGGCGCATTGCTGGAGTTGCATCGCAAGCACGACGCAGCTCCAGCAATGCTCTGGGGGGCCCTATCCGTACAATGCTGCATCAATCCTTACGCGTGCTTCAAGCAGGCGCATGGTTTTGACGCAGCATGGGCTTCACTCAGCCACTTTTAGGAGGCGTTCCTTCGCCGGAGCGCCCCCCCCCCCCTGGGCAGGAAAGCCTACTTCGGGGCTTTACAACGTCACGCATCTCCCAGATGCATCACTTTGTAAATACCCTGCACCATGGCGCATCTTTTCCGCCGCAGATGCATCACAAAATTGACGCAACAGCGGCGTAAAAGAGTCACAAGGGATTTGTAAATCTGCCCCTTAATCTCCCTGTGTCTAACAAAAATTAATCTGTCCTCATGTAACACAGTTGGTGCTAAGTAAAGCGCTCTGATACCTGATTCGGGTCAAGTTTGCGCTATATAAAACTCTGTAAAATAAAATTTAAAAAAAATAATTGACTGTACACCCCGACAAAGAAGAATCCAGTCTGGTTTGGACATGTCGAAATATGTTGGAAAGTCACTCGTACTATCAAAAGTACCACAATGAGCTTTACAAATGCAAATACCAGTAACAATGATACTCTTTGTGAACATATAAAAAAGTGTTCTGATGCACTCTGCTCTCCATGTGCAACCATAAAAAAACTTTCAGCACTGAAATACATCCCCCCCTTCTCCATGGATCCATTTCCAGAGTTTTACCACTGACTCTTACAGAATAATAAAAATCCCAATCTATCATGTTATAGAAAACAAAATTAAATCTGTGTTTGAACAGCAAAAAAAGAAAAACCGCTTGCCATGAACTTTGATTGTGCAATAATTCAAGAGCAACATAACCGTTATGGATATTTGTGGCAAAGACAAAAAACGATATATTTTATTAGGTCCTCTGGCAAAATATTAATTTGCAAAAATGTTATAAACATGTATGACATATTTCAAGGTTTCCTGGGGATATTTATAGAAGCTTCTGAATATTGCGTTTCGTTTTAATATTACAAAAACTCCAAACACTCCAGCTTAGATATGATTTTAATTGGATGTCATGATGCAAATCAGTACTATACTAGAAAAGGATCTGCTGTTATGTTATTAGCCTGACTTATTTCCGAGCTCCTCATTTCTTTGTTTCAATAGTAGATTCTTTATGTACTTGCTTTGCTGAAGTAGATAAGAATTGAATGGTTCAATTCACACAGAAAAACTAGGGGGGAGGGCTAAGTTTCTGTAAAAAGTTCTGTACAGAAGGTTTTGCAAGTGCCACAGTGAGGAAGTGCTTAATTTGTGCCAGTGGGTTCCGGTGCTCAGCGCCAGGACTTAATTGTCAACACCAGCGCATAGGATAGTCTGCCACAATGTGGCGCTGTCTGGTCATTTTAGAGATGACCACAACAGCAGTCAATGATTAATTCAATATACGCTACAAATGACTATTACCTGCCGCCAAAGTCATTCTCATAGTTTTGGAGGACTGGAATAGTCTGAATTTTCACACTTGTGTGAGTGTGATGGTTAATAGTTATGTTGTTACTATCATTGGCAGCAGTACTAAAGTGCACAGAATTCTAAGGCCAAGAAAAACAACAGTAGCAATAGTGGGAGGATAAAGGCAAAGTGTTTGGGGGGAAGATTGTCCTAAAGTTGACACATCAAACACTGGGCAAAAGAACAGCACTGCAGTGGAGGCACGTGCACGGGAGGGCCAGGCGGTCTGTGGAGCTGCAGAGATGTGGGAGTGAGGCCACCCTGCAGCACAGGAGCAGAAGCAAGAAAGGGCATAAGCAGACACTCAAGAGGTAAAAAGTTTTTGTTTTGTCAACATTTATTGTTAATTTGTTTTCAAGACGATAATAGTTTAGTGCATTAGGGTGTAGGGCTATAGGAGCCCTATAGGCGTTAGATCCATCACCACCAGATCATCCTCTTACCTAAGGCAGCTAGTATGGCTGCCCCCAATCTTTGCAGAGTAACTGTGCATATCGTGTAACGTCTGGGGGAGGTTTGCAATGAACAGACTAAACAACAGGGGTGCTAAAATGTACCCCTGCCATAAGCCATTCTCAACTGGGATTTTCCTCGACAGGCTTCCTTGCCCGCCCAGATCAGTTTGGGCCCAATTGTCACTGTGCAGTTTCATCACAAGGCTCAACAGGGCTCCAGATATATTCAATTGCTGAAGTTTCCCCCAGGGTCTACTTCTATACACCCTGCCGCAAGCTGCTTGGAAGTCAACGAAGCAGCAGCAAAGGCCACCCACCAACTCCATTCACTTCCTTGAGACTCCCCACAACGAGAAACATCGGTCTATCGTAGATAGCTTTTGCCTGAAGCCTCCTAGCTTCTCAAGGACCAGTCCTGAGTCAAAAGCCCAAGCAGTAAGATGTTGAACAAAGTTTGAGCATAAAGATTAGAGGGAATATTAAGGAAGGAATTCAAATGATAGTTAGCAGGCTGATCCATTTTCAACCAAAGTTGGCTTACAATAAGAGTGTGTATTTCTTCTTAGCATGCTGTTGTGGTAAAAGGATGCCAGAACTCACATCAATGATAAAAATGTGTGCCTTGACAGTCTCTAGCATTGTAATGTGCCTAACACATTACCTTCAGGCAAGATGAGAGAATTGTGTGTGTCATCATTACTTGTCGATTTCCTAAGCCCACAATTGGTAAGTCAGTACACACCTGCACTTTACAAAGAGCCATGAATAGTCTTCTTTGTTGTCTTTACAAAATGATTATAAACACATAACACTGGTGAAGGGCTCTGTATGCTAGCCATTGGCAGGTGTCTCTTTGTGTTAGACAGTAACAGGTTCCTGTAGAACAGGAACTGCCTCAGATTGCTAGCTATGTGCACTTGAAATGGCCTGTAAGCACTCTATTGTGTTCTGTCCATTTGCATGTGCTGTCACGCAGGGGCGGCTCCTCCATCTGAGCGGAGGAACGTCGCCCCACAATCCAGAGCTAAAAAATTAAATGGTAATAACGTTTTTTATTACCCACCCTAAACTGAGTGACAGGACGTGGCGGGCCAGTGCTACCGAGAGGCAGCAGGGAGATGTGCACTTTAAAATGCGCATGTCTGATTGGCCAGACGTCTTGGGACGGCCAGCTAGACATGCGCATTTTAAGGTTCTCTAAACTAGTTGTCGTAGACAGCTGGGTTAGAGAAAGCAAAGGCCTCTGGTGCTCTTAGGGGCTCTGAGAGAGCCTGCTCTATCCAATACTGGTGCTGCTCTCATGCTGTGAGTTTATTAAGAGGTGAGCAACCCAATATACCCTTGCGGGCTAGGGCAGAGAAGTGAATAGTAGGTTGGGCCAGCAAGGGATTTTCTTTCTGTAATGAGAAAACAGCTGGTGCGGAAGTTAACTTAATTATGAACTCGCACTATTTGTAAATAATGGCTGAAGAAATGAATTATCGTTGGGAATAAATAATGTTACCACACTAACATTATACGAAATGAAGCATTGATATTGTATATAATGATACAAAAACCAGGTATATTGGAGTAAAAAAAATAGTTTTGTTATTTTATTAAGAGGCAAAGAGTTGATCATTTGATAAAAGTAGGGTACAGAAAATGTAAAAAAGATATACTGGGAGAATATTACATGTTCCACTAGTATATCAAATAAGGTCTAAACTGCTAGTGGATGATAACATTGACTTCAACTGAACAATAAGGAGAAAATCAATAGTACTGAACAAATCGGATGCAGAATTAGACAATGTTGTCGACGTTTCGGTCTTTTTGTAATTGTTTCATAAGACCATCCTCAGGACAAAGGTTAAAAGCATTAGAATGTAGACCCTATGTCGCAGACTATGCATACACTACCTAGCCAGGTAAGTGATGAACTGTCAAAGTCAGTTTGGGGATGATGTCTGTATAGATGTTAATTCTGCGACTTCCAAGTGGGGATGCTTTTAGATTAGGCTCAGTAGAACCGTTTGATTTTCGTAATCTGGCTCAGCAAAAAAACGCTTGAGGCTTGTTCTATACTCAGAACTTAATTCTCGCGTTTTAGAAGTCGTGAGTAGTCGGAAAAGAACTCCTTTCGGGTCAGACGCAGTAGCAAACTTCCTTCGGGTCGGACGCGGCAGCGTATTTTGATGAAAACAGCTGTTTAGACCTTATTTGATATACCAGTGGAACATGTAATATTCTCCCAGTATATCTTTTTTGCATTTTCTGTACCCTACTTTTATCAAATGATCAACTATTTGCCTCTTGATAAAATAACAAAAATATTTTTTTGACTCCAATATACCTGGTTTTTGTATCATTATATACAATATCAATGCTTCATTTCGTATAATGTTAGTGTGGTAACATTATTTATTCACAACGATAATTCATTTCTTCAGCCACTATTTACAAATAGTGCGAGTTCATAATTAAGGTAAGTTCCGCACCAGCTGTTTTATGAATGCTGGAGTTTACTCACCCCACCCTGCCCCTCCCTCGCCGCACCGCAGCACTCCATCCAGGAACCGCTACTGACCGGCAGGTTAACCAGAACTGCGATCAGCAGTCCCACACTGTGCTTCCCTGCATCTGAAAGGCCTTCCGTCTAGTGGGCGGGACTACTGGCAGCAGGAAGTCCACTCTCTAGGGCTGTCAGGCGGCATCTATTAACTCTCTGTCAGTCTCCTAGGCTATGGTCAGTCTGGTGTGCCAACAGTGAAAATATCCACACTATAAACCAGTTAAGTTATCTTACTGAATGCCTCCTTGCTGATTGGTGTTCCACAGGTCATCGCCGGGACTTCAGTCTACACGAGTTCATCACCTCCTCGTGTTCAGGTGGGCTAAACTTTGCCTCAGGCAAGGTAAGGTAACTCCTCCCATCTTCAAAATGGGGAAGTTGAGACGTTGCTTGCATACGTCTATACGTCTGTGAAGCTTAATAATTAATCCATCCCCAGATGTAATATACATCTGCATTGAAATATCAACTAACAAAAATTCTGATAAAATATTGAGTCCAAAATGAAAGTAATAAATGTGCACTTCATGATGGTTGTTTTTATCGATTCTATATTTATAGTGTAATTATATTTAGTGCAAAGTATGTTGATACTTTTTATAAATCTGGCTGTTAACTCCTCACTATGATTAGGAATAAGTACAAACCAAGAGGGCCCTAATTGGTAGATCTTCTTCCTATGATGTTGATTATGAACTGATTTTATCTTATTGTTTTTATGATTATTAAGACCTGAATACTATTAAGCTGCTATGTGACTTGTGCTTTTGTGGATATATTTGTATACGAATAAAGATTTTTGAAACAAAAAATGTACTTTAAAGTTACAAGGCAGACAATATTAAATTAAAAAACAGGCACACAAAATATTCTAAAGGTTCAAATAATAATGAGAACAATATACCTGCAAAATATATATTGTGTAATTTTGTTTACTACAATAAAGTTGTAGATCATTACCAATCAATGCTCGTGAAAATTCTCTGTGGTGCCTATCATTCACCCTCCATAAATGTAAGTGTACTTTAGTCATTTATTTTGTTTGTTACACTTTATTTTGCTGTACCTCTTAATTATTAAATCTTTATTTTGTTCACGAGTTTTGGACTTGTAGTTAGATCCATTGTACAATGTCTGCACGCATGGAACCTAAAGCGGAGGCTATTCGATGCCACTGGTCCTGATGGGCATGGATGGACATCCCTGATTTCTAATCTGATATTCCATAAGAGTCTTCTAAAGAGTCCTGGTATGTGAGGTATCAGGAACTATAGACCTTTTCACCATTGGCTCAGAGCTAAAACTGTGATGAGTGCGCATTCAAGTGAATGAATGAGAAAAACTCATGCACAATACACATGAACAGATTCCCAATAACTCTGTAAATGTTAGACCTGCACACCTGTGAATTTTTAGTTTGAACTAAACATTTGTGTTAGAAGAGTTATCACTTTCAAGGAGCAACCCTGCAGGGGGTTGTGCCCACAACCATAAAATTTGAACTGCACTTTATAGACCTAGTAATAATAATAAGAGATTTGTAAAGCGCCTGGCTGCACAATTGTGTATCCCCGCGCTAATTGCCTACAAAACTCACCGAGAATAGATAAGGGACGGTCAGTGTAGACTAAGTCTGCAGGGCGCTCAACCGTAAGGTCCCTAAGGTTTCTGTTGTATTTTATCCCTTATAACTCATTTTTATCAGCTTACTTCCTCAAATAAACGTAAATACTCACTTCATTCTTTCAAAAAAAAATGTTGGTGCAACATCAAAAAGAGTGTTTTAAATACTCATGAAACAAAGTATGCAACAATTTCACCATCTGTACTTTTGATACATATACAATAATTTTTCACTGAGGTGGTTTTAACAAAAATCTATTCAAGTCAATCAAAGAAAATAACCCAATGCATTTCGGGTTCTATCGAACCCTTCTTCAGGGGTACAAGATAATAATACAATTTAAAAATACAGTTTTCCAAATTCTTCTTATTCTCTTCTTTTAGTTCCGTATTCAGACACTACAAAATAAATGTATTCTTGTTAAAAATATTTCCTATTGGTTATACATGGATCTTACTAGGGTTAGCACAGTGATAAAGAAAACGATAGGAGAAAGAGATGTATAGAAAAAGAACTAGACCATCAGAGAATCCAGTCTAATCATTTGTGACTCAAAAGGCGTGACCTTCACAAAATCTACTCACTCCCCAAGTGTAGTAAAAGGTTCAAGTGTGGCCCCTAACCAAGTGTTTCCAATAAGACATAATCCATCGTTCAGAGCTAACGTAGGGACCATTCTCTTTATCCTTCCACCGGTTTGTTGGCGATACTCCCACTCAACTATAGATTCTCATTGTCCAGTGTCCACATCAAATTATAGTGACACAGACCCCTTTTTACAACGTCACATATTAGACACAACTTCTGGAAGCATCATTCGCACACATACTTCTCTAAGTCATTTGGTTGGCTGTTAAAAATCACAATAACACATCTAAATCAAACTATACTCACACATCACCTTAAAAAAACAATATATTTTAGACAATTCCCGGCACCAACATGCACTCAAAATGGCTCCAAGCCAGATAGTTGGCAACAAGTTTGCCACTCCAATTGCAAATCTTGGTCAAATCATACTAATACCCCATCCTACCCAAGACCACACATTATAAACAAGGCATGTGGCCATCATGAATACAACGTAGCTGTAGGCAATAGAGTTGGGTAAACGTTTGCCACTTCAGTGTCACAAGCAGATCAAGGTATACACACACTTAGACCTACAACAATGCACATAAGACACAACTTCCAAAACCTCATGGGCACCACACAGCGTTTTCCACCCCAACAGCACTTGTAGCTCAAATTGTATTGGCCTTATAAGAACGGCACACATTTGACATGACCCCATGCACCCTAACAGGCATAACTGGCTCAAATGTGGATGGCTATCAATTTTCCCGTCCAACAGCACAGGTAGATCAAATGCACATTAACACCAGACATTAGGAATGTATGTATACAACGCATACATTTACAATGCATGCACTTACAAAGCAGTTTTTACATCGCAACATCCAATACAACACATTCCATTACATCGCATGACACTACATTGCATTTGAAAAAACTACCTTTACAACGCATACTATTACAACGCATACCATTACATTGCATTTAAGGTAAGTATTGGATAGTATAGGGGTAAAAATTACTATTCTATCTCTAGGGGGTGCAACAGTAGGGTAAGTGTTGGATAGTGTAGGGGTTAAAATTATTATTCTAACTCCAGGGGATGCAACTGTAGGGTAAGTGATAGATGGTGTAGGGGCACTATGCGTTTTTATGGTATGCGTTGTAATGGTATGCGTTGTAATGCCAGCGTTATAGTGACATGCGTTGTAAGTTATGTTGTGATGTAATGACTGCGTTGTAAGTGTAGTGCGATGTAATGACTGCATTGTAAAGGTTGTTTCCTGACATGAGTCACAATCCCTGGCACCATTAAAGCCCAACAAAGCTACAAGCCAAATATTTTTGCTGTGCGTTTACCACCTCATGGCAACAACTTTTCAGTGTATACAGCACATCTACATCTCACACTTACACGTATCAAACATCCTTAACTCCATCCATGCTGCTGACGAACTCAGCTCGTCATTGAGTACAGTGGAGCTGCACTCATGACGAGCTCAGCTCGCCACGGCTGTTGTAACGTTCGCACGCCGGGGGTTATTTTCCCCGCTGTGCTGAACGTTCCAAAAACGTGTGCGGCTATGACGAGCTCAGCACATCATGAGGACAGCTCCGCTGTACTCCATGACGAGCATGGGGGCGCTGCCCGCGCGGGCCCCTCCCTCCGGCACAGGAGGTGAAAAAACCCCGCAGCAAAGGGGTTAAGAAATTACAGAAAACTTACACATAACAAGCCAAGGTAGACATAGAATAGCATCAAAGATAAATAAGGGGCACATATGCCTCCAAATATAACATCAGCCTGAAGGTGAGCAATGGACAAAAATGCACCAAAGCAGAGTAAAACAAACTGTTACATCACCACCGGTATTATGCAATAACATAACATGCATATTTGTAAAGCGCAGGTTCAATCAACAGTGTATTGGCACTGAATAACATATGTTTCATTGTTACTCAATGGTACACATTTTATCTACACCAGAAGGATGAAAGGCTGAGGGGACCCACTGGGATTTGAACCTGTGACCATGAGGTCGCACACATGCCCCCACAATGGACGTATTAGTCCACTAAGCCCCCAGACCCAACTATGTGCCGCTTATGTAGCTGTGGTTATTTTCACATAAATTTGCCACATTTGCCACATAATCCATCATCTGCTGCATAATCTGCCGTTTTTAACAAAAGATATTGTTTCTAGCTTAAACTGTTCAAAAGTTACTAAAACGCAGTGGCACAGGTTACAGCTCAAAAGAATACCTTTTGCAAAGGTTGACTAGACATCTTTCTGTTGCTTATTTCCTAATTTGGATATTAAACTGGTACTAATGAGGTGCACCCAATGACCAGACTGTATTAACAAGTGCAAAAAGTACTAAATAATGATGCACTACTATTAAAAAACGGTGCCGCAAAATTTGCTTTTTTCTGGCCACATAATTTACTCAAACCTGCCACATAATTTTGAACACTCCTGCCACATAATTCCAGTGGCCCTGGCAATAACTGTAAAAACCTGTGAGTTATTCTATATCAGTGACCCATGTTTACATTCCACATTTTATTTCATCATGCATCCCCTAGGAGTATTTCCATTTTTCAAGAAGTTTTGGGCCATATGTAGGTAATCTCTATTTACCTATTCTTAAATACCGAATTTTACCGATTCAGTATTTAAGAATAGGTAAATAGTATGTAGGTAAATATTCGGTAAATTTTACCGAATCGGTAAAATTTGGTATTACCGATCCGGTATTTACCGAATCGGTAATTCCCATTCATTCCTATGGACCTGGAGGCCCAAAGGAATGAATGGGAAGCCATTCACTATTACCGATTCGGTAAATACCGAATTGGTACTAGGGGGAACATATTCAAGGGCGGCAGGGTGTTACATTGACACCCTGTTGCACCCCTGAATCGTGAATGTGTGCACATGTAGTACACATACATGCCCTAAGGGCATGTATGTCTGCCACTTGGCACTTTAAAAAAAGCACAAAATTGCTTTTTTAAAGGTTTTTGATATTTACCACCAACTTGTAGTTGGTGGCAAATAACGAATACTTAAATGAGAAATGCACTCACTTGAGTGCTCCCTACATTAAGGATTCGGTAATTTACCGATTCGGTATTTTAAGAATTCGGTAATTTACCGATCCCTTCAATTACCGATTCGGTAAATTACCGAATCCTGAAATCCAGCCACCTACATCTCAATCCCTAAATACTGGTCGGTAACGGCTGAAATTCAATAATTTCGTCCGTTAGTGACCGGTATTGGGCTACCGAGTGTTTACCTACATCTGGCATTTTGTTTCTAGTGTTTCCTTTTTCCATGCAACATATAACCCTTGCATAGTGCACAGTTTGAACTGAGCCCCCTCTAGGTGTGTGAGTGAGTTCAGGTTGTGGGTGGTTATTTCAGGAGGCGTACAATTGAGGGTTCTTGAAGTGAATATTGAGGGCAGTGAAATTTACTTATTGTGCCTGTCAGTGGTCACAAAATTGTGCA
This sequence comes from Lissotriton vulgaris, assembly GCF_964263255.1. Classification (NCBI taxonomy): domain Eukaryota; kingdom Metazoa; phylum Chordata; class Amphibia; order Caudata; family Salamandridae; genus Lissotriton; species Lissotriton vulgaris. The sequence goes on from NC_141699.1 coordinate 1,059,799,355, forward strand.
GACGAAATGCACTTCCAGTCCTTGGAATATGTGATATTACATAGCATGCACTACAAAGCATGCGATTACTCGTTATTACAACGCATACCATTACATTGACTTGCTGTAGGGAGCGTGCTGGACCTAGGAATAGTATAATTTGCTATTTCAACTCCAGAGTGTGCAACAGTAGGGAAGGTGTTGGAATAGTAAATTATACTGGGGCATATTATCAAGGGGGTTTATCTCCGCTTTTTTGGCTTTAAAAGCCAAGAAAGCGGAGATAATATTATCTCCCTATTACCTAGCTGTCGCTAACACCAGTTAGCGACAGCTAGTAGGAGATAGCGACCATCTTGGGCCCCACTTTGCATGTCAGTGATATTTATCACTAATGACATGCAAAGTGGGCGTGCCAAGATGTTAGCGACTGGAAACAGTCGCTAACATCGCTATCTCCTATTACCAACTTTTGGAGATATTCGCGCTAAGCGCGATTATCTCCAAAAGCTAACACCTGCCCTGAGCAGTTCTTAGCCATGTTATCCAATGGGAGGTGGATAACATGGCTAAGAGCATTAGCTCGGTAATGCATGAATATCGCTGACTTTTCAGCGATATTCATGCATTGCGGGCGATTTTTATCGCATTTGCGATAAACCTTGGTAATACCAAGGTTTATTTGCGGTAAAAATCGCCGCAGCTCAGCGGCAAATTTTTGTCTCTAACCAAGCAATAGCGATAATTATCGCTATTGCTTGGTTATATGCCCCACTATTCCTTAGTTTAGAGCACCCCCTAAAGCAAGTCATAGAAACAACTTGCGTTGCAATGGTTTGCGTTGTAACAGCGCGGTCATTGTAACGACCGCTTTGTAATCGCATGGGTTGTAGCGCATGCTAGGTAAACGCTGCTTCCCAATCCTTGTCTTCTCTGCAGTGGGCCCAGTGTGATGATCGCATATGTGTCAATTGTAATTGTGGGAAAGGGTTCTAAGGAAGCACGCACTTGTCCAAATAGGGGCAGTGCCAAAGGAAACAAAAATAAAGTGCTGATTGGCAAGTGGGTGGTCTGTCATAGAGGGAGGGGACGGTGCAGTGGAGGAGATAAAAGTAAGTATGTGCAGAAGGGGAGACTGAAAAGGCAGTGATGAAGAAGAAAGAGATAAAGCGTGAGAAATGCAGACAGGGGATTCCAGAAAGATTTAGAGGAAAAAAAGGACCTGAAGGACTGCGGAAGAAAGTGGTATGATGGGGAAAAGTGGAGTGCTCGAGACACTCTAAAGGATACTACCCTTTCCACAGACCTTAGTAATGTTCAATTCAGCCTAACGTGTTCATAATAGAAACTCTTTCAATTCTGAATATTCACAACAAAACCATTGATGTCATTCATTTACCTGATACTGCCCACAAGCATTGGCACAGCCAATGGATCTGGTTTGTTTTAGGTATATGTCTTTGTTATTATGTGTTGGGATGCAGTAGCCCAAGATTTACGCAGAGGCAACCAAATACTGCTCATGTGGCATGCTGTGTAAGGAGCACGCCTTTGGTTCACATATGTTAAGCCACGCCCTTAATTACAAAGGCTCTACCCCTTTGAAAGGATTCTCAGTTATACTTCTTTGACCACTACCCTTTTAGACCCCCGTCCACTTCTTTCATTCCACTTCTAGCACTGCATATCATGACATATCGTGACATATCATACTCGCACCATTGCTCAGTTTACTGTGTGGGGTTGAGTTCATTTAAACCTACCCCACAGCAAGAGATGCTGTCTAATTCTCTTTTTAATGAGTGTTCCGTTTTATTGCATTGTTGACGGTTTTAAATATGCATTCATGCTTGTATGATCGTGTTTCCAATCACTCATACTCAATAAACTTCATCTTTAATTACTCTCCCGCCTAAGGTTGAGCAACTGAGGTAATAAACCGAATGCAAATCTGTAAGCCTAAAATTACACATATGTCATCTGAACTGTCACGTCAGCCATCAACACTCTGAGCAGGTTTACTAGATCTTGTCATCTGTCTACAGCTGAAGCTAAATCCATCAGCTAGAGGGTGTGCAGATTATGCATACAGTACTGCACACCTAATGCATGCAGCACTACTCACCTAATGCGTGCAGTACTAGACATCTAATGCATGCAGTGCTGCACACATAATGCATGCAGTATTGAAAACCTAATGCATTAGTATTACAAACCACATATGTGTAGTGCTACACATATAATGCATGCACTACACATATAATGCATGCAGCACTACACATATAATGCATGCAGTACACAAATAATGCATGCAGTACTACACATATAATGCATGCAGTACTACACACCTAATGCATGTAGTACTGCACACCTAATGCATGCACTACTACACATATAATGCATGCAGTACTACACACCTAATGCATGTAGTGCTACACATCTAATGCATGCAGTACAACACATATAATGCATGTAGTGCCACACATATAATGCATGCAGTACCTCCTACATAAACCATGCAGTACTACACATAAAATGCATGTAGTACTACACATGTAATGCATGCAGTACCTCACATATAATGCATGCAGTACTACACACCGAATGTATAGAGTTCTACACATATAATGCATGCAGTACTACACATGTAGTCCATGCAGTGCTACATATATAATGCATTCAGTGCTACGTATATAATGCATGCAGTGCTACACACACAATGCATGCAGGACTACATACATAATGCATGCAGTACTACACATATAAGGCATGCAGTACTACACATATAATGCATGCAGTGATATGCATATAATATGTGCAGTGCGACGCATATAATGCATGCAGTATTACACATATAATGCATGCAGTGCTACACACATAATGCAGGCAGTGCTACAAACATAATGCATGAAGTACTACACACATAGTGCATGCAGTACTACACATATATTGCATGCAGTACCACATATATAATGCATGCAGTGTTATGCATATAATGCATGTAGTGCTACGTATATAATGCATGCACTACTACACAAATAATGCATGCAGTACTACACATATAATTCATGCAGTACTACACATATAATGCATGCAGTACCACACATATAATTCATGCAGTACTACACATATAATGCATGCAGTACCACACATATAATGCATGCAGTACCACACATATAATGCATGCAGTACCACACATATAATGCATGCAGTACTACACATATAATTCATGCAGTACTACACATATAATTCATGCAGTACTACACATATAATGCATGCAGTACTACACATATAATGCATGCAGTACCACACATATAATGCATGCAGTACCACACATATAATTCATGCAGTACTACACATATAATGCATGCAGTACCACACATATAATGCATGCAGTACCACACATATAATGCATGCAGTACCACACATATAATGCATGCAGTACTACACATATAATTCATGCAGTACTACACATATAATTCATGCAGTACTACACATATAATGCATGCAGTACCACACATATAATGCTTGCAGTGTTATGCATATAATGCATGTAGTGCTAGGTATATAATGCATGCACTACTACACATATAATGCATGCAGTACCACACATATAATGCATGCAGTACCACACATATAATGCATGCAGTACAACACATATAATGCATGCAGTGCTACAAACATAATGCATGAAGTACTACACACATAGTGCATGCAGTACTACACATATAATGCATGCAGTACCACACATATAATGCATGCAGTACCACACATATAATGCATGCAGTACCACACATATAATTCATGCAGTACTACACATATAATTCATGCAGTACTACACATATAATGCATGCAGTACTACACATATAATTCATGCAGTACTACACATATAATTCATGCAGTACTACACATATAATGCATGCAGTACTACACATATAATGCATGCAGTACCACACATATAATGCATGCAGTACCACACATATAATGCTTGCAGTGTTATGCATATAATGCATGTAGTGCTAGGTATATAATGCATGCACTACTACACATATAATGCATGCAGTACCACACATATAATGCATGCAGTACCACACATATAATGCATGCAGTACAACACATATAATGCATGCAGTACTACACCTATAATGCATGCAGTAGTACACCTATAATGCATGCAGTGCCACACATATAATGCATACTGTGGTTTCAACTTCCGTTATCCTTCCTTCACTGAAGTGAATGACAAATTGATGTCTTCTTTGTGTCAAGCATGTACTCCTGAACATTGTAACCCCTTCTGGGCCTCCCTGGTGCTGCGCAAGACCGTTGGCAGTCGCAAGCCCCGCCCACCCATTAGAATGCCCACACCGCGGCGGAATTGCCTCCGAGGTTAAGGCATTAAGAATCATATTTAGGAACAGACCCAACTAAATGTGATGGAAGTATATAGTAGGTTATTATGGAAAGTCCAAAAAGTTGTTCACTGCTTAGCGAACACCCTCATTTCTCTCTCCTCTCTCTCTCTCTCTCTCTCTCTCTCTCTCTCTCTCTCTTTCTCCCTTTTCATCCATCTCTCTCTCTATCTCGCCATTTCTGACTCTCTTCTCTCCCTCTCTACTTCGCCATCTCTCTCGCTCTCTCTGTCTCTCTCTCTCTCTAACTTGACATCTCTATCTACCTCGCTATCTCTCTCTCTCTTCCTCGCAATCCCTCTCCTCTCTCTCTTTCACTCTCTCTCTACCTCATCTCTCTCTCTACCTCACCAACTCTCTCTCTCTCTATTCCTCACCATCTCTCTCGCCTCTCTCTCTTCCTCTCCATATCTCTTTCTCTCTCCCTCGCCATCTCTCTCTCTCCCTCACCATCTCTCTATCTCCTCTCTGCTCTCTCTCTCCCTCGCCATCTCTCTCTCTGTCCCTCGCCGTCAGTGCTTAGCGATATAAAGACTCACCTCTCTTTCTCCTCTCTCTCTTTCTTCTCTCTCTCTGTTCCTCACCATCGGTCTCTCATTTTTTCTCCCACCCTCAGTCTTTTCTGTGCATCCTCTGTTGCAGCCTCCTCCTATGCTACACACTAAAGAGAGCACAATGGAAGAAGACTTACATCGCAACACAGTGAAACAATCTGGCAGAGATTCACTTTATCTTAACGGAGCAAAGAGGTCTTTCGCTGTGCAAAGCAGAGCAGATAGCAGCGTGGAACAGCTTTCTCTTACAAATTATTGTTAGGTAAGGATGCCTACAAGGGAATTCATTCAGTAATCTCAGTCAACAGTTGTACAGATTAATTTTTTGTATGTTGGGCCCCAAGAGGTAGCTCAACCTTGAACAAATCCAAACATAAATGAAAAATATTGATATATAAAAAAGATTTTTTTCAAACACCGGTATATCTGCTTTTCTCAAAATTACAAACTTTAAATGTAAACTAAAAATACAAAAGGGGTACAGTCAGAAACAATAAAACACAATGATTGTGGATACATAAAAGAGCCTACAAATCAATGATGTAAACATCTATTCCAAAAGATCAAGATTAGGAAATTAATCTAAAACAATAGAGAACAATTCCTCAATAGCCAAACATGCTGGGGAAGTAGATGTGGTAGTCAACGTTTCGGTCTGTTGTGGTGGCATCGTCCATCAGACCATCTTCAGGACACACAATAAGTTGTTTTAAAAAAAGACCCTTAAATCATGTTCGCTGATCAAGTTGAATCAAATTGTTCAAGTATAGATTAAGAGGACCTTTGGAATAGACTCCTAAATTAACTGAATGGTGAAATAGAAATCACACAGCGAAGCTGTGATTTGTTTCCGGATCAGTTTCACGGAGATGTGGTGAAGTACATCCACTCTTCGGGGAGGTGAGAAATCAGGTGTTCCTCCTGTCCGCTATGCAGCGTATAATAACAAGACTTTTGATGTGTGATTTCTAATTCACCATACGGTTAATTTAGGAGCCTATTCAAAAGGTCCTCTTACTCTATACTTGAACAATTTGGTGTCTTGTGGAAACACCCACCACAAGGCCCATTGAATGCTTCTCGAGCGCAGAGTAAGGTGACGCAGCGATTTGCGTTGCACCCTCTTACTCAAGATTTTAGGCCACTCAAAGACAGGCAGGGTGGCTTTGCGTGGCTTCATAAATCTAATTCAGGCCCCTGCGTCATGCATGGCCCAGTTTACATGGTGCAAAAGTGACACAAGGCTCTCATAATTTACCCCTTTTGTCTCGCAGAGAACTACGCTCTTTTAGTCTATGTAGAGGGGTCTAACTGCTGGTAACAGTGCAAGCACCCAGGTTTACAAGCTAAGCCAGATCTACTAAAGTAGTGTGTCCTTGCTTTATGCAAAATCCTGAAGCTAAATGGCTTAAACAAGGGGCCAAAATAATATTGTGTGACATCCCTGCATGCAAGCTGTGTGATTACTAGGAATGTACCCAGTTCACATATCTGGCACTTAGGTGTTTTGTACTAGCGTTGTACTGTGGATTGCAACTCTGGAACAAATTTCACGCAAGGCGCAAATGGCTTTTTTAGAGCAACCAATGACACCATCGGTCTGTGCAGCAGATTTTCACGCAGTCCTGTGCTAAGGTTAGCTAACCTGGACCTTTGTTTCAGGACCACTACGATTCCTATTTTCTATATATTTATAATTCTATTTCTTATTAAAGTCACTAATGAGTAATGACTATTTTTTCGTGTAATTTGTGAAAAACGTATATGCCTTCGTGAGGTTTCCATAGTGCTTTAAAATATTACATGATGAAAATCCATCAAAACAAAATATGGCAGAAACTTCCAGTAATTTTTCTTTTGATAGGGCCCGATTCACAGAACTAACTTAAGACAAAATACTAAACTTACTACTTTTGGTATTTACAGGAGTTAGGATTTTGTATTAAGTTTGTCTTAAGACAGACTTAAGACAAAATCCTAACTTAAGTCTGTTTTAGGACAAACTTAAGACAAAATCCTAACTTCTGTGAATACCAAAAGAAGTAAGTTTAGGATTTTGTCTTAAATTAGTTCTGTGAATCGGGCCCATAGATTTTTTTAATCTCAGAAAAGAAGTGATGCTACCTGAAAAAAAAATTAAATGAACTTTTTATGTGAAGAATCTTCTAGCAAAAACCTTTTTTAAGGAGATTGGCACCAGAAGCATCATTCGACAATAAAGTTACTAATTTTGCAATTTCAAGAAGTTCAAGATTCTGAATGTTTTTCAATTCCAGTGGCGGAATCAACATTTTACACAATGCTACTAAATAACTTCTCATCACTACTGCCAGATTCTGCTCTTAGCTGCCCATGGAATTTATCGTAAAAAGCACAAATGTTGTGTTAATTTACAAAACGTCTAAAATGCTTATAACATGGGGGCATATTATCAAGGGGGTTTATCTCCGCTTTTTGGGCTTTAAAAGCCAAGAAAGCGGAGATAAAATTATCTCCCTATTACCTAGCTGTCGCTAACACCAGTTAGCGACAGCTAGTAGGAGATAGCGACCATCTTGGGCCCCACTTTGCATGTCAGTGATATTTATCACTAATGACAATCAAAGTGGGCGTGCCAAGATGTTAGCGACTGGAAACAGTCGCTAACATCGCTATCTCCTATTACCAACTTTTGGAGATATTCGCACTAAGCGCGAATATCTCCAAAAGCTAACACCTGCCCTGAGCAGTTCCTAGCCATGTTATCCAATGGGAGGTGGATAACATGGCTAGGAGCATTAGCTCGGTAATGCATGAATATCGCTGACTTTTCAGCGATATTCATGCATTGCGGCCGATTTTTATCGCATTTGCGATAAACCTTGGTAATACCAAGGTTTATTTGCGATAAAAATCGCAGCAGCTCATCGGTAAATTTTTGTCTCTAACCAAGCAATAGCGATAATTATCGCTATTGCTTGGTAATATGCCCCATGATGCTTATTTTACACGGAGGACTTCATACCATTTTCTGTCGCAAATAATTTGTTCTCTGTTAATGTGTCTCCTTTAGTGAACCTGTCAACTCGGCAGCACAGTCCCCGATATGGAAACATCTAACCAGTGGACACTTCCATTGGAAGCAAGCCTGCCGCTTCAGGGCACAGTCTGTTATGTTAAGACACACACCTGGAACTACAATATTTTGCAGCAGTTTCTATGGTGCTGAGATAGTAAAGCCCGCAGCGTAGTCTGCTGTTTTAATTTTTGGTTTAATGAATTTTCATCTTTTATTGCTTTGTTGACATTTTTCATTATGTGTGGCATGTTTGCATGACTGTGTTTTCCAATTACTCAAACTCCATAAACCTGACTTTTATTGCTCTCCCTCGTAAGGACAGGCAGCTGAGTTAACAAACTGGGGGGAAAATCTAATATCTGTGTTATTTTAACAGTCACGTTAACCCTGTGAGCAAACTTGCCAGCTTATAATCTCACAACAGCAGAAGCAATTACTACAAGTGAGGGAATGTATACATGATATGCATTTCTTGTTTTCAACTTGAAATATTCTTTTATCACTACTTCTGTCAATAGCAGATTATACTATTCTTAAGATTTGTTTTACAGATGTGCACTTTATATTTTTATTAATTTTTTTGCAGAGCAGAAAGAGAAATAACCCCGTTCTAAGTCTCTGAAGGCCCATAATGTGTAAAATGTGGCAACCCCAGATGTGGCTAGGAAATAATTTCCCCTTATTATGGAATAGGGGGTAGTGTATCTGTGTCAGACTGCAAAATGATGGGGTTCCACTGCAAAACATGGAGAGGGACACCTGTGTTGAAGCTTTTCACACATATGTAGAGATCTTTGGTTGACTGTGTTGTGATGACCCCAAACATGTGAGAGACTGCATGTACCACAATTGTAGCTGGCTTCTTAATTAGGCTGTGTTTCCAGGCATCTTGTTCTGCCAAGAGTAACATTTGCAGGTGTGGCACACATCTGGGCCCTTATCTATCATAACATTTCCCCAAAAGCACAAAGTGAGCAAAACCCATTGTTACATCAGACCCCAAATGAAAATGATTCTATTTTATCAGCACATGTTAAACCAAATAACAAGATACATTTAACATTCTAGCAGAAACCATGTGAGTACACATTTTAGCTCTATTCAAACACATGGGGCCCGATTCACAGAACTAATTTAAGACAAAATCCTAAACTTACTACTTTTGGCATTCACAGAAGTTAGGATTTTGTCTTAAGTTTGTCTTAAGACAAACTTAAGTTAGGATTTTGTCTTAAGTCTGTCTTAAGTCTGTCTTAAGACAAACTTAAGACAGAATCCCTACTTCTGTGAATACCAAAAGTAGTAAGTTTAGGATTTTGTCTTAAGTTAGTTCTGTGAATCGGGCCCATTCTGCCCTCCACTGAAAAACATTAGTATTGCACTTTGGTTTTGTTACTTTGCCCTAAAATACAAGAAATATATGCGAGGAATTCCCATAAGAGTCGCTTAGTAATCAAATAAAATATTCTGACAAAGGGTATAGAAATTATCAATGGGATCGAGTTTTTGAAATAGCTGCTAATCCCAGCAGTACTGTGCATTCGTGAAGTGCCTGTTCACGCAGAAAGGTGTCTTGCACTGAATAATAGATGTTTATTTTTGATCAACTCAATGGTACTCATTTTATCAGCCTCAGAAGTAAGAAAGCCGGAGCGGACCCAGCGTTGTACTGGATTTTCAGGCAGTCTGGCAGTATTGCACTGCCAGATGAGCCAACTTAAATGGGCCAGTGTGTGGGCTGGTTTTGGTCCCATTGTGGCCCACTGGATAAAAAATAAAACAGTCCACACATTGGCCCACCTGGCAGTGCCCGGCTGCCCGACAGACCACCCCAACACTGAGTGGGCTCAATGGGATTTGAATCTATGAGCATAAGGTCGACAGAGGTTTCTGCAGTGAATGCATCAGTCTATTGACCCATAAGATATCATTTTTGGGGGGAGAATTTTCCTGAAAAATAGTGTGAGGGAATATTTGTCAGTAGTGCAATTTAATAAAATGTGTTATTCATACACCCTTGGCTACAGGTTTGTAAAATGAGATGTCAAAACACAAAGAATAACACATTGGTAGGACAAATACAATATTGTGAATAAGTCGTAGGACATTAGAGAAACATTTTGATTGTAGATAAAACAAGCATTTGCAATGCAATAGGTCTCGCATTTGCAAGAATTGAAGCTATTGGCATTGTAAATGACGATTCCTTTGATTTATCTGTTTTGCTAATTAACACATGAATAAAAGGCATTGTAATTTACAATGCCAATAGCTCAAACTCTTGTAAATGCGAGACCTATACAAAGAAGCGGCGCCATTGTCCCGGGCTGCTCAGAAAGGTAAAACACGCATGGCACGCTGAATGTTGCAGGAAAGCATGTTGTGCCTGCAGAAGTAGAAACTCATTAAAGAAAATAGTGCTTACAGACTAAAAAAAAATACGTACCGTGTAACAACCAAAGTAAAAGGGTGAGTCATCATGGGAGGTTACAAATGAAGACAAGGCGATACCAAGGAGGAACCAACAAGCCTATTAATGAATCAGAAGCCAGCATTTACGAAGGGCAATGGCACAAGCCAATGACAAATATGGGCAGAGAGTGGGCGGGGCTTTAATTCCATACTCCAATACAGCATGCCTCGTAGAGCATGCGCTGCCCAGGCTCAACCTAAAAAGGAAGTTTGCGAATGTTAAAGAGTGTCAACAACCACACACAAAATGAGAGGACATGCCAATCCAGCACACCAGCAGTAAAAAGGTAAGTAAGTAAGTGAAAGTTTTATAAAGCGCACAAATGCCAAGATGTCTTAGCGCTGGAGTAGCCTTTACTGATCACACGGGAAAAGAGGAGGGAGCAGGCTTAGACCTTGGATACAAATAGCCATGTGTTTAAGGATTTTCTTTGGGGTAAAGAATTATGCTAGATACAAGAACTGTATTATTTCATCATATCACAAATAGGCCTAATTCTGAACAGGGTTGCTTATAAGATAAACAAGAACATAACACTCAAAGCAATTCTTTCTGATACAAAACTATGTTTTACTTTTTATCTTTTAATTGTTTATTTTTTATTTTTTGGACTATTGGATATTATCGTAGTTCATGATTTAAATTCGCAACCTCATATGTACACAACATATACACAAAATATATACATCACATACAATACAATACAGTGCTGTACACAACTTATATATAAAACTAGGAGAGGAAGTTCCTATATTAACAGATCTTTTCAGTGGCTGGCGGTCGGATAACACAGGACTCGCGTTTCAACGTTTTGAGCCTTCTTCAGGAGAACCGTCTCCAATTTTCTTCTACAATAAAGTGCAGAATAAGACACAATAAGGAAACATATTATAACACTAAAGGCCTGAAAATTAAGGATTTTCTGAACATCTGTCTATTGGTTTGAGTCCTTAGTGTAAGAGACAAGGTGTTCCATAGTTTACAGGCCAGGGGAAGAAGCTTCTACCTCCCCCTCCCCACACACACACACCTTACTGTCTTGGCCCTAGGGATGCCCCTAGGGTCAGTGAGGAAAGCCGGCAGCCAATCATCTGTGTGCAGCAGGTGAGAAGGCGCGGATACTAGCTTCTCAGGGGTGATATTAGGGATTCCGGTCACTGAAAGTTTTGATTTGATAGCGAGGGACGTAGGTATGTGAATCTTCTAAAATGATCAGCATTAGGCAGAGCAGTGACAGGTGAGAATGGTGCAATGAGAAGGAAAGCATGCAACGCTCAAAGGCTACATCAGAGTCTGTTTTAATATATTAGTCATGAAAGCTGTCAGGGAAAGTTTGATCAAGTGCTCTTGTATGGGGTCGGGTCGGTTTTGGAGGAACTACGGTTGGTGAAAAAGATAAAATGTAGAGTGAAAGTGCAGAGGATTTTCAGAGGTAAAGAGATGGAATTAGGTTGTCCATTGGGCCTTCCCAAAAATGCTGCATCTTTTCCTGCGGTTAATTGCTGAAGACCATCCAAAATAGGTAAATACATTGGAGCTGAGTCTAGGGGGCCTATTAGGATGACGGGCGGACTTTGTCCGCCCGTCATCCTAGCGGGGATTGGGACCGCCCGCCATAAGGGCGGGGGTCCAGTGGGGGGTATTAGGATGTGCCCGCCACAGTGGCGGGCACATCCTGCATTTTTAGCATTGTGGTGGGCGGTGCTCTCAGCACCACCCGCCGCAATGCTAAAAATGCATTAAAGCATTTGCATAAACAAAGCGGCAGGCACCACGCGGTGCCTGCTGCTTTGTTTATGCAAATGAAGGAGGGTACCACAGGTACCCCCCCGTGTGCAACCCCCACCCCTCCTTCACTCTGGGGGCCCGCAGGGGGCCCCCAGAGTGAAGACCGCATGCCTTTCCGTGGCGGAGGCATCCGATTTGGCCCATCCTAAGATGGCTGGTGGTGTCTATTAGACACCGCCACCATATTAATCCTTTTCCGCCCCGGCCGCAAGGCGACCGGAGCGGAAAAGCGGTGGATGGTATTTCTGTCCGTGCGGTCCCCCCGCCATTCTAATATGGCGCGGGGAATTCAGGAGAGGATGTCGGGCGGATTGCCCCCGCCAGGCCGGCGGTGGCTACCGCCAGCCTGGCAGGGGCAATCCGCCCGACATCCTAATGGGCCCCTAGGTGTTGCACTGTCTTTGAAAAGTAACACAGCAGTAGATCTAGGAGAAATTTTGATTACACTGGCGAAATTAGCGTAATATCAAATTACGCATTATGCAACATTCTTGAAATTTCACATTACACCATTTTGTACAATTTCCACATGGGCTGGTTGTTCATGTGGAAAATATCTCCTGGAACGACCTTTTCGGCTCAAATCAGTCTCCTGCTGGTATGGTGGTCTTTCTGGGAGTGCGCGCTTCAATGAAAACAGTCACTTTCGATACCTGCAAACCACTTAGGGCTATATTTAATGCCCCATATTTATCACAATACAGGGCATGCCTGACTTTTTCCAAGCGCTGGCGCACAATATACTGCCTAGCGCCACACAGATGCTCTTGGACCATGGTGCAAGAGCGCCCCTGTTGCAAGCAGGATTGTTTTTGTCCAGGATGGGTCACCTCCCTGCACAAAAACAATCAATCCCCTAAGGCATTTTCCTCTGTAGCACACACAGAAAGAGGATGTGCTTAGAAGAAATATTTCTCGTCATTACGTCTCCCCTTGGAAGGCGTACCATTTTGAAGTATTTCCAGGTCTACCAGTAATGGTAAATCTCAAAATGCATGGGTGTTGTGTAGGAACAGCAAAACACACAAGATGATGGACGGAATGTTGCACATTGGCAAAACATTCACCATCGTTAATCCATCGTTATGTTTCTCACCACACCACCTCAGGTCAGACATGGCCATATGCAAATCAGTTTTGACCCTATGCCTCATGGGAACAGTTCAGCCTGAACTGCCAAGCCATGTCTTCCCTGGACCGGAATCAAGCATCCTAGGACTGGTTTCTGGCTATCAGCCGTCATCAGCCAGGATAGCTTGACTCCAGTGGCGTAGTGAGCACGGGACCCACGTCTGGGCATACCCTTCCCACATAGGGCCAACAGCAAAACACAAAAGATGATGGACGGAATGTTGCACATTGGCAAAACATTCACCCCCAGTCACAGATTTGGGTTTAATCCATCGTTATTTTGCTCACCACGCCACCCCAGTTCAGACATGGCCATATGAAAATCAGTCTTGACCCTGTGCCTCATGGGAACAGTCCAGCCCGAAAAGCCAAGGCATGTCTTCCCTGGACCGGAATCAAACATCCTAGTACCGGTTTCTGGCTATCAGCCGTCATCAGCTGGGGGTGAATGTTTTGCCAATGTGCAACAATCCGTCCATCACTTTGTGTGTTTTGCTGTTGTGTAGGAACACCCATGCAAATCAATGGAACGCCTCCCTGGGACTGAGTGATGTAACACAATGATTTGCTGAAAAGTCAGCGATATTCATGCATTACTGAGCTAATGCTCTTAGCCATGTTATCCACCTACCATTGGATAAAATGGCTAAGAACTGCTCAGGGCAGGTGTTAGCTTTTGGAGATATTCGCGCTTAGCGCGAGTATTTACAAAAGTTGGTAATCGGAGATAGCGATGTTAGCGACTGTTTTCAGTCGCTAACATCTTGGCACGCCCACTTTGCATGTCATTAGCGATAATTATCGCTGACATGCAAAGTGGGCCCCTAAATGCCCGCTATCACCTACAAGCTGTTGCTAACTGGTGTTAGCGACAGCTTGGTAATAGGGCGATGAAATTATCGCCGCATTAGCGGGAAAAAGTCCCGCTAATGCGGCGATAATGGCCCTTGGTAATATGCCCCACAGATTCTAATGAAAATCTAGAACTCCTTTTCGCTAGTTACTATGTACTGCCTGCCCGCGCTCTCTACATGTGTGACTCAACGACCCCATGCACCAAGGGCCATAGGAAAACAGATCGTATAGCTATTTTTTTTTTTATCATGTATTCTGGATGACCTTTTAAATTGAAATTATTTTCATTAAGCAATCAATAAATAATATATGCATGCATGACTCGCCACTGCAGTTTCTAATTTTAGGATCATGACAGATAAAGCCCTTTCCTTCTTTCACCACATCAATAAACTCCCTTCTACCTGCTTGGCTCTCCTGAAAACTCTCAAGAAGATTCTTGCCTATTAAAGGAAATGTGTGAGGATTCAAGCAGGGATCTCTTCTGGTACAGATTATCGCAATGCTGTTCTGCATCCCACAGTATCTGTTGGCTCATTATTCAAGATGCAGCGGCTCAGCTTCTTTTGAATCTTTCTTGCCAGTGAGTCAGTCATTAGCGATTCTCATGCTATGTCCCTAACTTCAGCCTTGTCAGAAGGTTGGTGAGGCCTGAGGCCAAAACTTTATGAGAGGCCCTCTGAATGTAGCTTCCATTTTGGACAGGGGAAATAAGCAGCTCTTGTTTGAAATATAAAAAAGGCACTTCAGAGAAAGAAAATATGGGCCTCATTTACAAGAAACGGACGCATCGGCATTCATGTGCCTGTTTCCTCGTGCCTGCGCCAAATGTCCTTGCGACACCATGGATGCGCTGTATTTACAATACCGGGCTCCATGGCATCAGAAATTCTGACAAATCTGTTGGAGCAAAAGTGACGCATTGCTGAAGTTGGTCATAAAACTGACAAAACTCCAGCAATGCATCAGAACACAGAGGCGAGTCCCATTTTAAAAGCCCTACATCATTCTGTATGCCTGGTCTGAGCAGACGTAAGGCTTTTAACGCAGTCAAGTTGCTGGGTTATGTAGTGAAATGTTGTAATTTTCACTGCTCCATTTTTGCGGTGGAATACTTACACTGCATACATTATACCTGGTGCAGGTATATTGTGACGCCGGGCTTTACGAACTGAGGCATTGGACCCAATGCGTCAGTTTGAAAATATGGAGCAGTGTGGCACACTGATTTTACCGCCACAGAGTCAAAAAAAAAGAGACGCAGCGCAAGAGGATGGTAAATAAGACCCCTTGGGGCATATTATCAAGGGATTTATCTCCGCTTTTTTGGCTTTAAAAGCCAAGAAAGCGGAGATAATATTATCTCCCTATCAGCAACAGGGTGCTAACACGCAAATTCGCATGTTTGCACCCTTTTCCTCTACGCTTCCCCTTGCATCTCTAATGAGATGCAAAGGGGGCGTTCCAGAGAAAAATAATAGGAGAAATGTTGTTAAGCGACATTTCTCCTATTATCAAGGATTTCGCTAACCCTGTTAGTGATAAAAAAGCAGCGCTAACCGCGGTTAGCACTGCTTTTTGTAGACCTGGTATTTTTCTGACTTAGCCATGATATCCTATGGAAGGTGGATATCATGGCTAAGTTTGTGAGCCCCTATCATCAAGCTAACGCCAAACTTCGAGATATTATAGTTGGTTTTCCAGCGATAATCTCTCAATTGGCAGTTAGCGCAAGGATTTTTGTCACTTCTGAGATAAGCGTTGCTAATAGCAAGTTATCTCTGCGATAATTTCCGGCGATGCTTAGCGTTAAAAAATTCGTTGCTAAGCATCGTTAGCGATAAATATCGCTAAACGTTGGTAATATGCCCCCTTGCGTCTTGTACTATCTAGAATTCTGGCCATATACACTGCCATCTGTTACTGAAAAAGGCAGGCTTACACTCAACAAATAAAAACCTAAATACTCATGAATAGGATCAGGGCTTTGGAAAATGCAGGGCCTGGGGTACAAAGACCTCTAAGGCCCCCCCTCACCGTTTATACCATTCTCACTTAATCACAATCTTTGATCACCTGCTCAAGCCCTTTAGATGATCCCCAAGCTACACCACATTAGATTGGGGTGAAATCATGTGCTACTTAAGGGCCATCCTCTGGAGCTACACAGGCACTCCAATCGTGAATTCTTCGGGGGAAAAATGTTTTAAACATCTTCGTTTATCACTTCCTTTAGCTACATTTTCTTGTTTTTTAATTTGTTTGTGTCATCGTTGGGGTGTCTTGGGCAGTCGAGAGCTAAAGGAACTCTGCATTAATTTGTTCATTTATTCATTCATGCAGGTACCACTGGAAATAAAACAGGCAAGGTTGAGAGCTCCATGGTTACATTACTGGCAGCAATACACTACCAAATGTCAAGTCACAAAAAAATAACCATCACATACTATGCAAATCTCATCACAGTAAAAATAACCATCACATGCCTAAGTGCATGTGCCTAGCACGCACACACACCCACTCAAATCTGAAAAATACGGTATTTGTAAAGCGCAAACTACTCACCCCTAAGGGTCTCAGGCACTGGGGGGCGTCGGGGAGATTAACGGCCACATGCATCAACCTCTTTAGGAAGTGCAAACGGTGCGAATCGGTAAATTCGGCCGTTTGCGATTCCAAAATAGGTTTTTGGGATGCATCAAGCATTTTTGGAAAAATCGCTATTTTTAGCGAATTCCAAAAATGCGATTGCTTTTAAGGAATCACAAATTTGCGATTCCTTAAAAGCAATGCATGATTACTTTTAAAATTGCGAATTCGCAATTAGGGGGTGCAAATTACCACGAGGGTGAACCTCGTGGTAATTTGCGAAAATGTATTAAAATGCTCAAATTTGCATTTTAAAACACTGTCATGTTACAGACACACATGTCCTTAGGACATGTGTGTGTGAAACATGCACTTCAAAATACATTTCAGGGGTGCAGGGGGGGTCCTTTGGACCCCCCCCCTGCACCCATGGAATGCATTAACATTTTGCGAATCGCTAATTGAAATTCGCAAAATGTCAATGCCTTCCCATTGATTCCTATGGGCCTTTTGGCCCATAGGAATCAATGGGAATTGCGAAATCGCAAAGTAGAATTCGCATAATATTTGCGATTCGGTAAAAATGGCGATTTTTACCGAGTCGCAAATATTATGCGATTTCAATCATGCATCCCATTTTTCGATTCCTTATTTGCGATTGCCTAAAAATGGCAAATAAGGAATCGCAAAACCGGACTTTGATGCATGTGGCGGTATGTGAGGTATTGTCCAGAGTCATGTGGTGATGAGCTGAGCTGCCAATCAAATCGTGAGCCCTGCACTCCTAAGTCAGCCACTCTAGCCCACACCTCTTTACTCAAACACACACCACCCTCAAATAACACCACAAAACCACCAGGTGAGGGAAGTCTGTTTTGTAAAGCATCTGCAGATCTTTGTACAGGGCATCCAAGCCTCTGACGTCTTCCCTCATTATTATGTATGGATTAAGATATATATCTTGTGAATAATTCTGAAAGCAGGAATTTATATTTGCAAGAGAAGTAGCCCTTGGTCTTCACATTTGCTTTCTCACGCTGCCAAATTGCACCTATGAACTTTTAATTTCTTATGCCCGAAGAGAAACAAGGTTGTTTTGCCTAGTACAGGGTCAACCCTGAGAAAAGTGCTAGGCCCAATTAAAAGTTGGTCGGTTAAGGGCCATGCTTTGTGGATGAAGTGGAAGAATGCACAGGCAGAATTAACTTTAACACAAGCATGGTGATGGAAATTTCACTATTGGAATACTTACTGAACATATTTTTCCATCAGGTTTTGCTAGAGGGGTAATTGGTCCCAGCCTTTCAGGGCCTAGGTGCATTGCAGATGTCCTCCACCTCCTGGCCCAGTCTGTCATCTTCAACCTACCACAACTACAATCGACTTCCAAAGAAAGGACCAGGTATTCCATTGCTCAGTTTACTAGCCTTTCTGTCGAGCATGTGATTGTGCAGGCCTGAGGAAGAGTTGTACCAAAAAGCTGAAACTAAAAAATATGGGGAATACTATGGATAAAGACCACCTCTGCACCTCTTTAATTTCTCAAGACTAGAGCTCATGTTATCTAAGGTGCTCCCAAACAACACCTGTATGTTTTAAGGTGCATTTGGAAATCCAAGCCAGTCCCAGGCTCAAGCACTGAAGGAGGGGATGTAGGCTTTGTGGAATAGGCACTGGGGAAGACTCAAAAGAGGTGTTATCCAAACTTTTACATTTCCAAATCCTTGAAGAAAAGGAAACTGAGAAGTTGGATGAAATAAGTACCTCAGAGTGAGGTCACAAAGTGACTAAAAAATTACTCTAGCCATCGAAATGTCATGTGCTTTAGACACGTCTTTCCTCTCGTTGTCATCCCTAGGCACTGGCATTCTTGTCTCACAATGATATGGTTAAATGTACTGCTGAATGTGGATTCTTCAGTGGTTTTGAAGCTGTGCATGGTTGCAGCAGCCTTGCTGTGTATCCTAGAAACTATCTCTCTCCAAACTATCTCGCGCCAAATAGGGAGAGGATGCAACCTTACGGCTAGAGCGGTTGACCTCGAAGCTGGGGAACAGGGTTCGAGTCTTGGCAACAACGCTAAACATCCTGTGATTCTGGGCAAATCACTTAATCTCCCCATGCCTAACAAAAATGAATGTGCCCTTGCGTAACGAAACTGGTACTCACATAAAGTGCTCTGATATCTTCAGGTCTAGTTTGCACTATATAAAACTAAAAAAAAATGCTAAATGTCTATTTAGACATTTTTATCACTGGACATGTTTATTCACAGTCCTCCTTCTCTCAATATGGCTTAGTGTGATGTGACCCTTATTTAAGATGGTTGAATGTCCATTGCACAACTTCTTTCAATTTCATTTGTTATGAATGCCCCTCGTATTCTATCTGCATTTGCTTTCCTCCTGCCCTGAGATTTGGTCTGTGGCATATATGCCACCTAGATCCTGCCGCGTAATGGCTCCTGCATTTTCCATGTTCTAACAGATCCTGATTGCTCTTACATTCCTCCTATTTTCTCTGCTATTTTTCTACTTTGTACTTATCACACAGTCCTACTACCCTCCTTCTGCGTGTTGCACGTATTCTTCCTTTGCTTTCCGGTGAACCTCCCTTATCGCTTCAACAATTAAAACTCTATCACAAAGCCATACGCGCAGCGCGCGCGTCCTTCTACGCAAAAGAAATTAACTCCAGCACTAATCCTACAAAAACTATTTTTAAATTGGTGCTAAAACTTCAAAACAGTGGCAATCCAGCTTCCTGCATTACCTCCACACAGCAGTGTGAGGACCTCGCCGTTTTCTTTATAGAAAAGGTGAGAAAAATTTATAGTGCCTTTTCACAGGACTTTCCCGACCTTTCTAACCCCTCTAATCCATCTATTAAGGGCACTAGGCTGTCACTCATACCTGAAATCTCCCATGACGACCTAGCCAAACTTTGCAGAAAGGTTAAGTTTGGTTCCCCTACAGACCGCATGAGACCGGCCCAATTTCTTGAATCTTTAGATTTTTTCCTCCCTTCCTTGGCCACGCTACTTAATCTCTCCTTCTCCTCGGCTGTGGTCCCAACCTGCTGGAAACAAGCTTGGGTCTTCCCTATTATTAAAAAGCCTACTTTAGACCCCACAAAGCTGGAAAACTTTAGACCCATCTCGCTGCTTCCATGGGTTTCTAACTAGCAGAAGCCCACGTGAATAATGTCCTGTCACACCACATGGTCCAAAACAACATCTTGGACCCATCTCAGAACGGGTTCAGGCCAGGACATAGTACAGAGTCTGCCCTTTTGTCTACCACCGAACACCTCCGGAATATACTTGATGCCGGTCAGAGTGCTGCGCTAATTCTACTTGATCTCAGTGCAGCCTTTGATATGGTTTCCCATAATATGTTGCTAAAACGCCTCGAGGCTATAGGGATTAGTGATCTCGCCCTTGACTGGTCCCGTTCATTCTTGAAGGACAGATCCTTCCGGGACTCAGCCCCTCCGTTTATCTCCCGGTCCCACCCCATTGGCCAAGGAGTTCCCCAGGGCTCTGCACTCAGTCCATCCCTTTTTAACCTTTATGTGCAGCCTCTCTCGGCAGTGGCCAAAGAGTGGGACCTCACGCTGGTG
Source organism: Lissotriton vulgaris (assembly GCF_964263255.1). Lineage (NCBI taxonomy): Eukaryota > Metazoa > Chordata > Amphibia > Caudata > Salamandridae > Lissotriton > Lissotriton vulgaris. The sequence goes on from NC_141699.1 coordinate 1,059,819,815, forward strand.
TTGTACGCTGACGACACGCAGCTGGTCATCACTCTCACTGAGGGCCCTTCAATCTCGGCCACGAGATTTAGGGATGGCCTGGCTGCAGTTGCCCAGTGGATGACGGGCAACTGCCTTCAGCTGAACGCAGGGAAAATGGAGGTGCTGCTCCTCGGAAAAAACTCCAGCTATTGGAGTGATCACTGGTGGCCTTCCTTGCTGGGCCCCATCCCATCACCGAAAACGCTGGTAAAAAACTTGGGCGTCTGGCTGGGCTCCTCGCTTAGTTTTCAGACCCACACAAAGAAAGTGGCAGCTACTTGTGTGGGCCTGCTGAGGAGCCTCAACCCGATACTCGGTTTTTTTGATTCCAAAACGCGCCAGCTAATTGTTCAATCCATCATTCTCTCCCGGTTGGACTACGCCAGTGTTCTTTTTTTAGGCGCCAATAAAGCAGAGCCAGCACGGCTGCAACGGGTACAGAACTCAGCGGCAAGGGCCGTGGTGGGCCTTCCCCGTAGGTGCTCCGTCAGAGCTACTATTCAAAGATTACACTGGCTACCTATCGAATCTCGAATTCAATTTAAGACCCTCACTATTGCTTTTCAAAATCTTAAATCAGAATGTCCTGAACTTCTACGCCCGCTCTTAGTACCCTACATCCCTCAACGCAATCTGCGTTCCTTAGGTCAACATCTTGTGACTATTCCTCGAACGAAGCTCTGCCATATTGGTGGCCGCTCCTTCAAAGTTCTGGGGGCAAAACTTTGGAACTCCCTGCCACTGAACATTCGCTCCCTGAATAACTTGTCCACTTTCCGGAAGGCAATTAAAACTCATCTGTTCCCACTGTCCTAGGCCATCTCGTTTCTCCCTCCCCATTCCCCTCAGCAGTTATTTTATGGTTATCAGCGCCGGGACGCCTCGTCGCTGGGGCAGCTGTTCGCGCTTAAACAAATACATAACATAACATAACATACCAGTCTTGCACACATGTATCACCCAAATTCTTAGGTCTGGAGTTAGCCAAGTCATTTTGAGTTTACTAAAATTTGAAGAAACTTTCTTAAAGAGACTTTCGGCCTCTTCATCCACTTGTCTGTTGTTCTCTCATTCACAGTTTTCTTCCTCCAGCTACAGCATAAAGCATGGGGCAAAGGGTCAGCCCACTTCTGCCGTTGACTACCATTACTGTGGAATTCTGGTCCTTCACAAGGAGGACATTTACACACAATGTACTTCCCTTCAGTGGAGGGACTACTATGAAATTGTGTACTTTTTTAGACTAAAAAATATTTTTGCTTTAAACCAATGTTTTCTTTTTTATTTCTTAAATGATAAAGGACCAGAAACTTGACCAATAATAAAGTGTTACAAAACTCATGACAAGAGCAAATCAAGCAATAACAAACTAAAAGGCTGCAACAATCAACAGACCTACTTCCTTTGTCGATGCTTTGTTTTTTTCAGGTGGTGAATATTGATAATCTCAACAACCTCTTTTCACTCTCTCCTGCATGCACTTCATTGCATCTCCTTCAATTCACTAGCCATCAAACACACACACCCACTAAGCTTAAAGCAATACATTTTATTTTACTTTCATCCTGCCTATATTTCCAGGTCTGTGTAACTCCTTTACACACTTTCGCATAGCATCAAGATCCGAATTGGCACACATGACTATTGCTCTGTTTGCTCTGCAGCGAGGCCAAGAATGGGATGGGCATGTAGCCTGAACACCTTTATGACACACCAACGGGCACTGTGAGAAACTTGCACTAACAGCAGGTTAAACTCCAGAGGTCTCAAGAGTGGCCACTATAAACATCCACCCCCAACCTGAACTAATACAGACACCTACAGTTGAATCAGTTCACTGTACATCTTATGCAAGTCTAACATGCCGCATGAAAAAAACTACAGAAACGTAGCATCCAGGAAAAAGCAAACACTCCTGGGGAAGGCAAAATTAAGTAAAACCTATGAAAACCTTGCTCACTTTGCCACTGGATTCAAGCTAGCCTGGCTGATGACGGCTGATTAGCCAGAAACTGGTCCCAGGATGCTTGTTTCCGGTCCAGGGAAGATATGGCTTGGCAGTTCGGGCTGGACTGTTCCCATGAGGCACAGGGTCAGACTGATTTGCATATGGCGATGTCTGAACTGGGGTGGCGGATTGAGCTAAAGAATGATGATGGATTAAACCCAGATCAGTTGACTGGGGGTGAGTGCTTGCAATGTTCAACACTCCGTCCATCATCCCTTTTGGTTTTGCTATGTAAACAGGAACATCACTGAATAACACTCAAATGCACGGATATTAGGAGTGTTACGATCTTCCAGGCCTGTTACATTCAGCTACTAGAACTAAACATGCTGGGAATGGAACTACAAGGAAAATATTTAATAATGGAAAAGTGAAACTATAATTCCCAGCATCCTTGGCGCTGGTAATTAAAAAAACAGACCTGGCTAAAAACTATCTAATGGCAATCAGCCTGTTCGATGCATCATTCCCACCAATATCACATCTTCTCCTCTCAGTACCGCGGGACAAATGATTAACCACACAAAACGTTGTCACTTCAAACATTCTCTCAGTGAATGAGAAAAACGTGTGTCTTTCACTGTCGGTCTCTTTATCAAATATCCCTCCAGGAAACTGTGGCCGTCGAGGTCGAGATGTAATTGCCTAGTATCAGCCGGCGAGCAATACTTTCTCTATTGATTTCCTGAAGTGTTTATTTGACAAACATAAATTGGTCTCTTAGTCACGATAGCGATGCGCCCTCTTTTCCCGCCACGCGCCCGCGCGCGAGGCAGGGCCCGGGGCCGCGCTCCGCTCCGGCCGGGTCAGTCCCTCGTCGCTGTCTGATGCCGCCGATTACAGGCTTTATCACCGAGCCAATTACCGCCGTGCGCGTGGCGGAGTGCTACGCTTTGCAAGGGGGTAATTTGGTGTACAGAGGGCGAAAGTGACTGCGGCTATCGATTAATAACTGGATCGATATCACAGTCCTATCGTGCGGCTCCTTTGCCTAGTAAGGACAATGTTGAGCACGTCGGTTCCACGTAGCTGGTTTTCTTGCAGAGCTGATATCAGTCCTGCTTCAGAGGATGATGGAATTGGAAATGTGCTAGTGGCCAAGAAAACGAAAGACGAGTTAACTTGAAAAATACGAGTTGTATTGATTGCTAATTCGTGTGTAACTGCAAGGTCAAGCGTATGACCTCTGTCATTGCTGAGCAGAGTTTGCTTGGTTACCACCATAGCAGTTGTCTCTCCTCCACGAACAGGCAAGTCAGGCCTGCCGTGAAAAGAAGCCTGATGCGTTTGTGGGCGCTATGATCAGGGCGTGGTTACTACAACAGTGATCACATGTGCTCTGTGTCACAAGTCAGTGCTCCCCACACCTATTTGCAGCTCCCTCCTGTATGCTTCATACAATCCCTAACCTCAGGGCTTTAAGTGGGCCGGGCCCTGCCGGTTCTCAGCACCGGCAATTCTTTAAAGCAGGTGCTGAAACGGGTCCATGTAGGGCTCTCTATGTTTACACTCACCCTCAGGATGAAAAAAAAATCTTAACTCTGCAGCAGTACCACTGCGTAAAGCCTTTGAATTACCTTAAAAAATACTCGTTTTAGTTATTTCGGTCCCATCATTTCAGAACTGAAGCGTTTCCAATATTTTATATAACAAAGAAAATACTTGTTGCTTATTTATTTTTTGCAACTAACAACCAGTGACAAAGCAAACAGTCCTGGCGTGTTGTAGTTATAATGTTACTTGATGTATTCTATTTCTGGATGCAATGACAGAAACAGAAAAATACTATGCTAAGCACAGATTTTTAGTTTAAGTGTTTTTAAGCCACGTCCCCAGTTACATCGGCCACACCCCTTTCAGAGACCCCTCTGTTTTCTCATCCCACTTAAAGCCCTGCATAACCTTATTACCCACCAAAGCGGCTAGTGCTTAATTTGTGAAAGAATGACTACCAGTGCCGAAACCTCTGCTCCGACTGCGCTTTCAAACATCGGCGCGTCATATACCAAAGTGACGTAGCCCTTGAATTCATTCCACCCTCTTTCATCCGCTATCAGTCGCTGCTGCCCCTTTATCTTTCTTTTACCGGTCCCTGCATTCTTCCTTTGTGCCAGTTTGTCAGCCATCTTCTTTCCCGTTTGTGTATTTTTAACTCTCATGCTCGCCATCAATATCTGAGGAATAAAGATAAGTGCTGCTCCCAGAAAAGGAGTGGTGGTGGACCCACCAGCAAACACTGGCTCAAATTCAGCACTGAAAGGAGCTTCTCTCTTTAGGGACACATGTGGCATGAGCTATTTATTCTTCATGTAGAGGGATCCTCATTTCTAAACCCTGCTGGTGTTCTGATCACAGCATAACTGCAATCGTACCAGTGCTTAGTTTGTAAAATAATAAGTGCCAGGGCGCAAACTTTTGCTCAGAAGCGGACACTGGTGCTATGTATAGTCATGATACCAAATACCCTGACTGCATAGTCACTGACGTAAGGAAACTTGAGGGGACCCCGTGCAAAGTACATAGAGGGGTTCCTCATGCTCCGGACCCATTCAGGAACTCTCAGCCACCACTTGTGCACAATACCGGAGGGGGCCCCCTGGAACACAGGGACGCCCCCGCCCCGCAAGGGCTGTGGGGGCTATTGTTACGCCACTGTGCGTGGTCTTCGTTCTATCGTTTGCATCTTTAATCCATTTTAGGCACTCCCTGCCAGCAAACTCACACTTGAATGTTCTTTCCGCCATTCTATTGTCCTTTGTCGCTGTTTTTTCTTCTTTATCGTCCTCCTTCTTTCCCCCTTCTGTGTTTTTCTCTCTCTCGTTCTGGTTTATTGTCTGATAGGGAGAAAAGTGCTGGGCCCCTAAAAGAAGTGCTGGTGGGCATCGCCTGCAATCACGGCTCAAATCATGGCACTATTATGCCAATTTCCAATAATCAAAGCCTCATTACCACTGATGTGGCATTTCTCCTTCATGGACACAGAGGGTTCCTTTTCTGCTTGTTGCAGAAACCTGAAGCACCCCTCTGCCTCTTTGGTCTAATCAAAATTCATGCACTACCGCGTCTGACATCTCTCCTCCTTGGGGAAGGGGGTCTGCATGTTATGCCCTCCTATATCTTCCACTATATCCCTTTTGAGCTGCTTGGGGATCCTGCATGTTAATGTATTGATCATGGAAAGGCTGCTGGCTGTGGTTCCACTGCCAGAGGGGAAAAAGGCAACAGTGTCTCAATGCCCCTAGCATACTCCTGGGCCTCGTATCCCTCTGACAGACAACCTTTAACTTCAAACCAGACATGTCCTTTGTTTAAAACCAGTGTCATACACACACAGCTTCCATTTCTGCCTCTTTCTTACTCTCTTATATTTCTCTACCTCCACACCACTCTCTTCCTTTTTCACTTTCTATCTCATTCAAGGACGAGACTTCAAACTGTACAAAAAGCACACTAAAAATAAGGGCCCCATTAGGCTGGGGGGCGGATCGCCCCCGCCAGGCTGGCGGTATCCATCACCGACCTGGCCGGGGCGATCCGCCCGCCATCCGTGCAGAAATGACCCCGCCATATTATAATGGCTGGGGGGTCCGTGGCGGACGGAAAAACCATCTGCCGCTTTTCCATCTGGTCGACATGTCGACCTGACGGAAAAAGGTTCCATATGGTGGCGGTGTCTAAAAGACACCTCCAGTCATATTAGATTGTGCAAAGGCATGCAGAGTGTGCTTTGAGGGCCCGTTGCGGGCCCCCATGGACTCCGGGGGGGTGGGGGTGCACATGGAGGGGTACCTATGGTACCCCCCTGTCTTTCAAAGAACAACGTGGCAGGCACCGCACGGTGCCTGTCACGTTGTGCTTTGAAAAGTACAACATGTATTTTTAGCATTGCGGCGCAATGTTAATAATACGGGATGCCCGCCACTGTGGCGGGCTTATCTTAATTGCCCCTATGGGACCCCCGCCCTTATGGCGGGCGGTCCCTTTTACTGTGATCCTAATGATGCCCTAAGAAAGCGCTTTGGTGTCATGCAAATGGTTGAAGGCACTCTCCAAATGCATCTATCTAAACATAAATAGGAGAGCGAGAAGAGAGAGCCAAGACCCGTTCATCTTCCCAATCAATCAAAATAATAAGAAAATGAGAACGAGTCTCCTATTTCATTAGCTACTGTTCCTGTGATCACTCTCTCATGTTTATTAGGTGCACTGCCGTGGAACTCACAGGGTGTTTTAAAAGAACCCTCACTCACCTACCTGGTAGGTGACATGCTTCATCATCAGGTTCCCACCCTGGTCGCTGATTGCTTCCAAGGTATGCTGCTACGCCTGATTCCAGCGGATCTATTTTTTTTTAGGGGAAAACAGTGATAGTGAGTTAGTTAGTGAAAGGTGCAGTTTTGAATTCGGCTCAAGAATTCCTGTCAATGGATGTCAAATTTTAATGAGGGAAGTCTTGTGGGGCATAGATGTGGCATGTTAAGTTGATCTCACTTATCCGCAGTGTGGTCTACATGTTTCAGCCACCTTCTAATAAGGCCTGTCAGGGTCGACATGGCTTTGTCAGGACCAAAAAGAAAAAGGCAAGCATGCGCTCTATGGTATGCAATGATAGTTTGTGTGGTTTCTACTTACAACCCACAAACGTTTCAGGAAAATCATCTTTTGTTTTTCCTCTTTATGGTGGTTGCTTTTTATTACTATCTGGGATAGGCTGAGGGGGTGGAACCTGCTATCACACTTTCGTCAAGGCATCTCACCCTCCGTTGTACCTGCCTCACCTCGGTTGTCCTGTATCTGGAATGTAAACTCTGATCAACATACCATGTATCCATACAGTGACAATCTCAGGACAGGCGCACTGCGAGGATCCTGCATTTCCAATATCTGTATAATGTCATGCCAAGGAGAACAGGTTGTCTGCGTTGTGTATTTACTATATCCGTATGACAAAAATTTCTGGTAGGACAAAATTTGAGGGGCCTAGACTCTGCATCGTTAAGCAGGGGCGGCTCCTCCGCTAAGGCCGAGGAGCGTCTCCCCACTTCCTTTCGGCACTGTAAAAAAGGAAAAATTAAATTATAATAACGCAAGGTTATTATCATTTTATTTTTTCGTGCTGAGGCAGATTTTCGGGCGAGGCTGGGCAGCACAGGGGGGAGGAGTGGTGGCACTCTCTAAGTGCTCATGACTGTTTGGCTGTTGATGTATCGTAACGGCAGGTGTGCCGTGAGTGCTGCCTGCTCTATGCACCTTTACAGATGTTACACTGCCCTCTGCTGGTAGTGTCTGCCACTGTGAGCCTGTATTACTGTCTTCTGGCTTCCATACTCTGGGAATGCTCACTGTAGCTGTGCTTCCCCCTTTACTGTCCCCTGTCCCTGTGCTAACATTACTGTCGCCATGGGGGCCCACCAGCTCTTCAGGATATTTTAAATGCGGATTGAAAACCATGCAGCAGAAACGTGTACATAATATAGCAATGCAAAACTCGACAAGTGACGTCTGTTTAAATAAAAAACTGAGAGATCACTTTGAAAACTACAGATCTCACTTGTGGGTGCCTCATGGTGGGCTCCTGCTTGGAACAAGCTTTTGGAGATGGCTACAGAGCATGAAAAAACTGACAAGGAGTTTTTTTCCCAGGCTGAGTAAAAATACATCCAGGTGAGTAAAATGAAGCACTTGTGTCGTTTGAACGGCACATTAGTATTCTGTTGCACTTTGAACAAGCATTTGCAATGCAATAGGTCTCGCATTTACGCAAGTTTGAGCTATTGGTGGGCTCCTGCTTGGAGTAAGCTTTTGGAGATGGCTACAGAGCATGAAAAAACTGACAAGGAGTTTTTTTTCCCAGGCTGAGTAAAAATACATCCAGGTGAGTAAAATGAAGCACTTGTGTCGTTTGAACGGCACATTAGTATTCTGTTGCACTTTGAACAAGCATTTGCAATGCAATAGGTCTCGCATTTACGCAAGTTTGAGCTATTGGCATTGTAAATGGCAATGCCTTTTTTAATGTTTTGGTTTTTAAAACAGAAATAAAAGGCATAGACCTATTGCATTGCAAATTCTTGAGATCACATGGGTCTTCCACCGGTTAAGTACCAAGAGTCCTGTGTGCCTGTCTTATTATTGTACAGCTGGTACCGGGCCCGCCCTGAAAAAGATTATCATGGCATTGCTTGATATCTTGTCTAAGATAAAGCTTGCTCTGTCTCGAGAATCTCGCACCATAAACCAGCATACTATGGGTTGGTTTTATTCTGCGTGGGTCTGTGTATCTGCCTGTGTTGGGTGTGATTGGAGGTGGTAGAGGCCAGTAGCCCTACTGTTCTCCCAACTCAAGCCCATGATATCATAACTGAGGTAATACCCCTCAGAACGGGGCAATAACTTACATAGCTGCAACAATTGACACAGGTGACTTACTTTAATTCGGATTTGACAGTCCAGACTAGATAGAGAGGCACCTAAGCAGGCCTCTATTCCCCAACACCTGGATGACAGGGGGAGAGAGTGATGGTAGTAAAAGGGAGGGGGCATCATTTTTCAATTCTTGCCTTGGGCGGCAAAACACCTAGAAACGGCCCTGATTCCTATCTGCCGTAGGAAGGCCAAGGAGAGGTGTTTCTTGCTTTGACTTGGGTACCTGTACCTGGAAAGCTGCTCTGAGGGCTAGGGAGTCTGGTCTCATTCTGACTCACAAGATGAAAAGGGTCCACTTCCTGACTGAGAGATGTCTGTCTGTAATGGAACTTCTTTCCATAGAGTGTGAAAGCCTGGAAGAACCAAAGCTTCACCTACCTACCTGGGAGAAACAAAATGTGACCAGCGGTAACCGAACATTTGGCTGTGGATCTGACTGGGACTGACAAAAAGATATTCCCTCCTTGACCCTGTGGGAAGGTGTACAAGGAGCCTTTCCTGAAATTGTAGGGATAAGTGATGAACGAAGGTTCACAGTCCTGGAGATCAGGTCATTTATTTATAATTATTTTTAATAAGATCATTGGCTACCACGTGTGAGTGAAACTGTTGAAAGGATAACATCTTCCAAATCATTTTCCATGTTAAAATGTGGGGTCGTTGCTTTGTTTTAGTACCAAAAACAAAATAAGCTGCTTTCCTTTCGTGAACCAAAGTCAACACACTTGCGCACTTACACTTTTACACTCAAAGAGTGTTGTTGGTTAGAAAAGTACTAAGGCCCTAGCGGGCAGTCAGACTATCACAAACTATCGTGGTGGTCAGGGGACCAGCCGACAACCAGGCAGCGGTCCGACCACCCAATTACTGGCTGGCGGTCTCAGAGTGATCCTTTACATGGCAACTTGTGCTGCGGCCCAGAAAAAGGGCCACAGCACAAGCTGTTGTGTAAAGGAGCACTTCCTGCAAATCCATAAACTGTGTGCCATGCACCATGTGGGGCATGGCACACAGCACATGGAGTTACCTGGGGCACTACATGTGCCCCGAGGCACATTACAATGGTCCACGATGGGTGGGGGTCCCTGTTTGGGGTCCGCACAATTCATTTCTGACAGCCTTTTCATGGCGGTCTTTCTGACATGAAAAGGCTGTCGGCAAGGAATATTGTAATCTCGACGGCGGTATGTGCCTCAGCACTGCCTCCATTCGGGATTATGATTCTGACTGCCCCCCCGATGGGATCACAGATCCTGTCGGAGGTGGGGGTCTTCTCCCCGACCGGCAGGATTGTAATCCGCTGATCGATCCGAAGGGCTGTCGCAGTTGGACTGCCACCGACGGTCTGCATGCATTTTCCACTATATCCCTCACACTTCTCCTTCTCAATGGTCCTCTTTCTTGATCTCTCCGAGTTTAAGTACTTGCTTCCCCTACACTGTCCTTCCCTGCCATTCTTGCTTCCCCACCAACCCCCTGACTATTTGCTGTGAGATCCTCCCACCTACCCTCTATTGCCCATGCGTTTTCCCATTTCCTCCCACCCACCCACCCTCATTTGTGCTTCCCCATCCCCTACCACCACCCTCCATTGTCAGCTTGCTTTCTCAGCCACTGCCTACCCTCCCTTTTTGGATTGCAGCCCTGGCTCCCCCACCAACCCTCCCTTGTTGGATGCCCCAGCATCTCATGCCCACATCCATTGTCCGTTTGCCTCCCCGGATCCTCTCCGCAAAGCATGTGATGTCTGTGTGCTTCCCTATTCTCTCTTGTTTGTCTCCTCCTACCTGTGACCTTCTCTTTCACTCCCTCCATTATGCATCGTCCTTAAACCTACTCCCTAGATTGTTTGTTTTAAAAAGAAAAAATACAGAATTAGTGTTGACCACGTCATAGAGCTTTTTTTTTACCAACAACGTTTTTTGCCGTGCTACACAGCAGCCTCGCTTCTGTATTTCATGGCTAAAAATAATTTCCAAACAAAATTGCTCTACTAGGAAATTCCTATTTGCTTTGACAATGCTCATTTCTTTACATAATATACTGACCCTGCCTATGATTTACTCTATTTTTGGGATATTTTTGATCACCAAAATAGGAACATTGCAGCTAAATATGGTTTGCCAATTTTGATATGCCTTTTTGTTGGTTCTTATATTTTTTTTATGTTGTTATTCTTGTGCCATATGCCATTTTCTCTAAGAACAGTCCTTGCTGCTTGTGTCACACTATCAAGAAAAAACTAGGGATCCCTCACATAAAACGGCTCCCTTATAAAGGATTAGGGGGCATATTACCAACAACTAGAAATAATTATCGCTATGTTGGTTTAGCAGGATATTTTTATCGCCGAGCTGCGGCGATTTTTATCGCTTAGGAACCTTGCTATTATCAAGGTTTATCTCCTAAGCGATAAAAATCGGCCGAAATGCATGAATATCGCTGAAAAGTCAGCGATATTCATGCATTACAGAGCAAATGCTCTTAGCCATGTTATCCACCTACCATTAGATAACATGGCTAAGAACTGCTCGGGGCAGGTGTTAGCTTTTGGAGATATTCGCGCTTAGCGCGAATATCTCTAAAAGTTGGTAACAGGAGATAGCGATGTTAGCGACTGTTTCCAGTCGCTAACATCTTGGCACGCCCACTTTGCATGTCATTAGTGATAAATATCACTGACATGCAAAGCAGGGCCCAAGATGGTCGCTATCTCCTACTAGCTGTCGCTAACTGGTGTTAGCGACAGCTAGGTAATAGGGAGATAATTTTATCTCCGCTTTCTTGGCTTTTAAAGCCAAAAAAGCGGAGATAAACCCCCTTGATAACATGCCCCTTGGTTGTTTTGAGGTTGTGGGTGCTGAGCCATCCTTCATATCAGGTTTTGAAGCCAGACTCCACCATAATTTAACAGTCTGGTTTCCTGCACATTCACACATTGTTATCTTTCTTGGAGCTTCAGATGTTTTTCCTAGGACGAGGGATCAATAGCTGTGACCCTGGGGATAACATGCATCCTTAAACTGAGAATTCTGTAAGATTCAGCTTTAAATGCTCCAGTTTCTTTATACAATATGTCCCCAGGAGCTTTTTGTTCTGCTCGCTCTTGTTCGTGCCCTTATTACGAATGAAACAGACAGATCCGTGAAGTCATTTCCCTTGGAAAAGTGGGAACATCTCTTTTGAATGAACACCAGGAGCTGATTTGAGTTCAGCCACTGTCACAAATTCCCTGGAGCCTTCAGGTGCGTGAACATTCCCACACACAGAATTACAATAAGTCTTACTTGCTGCATGCAGAAATGAAACACAAAATTGCGTTTACGCTTTTAAGCCTTTTTGTTGTTTTTAAATGGGTATTTTACTTACTTTTGCACCAGTTTTGGAAATATTGTTGCACCATTTCCATGATCAATACAAATTTACTTCAGAATTTTAACCCCTTCTATGCTCATGACAGAGCGGTTCCGTCATGGCCCGCTCGGCGCGCCTGCGCGGCGCGAATTCTGCGCCTGCGCTGGACGTTCCATTGAGCGGGCGGGGCCATGACGGAACCACTCCGTCATGAGCACAGCTCAACCGCGGCTCATGACGGAGCGGCTCCGTCACGAGCATGCGAGCACCGCTCGGCCCCCCCGCCCCCTTAGCGCTGCGGTGGAATTCCCGCCGCACGAAGGGGTTAACTGTATCCATCATGCAAAGGTGGCTGACGTGGCACATGACCCCATCCTGAGATGCCCTTCACCCTTTCATTTGCACAGAATTAGCCACATCAAAAATTCTGCCATACTCTTATCATTTTATGTGGGAGTAGATCATATATGAGTTTACTTTCTTATATTGTGAATCCCCTGCATACCTGCATGTGCTTACAATGGTTTTTGTATACCGAAGCGTGTGTAGGTGCCAAAAGACATTTTCTGCCAAGCATTCAGATTCCGGGGGACAAGTCCTAGATCTACTCTCCACAGAGGGGCTTCTCGCTCAACACTTCTATGCACTCCTTACAATTGTCAAGGTAGACTGATGTCATCTTTCAGCTAGCTCTGATTGGCCGTCGCAGACGGCACAGATCAGTGGTGGCGGGGGGTGGGGGGGGGGAGGGGGTAGTCAGGAGCTGGGGGATTTAAAATAAGAAGGAAACACTTACCGTGTTTCTCTGCCATCTCTCTTCCGTGTGGGGAACGTAACAGGATGATGGTGATGAGAGATTTATAAAGCACGACAAATACCCTGAGGTCTCTAGGCTCTGGGTGGAAACTGAGGTACAATTAAGCGGAGAACAAGCACTTTTTTAGGCCATTCCCAAATTTGAAAAGACAGCCTATTAGGTAGAGAGTTCCATAAGCTAGCAGTTGTAGCCGTAAGGCTCTTGCCACCTCATCTGGCTCTGCTGACTCTAGGAACAAGTAGATTTCCCAGGTTGGTGGATCTGAGAGATCTGGCAGGTGTATAAGGTTTTTAAAAATGTTGCCAGTTGGGTTGTCCTCCAGTTATTGAGGGATTTAAATGCAACTGCCAGAGATTTAAATTGAATCCTCTTAGCTACAGGTAGCCGGTGGAGTCGGGCCAAGGACAAGGATACTGAGTCAAATTTGGAGATGCTCAGCAATACTCTTGCTGCCGCATTCTGTACCGTCTGTAGTTCATTAATGCTACGCCTTGGGGCACTGGAAAAGAAGGGCATTACAGAAGTCCTGTCTTGACGCTAACAGCACTGTTACCACCGTCTTCCTTAAGTCTATGGGTGTTGCCAGAAGGATTTTCCTCAGCACTTTCAAGATGAAAAAGCATGCTGAGGTGGCCGAATTGATTTGTGCCTCAAAGGACAACTTGTGTCAAAAATTACTCCAAGATTTGTGGCTTTAAGCACTGGTTTAGGCAGGGCACCAAGTTGGACTGGCCACCGGCGCTCTGTCCAAAAAGTTGGATTGTTCCCCAGCAACAAAACCAAAGTCTTAGCTGAGTGTAACTTCGGGCAGTTATCTGACATCCTTTTGGCTATGTGGCTCCTATATTCATGGAACCCAGTGGCTGTCTGATTGGCTGGAGTGCTTACTGGGACGATGATCTGAGTGTCATCTGCGTACGACACCAGGGTAAATCCATAGCTTCTTACTAGGCTAGATAGAGGGGTGACATAAATATTACAAAGAGTTGGCCTCAGGGAAGAGCCCTGCGGAACTCCACAAGGCAGCGTGAAGGGAGCTGATACAATGTTGCCCAGGGCCACGTCCTGGGATCGTTCCGACAGGGACAGCGCTTTTCCGCTGATCCCGATGGATGGCAGTCACTCCTGTAGCAGCCCATGATTAACCGTAACAAAGGCTGCTGATAGGTCCAGAAGGATCACAGCTGCGTCCCCCCACCATCTAGTATCAGCCTGAGTTCCTCCATGACAGTGATATGGGCCAGCTCGGTACTATGCTGAGCATGAAAGCCAAACTGGGAGGAATTAAGAATGGTGTTATCATTGATTAAAAGCGAAAGTTCGGTGTTCATCGCCTTTTCAATCACTTTTGCATGGAACGGGAGTCTGGATATCGGCCTATAGTTAGTAGTCTCCTTGGCATCCAAGTACGGTTTCTTTAATAAAGGAAGAACAGAGGCTCTCTTTCATTCCATGGAAGCATCCAGACTCCCCTGACCAATCAAAACACTGCAATGCAGCGTTGTGTTCGGTCTGAGTGCTGTGTTTCAGCACTCAGCTACGGAATGAGAGCCTGGGCATGTTCCCCACCCAGCCTTTGTCGAGAACATGCAAATTGCTCATGAATATTTGGCTGGCCTAAGAGGGCCAGCCAAACTGTCATTGTGCACCAACACTCCTCCCTCCTGCTCTGAGAGCAGAGCTGCCCCCGTCAAGACGCCGCAGCAGGAACAAATAAAATTATATTAACATTGCGTTATTATCATTTTATTTTTCCTTTATTTCACTGCTAAAAAACAGTGGGGCGACGCTCCTGCGCCTTAGCGGCGGAGCCATCACTTCTGATTGGACACTAGAAGATGCTTTATGGGGAAGCGGAATGTATAAGTAATGCGTGGTGGTTGAAAGTTCCGAAGCAAGACAAGTATATGTGTTCAAGGTTTGACAGAAATATGTTTCATATTCAAACTTTGAAAACTTCCTTAAAGAATGGTGAAAAAAAAGAAACAGACTGGTGTAGTACCGGCTGAAATGGTGAATTTGATGTTTAGACAGAATATTGGAACCAAACAAATCTTGGGACAAACTATTGTGTCAAGAATGTCAAGGGCAGTTTTCTTGCCGTACTTCCTATGTTGTCATACTATTTGTACTGATTTTGTTACATAGAACTTATCAATAAAACATTAGAAAAAAGAAAACATTTAAAAAAAGAAAATTGAGGGCAAAAATACAGTAAATGTAAGTTTCTAGAGGTAAGTGAAGTTTTACTATATATAACTCCACATATATCTACCTTTACGATATATATATATATCACCAAGGTAAGTAGAAGTGTAGTTCTGACTTGTAAATCTATACTTACCTATCTGCCCTTACCTTCTCGATATTTTGGTCCTCAATATTTTTGACACGATATTCTGTCCATTCAATATTTTTTATTCCGATATTCTGTTAGTGATCCAGTGAATTTTTGTGATTTAAGATTTTATAACGAAATCAACAAGAGAACCAAGTACTTTTGATAAAATCTACTCAAGGTATTCCACAAGGTCACAGCGGATCTGTTTTTATTATTTCATAAGGCGCTCCAAACCAGTGCATTTGTCATAAAGTAAGACACATACATTTTGATTAGGGGCAGAAGGCACCAGCATTGTTATCCTTTGAAACCAAACTCCAGTGTCCCCCTTTGACCGAAAATCATTACCTGAGCTTGGAGAATGCTATTATTCACCTGATTTGTGTTCGAGTATCCCATAAATTTAATAGGCTATTCCACGAACATGTGAGTTTAAATAAATTCTCATAAAAATGTTGTCTGTGCATATAGACTTTTCGCACTCTGGGTCAAAATAACATCTCTAACACTCTCACAGCATTGCTAATACACAATTGAATAATAATGGTGCTGCAGGAATGCATCCCTGCTTCATTCCTTTTCCCAAATGGAACCCTTAAAGCATCCAGCCTTCACTGTGAAAACATAATCGTAACCTAAGAGTAGAACCCACTCATGAGTTAATTTTTTTTATTTATCGAGTTTTGTATAGCACAAACTTGACCCGTAGGTATTAGAGTGCTTTACAGAGTTGGCAAAGCAGTGGTTACACAAGTTACATATGGAGAAAATACAAATGCATGGAGTAACAACAAATACATACAGGCTCATGCATCAAAGGATTTTGCGATCGCAAACGGTGCGAATCGCAAAAATCGGCCGTTTGCGAACGCAAAATCTACTTTTGGAATGCATGAAGGGTGAAGGCCCTCGCAATTTGAGAATTCGCAAATATTTGCGAATTCTCAAATTGCTATTGCATTTAAGGAATCGCATTTTGCGATTCCTTAAATGCAATACATGAAACTTTAAAAAATTGCGATTTCGCAATTAGAGGGAGCAAATTATCATGAGGTTGAACCTCATGGTAATTTGCAAAAACTTTGAAAAATGCACTTTTGGGCATTTTTCAAAGTTTCATGTTGTGCACACACATGCCCTAAGGGCATGTGTGTGCACAACATATGTGCACAGATTGATTTTAGGGGTGCAACAGGGTGTCCTTTGGACACCCCTGCACCCTTGAAATCGCATTCTCAATTTGCGATTCGCTAATTGCGAATCGCAAATTGAGAATGTCTTCCCATTCATTCCTATGGGCCTCTAGGCCCATAGGAATGAATGGGGAGGTATTCCTTAATTGCGATTCTCAATTTGCGAGTCGCAATTAAGGAATATTAAGAAATCGCAATTTTTTTAGCAATTTCTTGATGCATTGCATTTTGCAATTCCTTAATTGCGATTCCTTATTTTTTGCAATTAAGGAATCGCAAAATGCAATATTGATGCATGTGCCTGTAAGTAACAGTAAGAAGTGTACCATAGGCATGTAGCTGGTGGTGATTCAAGTATGTCACTAGGAAAGTATCATCATTATAAAATGCTATGGAAAAGATTTAAAAGATAACTAGTGCAGAGGAAAAGCATATTCCACAACTGTGCAGTGCACCATGGTTTTCCGTGGTGCACTGCACTCAACATTCCCTTTTGAGAATGGGTGTTATGCAGCCTCTCAAGTGAGGTGGACGGTGCACAATTTCATGGCAATTTCTAATTTTTTCCGGCAAATTTATTGTGTTTTTGGGTTTGTAGACGCTCACAGTGTTTCTGGTCACATCAATGCTTCCATGGGATGTAATGGGTAATTCTCTTCTATGGGTACGCGCAGCGGCAGCTCCTCCAGCATCATAAAAAATAAAACTAAAATAATAATGTCTGGATTTATTATCATCATTTGAAAAAAAGGGACTGTAGCAAACACTTTATATATCATATGCCATTTCCTATAGGGTGAGCCTCTATACTAATGCAGTAGATATGACATTGTGATAAAGCAAAATTGGATAGCTGAATTTTATAAAAATATAGTCATTTTATTTATATTTTCTCATTTTATCTTTTTCATATATATTTTAGTTTACAATTAATTCATAAAGTTCATATCATTATAGATGGATATAATCAATAACATACAAAAAAGGAAACACACATGCAAAAAAACACCAAATGACTAGTTGGTTAGAGGACTATTGAGGTTGGCAATGCGGTGGGTTGGAACACTACGCGCGTTTCGGCCACTGCCTACATCAGGAGACCGTCATTTGCAACAAAACAATATGAACAACATTAGTTAGTAGCTAGAATCTTGGTGGTTTTTGAATGCTGGGAATATATGATCTTGCTCCTCGTACATATAAGGATGACCTCGAGAAATATCGGTATGATTTGTTACAGCGTTCAGCATGATATAATTTCGACAGTTGTGACGTTTTGAACGTGGAACCCGAGCAGTTACGTCAACGTTCAGTACAAATGGTTGTTTTTGACTTATAGTTTTGATTTCCTATATAAATGACATAAGGGAAAACGCCAATCTTAGGATATTCACAGGCATCTTCTAATAGCTGTTTGTAGCGAACGCCATTGTATACGAGGACCATCATATGTAGCTCGGGGTTCTAAAATATTTGATGATGTTTCTGTATATCCGGGGTTTTAAAATGAAGGTGCTGCCAACCGCGTTCGGGTAAAAGTCTTATTATCATTTTATTTTGTTTCCCGGAGTCTTACGGGTGAGGCCAGGGGGTTAGCAGGCACCCACGGGGAGTGGAATGCGCAGTTATCAGTGAGCATGACGGGTTGGCCAGCCATCTCAGGTCGGCCAAATCGTCAGGCACAATGAAGCTCTCGCCAATCCGGCTGTATTGCTGCGTTGGAGACAGCAAGCACAGGCTCCCTGGGAGCGCAAATCATCGGTGCTCAGGCCAATCCTGAAACTGCTCTCATATATGTAGGCAACTTCAGGATTGACTGCAGTGGAGCCACGAGAGGAGAAGAAGACCAGTGATGCAGGGGGCTGCAGGTGGCAGGAAAGTTCTTTTATTTAACTTTACCTTTTTTCGTTGTCATCGTCCCCCTCCGTCTCACCACTCTCCTCTGACACCGGCCGCTACTGGTTATGCGTGTCTTTTACACCCATAATCATTTTGTACGATGCACAGGTATTTGAACTTGATTTGCTGTGCCACCAGTTGCCAGTGCAGTGCTTTCATCACAAATGTTGGCTGCCCAGATACATAAAATCAAGGAAGAGGTTCCCAGCTTGGCATTTTTTATTTGAATCTCATTTCACATTTCCGTTTAACTCTGATCTTATTAGATCATGAATCAATGAAACAGGGAAGTGACAAAGCCCTCACCAGTTCCCTCGATAATAGGACTGGAGCACAGGGAGAAAATTGTAGAGCATCATAAATTGAAAATGTATTTTCCTGCCAACAACATTAATGCATGAGATGGGGACTACGTTAAACAGCATACCTGGTTTCACTTCTCTCTCTACAGGAGATGGAGCTGCTTCCTGCACTTCAAGCAAAAAAAAAAAAAGTAAATTGTTTATGTTTGTATCTCTATTGAAGAATGTCCCCTACCATTTGTGCAGCTAATCCATCCCTACCATTTATCCCACTATCTTGAAGATCCCCTGCATTTTCCACCTTTTTATCATAGCATATTTGCCAACTTGAAGAACAATCTCACAATGTGAGGAGGGGGCAGGGCCTAGTGCCGAGAAGTACCTATGAGGAACTTTTGAACCCCCCCCCCACCCTCAAGCCCACTCCTCCCAAAAAAAGGCTTGTTGAGGCTGCTGCCAATGTCCTGGGGTGTTGTCACATCCCTGATGGACGTCAGCAGTTCAAAGCCTTGGATAACTATCTGGGAAACCACTGTATACAGTGGTTTTCAGCTTTTTTCCCCTTCCACCGTGTGATATCGGCTCATCGCTGGGAGACCTTGTGATGGCAGCCGATATCGCGTGTCACACGGTGGCACCGTGTGAGTTGGCAGGTATGTGATAGTTTACTGAGTATCTTATCCTAAATGAACCTTCAAACTGCATAGTATGAAGTATTGAAGACAAAGCTCTCCTCAGTGCTTAATTTGTCCCGGTGCTTTCCGGTGCTTAGCACCAGCACTTATCTATCAGGGCCAGGTCTACACCACCGATCTCCACTTCTATGGCAAACTAAATATAATCACCTTGTTTACTGCAGCAGGCGCACCTGGCGCAGACAGTGTTGTTCGCCTCAGGAGTCCTCACTGCTGGCTCAGGCAGGGTTAACTACAATATTTCTTCACACGGGCGCAAAGTCCCTGACGTCACATGACGTCGAGACTGGGGGCCTCATTTATGAAAAGTGACGCATCGCTGCGTGAAAACAGCGATGCATCACTTTTCACTGCGCCCTCCTTGCGAGACCAATGATGCGTCATATTTACAGTATGACGCATCATGGCGCAAGGAGTTACAGATGCGTCAGTATTTCTGACGTATCTGTATGGCGCAAAAGTGACGCATTGCTGGAGTGTGTCACAAAAGTGACGCAACTCCAGCAATGTGTCCTTTCACATGGGGCAAGCTCCATGTGAAAGGGCCTGCGTCAGTCTTACGCCTGCTGTGAGGCAGGCATAAGAAATTGACGCATTTGTGTCCTAGAAGTGGCGCAGTGAAATCTTATAGATTTCACTGCGTCACTTCTATGACCCGATCTTGCGTCAGAACGCCCACCCCCCTGCATACATTATACCTGGCGTAGGTATAATGTAGCGCAGGAGTTTACAAAGTGACGCATCTACGTAGATGCGTCACTTTGTAAATATGGTGCAACAAGGCACATTTTTTAGGCTGCTGGTGCGTCACAAAAAGTGACGCACCTGCGGCGTAAAAGTGACGCACGGCCTCATAAATGAGGCCCTAGGTCTATACGACCTAGCTAAAGGCTAGGGTCTGTAAGAATGGAGTGGGCCTTTAATGTCCCTTAAACCTCATTAAGTTGGGCTATAAGGGTATTAAAATATTGCACACCACAGGGGCTGATGATTCAAGTTTAAAAAAAACAAAAAAAACAGGTTAAGGTTTACAACCCCTTGTGCATTCGAGGCTTGAGTGCTTTTCAGATCTTTTGCTGTGCATGCACCTGGCATTTGCCAGTGTGCACACAACAAGTGAAAGTGAGCAGCATTCAGCCCTGATTCTCCTTGGGCTTTGACAAACTGTTTTTAGGTCTCACCTAGGCAGCGCTTACGCTGTCTCTTCGAGTCATGCTGTATTCAGGTATGGACTTGAAGTTGGTCCAATTTTCCATCCATCTTTTCAATTGGTTCCTCTTATTGTCCTCTGTAAAATGTGGCTTTTGATTTGTGAATAGGCTTAGAAGCCCCTCATTAGTACCTCCTTTTCTACTTGTGTACCCTTCCATGAGGACTGCCCCTGTAACATCTGTTGTTACTCGGTATGTTTTATTTACAGTCTGTGAGCACTGTTTTCTTAAATTACTTTCTCCTACTGCATGTACAACATGATCTCCTGTAACTGCTTGTCTTTGTTTAAGCAGTGCTTATTTAAATATTCTATGTTTTTTTTAACCGAGCAGCACAATGCTCTTCGTTGTCAACAATGGCAGCCCGCACATTTGTTTTCATTTGCTTCCTTTATTTATGGTCCTTTCTGCGTAAGAAAATGACTCCCCTGGTGGTCCTAAAGGCATGGTTAGCCCCCACTGTGTTGTGCTCCCCACTCGCCCCGCTGTAGCTGTAGCGCTGCAAGGTTTCATTTTACCAAGGCACCGAGCTACAAAAGCCGCGCTCCTGTGTCGCTTATTTTGACCTAGCAAAAGCATTATCACTTTCACTTTTTCATGAGATCAGAAGGTCCATGGTATATGGTGAGTGAGCAGTGCATATCTTTTAAAAACACACTAGGCATTTCTTAACATGTACACAATATAACAAAGTTGCCTGCGGCTGTACCAATTATTAGTGCTGCTTTTGTACTACTTTGCCAAAACAACGTGGCGTTTTTTATTTTCCAATTGCTTTCCTTACTGTCTAGTAGCGCCGATGTGCACTTTTGCGATTTTCTTTTCCGCTTGTTACTTTAGGGCCATATGTATCAAGCAAATTCGCATTCGCAAAGGCCGAAATTCGGCCTTTGCGAATGCGAATTTGCTAAATGGAATGTATTAAGCAAAATGTGGTGCAAAATAAGGAATCACAAAATTTGCGATTCCTTATTTTGCAATTGCATTTAAGGAAGCGCAAATTTTGCGATTCCTTAAATGCAACGTATGTAGCCCAAAAAAATTGCAAAATGCCCTTAAGGAATCGCAAATTACCACCAACTTCTAGTTGGTGGTAAGTTGCGAATTCCTTGACAAATGCATATTTTTGCATTTTTCAAAGTGCCATGTGACGCACATACATGCCCTTAGGGCATGTATGTGCGCCACATGTGCACCCATGCATATTTCAGGGGTGCGACAGGGTGTCCTTTGGACACCCCTGCACCCTTGAAATTATTCTCAATTTGCGATTAGCAAATTGCGAATCGCAGATTGAGAATAACTTCCCATTCATTCCTATGGGCCTCCAGGCTCATAGAAATGAATGGGAAAGTATTCCTTAATTGCGATTCGCAATTTGCTAATCGCAATTAAGGAATTTTAAGTAATCGCAAAAAAAATATGATTTTGTACATACATACCCATTTGCAATTCTCAAATAGCGATTTCTTAAAAATCGCTACTTGGGAATCGCAAATGGGTATCTTGATACATATAGCCCTTAGAGCTAACACATCTAAAATGTACAGGCTGTTAATGTTTGTGGAGGCACCAGGCTACAAAAAGCTGCACTCCTTTATCGCTTTTTTTTACCAAGCAAAACCAGTCTCACCAAATGGCTTTTTAAAAGCCATCGCTTTTGCTTCTGTCACGAGACGGGGGACCATGGTATATCATAAGTGAGCTTTGTATATGTTTTTAAAATACACTGAACATTTGTTTACATGTTCACAATATACAAAAGTTGCCTGCAGCTGTACCAACTATTTCTAAAGTACAAGTTTTAAAAATTAAAAAGCACAATTCTGTGCTGGTATATGGAAAAAAAGATGTGTTAATTTTTTAGTGCTTTACATTATTGCTATTTTTGAATACTTTCCCAAAACACAATACCATGTTTTCTTTTTCCCTATTCTGTCATTATTCTACAAAGAAGGCAACCGTTAAACATTTTACCAGCAGTTAAGTACACTGATAGTTAGAGGATTGTGAGAGTGGTCTCAGTCATCCTATTTTACCACAAACTTTAATATCTTTAATAGCTAATGTAATATAATCAATAATATGCTGCATAGCTAAACACTTCCAAGTCCCCAAAGGCATTGCAAATGCCTGTTGTTTGTTTGGCAGAGGTGAGGAAGACAGGAGGTGAGCGGAATTCCTTCCTCCCTCATTCTGAGGCTCAGGTGACACCAAGAGAAATGGGTGGAGGCAGGGTGGAAGGCTCGCTGGGTGCTACCACCTGCATCTTCTAGGGCTCTTCTTCCCCGCTGTAATGCACTTGGGGCCCGATTCAACGAACTAACTTAAGACAAAATCCTAAAGTTACTACTTTTGGTATTCACAGAAGTTAGGATTGTGTCTTAAGACAGACTTAAGACAGACTTAAGACAAAATCATAACTTAAGTCTGTCTTAAGTCTGTCTTAAGTTTGTCTTAAGACACACTTAAGACAAAATCCTAACTTCTGTGAATACCAAAAGTAGTAAGTTTAGGATTTTGTCTTAAGTTAGTTCTGTGAATCGGGCCCATAGCCTGCGGGGAGGCAGGGGAGAGCGAGCTGGATTATGATATTGTAAAATTGACAGCAGCGGGCCGGTACCAGTGTTTATAGTCCACTGATGCTCCATTGTCTTCAATTCACTAATTCCATTGTTCTAATACAACCTTATAGCCATAGGCTGAGGTCCATAGCAATCATTAAAGGCCCTCTAGCTAAGTCATCAGCTTCGCCACCGGCGAGGGTCTATAACCAAAGAGGGGGCCATTAATAACTGGTAGAGTTCGGGTGAGATGGCAGCAAAATTATTAGAACATTTCGTCCGCAGAGAGTTGAATGTTACAAATGAAACCGGGAGAAACAGAAAGACAAACATTGGAATGTTGTCGCAGAAGGTTATAATAAGCATTATTGGCCCTCTGCCAATCCATTGTCTTCAATGGAGCCTCCAACATTCCAATGGTATAATACCCAATTGTCTCCTAGATTCCCTTACCCCTTTGAAGTTGCCTTTGGTGGCAGTGTTCTCAGTTTCAGGAGCAAGACTTTGGAATGCCTGGCTGCTGTCTATCAGATTGGACACGGGCAATTTACGGATTAAGAAAGGTCTCAAAATCTTCCTTTTCGTGCAAGCCTAGCAGGTAAACACATTTCATTCACCCAAAGGTGTGCTGGGATGGCTGTCACCCTTTCTCAACATCCATGATCTGACTGGAAAGTAGCCTGGGGCAACTGACGAGGAATGTGTCAATGGGGAGTTTCGAGTCTGTGCACAGCAATACCTGTTTTTTTTTTCTCTCCATTTTATGTAGTGCAAACTCGACCCGAAGGTATTGGAATGGCTTTACATGAGCACCAGTTACGTTACACAAGGCCAATACATTTTTTTGTTAGGCACAAGGGGCCTCATTTATGGGGCTGTGCGTCACTTTTACGCCGCTGGTGCGTCACTTTTTGTGACGCACCAGTGCCGTAAAAAATGCGCCTTGTTGCGCCATATTTACAAAGTGACGCATCTAGGTAGATGCGTCACTTTGTAAACCCCTGCGCCACATTATACCTGCGTCAGGTATAATGTATGCAAGGAGGGCGTATTGACGCAAGGAAGGGTCGTAGAAGTGACGCAGTGAAATCTATGAGATTTCACTGCGTCACTTTTAGGACGCCGTTGAGTCAAAATCTTGTGCATGCCTCACAGCAGGCGTAAGACTGACGCAGGCCCTTTCACATGGGGCTTGCCCCATGTGAAAGGATGCATTGCTGGAGTTGCGTCACTTTTGTGACACACTCCAGCAATGCGTCACTCTTGCACTTACAGATACGTCAGAAATACTGACGTATCTGTAACTCCTTGCGACATGATGCGTCATACTGTAAATATGACGCATCAGGAATGTCGCAAGGAGTGCGCACTGAGAAGTAACGCATCGCTGCTTTCACGCAGCGATGCGTCATTTCTCATAAATGAGGCCCAGGGAGATTAATTGATTTGCCCAGAATCACAGGATGTGGAGCCTACGCCAGTAGCTCTGGCCGTTACGCCACATCCAAGCCCTGATGCACGAACTATACTGCTTTTGATGCAATTGCACCATTTTATTTTATTTTTTTCTTTATATTGCTACTGCCTGTATTTTGTGTGTATTTTTTTCTGTTTGAATAAACCCATCGAGGTAAGAGCCCTTTGCATTGCTCAAATTGTGAAGCACGGCAAGACAATGTTTTTTTATTGGGCATTTCTATAGTGCCAAATTCGCCAATGTCTTGGCCTCTTGGTGCTTTCTTTTTACAGATAACGATTTGCAGTTGTTATTCATCCAGCAGATGTTTCTTACTAGGGTAAATGATTTCTGAACCACAGTTGGTGTGTTTTGTGGTTTTGAGGGTAATAGTAATCCTTAACTACAAATGTGTGCAAACAAATGTATAAGTCAGAACCCATTATCCGACCCCTGGCACTGCCTTTGCGACCCCTGGCCTCAAAGGTGGCATACTCAGTAACAGGAAGAGTGACAGCTCCTCCTTATAGACGTCAGTTAGGGCTCTTCTCTCTTTGTTTTCTGTCAATTTTTTTTATAACACGAACAGTGGATTATATATATATATATATATATATATATATATATATATATATATATATATATATATATATATATATATATATATATATATATATATATATATATATATATATATATATATATATATATATATATAGATATAAAATATTTCACCATTAGTGAGTTCAGTTAGCTGGAATGTGACCATCCCTGGCAGCTGGGGTATTAAAAAATGATTTTAAATGTATGTTGTGCGCGTGTTTGAGGGTGAGAGAGTGTTTATGAGTGAGAGAGAGTGTGTATGAGTGAATGTGTGTGTGTACGTGTAAGCATGTGAATGTGAGTGAGAGTGAAGGTCAAAGGGCATGTGATGCCACTTCCTCTACCCCTGGCATTGTGGTGAGTTGACGTGTATATCATTTATACCAAAGTTATTATCTGTAATGCGTCTCTCAAAAACCTCTCTAGAGGCCTGGCCACTCTTCAAACAGAATACTCCTCAAAATATAATCTGTAACAAGCATCTGTAACAAGCATGCACAACACAATGAGTAGCTGTTCCGGGGTTGATTAGTGCAATTGCACTATTGCTTCAGTCACTGGCAGACCACATATGAGATTGGCCGGCTATTTACAGCCGGCCAATCTCTCATGCGCACTTCAGAGCTCGCAATTCCAAGGCTGAAAAACAGCTGTGGGATTGCAACCGCAGGCCCAAGCTTCAAAATGAGTGCTGTGTTAGCCTGTTCCAGCTGTAGCACAGCTCCAGGATTGGCTGGTTTTGTGCTGTACAAGAGAAGAAGCCCTTCCCCTTCCACCCTAGTCGCCGCCGACGTAGGAGTGCGCAAGGAGGAGAGAGACGGCATCCGGACCCTTCAGCAAACGCAACATGCATATGGTGAGTTTTTGGGGCATCGCACCCCACCACATTTAAATGTTGCCAGCCGCTGCTGAGAGAGGGTCAGAGTTAATGTGAGCCTGTACCACACTGTGATAATGTGTGCGCTCACCCGACCCTCTCAAAACCAAGGGCATGTCTTTGTTGTTGAATAAAGTGTCCGGACGCAGGGATAATCCATGAAAAACCAGCACTGTCTGGGCAAATCCAGGACGTCGGCCACCATAGGGCAGAGGGGCTTTCATGGTTGGGTCATGGGAGCCTATCAAGCTCAAAAAGTAGCCCACAGCCTGCCGGCAACCTGGACAATACCATAGTTGCAAAATTACCAGTTTGGCCAAACTTTTAGGAGACCACAAGCCTCAATGAAGGAAAGAGAAAATAGCATATGGAATACCATAATGTGGAAATTGGGATATCTCATTTACAACATGCATAAAGTGGACAGTTTGAGGATTTTGTAACATAGCACAAAATCATGTGGTAATCCACATGCTGAAATACTGCATGCCCAAGCAGTCCATGTGGAAACACCACATGCACCCTTTGGGCCTGATTCACAAAGGTAAACTGAGATGAAAGTCCGACTTTAGGCGCCGATTAGGCGCTGACGTGGACGGACTGGGACAGGGGCTCACAGCCGCCATATTGAGAGGACTGGGGGTTGCAGTCTAGCTGCAGGACGCCTCCCACCCTCCTCAATAACGTATAAAATCCATATATCCTCCCGTCCGCCCAGCGGGCGGGCACAGCGGGCGCGCCGGCGGCACCAAAGGCAAGCCCGTCTGCGCCCGTCCGAGCCCGACCGGGACAAGGGGCCACCCCCCCGGTTCTCTGGTGGGAGATAGGAGGCTATACAGCTCGGACTCTCTGCATCAGTTGCGCCCGCCCATGTCACCCAGTTGCTGTCATTCTATATATCCCCTGGAGATCCCCCGGCTCTGTCCGCACTGTAAGATGGAATTGATCTGTACACCAGCTAAGCCTACTGTAAGGGAGTATTCCATGTTTCTCCTTAATTGCAGGTCCCTCCCTAAGCACAGCACATAAATATCCTTGCTGCTGGATGAACACACACCGGATGCAGTCTTTCTGACTGAAACCTGGCTGACCCCAGACTCTCAGCCTGATGTGGTGCAAGCCCTTATACCTGGCTACCAGATAGCCCGTTTAGATCATTCTCAGGGCAAAGGTGGAGGGCTTGCTATCATCTATAAGGATAATTATGTATGTCGGTGTCTGGCGGAGTCTGTTGCTGACTGTGAAAGTCTGCCCTTCGTCATCGATTTTTCCCCTAACATCAGTTTTACAGGTATCCTCATCTACCGTCCCCCTGGACCCATTAGGCAATTCCAAACATCTCTTCCTTCTGTGGCCGCGGAACTGGCCACTTCTCCTTCAAATTTCACATTACGTGGAGATTTTAACGTTCATTTCGATAATACCTCAGACACTGTGGCCACAGAGATGATGGCGAGCCTAGCTGCTATTCAATTAGAGCAACTTGTCCCTTCTTCAACTCATGCAAAAGGTCATCTTTTAGATCCGATCTTCAGCAATTGTGAACATCTCAGAGTGGGCACCATCAGCTGTTTACCTTGGACAGATCATTTTTTAATTCCTTTTATCTTGACCATACACAAACCATCACCCTCCATTTTTACATCCCGTAATACTCGAAACTGGTCCAAACTTCATGTTGACAACTGGACCAACATCCTTAGTACCACTAGACCTTCATTTTCATGTGATCCATCTGTGAATAATAATGCATATAACAATTGGATCACCACTTCTTTAGATTCGATTCTTCCTCCTCGTATATCTGGGTCAAAAAGACAGAATAAAACTGCACCGTGGTATACTGAAGAGCTCAGGGACAAAAAACGTATTTGCAAAAGATTGGAGAGGAAATGGCGTATGACCTATGATCCCGCCGATAAAGCTACCTATAGGGAAGCCATTAGGACCTATAAATCCGCCATAAAAATCACGCAATCAGCCCATTATAATGAGAAGATTACACTGGCTAAATCTAAGCCCAAAGAAATTTACCGAATAGTAAAATCTCTGATAAGGCCCCCTTTACATTCGGCAGACAATTGCAACTCACTCTCCAGATGCAATGAGCTGGTCGATTTTTTCTTTCACAAAGTCACCTCTATCTATCTCTCCTTTCCGGACCCAGTCATTAAACTATCTACTCAAAGCCCCGAGTTGGTCCCAGACATAGAAACTCTTCCTCCAAACAAATTAAACCATTTCCCCTTGCTGACTCTAGAAGCACTAGAGACGCTAGTACACATAATAAAATCTGGATCTCCGTGCGATCCAGCTCCTCCAGGCATGTTGGTTTCGGCCAGCAAAGTCATCCTCCCAACACTCATGGAGTTGCTGAACTCCTCCATCTTGAGTGGGACAGTACCCTTGGCCTGGAAGCATGCCATGGTACGGGCTTTGTTGAAAAAACCTGCTCTTGATCCGGCTAATTCCAGCAACTACCGTCCGATCTCCCTGCTCCCATGGGCAACGAAGATCCTCGAGAAACATATTAAACATCTTTTTAACTCAGTTTCTCGAGGATAACCACCTGCTTGATGTCTCCCAGACGGGCTTCCGCCCCAAACATGGGACGGAGACCGCCTTGCTAGCTGTGACAGAGGAGGCGAGGCGGATCCTGGATCGGGGAGGATCGGTGGCAGTGATGCTCCTCGATCTGAGTGCCGCTTTTGACACGGTAAATCATAAAATTCTTGTGACCCGTCTCGCCGACCTGGGTGTGTCCGGAGAAGCCCTGGTTTGGTTCAAGTCTTTTTTAACCGACCAAACATTCCAGGTCCTTGATGGCACCTCTGTCTCGTCAAGCAGGCCTCTGGGGTGTGGAGTACCTCAGGGCTCTTCATTGAGCCCTACCCTCTTCAATGCATATATGAGACCGCTGGCTGGGATTGTTCGTCCGCATGGTATTAACATCATTTCCTATGCGGATGACACCCAGCTAGTGGTCTCCCTTGTGCAGGAGAGTGGTCTCCAACCACTGCCCAATTTAGCAGTGTGTTTGGAAGATGTTAAGAGCTGGATGATGAAGTCTTGTTTGAAGCTCAATGACGATAAAACAGAGCTCATGCTCTTGGGCTCGGCAGCCCCTTCCACTCTGGAGCTGCTATGGCCTTTGAGCGTGGGTGCAGTCCCTGCTCCCAGAGATAACATCAAAAGTCTGGGGGTATGGTTAGACAAGTCGTTGACCTTCAACACACAGGCTACCAAGGTGGCGGCCACTTGTTTTGGCCTCCTTTGGGTGATAAAGAAGATCCTTCGCCTCCTTCCATTTGAGGCCAAGCAGATAGTCATACAGGTCCTTGTTCAATCCCGCCTAGATTTCAATAATGCCCTGTATCTCGGGGCGCCAGAGTATAGCCTGCAAAAATTGCAATGAACCCAAAACTGTGCAGCTCGAGCTCTACTTGGTATCCCACGAAGAACCCCTATAAAGCCAGGGTTAAAAGCTCTGCATTGGCTGCCCATCAGGGAAAGGGTGAAGTTCAAATCTCTATGTATTGCTCACCAAGCTTTTTGAAAACTGGGTCCAGAAATTAATCACTCCTTGATTTCTCTCTATATACCCAATAAAATGCTCCAGTCATCATCTGCATCCTTGTCCAAGATTCCTAGAATTCAGAGAGCCAGAGCAGGAGGCCGTTCCTTCTCTTATAATGTTTCAAAGCTGTGGAACACTCTCCCCCTGCACATGAGAACGAACCTCAATCTGCTTAGCTTTCGCTAGCAGCTTAAAACTTTTCTGTTTCAGTAATCAGAACCTCCCTGTTTTCTTTTAAAAGCACTCTTTTAGTCTTAGCGCCTGGACGCATCAGGGCAGCTGTAGCGCTTAATAAATCTTCTTTTCATTTCATTTCATTTCACTTTAATCTTTCGATATTCACAAAGGGCATTTACGAGTAGTAAAGTTAGACTTTTGTCTCAGTTTAACTTAAGTTTGGTCTCAGTTAGACTTAAGACGAAAACGTAATAATACCTTGCAAAATGGCATCCATTTTGAAGGGGTCAATTTATATACATTATATGCTTAAAAACATAATATTTCAATATGTTTACTTCACACCACAAGCATGTGTGTGATTTGTTTCACCAACCAGAATTGCCCATATCGCTGTCCCTGCCAATTCACAATAATTACACCAATTATCAAGTTGATTATCAATCCTGCCCCAGTGGGATTTTGTAAACAACAATTGATGCATCAAAAAATCTTCAATTCAGCCCTAGTGGGATAAGTATAATAGCAGTTAATCTTAACAATTCATCCAATTCCGCCCCAGTGGACTTGCATGTACAAATCTACGCATATAAACTAAATATCCAGACTGGCACCTCAATATTGTAGCTCTTTTGCGTACCTCCTCATTACATGATGATATCTCCGTCTCCTACAAAATTTAAAAACAGGTGCACGATCGTCAATGATCAACCTATTACCATTAAAAGCTACAATCATTTAACAAGAGAGGCATACATGAGCTTTCTTGTCATTAACATCGATGTATTGAAACCCATCAAAGTTGAACTAAATCACAGTTAAGATAATTAACCCAAGTGCATAGATAATTCCTCGTCCTTGTTTAAACTTACTCGGTACATAGTTTCGTATTTTATAATCATTTTGGATTCCAAATATCTTAAATCACAAAGCTTTTTTCCCTCCTCTTTCAGAAATTGGAATTCTATCAAGAGCAAAATATTTCAAAAGCCTAGCATTCTTGTTGTGAAGTTCCTTAAACTGCCTTGCAATAGGATATTTTCTCATACCTTTTCTGTCGAGGTCGCCTGGGACCTCTTGGAAGGTCGAAACGCTGCCAGAGGGGAGCGGAGGAGTTCGCCCCCGGAGCAGCGTCAGCGGGTCATGCCGCTTTACCAACTGCGCAGCGCACCACTCGGCCGCCTGGGCTTCCTCTCCCCGGCGCCGGCCGGCGGCGTGCGCAAGCCCGAGGAGCTACTAGAGGACTGGCGGGCCATGCTGGGCTTGGGCGTGCTGGAGGCCCGCACTGCGGCCACCCGCTCTTCTCCACCCACGCGGGGTTCTGGAGGAAGTGCTACTGCACCGGCTTCGATCCAGACATCAACAACCTCATCGGCAAGGGTAAGGAGGGGAGCCGCACTGATGCGCAGTCTAGAGGTGCAGCATGCTCGGACACTAACCTGCCACCAGAAGATGACACAACGTGCATACTGGGTCCTGCGATTTATCCCTGGACATGTCTACCCTCCAGTCCCGACCTATATTGCTTGGCACACCACAGCCCCTTCCGGAACATACCCACCCCAGGCCCCCAGAGAACACTCTTCATCGGAGCGGCCTGTCCCACCACGGACTCTCATGGACTTCTTTACTTTTTCTTTTGTCCTGGCTGCCATTTTGCTGCATTTCTCGGCCGCTTTTCTCTAGACCCCGACTCGCCATATTGTCCATTCCCTCGTCCTTTACCCTTTTCCCTCATTTCCCCCTTGACGATCCTCACGTGTTTCTTCCCTTTTCTGATTTGCCGTTTCTCCATACCCATGTATCCCTCCCACCCTCCATTGGTGCTGTGACTGCGTCCCCCCTCCGACCCCTCTTAATGGAACTCTGCTCTCCTGTTTTTTTTTGGGGTCTTGACCTGAGAAAATCTACTATGTGTATATATATATATATATCCAACAAACAAAGGTGTCCCTTTTAAAGAAGCCTCCAACAGTAGGGTACAGTTCAGCGCTTTATTGATGAAAAGCAACAGCCTGATTTCAGCAACATTCACCACAGGTAAGAAGCCCGACGCGTTTCGTGAAATCCCTTCACTTCTTCATGGGCTGGGTTCAGTAGCATTCACACGACGTGCAGAGCACCTGCTATAATCTGAGGACACGCCCCAGTGGGTGTAGACAACACTGCTGCCAGGCTCCATGAACTCGGACGTTCTGTTCTTTCCATTTTGCTGTTAACCTGCAACCATTAAAAGCGCTGAACAATACCTACCAGTGTGGAGGCTTCCTTATGAGTGGACAACTCTTTTGGTGGAATATATATATATATATATATATATATATATATATATATATATATATATATATATATATATATATATATATATATATATATATAGAGAGAGAGAGAGAGAGAGAGAGAGAGAGAGAGATAACTCTAATCACTAGTATATGCAGTAGACCTTTGTACTCTCTACCATTCCTATGTGATTCTTAGAGTATATCTATTTGTATCTCTTCCTTGAGTGACTTTACTATTTGTACATTTGCAATTTTTCTTTCTGTTTGTATCTCTTCCTTGAGTGACTTTATATCTTGTACATTTGCACATTTTTCTGTATGTATCTTTTATGTAATGCATGTAGTCCTAAATCCTTATGTTTTGCAACTGGTTCTTATGTAAAGCGCTCTGACACCTTCGGGTAAAGTTTGCGCTATAGAAAATCGCATTAAATAAAAAATAAATAAAATAAATCATCTGTTCTCATCATCAAGTTGTCTCCTGCCCTCCTTTAAATACATCTCTGTGGGCCAGACACCACGTTTCCACCCTTATCTGTTTTTTTTACAAGTATAGATTTGTTATCTTGTAGTTCTTTAACAGATTTCTGTTGTGAATTCTCATCTCGGAGATTCCGCCCCCAGTGTAGAGACTCCCCCTGACTTCAGGCCTCCGCTGTGAGTGCGGATGCCGTTGTGAATCAGGCTCTGAGTTTTTAATCTCAACCTGAAACAATATTGATTTTAGAGTATCGATTGCCACTATATTAATAAGGCATGTATACATGGGTAAGTTTAGATTTACTGTTCTTAACTCCACATTTACTTACCATAACACTATGTACATCGTCTAATCGTACATGGGTAAGTAAGCATGAGTTAAGCAGAGCAGATCTACACTTACCCATGTGCACATAATATGATGCTATATTAGTAAATATTCAGCAGTTGAGATTACTGTATTATGATATTGTGACATA
This sequence comes from Lissotriton vulgaris, assembly GCF_964263255.1. Classification (NCBI taxonomy): domain Eukaryota; kingdom Metazoa; phylum Chordata; class Amphibia; order Caudata; family Salamandridae; genus Lissotriton; species Lissotriton vulgaris. The sequence goes on from NC_141699.1 coordinate 1,059,852,577, forward strand.
CAACTGTCAGATAAGAATGTTATATATATCCTGGGTTTCTGGCACCTTTTTTACTAGAGTTAAATGAAACTAGGTTTAAGTGTCTTACCTGTACAATTTCCAGGTCATGTCAATAACGTAGCATCTATAAAGATGAACACTAACTTGTTTAATTTGTTTCACTGGTGTTTTAGCTACTGTATGTTTTATGTATTTGCAATGTGTTGTTAACTATGTAAACAAATCCATACATTGTTTATGCACTGCCCTCTTAAAGTATGTGTTAGTGATAATTGAAGGTATATCATCTTGTATTTTCTCAGTGACTTGGGGATTTTACCAATCTACTAGAGTATAACAATATACGTACATATATATATATATATATATATATATATATATATATATATATATATATATATATATATATATATATATATATATATATATACATACATACATACATACATACATACATACATATATATACATACATACATACATACATACATACATACATACATATATATATATATATATATATATATATATATATATATATATATATATATATATATATATATATTTTTTTTTTTTGTTGATTTTTTGATTTCAGCAGGCTGAAATACTTATAGACATTGTGGGACATTGTTCTACTAAAATTGTATTGAACTCCGGTACGATGTCAAATATGTTGTCTGCAGAACTAGTGAATAATGTCACAGGTTTCATTTGAAAAAATAAGTTTTTATAACAGAATTTGGACACCTGTGCTCACATGAATTAATTAATCATGTGAATGAATTTGTATGTTGATCATTGATCTCTGCATTTTGTTTTAGAGCACTTGCACTTTGAAAGATAGTATATTATTTCATTGCATTTTTTAACCCACTATAAGATGGCCGCCACCACACTGATGTCTGGATGGGATGATCTATGTCCTTCGTTCATTTCCATTTTTATGGAGAGGAAGGGTGGGTTTAAAATGGTTGTAATTCACAAGGGTAATCGACATTGAAAAAGCCGCGAGGTGAAACGCGTCTGTCGAGAAGGAGGGGAGAGGGAACAAAAGCACCTAAATAAAGCATTTCTAGCTTTATATCTTCACCCTGAGTGTGCCTCTTTATTTTGGAAGCAAAGGATTTCTTACTGCTTTGTGAGGAAAATACGGAACGATTCACCATCGTTGAAAGAGGGCACCCGAGAACACGGAGCGGCGGCGGTGAGGTCCTGTTTCATAAATCAATATGGCCGCCAGCCCGGAGGCTTTGAAACGCACAGAAACGCCGAGACATACATCGGCGTGAAAGCGCGTGGAATCGAGGAGCGGAGCCCGTGATAATATCTACGCGGACTGCACAGAACCAGGAACCGGGAAGTGGCAGAGGTGAACCGACCGAGAGGCGACGCGACCCCTCTGGAGGCTGCAGCGCAAACCGGGGTGAGTCACTGCTCTCGCATGCGATACATGGACTGTGGGATTAGAAAAAGCTCTGAGCCTCTATCTCGAAGGGTCACAACCTAGGTGCGTGATTATCCTCTCCCCTACCGAAACCCGTACAACCAGGGCAAGTGCCGCTAAGGGCGCCAAACTATCACGCCTTGAAAGTTACATTACGAACAATCCTCTTATACATGCAATATGTCCAGTATAAAAGAAAGAGAAGAAATGGCTGTAGGAATGTTTAAGCCTAACCCTGGCGCACGACCCAAACAGAATACAGGCGCTTCAGCTGCTATAACTCCAGCCAGCAATCTAGCAATTTTGTTTCAAAATTTGGAAAAAGCCCATGAAAGAGAATTAAGAAAATGGTGGGAGGCCACCTCTTTGCAAGGATACGTGGACTGTGATCGTATCCCTAGGGGACTTAGAATCTACACTGTCCCGGCATATGAAAATCCAGACCCCCAATTGCTTAAGGACTGGGCTAAATATACAGCCGAATCAGCTAAAGGCATGGTGAAGATGCTAGTACATTATACCTGGAGTGATCGCAAAAAAGCTCTAGAGGAAATTGCAAGACTGGAAGATTTGATAAGCAAAGAGCAAGATACAGCGGCTGTAACTGATTTGAAAGACACTATGCTCAAAAGGCTTAAGGACTATGAATCAACGATTAGAAGGAGAAAGCAGAGCAAGTTCGATCGGGACGAACAAGATTATCTTATGGGTCGAGTACTGACCTTTGCAAAAGAATATGACAATGTTAGGAAAAAGCTAAACAAAACAGGAACAACTGCTTTGGAAGGTCAAGAAACATCTGAATCAGAAATAGAACTCTCTGAGGATGAACGAACAACCGCTGAAGGCAGTCATACGGGGGAAGTGACAGATGATACAGACCCCTCGTTTTTTCAGGAATACAAAATCATCACAGAGACCCGCCACAAGAAAACACAGAAAACACACGTCCCGGCACAGCAAAAATCAAAAAATCCAAAAGGAAAACAAGGCGGGGCAGGAAAAGAGGTGGAAGAAGTGCCAACACAGAGGGTAACCAGGAGCCAACGGCAGCGGAAGAACAAACCCTAAATGAAACATCTTCTCACACTGTGGTCAATCTTTCAAATAGAAAACTAACTTTAGAAGAACAAAAAGTTCTAGAACTGGGCCCCACCTTCTGCCCCACAGCAGGATTTGACTTTACTAGTGTCCGAATCGACTTGTTCAAGTTTATACGAAAATTAAAATTTCAGAAAATCTTTCTTATCAATCCTAAAGAAGGAATATCTCCATCTATATCTGCTAGTGAAGATCTAGAAATAGAAGGGACTCCTCCCACAGTAAATACCTTTCGTACCATGTCATCCTTGCGAGCATTGGAGAGTTTGGGTGCCGGAGAATTGATGGCCCCCAACACTCAGGAGTACTTGGAACAAGCAGGCATCGCTCAAGTGGGAGGAAAAAGCAACTTTAAAAGAAAATCCCGAAAAATTCCTCAGACGCCTTTTGATGCCATAGATGTCTTCAATGAAGCTATTATCAATGACCTGAAAATTTTGGACAAAAAAAGCCAGAAAGGTATTGACCAATACAACATCCCTAGGAAATACTGGGAAGCACTGCAGACCTTAAAGAATGACAAGACTATAGAGATAAAACCTTCTGACAAAGGTGGTAATATGGTAATTTTTAATAAAGAACACTATCAAAAAGAAGCTATGAGGCAAGTGGCAGACACAGAATGTTACAGTAAAATCCAACGTAATAAATATGTGGCAAGTATCACACAGTATCACCAACTATTACAACAATGGAAAAACGAGGGCATGCTAAATCATGACGAATATCTTTTTTTGCTCTGTGAAGAACCAACTCTGCCCACATTCTACCACTTGCCCAAAATACACAAACACTATAGTGACCCGCCGGGAAGGCCTATAGTTGCTTCAAATAACAGTCTACTGGAAAATACAGCAATATATGTGGACTCTTTTTTATCACCTATTGTCAAAAATTTAACATCCTACATACAGGACACACAGGACTTCTTGAAACATGTGGAGGGGATATGTTGGGAAGAAAACCTGTTACTTATAACTCTAGACATTACGAGTTTATATACCTGTATTCGACATTCTGACGGTCTGCATGCTTTAAAATGGTTTCTAGGTCAAAAACATCCGAAATTCACATCACACAACGATATGCTTTTACAGATGGTTTCCTACTGTTTAAACAATAACATCTTTATTTTTGATGGGCAACTATACCTCCAAAAACGGGGCACAGCGATGGGCACGTGCTTCGCCCCCAGCTACGCTAATCTTTTCGTGGGCTGGTGGGAGAAGCACGTGGCCTGGGGGGACACCAATGATCATTGGTTGGACAGGATTGTACTTTGGACAAGGTATATCGACGACCTGTTTATCATTTGGAGAGGCGATCGTGCATCTGCTGAGGAGTGCATCGCAGCTCTAAATCATAATGTACTAAATCTGGAATTTACAGGTACGATCAGCAATAACACTGTCAATTATTTGGACCTACAAGTCTTCATTGAGAATAATGTCCTGGCCACCCGTCTTTTTAGGAAACCTACGGCAGGCAATGCAATTTTGCACGCCAATAGTCATCATCCTATCAGCCTTATCAAAAGTATACCATACGGCGAACTACTGCGGCTTAAACGCAATTGTTCGACTGATAAGAGCTATAACAATGCCAAAAAACAAGCACTAACACGCTTCAAAGATAGGGGCTATAAGAAAGGACATTTGACAACTGCCGAACTCAAAGTACAACAAATAGACAGAAAAACCTTATTATCTTCTAAACCTAAAGACACTGAAGATAATATTGTACGTATGATAACTACATACAATGAGAAATTGGCACAAATTGTCCAGATCTTTAAAAAGAACTGGCATATTCTCCAAACAGACAGTATCCTGAAAAAGCACATCCCTGATCGCCCCGCTATAACATATAAAAGATGTTTATCAATAGGCGACCATCTTATACACAGCCATTTTGCTAAGTCTACAACCATCAAAAATAAACTAAGTATTAATGGCTTTTTTCCTTGTAACAAATGCAAGGCCTGTAAATTCAGCAAAAAAGTCACAACCTTTGAGAACAGTCCTGGGGACTCTAGACCAACTAGAACTATTAACAAGTTTTACAATTGCAATTCTGAATATACAGTATATTGCCTTGTCTGTCCCTGTAAAAAGAGATATATCGGTAGTACGAAAAATCCTACCAAAAAGCGTATATTGGAGCACATGCGCGCTATCTCTAACAAAGACCCCTCCTACCCTGTCGCGAGACATTTTGAACAGTACCATCAAAGCAACAGGGATCTGTTGCAATTTTATTGTATTGACGGGGTAGAAAAACATGAGAGAGGGGGTGACAGACTGAAAAAACTTAGAGCCAAAGAGTCCCGGTACATAATAGAACTCCAAAGCATGAGCCCGGCTGGACTCAACAATGATGAAGAGCTTTGGACTCACTTAGACTAACTCTTACAAATGTGACATGGTGGTTTACATAGCTATGAATTTACATTTATGAAATTGAATATCGTTGTGAAAAAAGACAGAAATGTGTTTACCTACACAATGCCTGATTCCTGTCTTTGTTTCGTATAGCAATGCCGAATAGGGCTATCACTGTGACTAAGTTTCTTATGTCAAAAAGGAAATGATAAAAAAAGTGATATGTCTTATTGATCATATATGCATGTATATTTGAGGATTAATTGCCCATCCAGGGCTCAATTTTGTGATTTCAGCAGGCTGAAATACATATAGACATTGTGGGACATTGTTCTACTAAAATTGTATTGAACTCCGGTACGATGTCAAATATGTTGTCTGCAGAACTAGTGAATAATGTCACAGGTTTCACTTGAAAAAATAAGTTTTTATAACAGAATTTGGACACCTGTGCTCACATGAATTAATTAATCATGTGAATGAATTTGTATGTTGATCATTGATCTCTGCATTTTGTTTTAGAGCACTTGCACTTTGATAGATAGTATATTATTTCATTGCATTTTTTAACCCACTATAAGATGGCCGCCACCACACTGATGTCTGGATGGGATGATCTATGTCCTTCGTTCATTTCCATTTTTATGGAGAGGAAGGGTGGGTTTAAAATGGTTGTAATTCACAAGGGTAATCGACATTGAAAAAGCCGCGAGGTGAAACGCGTCTGTCGAGAAGGAGGGGAGAGGGAACAAAAGCACCTAAATAAAGCATTTCTAGCTTTATATCTTCACCCTGAGTGTGCCTCTTTATTTTGGAAGCGAAGGATTTCTTACTGCTTTGTGAGGAAAATATATATATATATATATACATATATATATATAATCTCACGAGTTGTCCTGTCGCAGCGGGAGCACAGATCAGTAGGTGCCAGCGAAGGGACCAGGACAGTGTCCTGCGAATGAAAAGAAATTGCTCTGAGGCGGTAGAAATGGAAAAGAAATTTAAGGAAACGAAAGAACGCTTCAAACAGAGGGGTTATAAAACCACAGATCTCAACGCATGTGAAACAAAAGCAAGATGCAAATCAAGAGAAGACACCCTCATCAACAAACGAAGCATTGCAACTGTTGCCACAGAAGAAATCGAAGAAAATAAGAAAGATGATCAACCCAGGATGATAATGACTTTCAGTAAAGACAGCTACAAGATACAAAAAGCCATGATGAAATTCTGGCACGTACTACGCAAAGATCCAGATATTGGAACAACCATAGGAGATCATCCTTTAAACTCCTACAGAAGGGCACCGAATCTTGTGGACCAACTAACTCAGAGTCATTTCGAAATGAAAAAAACAGAATCTTGGCTTGATATAAGGAAACAAGGATTTAACAAATGTGCAATCTGCAAAGCATGCAAGATAGGACGCAATATCAAAAACTTAAAAGATGCTGCTGGTAAAAACTTTGTAATCAGAACCAACATTAACTGAGAATCGTCATTTGTTGTTTATATGATCCAATGTCATTGTGGAAAATCTTACATTGGAAGTGCGACATGCTCGATCAAAACACGAATACTTCAACACATACGAGCCATCCAGAACAGCGATCATTCCTATGCAATTGCAAAACATCTAGCAAATCATGAAAACAAAACTTGGTTAGATGTAAGATATTTTGGACTTGCAAGTGTACCACGGCATGAGAGAGGAGGCAATCGCATACAAAGACTTAGACGACTTGAATCCAAGTTAATCATGAGGTTCATGAGGTTCAAAACGAAACAGCCTGCTGGCCTCAACGGCGATGAAGAACTTTATGTTCATTTATGAGGACTAAGTAACAGACTATCCTGCATAAGGCAAAATATTTTTGATTAATAATCACAGTAATGTGCTCTTATAACTAATGCTTTTTTTGCTAACAACAGTCACGACAACTGAGTAATCTTTGGTTACATAGGACTGCCAATTATCAATGAAGTAATACATATGTCGTGGGCAGCTGCACACATTGGGGACGTAGGGCACTCAGCCCTCTAATGTCTAAAGGACCTCAGTCCATATAGTTACGCATTGCAATCAACCCTCAGATAAATAGAGAGTTGATTATACACGCACGTGTAATCACGAGCGATATTGTCCTTGGTAACTGCGGACACGCTTTCCACATGCAGTAACATAAATCAGCGCCCCAATGCTGCAAAAACCCACAACACCGAAAGGTATAATTGTATTGGCAATAACATCAATTTAAACTACATGTCCCAGCATGCCCTAGTTAACCAGAGGGTGTGCCCATAGGCTGAATGTATTAAAATAATGAAGGGACTAATCACCTAAGCTACCGTGAACAGGAACTACGGTTCGAAACGTGTAGGGGTGTTTGTCACGTTTGAAATAAAGAAACTGCATAATCATCAAGGTGTGTGCAGCGATTCCTTGGTATTCTACATATATATATATATATGTTTATAAAAAACAGTCTATGTAGATTTATAAGCAACACCTGTATCTCCAACAATATAAATATTCTTACATGTATCTACATATGGGTAAATATATAGTGGTCTATGCCTTGCCCAGAAATATTACTAAGTGTAAGATTTATATGTGTGCATGTATGTATTTATGTATACATATATGTATTTATTTAATGTCTAGGTGCCTATTCTCCCTCCACTCCCGGACTCATTCCAACCCTTTCTGACTACTATGCACTTCCAAACATACTTTCAAAGTCTTCCCTCCTCCTATCCAATTCATCCAACTCAAAGGCGGAAGATGTGGTGTTATGGCTAGAGCTGCCGACTTTGGAACTGGGGAACTAGTTTCAAGTCCTGGCGTCGGCTCAACATCCTGTGGTCCTGGGCACATCACTTAATCTCCCAGTGCTTGAAAAACATTGAAAATCAAATGTGACCTTGAGTAATGTTACTGGTGCTCCAGTACCTTCGGGTTGTGTTTGTGCTATATAAAACTGCAAAAATATGCACACATCTCAACTACTTCCAATAATATTTCAGTTTCTTCCTTCCTTAGTAATCCACCTCAATTAATCTAACCTTATTCAAAACCTTGCATCAAATGTATGAGATCTCAAGACGCCAATAAAAAAAAAACTATTCATCATAACTAATCCTACAGGTAAATGAAACACATATTACTAATTTATGATCTATTTACCTCTAGTTTTGGGTTCCAGAGTAGCGTGCTATTCGACGCAAATTACTTCAACTTCAGTAACGCAGCTATGGGGTGGCGGCCTGCATCACTTTTTTGGACGGCGGCTGCAAGTCGCGGGTGTAAAGTACATTTTTATATTTCTGTATGTCGCCCGCACCCCCCAGCTCGTCCTCTTTCGCCAGCCCCCCTCCCTCTTACCGGGGCATTGGGCGGTAGACTAAGGGATTGCCCCGGGCGTCCATAGCCCTAGCTACACCACTGTTCAACTCCTCTTCAGGGTTAGTACATGCTATATAAATACAATTTACAATTACAATTTATACCTCGAAACCACTAACATGCTTAGACTTTACATTCATAGGGCCCGATTCACAGAACTAACTTAAGACAAAATCCTAAACTTACTACTTTTAGTATTCACAGCAGTTAGGATTTTGCCTTAAGTCTGTCTTAAGACAAACTTAAGACAAAATCTTAACTTCTGTGAATGCTTTTTCCTGCTCTGGGCCAGATCCAGGCATGAATCCTGTGCAGTCAAGTCTCAGGAGCACAGATCTGCAAGGCTCAGCCTGGTGTTTTTTGCATTGGCATTCATAGAACAGTGACTGACATCACGCAGTGCTTCACTGAACCAGTTAGTGTGGGGAATTGAGTGAATTGGCTCAGATTCTTAAGATGTAATTTAGGTGTTCAGATGAAGACAGTGCCTGCAGGTATCGATTGATACGCGAATCAATAACAGCTACATCCTTGGCAGCAGGCTTTGCTCATTTCTCTGAAAAGGACAACTAAGTGTCTGGGGGAAGGTGAGCTTGTGAACAGCTTCGCCCCAAAGCACTGCGAATTAATATGAAAGGATGCTGAAGAAGATGTGTGTTTTCAAGGTGACCTGAAATAGAAGTGGTTTGTGTTCACTAGTGTACAGGTGTGTGGAGAAGCTTGACATGACACAAGTCACAGGGGGTGTCAGATGAGACTAGCAGTGGAATGAAAGCCTGAATGCTAACACTTTGTTCATGAACACAGATCATGGTTCCCATGGTTGTACACCTCTGGAGGAGGGCTTTACCAGGATTTCTGACAAGAAATGGTGGACTCCCATTTGCCTTCGGATGTATGATGGTACAACGCGTACCGTTACAATGCATACCTTCACAACGCAGGTTTAACAACGCAAGTTGTTACAACGACTTGCGTTGGGGGGTGCTGGATAGTGAATAGTTTACTTTACTATTCCAACTCAAGTCCCCGTGGATAGTAGGGAAGGTGTTGGATAGTAAATTAAACTATCCTCTATCCTAGAGCGCCCTCCAGTGAAAGTCGTTGTAACGACTTTCGTTGTAAATCCTGCGTTGTAACGGTACCGCGTTGTAACGGTTCCGTTGTAAAGGATGTTTCCCTTCGCCTTCATCAGTGCTCCATCACTCTGTTATGAAGGAGGCAGAAGGCGGTCTTCCCACTGGCAGAGCACCAACTGGGTCTAATTTTCAAGATCATTGCACTGCATCATTTTTTATTACGTACTTGCGGAGCAATGGGCTTGCACATATTTACTCGCCCACCTAAAGTCTCCCTGCCTGACTTTTCATGTCCTTGTTAATATGGGTCCCTTTCACACATTTCTCTTCATGAAAGGGGCGTTCCATGGGAGTACCTGTGGGTGTGGTGCAAAAGGAGGAATGCTTTTATTTCTACTCATTTTTCCCTCTTCCTATGCCTGTTGCATTCTGCAGCACACATACAAAGATGTAAATGCCATCAATTATTTATTGGGTGCAGGAAAGTGTCCCTACCTGCACGAAAAACAATCATCTACGCTACGCCGGCACCCTTGCAAAATGACTCAGGAGTGCCTGTGCTGGCGCATGGCAGCCGATTGTGCCCCAGCGCAGAAAAAGCACAGGGATGCATCGTGTTGTTGTTAATACGACGCATCTCTGTGCTTTGAAAATGATGCAGCTCGGCACAGCAAAATGGCTTGCGGCATCGTGTTGCGTCATTTTGTAGTAAATGAGGCCAGTTGTGTCCACCAATGATGACATCATTGAGCACAGTAGATGCCATTGGAAATGGTGGCAGACCAGCCCCCGAATTGAGAGTCAACAGCGTGCAAACTTTTTTGGGGCAGTTTATACCACAACAGCATGCCATGCACTCCATGGATAGTGCCCAGTATCTGTCGGTGATGTATTGAAAACTCCTGGGGCCTCATTTATGAAAAGTGACGCATCGCTGCATGAAAACAGTGATGCGTCACTTCTCAGTAAGCACTCCTTGCGACATTCCTGATGTGTCATATTTAATGTATGATGCATCATGTCGCAAGGAGTTACATATACGTCAGTATTTCTGACGTATCTGTATGGCGCAAAAGTGACGCATTGCTGGAGTGTGTCACAAAAGTGATGCAACTCCAGCAATGTATCCTTTCACATGGGGCAAGCCCCATGTGAAAGGGCCTGCGTCAATCTTAAGCCCGCTGTGAGGCAGGCACAAGAAATTGACACATTTTTGTCTTAGAAGTGGCGCAGTGAAATCTCATAGATTTCACTGCGTCACTTCTACGACCCTTTCTTGCGTCAATACACCCCCCTTGCATACATTATACCTGGCGCAGGTATAATGTGGCGCAGGGGTTTACAAAGTGACGCATCTACCTAGATGCGTCACTTTGTAAATATGGCGCAACAAGGTGCATTTTTTACGCCACTGGTGCGTCACAAAAAGTGACGGACCAGCAGCGTAAAAGTGATGCACGGCCTCATAAATGAGGCCCCTGGATCTGCATCATCTCCGAATTTGTTTAGCTTCAAATTCTTCCAACAGGTGCACAGTAAAGTGCAGGGAATGGGTTCAGAGGAGCTCAGACACCTACTATTACGTGGCCAGCTTTAGAGCATTAGGTCGAGTACCACTGCACGGGGCACCAGAAATATCTTATGGGTTTAAATACATCTGCTGCAGATTTCCTTCTGTGTTGAGCAATTTTTAGGCACCAATAAAAATGCTTGGATAAATCTGGTGGTTAATGTACCTGCTGGAGAGAGATGGAGCTTTGTCTGGTAGTAATTTTGAACTTAATAAAGTAGCAGAGAGGGTTAATATGCCTGTGGTAAAGCAGGTGTGTCATGCATATCACAGAATTGTACTTTACCTGGGAGTTACTTTTGTAACTTGCAGTTCATGAATTTACAATCCTAATATAGCTCAGTGAGCTATGAACTGGTAGCAGAGGACTGTATGGCACTGTGCGGAATATTTTGAGTACCATTTGTTTTTTCCCAGCCTTTCGTTATCGAATGTTTTAGTCTGTGTGGTCATAGAAACATCTTAGGGGAAATCTGGCAGACATCTCACTATACCTGACTGTAGGCACCTGTTCAGTGGGGGCTCCTCCGCTAAGGCGGAAGAGCGTTGCTCCCCTGCTTTTAAGCAGTGTCACAAAGGAAAGATAAAATGATAATAACTAAACATTATTATTATTATATTTGTTCCTGCGGCTGGGGCGGCCGGGGCTGTTCCGATGAAAGAGCAGGGCAGAGGAGGAGTGGTTTGCCCACTCCTAAGTGAACATGACTGTTTGGCCAGCCCTCCCGGGCCGGCCAAACAGTCATGCGCACTTTCCCTGTTCTCCACACAGGCTGCATTGCAGCATGGGTGGAAAACATGCTCAGGCTCCCCGTTCCTCGGCTGAGCGATGTACCACGATGCTCAAACCAATCACAATCCTGCATTGCAGCGTTGGGATTGGTCAGGGGAGCCTGTGTGCTTCCTGGTTCCCGAGTCCTGACGGAGGAGAGTTGAAGCAGTAATGAGATATGTTTTTTTCCTTTTAGTATTTTTTACGTCCCCCTCCCTCCTCGCCACCCTGATCCGTGCCGACAACCACTGCACCTGTTCCCAACCATATACTACCGAATACATTTATTGGGAGGGTGTAACATCCCAAACACCCCCCTGAAGCTATGCCCTTGGTTGCACTCAAAGTAAGAAACAGGCTCTGATTATGAGGATGGCAGAATAAAGTCGGGTATTTACTATGCCTGGTAAATACAGATGCTAAATAGTGAATATCTACAGGGTGAGGTAAATGCCTCCTATTCTCAGACTTACCCTGGAAATGGGGCGTAGCATGTAAATCTTCATCTTTAGTGCAGTGAAACACACCTGTTTTGCATTTTAATGGACATTTTCTCACAATAAAATTCCTCACGCAGCACCTGGCAAACTCAAAATTGCAGCCCCAGAGTGCGGCAGGTTCTTGTGACAGACGAGGAGGGGGCAGGAGACAAAATTGTAGGAGTCCTGAGATTACCTGCACTCTCTGCTTCTGCCACTCGGGCATATTTACAGGGAAAGTGGCGAAGCGTGTTGTTAAGCCTAGAAGGCTAACGACACGCTCTGTCACTTTAGAACATCCGTGCTGCACCATATTTACAAGAATATGGTGCAGCTCTGAGTTTCCAGGTCTTCCCTGGTCTTAATTTTGGCACTACCCCATATATACGCCACCCTTGTAAATATGTGGCGGTGTCAAAATCAATGGGGGTTGTGATGGAACGCCCACAGCAACACCCATTGTCCTCCTCTTTCACGCTAAATATGGCGTGCAAGGGTGACTTATTTAGAAGGTGGCATTAAGCCACACCACGTTAAGTGGCTTAACACTGCCTTGTAAATAAGGTGAAGCACATATCGCCACAGGAACGTCACTGAAAGTGACGCTCCTGTGGCTTTACAGGCCTGGAAAAATGCCCCTCAGTTTGGTAGCTTAGCAGCATTGTCTGGCCTGGAATATTTGAAGTCTACGCTGCCGTGCCTTGAGTGAAATGATTAATTCTTGTTAGGATTTTCACGTTAGTTTTCCCATCTTTGATACCTTTGGATTATCGCCCAGCTTCAGAAGTAAAAACATTTTCTCAATGTTTGTTCTCCTGTTAGACTCCGGGAAGCGTTCCAGGGCCCCGCAGCTCCTGGTCTCCGACAGAAAGTCTGCAGTGATGAGCAGGCAGGTGCTGCCTGCTGAATGTAGAACACCCCACTGCCTAATTTGTAAAAACATACGTTCCGGGGCCCTCTTCAGGCGGCCATTTCCGCTTGCACCGCGCATTGCCCATGCCAGCGCTGCAAACTGCAGTAACAACACAACTACTAACCATCACACTCGTACAAGTGTGACAATTCAGACACTTCCAGGCCTCCAAAGCTTTGCGACAGATATTGGTTGTTTTTAATGTATACTGAATTATTAAACAACTGATTTTCTGTAAACGAGACAAACACTGCCACCAGGTGGCAGGCTGCCATAAGTGCCGGTGTTGACAATTAAGTGCTGGTGCTGAGGACCGGAAACCACCGGCTCAAATTAAGTACTGGAACATCCTGGCTTTTCTCACAGGGGGCACATAGGACAGACTTCTCCTAGCCGTGTCAATCAATCAATCAATCAATCAAGAATTTCAAGAGCGAACCACTTACCCGTGAGGGTCTTAAGGCGATGGGGAAAAAAAGGGGGGGGGGGCGCTACTGGTCGAACAGCCAGGTCTTGAGTAGCCTCCTGAAGGTCAGCAGGAGGCTACTCAAGGAGAAGTTGAGATCAAAATGGGCAGCAAAGCTTGTGGAGGGTTCAGTGGGGCGGGAACTGATGGTAACATGGGGTACCCCCCTGAGTTACCCTTCCATACACTTGCCACCTCTGATATCAAGTGCCATGAAGACAGTGGCAGGAACAGAAAGTAAATAGTGTTAGAGCAAATTTCTACTCAACTTCATGGCATTCAGCTGGCACCCCATTACCAAATGGGAGGCTGTTGCACATTAATGGTTGGATGAGAACCAACTCTTTGACTTCACCAGAAGTCAATTAATTCCCCATGTAATGTCCACTACCCCTGGCATTTTGGTGATTTGAAGTCCATGCCTCTTGAGGTCAAACTCCAGAACTTGGGATAGGCTGTGCGTGTCCAAAGGCAGCAGTGACTTTCCATCAACTCAATTGAAATTAAGCTACTCTAGGAGGGATGAGGGCTTGCACAACAGCAGGGCCTTCATTTTGGGCTAACTAGTTTACTCTACCTCCTTCTCTTAATTTGTTGAGGGTGATATAACTACTATAGACGAGGATCTTGAAAAGTGAGTGTTCATCGGAAGACTTGGAGAAAGGTTAGATTTGTGTAAAAGAAAGTTGATGACAGAGGTGTGATGCTTGAGGGATCTACCAGTTGGAGGTATCTGGGTGTGATTTGAAACTTGTATTTTATTTAAGAGGGGAATAATATTAGAAAAGAAGGGTCAGCCTTGCTTCAGTGGGGTAGTTAGGCTGATTTTACTGAAGCCCAATTAAAAAACATCACTGTGGGGTGATTAATAGGAAAACTTAGAGGCTTGAGGCAATGCGAAGGGTTGGGCTTGGTTGATTGGTGGTGGGGACAGGAAGCTAATGAACTATCTCAATGAACCAGGCTTCTGGCCCCCATTCTGCCCCCACCATATTAGTGCAGCAACATGTCAGCAAAGCCGCCATGTTTTTAATGCTAGGTTGCCAGTACGCCTCAACAGTGTGGCCATGCTAGTAGTGAACAATGCCAGCACTTTCCAGCAGTGGGATTGTGGGATAGCGCCAGTGTTGCTATAGAAGATGGTACCAGTTGGACAGCTATACTTGGAAAGAACAGTGCAAAACCTTTTCATCATGGCTGCAATATCTGTATGTAGATCTTTTCCTTACAAAAAATATTATGTCCTTATTACGACTACGCAATCTATTGGACCATCGTAGTTGGGACTGTGGTCTACTCGCCATATTCTGACTATGGCAGTCAGACCACCACAGAAACACTGCTGCCGCCAAGAATCCCCAATCCCTGTCGGTCTTGCAGCGGTGGAAGGCTGGTAATATGCTGGTGGTGCCTCCGTGGCACCGCCAAGCATATTGCTTGTATTCTCACCACCACAGTTTCCATGGAGGTGAGCCCACCATGAAAAGTATGGCAGTGAGGAAATGAAAGGGGGCCATACAGAGCCCCCTGTTGCCTCTGCGGCATAGGGTGCATGCACAAAAGCGGTCCCTGGAAGGGCTGTGTAATGGGGAGGGGCCCTCGCCTTGTGGAGGTCTTAGGAGGAACCAAGCCAAATGAGGAATTAATCATAGACGCTGAGAAAGGACTATCTGTCTGTCCCCGAATGGATGTTGGGTGGCAACATGGACTCGTGGCATGACATCTGTGCAGCATTGAAGAAGACATCCATTAGGAAGGATAGAGCTTAGCTCAGGAACTAATTTCCATCTCCCTCCTTTTAGTCTTACTGTGAGCAGAGTCTCTTAAGGGCTGAGTCAGAGTAATCAGCAGTGGTGCTCTTGAAGATGGTGCTTGCATATGCCACAGATCTGTGTGATTAGGAGACGGTGCTGTGGCCCTATCTGTCAGGTTTACTCCGCGGGATCCAGCCGATGCAAATATGGTTCCACCTCCAAATGTCACCAACACCCTGAAGTAGAAACACAGGGTGTTCGAGCCATTAGGCGAGGGAGAAAAATAACAAACTAAAATAAAAAATGTGGGGTGGGTAAAGGTAGGGTCAGCAGGGAAAGGACGCCTGAAACAGAAGACAAGACAGATTTCAGTCAAGTGCTTACTAGCATGAACTACTACTCTCATATGGTCTCACTAATAAAGCATGCACATGAATAAGTACCTGGGCTGAAAGAAAACCCGACCTTGGTTAGAAAACATCTATAATCCTTCTGCCATAATCTGTGAGGAAGGCCTACGGAACACATAGATATAAGGTAAATGAATGCAGTCCTGCTTTAACATACACATACACACCGTACTGAGACACTAACCCAACACTCACAACATACCACAGAATATGTCAGCGGACTCAATGTACAAGGGGGGTCCAAAGCATCCACTGGTAGTAAAGATCTCCACCAAAAAGTAAATCAGGATACGGTAGTGTGTAGGAGGCAAGAACTACAACACTCCGCTCTCAATAGGACAACTCAAAAAGGGGGTACGTGGAAAATGCAAACAGTAAAACGTAGTTGCGACCACCACTGTATTCTGTCACACAATAACCCCTCTGGAAGCCAGTACACAAGACCAGGGGAAATATGTAGTTTCCTCACTACACACCCTGATCCTTGTTTCCACAGAAATAATGCAGTATATAACGAAAACGCGTAGTTTCCTCACTACAGCGCCCCGCTAGTGCAGTCTCAGAAATAATGCCGAGTGGACGGTAACACGTGGTTTCGACCGCCACTGTGTTCCGCCACTTCTAAATGCCCAAATCCAATTACAGAGCCAAGATCTGCCCAACAATAATGTACCAAGGCTCCGGGCCCCTGGAGACAGGCAAACGAACAGCTGACCGCTGAAGCGGTCGGTGCACAAGAACAACAGTACCTGCTGGCGGGCGTGGACTCCGTCTCTAGCCAGATCAGGATACTGACGAACTCCCTACGGGCCCACGGGGAAACACGGAGCCCACAGGAGTCAGGAGGTAGCTGGATGATCACGGGGAGGGTGGCGTGCAGAGCAACCGCTCTCACGCCGAAGGCAGCAAAGTATCAGAATAACGCGCAACAGGAAGCGCGTCGGAACCTGTGATATGCTTCCTGCGAGACACCACCGGCTCATGGGAAATGTAGTTCTCCCATTGTGGTAGGCGCGCTGCACTCGCGGAACCTGACACTATCGGTCATACAGTCTAAATTCAAAGTTGTAGCCGAACCTTTATTAGGGGACGTTCTGTGCACGCATGGAGTGCACACTGTACTCCTCCCCATATAGCAAAGAATACAGGTGGTCGGAGTTGTTGCATTCTGAGGGGAGCTAGTGCTAAAGTTGCAACAATCCACTGACCAATGCCCTCCTTAGTAACAGACTGTCCATCCAGGGGCGCCTAATCAGCCCCCCTTATCTTATCACTTCATGAATGCCTACTTTCATGATGTTCCCTGGCACAGTGCTGTTGCAGGTAGATGTTGAGTTGCCAAACTCTGCAAGTGCCCTCTCATCCCTTGGTGTTCAGGTGGGAAGACCTTATCCAGACATGTAAACAGAATAATGTTCATGTCAGGCACCTTCCTTTTATCTTAGTGATCTTGGGGATCATATCTAAGAGGTTGTTTTGACTTAGAAGCATATTTGTGCTTTTCTTCCTTAACATATTTTACTGGACCTTTTTTTTCTTCTCTCTGGTGGTGTCTTCACCGTTCTTTTTTTCTTGGTCCTGATGAGTTTTCTTGTCTGGACATTTTCCAGCCTGGTTTTTATCATCTGGACCTTATGTCTGGCTAATTCTTCATCCTTTAGATATCACATATTTCATCTCTTCTAGTTGGTGTCTGAATCTATTTTTCCTTCTTCTATGAGCCACAGTTAGCCCTGCTTAATCCTGTTCTCCAGGCTGCCTTTTCAATTGTATCTTCATCTTCTTTAGGCCTCCTCTTGATCGTTGCAGTTGCTTCCTTTTTCTCAGGTTTGCACCTGTGCTATTTTTCCCATTTTGAAAGGGCTTCTAGGTCTCTACATTCACCTTTTCTTTGGATGTACTAGGTTCTAGTTATTGTTATTATGGATCTGATTTTTGCAAAGATGGCTGGATCTTTTTGATTTTCTGCATGGGCTGATTGTGGCAGCTTGGCGGGCTTAAAGTTGGCCTGGTTTGGGAGACTGTCCTGCTCTGGGCCTACAAAGGCTTGGTGTGGCGTTGGGATTGTTTGCCCCTGGCTACTTAAAATTCAAACTTCGCTTTCCCAGAGTCTGGCCCACAGCAAGAGTCAGGCTGTGGAGAATGCTGGGGTGCTTGGTGGTGTTTTGATTAAAGTCTTGTTCAACCATATGGTGAACGAAGAAGCCACCGTTGTCTGTGCAGTGATCGTGGTTGGCGTTGATGTAGGTACGTCCCAGGCCATGCGGTGCAGTTAGACTGTACAAGGAGTGAAGCAGTCCCTTGCACTTTTTAGGGATTATTATGGATCAGGAACTGTGTGATACACTGCTTTGGCGAGGCTGTGGCAGGTTGGTTGCTTCTACTGCTTACTGGCTGCTTTTGTCCTTGGGTGGCCAGAGTACACAGGCAAAAACCAGATAAGCATTGATTTGACCAAGGGATGAAGCTCTAGGTTGTGGACAGGCCATAAAACAGGCCCACAAAACCCCAAAAACAACACACACACTGACCTATCAGACCAGTCCTTTTGACACCACCAGTTAGCTCTATAAGCCAAGCCAAGCCAACCCTGAGGGTGGAGGAAGTGGCCTGGAGTGGAATCAAGGCTAAGCAGCTATGGTATTGGAAACACTGATATTCAGCAGTGTCTCTGGTGTGCTACTAAGAGCAACTTGGGCACCTGCCCTTAATTTTTTTTTTTTTTTTTTACAAATGAAACACTCCAGGAGAAAAAAACAGGAAAAGAGCAACATTTCAAAAGAAGAGATCAAATGTAGAGCAGGGTATGGTAGTATAGAGCCAGAGAGGAAGCAGGAGGTCCACAAATAGGATAAGAAAAAAGAGAAATATAATAATCAGAATAATCAAGAGCAACAAACACATTGAGATAATGACAGGAGCAACAGAAAAATGAAAAACATGACAACAGATGGAAGAGTGACCAGGAATAAGAACAGTTGAGTGAAGGATAGAGCCATGGAGGGGAAAAAACATGCTCCGAAAACCAGAGGGGAAGGCGTTTCAGGACACCAGATTAATGTGCACAAGTGCAAACCTAACACTTGCCCTAAAAAGGGAAATTGTGGTTGGTGTTTAATTGCTGTATCTGTTCAGTCTCCGTTTGTTGCTGTGGGATTGCTATGTGAAACGGATGGGTATGTAAAATGGATGATGTCAGATTTTCTGTTTGTGCGAAGCATCCATTATAGCCTAACTCTGGGACTATTAAACATGCTTGAGTAATGATGCTGTTTCGGTTGTTAAGTTAACTTTTAACTCTGCGCACAAATGAAGCTCTGTGCATTCAGGTTCTGCAGGTGAGTGATGATGCACCGAGTGACCACTGGAATCAGGAAGATGGCAACAGTGTGAGGGATGAATATAGTGTGAGAGTCACTCCCTAGTGACCGCAGTCAAATACAGGCCTTGTATGGGGACAGGTGCATAATTAAACCTGGGGGCCCCATGTGATGTACGTGAAAGACCCCTCCCACACCCAGGCAGATCTTCATAAATATGACCGGGGCTGAGAGTCCCCACAAGAAAAGACTGCCACCAACCTGCCTTCACCGAATGAGATGTGGAGCCCTGTGTGTTGGCCCGAGGGGATGAGGAGCCCTGTGTGTTGGCCCTGGGGTGATGTGGCGCTCTGTGTGTTGGCCTGGAGGGGATGTGGAGCCTTGTGTGTTGGCCCGAGGGGACGTGGAGCCCTGTGTGTGTGTGCCCTGGGGTCATGTGGAGCCCTGTGTGTTGGTCCTGAGGTGATGTGGAGCCCTGTGTGTTGGCCCTGGGGTGATGTGGAGCCCTGTGTGTTGGCCCTGAGTGGATGTGGAGCCCTGTGTGTTGGCCCTGAGTGGATATGGAGCCCTGTGTGTTGGCCCTTGGGTGATGTGGAGCCCTGTGTGTTGGCCCTGAGTGGATGTGGAGCCCTGTGTGTTGCCTCGAGGGGGTGTGGAGCCCTGTGTGTTGTGTCGAGGGGATGTGGAGCTCTGTGTGTTGCACCGAGGGGATGTGGAGCCCTGTGTGTTCCACCGAGGGCATGTGGAGCCATGCGTGTTGCCCCGAGGGGATGGGGAGCCCTGCGTGTTGCCATGAGGGGATGTGGAGCCCTGTGTGTTGCCACTAGGAGATGTGGAGTCCTGTGTGTTGCCTGAGGGGATGTGGAGCCCTGTGTGTTGCCACCAGGGGATGTGGAGCCCTGTGTGTTGCCCCAAGGGGATGTGGAACCCTGTGTGTTGCCCCAAGGGGATTTGGAGCCTTGTGCATTGCCCCGGGGGGATGTATAGCCCTGTGTTATGCCCCGGGGGATGTGCAGTCCTGTGTGTTGCCACCAGGGGATGTGGAGCCCTGTGTGTTGCCACCAGGGGATGTGGAGCCCTGTGTGTTGCCCCAAGGGGATGTGGAACCCTGTGTGTTGCCCTGAAGGGAAGTGGAGCCCTGTGTGTTTGCCCTGACGGGATGTGGAGCCCTCTGTGTTGCTCCCAGGGTGTATGAAGCCCTGTGTGTTGCCCCAAGGGGATATGGAACCCTGTGTGTTGCCCCGAGGGGATGTGGACCCCTGTCTCTTGCCACAAGGAGACGTGGAGCCCTGTGTGTTGCCCCGAGGGAATGTGGAGCCCTGTGCGTTGCCCCCAAGGGGATGTGGAACCCTGTGTGTTGCCCTGAAGGGATGTGGAGCCCTGTGTGTTCCCCCTAAGGGATGTGGAGCGTGGTGCATTGCCCTGGAAGTAATGTAGAGCCCTGTGTGTTGACCCGAGGGGACGTGGAGCCCTGTGTGTTGCCCTGAGGGGATGTGGAGACCTGTGTTTTAATTGAGAAGATGTGGAGCACTGTGTGTTGCCCGCGGAGATGTAGAGCCCTGTGCATTGCCCCGAGGGGATGTGGAGTTATATGTTTTGCCCAGAGGGGATGTGGAGCCCTGTGTGTTGCCCCGAGGGGATGTGGAATTATGTGTTTTGCCCCGAGGGGATGTGGAGCCCTGTGCATTGCCCCGAGGGGATGTGGAGTTATGTGTGTTGCCCCGTGGGGATGTGGAGCCCTGTGTGCTGCCACCAGGGAATGTGGAGCCCTGTGTGTTGCCCCGAGGGGATGTGGAGCCCTGTGTGTTGCCCCGAGGGGATGTGGAGCACTGCGTGTTGCCACCCGGGGATGTGGAGACCTGTGTATTGCCTGAGGGGATGTGAAGCCCTGTGTGTTGCCACCAGGGGATGTGGAGCCCTGTGTGTTGCCCCAAGGGAATGTGGAACCCTCTGTGTTGCCCCAAGGGGATGTGTAGCCCTGTGTGTTGCCCCGGGGGTATGTGCAGCCCTGTGTGTTGCCATGAAGGGTTGTGGAGCCCTGTGTGTTGACACAAGTAGATGTGGAGCCCTGTGTTGGAACAAGGGGAGCTGTAGCTCTGTGTGTTTGCCCTGAATGGACGTGGAGCCCTCTGTGTTGCTCCCAGGGTGTATGAAGCCCTGTGTGTTGCCCCGAGGGGATGTGGAGCCCTGTGTTGCCTGAGGGGATGTGGAGCCCTGTGTCTTGCCACAAGGAGATGTGGAGCCCTGTGTGTTGCCTGAGGGGATGTGGAACCCTGCGTGTTGCCTGAGGGGATGTGGAGCCCTGTGTGTTGCCCCAAGGGGATGTGGAGCCCTGTGTCTTGCCACAAGTAGATATGGAGCCCTGTGGGTTGCCCGAGGGGATGTGGAGCCCTGTGTGTTTGCCCTGAAGGGATGTGGAGCCCTGTGTGTTTGCCCTGGAGGGATGTGGAGACCTATGTGTTGCTCCCAGGATGTATGAAGCCCTGTGTCTTGCCACAAGGAGATGTGGAGTCCTGTGTGTTGCCCCAGAGGGATGCAGAGGCATGTGTGTTGCCCGAGGGGATGTGGAGCCCTGTGTGTTGCCTGAGGGGGTGTGGAGCTCTCTGTGTTGCCTGAGGGGATGTGGAGCCCTGTGTGTTGCCCCAAGGGGATATGAAGCCCTGTGTTTTGCCCCGATGGGACGTGGAGCCCTGTGTGTTGCCCCCGAGGGGATGTGGAGCCCTGTGTGTTGCCGGAGGGGATGTGGATCCCTGTGTGTTGCCCCAATGGGATGTGTAGCCCTGTGTGCTGCCCCGAGGGGATGTGGAGCCCTGTGTTTTGCCCCAAGGGGATGTGTAGCTCTGTGCGTTGCCCCAAGGGGATGTGAAGCCCTGTGTGTTGCCTCAGGGGATGTGGAGCCCTGTGTGTTGCCCCGAGGGGATGTGGAATCCTGTGTGTTGCCTCGAGGGGATGTGGAGCCCTGTGTGTTGCCCCGAGGGGATGTGAAGCCCTGTGCTTTGCCCTAAGGGGATGTGGAGCCCTGTGTGTTGCTCTGGGGGGATGTGGAATCCTGTGTGTTGCTCTGGGGGGATGTGGAGCCCTGTGTGTTGCACCGAGGGGATGTGGAGCCCTGTGTGTTGCTCCGAGGGGATGTGGAGCCATGTGTGTTGGCCCAGGGGGATGTGTAGCTCTGTGTTTTGCCCCGAGGGGATGTGTAGCTCTGTGCTTTGCCCCAAGAGGATGTGAAGCCCTGTGTGTTGCCTCAGGGGATGTGAAGCCCTGTGTGTTGCCTCAGGGGATGTGAAGCCCTGTGTGTTGCCTCAGGGGATGTGGAGCCCTGTGTGTTGCTCTGGGGGGATGTGGAATCCTGTGTGTTGCCCCCAGGGGATGTGGAGCCCTGTGTGTTGCCCCAAGGGGATGTGGAGCCCTGTGTGTTGCCCCTGTGTTGGAGGGGCCATCTGTGTGTGCATGCACACCATTGTGGCCGCACCTCATTCATAGGGCCTCGTGTGTCCTATCCTTCTGTTAATGGGGGGCAGAGAATGGAGGAGCTACAAACAAACTGAAGGATACGGTGAAAGTCATGAAGTACAGACAGACAGACAGACTGACAGATGTAGGGAAGATTTGCAGATGATGCTCACAAAAATAGTAGGGATTCTCCTTTGTATCACTGTCAGCATGAGATGAGTAGTAAGATGATTCCGGAAGGCCAAGGAGCCATGAATACAGCATGTGTATGTGTAAAGCACATGTTCACCTTTGGTGCCTCTTGGCACTGAATTAACAAACCTTCCCTGCTATCCACCTGTATTCATTCTATTAAACTGGGATGAAAGGCACACTATGATTGAACCTGTGACGATGAGGTCAAACATCACAGTGGATGCATTGGTCCACTGAGCCCCCAGAAGCTAGAAGGACTCACACTAATAAGGGTTGACCTTGTAAACTGCCTGAACACCTTGGGGGTGCCTAAAGAGGCGTGGCTGGCACAGGTAAGAGTAGTGGGGCGTGGCGATAAGTCGACAGACGACGAGATAGGGAAAATAAAATAAATAAAACCACTTGCCTTGCGCTCGCTGACCCGGTGATGCGGCGAGCGCAAAGTAAGCTGCTTTATTTCTTTCTTTCTTTTATTTTCCCTAACCCTTTGTCGGTCGACTCCCCTCGCCCGCCCCACTGCCCCACCACTCTGCCAAGGAGCAGGTCGTGATAGCCCAGTCTCATAGAGGGCTGAGAAAGCGTAGACTGCACCCGAACCTTTCCCTGCTGACCCTTGCAGAAATGCACAGCAAGGGCCTGATTCACAGACCTAACTTAAGACAAAATCCTAAACTTACTACTTTTGGTATTCACAGAAGTTAGGATTTTGTCTTAAGTTTGTCTTAAGACAGACTTAAGACAGACTTAAGTTAGGATTTTGTCTTAAGTCTGTCTTAAGACAAAATTAAGACAAAATCCTAACTTCTGTGAATACCAAAAGTAGTAAGTTTAGGATTTTGTCTTGTTAGTTCTGTGAATCGGGCCCAAGATCCGAATGTGTTAGGCCCAGATAGCATGGCCCTTTAATCACCATGCCTGTACTGAAGGGATGCCATGGCTGCAACTCCCCTAAATGCATTTTAAAGTGCCTGTTCTAGGCCTTGCACACCGAAGCTAAGATTTTGTCCACTCTATTTTCTGTGCCTTTCAACACAGTTTTAGCCCTGCTCGTTTGAGGGAGACAATTCCTTCCTGATTTTCAGATTTCTTACTCAGGCATCTTGCAATAAACATGCTTCAGTTACTAACATCCTTCCTTTTGCTGCTTCTTTTCTTCAGACTGTGGCAGTATCCTTCTCACTACTTACTGCTTCAGTTTTGTTCCTTGGCTTCAGTCATACCTTTCTTACTTCTTCTTTTCTATTACTTGTCTTTACTGACACCACACCTCCATCTCCTTTCTTCTTAGCTCGGCTGTTTCAGTCCCTCCCACTTCCCTGGCCAGGTGATCTCCCTGAGTGACCTTGTTTACTCCACTGTATCCCAAGGTGACCTCTGAGACAACAGCTTTCAGATAATCTTCACACTCCCTGCTTGTGTCTTTCTACACTCAAGTGTCACTTGACTCTTTCCTCCCCAGTCTCAGATGCACTTTCACTTTCTCTGGTAAACTTACATGATACTTACTGAAAAACACAATATCTCCTTCCTTCTTTTTCCTATCCCCTTTTTTGGAGGCTAGATTGCATTTTGTTTATGCAATTTACAAACCATTTTTTTTACCACTTCTCAGTGTTGAAGCTCTTTCTCTACCTTTTAATCTCAGGTGCCTGGCCTGGTCAAAACTTCACCTTTTTCCTTGGTAGCATTGCATGACTCCTCCTGGTGTGGTGGCGGTGCATTTCCTGACAGTAGGGACATTCTACAGGGTCCACAAGACTAACTTGGCAGACCCCTGTGAGCTTGGATAAAAAAGTTTTCTGAGGTTGGGAAAGGACATTATAAAAATACTTATAATTCTACAAGGACTGACATTTTATTTATGTACTTTGTTTGGTGTTTTTGTAGAGACTACATCCTGTTAACCCCTTCCCTGCGGTGCTAATTCCGTAGCGATGCGGGGATTTAATTAGGGGGCGTAACCCTTTGCGTGCACAGGACGGCCCCCGGCCGTCCTACGTCACGGTAGGCGTGTTTGGAGGATGGCCGGGGGCCGTCCTATCTACGCCCATTAATTAATTCCTCCGCACAGGCAGTGAATTTCCGCCGCGCTCAGGAATCGGTGGCATTTGGGCAGCCCCCGGCCTCCCTGAGCACATGCCCACTGTGACGTAGGACAGCTCGGGTCGTCCTTAGCACACAAGGGGTTAATGGTAACTTATGAGTGGTGAGGAGGCTTGTGCAAAATTCTCTTTTTTGCTAACTTAGGGCCTTATTTATGCGGTTTTGGAGTAGGGCAGCCCTGCAACTCACCTTGATAGTCTGCCCTACGTCAAAGTGAAAGGACAGGAATGCTCCCCCTGCACTGGTGCCGTTTCGGCAGCAGAGTGACATTACACGCACCCTTGAACCTTGGTGCAAGGGTGCCTGTGTTATCAGTAAGATCATTTCCATGCAGGAAGGGGCACCTTCCTGCACAAACACAATCCTGGGAGACTTTTTTCTTCTTTCTCTATGTTTTGCAAAAATGCAGCATACATGGAAAGAGACAAAAAACAAGGAGCAATAAAGTTATTTCTCCTTGTTGCTCCTCCCCTGGGAAGGCCTAAGGTTTTGGGGCATCCCCGGGTTAAAATAGTTTTGTAAATCTTGAGAAAAATTCTGAATCCATGGGTGTTGCCTGGGAACACCCACCACAATGTCAATGGAACTGTTCCCTGGGCCAGAGTAAGGCAACACAGAGATGTGTGCTGCCTTTCCCTACTCCATGTCTATGAGACCAGTCAAAGCCACAATGTGATGTGGTTGTTTGTGTTGCTGGAGAGTCACAAAAAGCGACGCTCTGGCAGCACAAGAGGCTCATAAATATGCCCCTTAATTTGCATAATTTCCACAATTTCCTGCTACAAAAAATTTGCATGAAAGTGTAGGGCCCGATTCACAGAACTAACTTAAGACAAAAACCTAAGCTTACTACTTTTGGTATTCACAGAAGGCACTGACTCATTTTGGTGTTCACAGAAGGCACTTACTCATTTCGGTATTCACAGAAGTTAGGAGTCCTAACTTTAGGACTCCTAAATGCCTTCTGTGAATACCGAAAGTCTTAAAATTAGGATTTTTCTCAGTTTAGTGGTAGTAAAGTTAGGACTCTTAACTTCTGTGAATACCAAAATGAGTGTGTGCCTTCTGTGAATACCAAAATGGTAGTAAGTTTAGGATTTTGTCTTATGTTAGTTCTGTGAATCGGGCCCGTATAAATTAGGGTAGAACAAAATGTCGCACATTCATTTGCTGCAGTGATTGGTTCAAGCAGAAAAGTTCATGTGGGAAAGACAGATTGAAGGAGAAAATGTGTCACTGAGAATTTTTTTATGTGAACTATTCTCCTTGATGGTATTTCGAGTGACTTGTAAATGCCATTATCACTTGGGATACCCCAAATGGAATTTTGCAGAATGTAAGCAAAATTTTGGGTAATTTTCTGACATTTCTCCTATTAAAAGGGGGGGGGGTATGCAATTTTGCACATGCTCGATATTGATTCTCCAGGCCGAGGAGAAAATGGGAGAGGGAAGGAGCCGTTAATGAAATATTAATGACAGGAGACACAAACTGGTTATCTATATATACCATAAATGTCTTCATTTTGGCAAGTGAGCGCCAGATATGTTTGGAATGTCGACCATAGACTTCGGGTTAGCAGGTAAGGCGGAGGAAGGTTGTAAGAACGGTTGCAAAAGGCCAGTTTGAGATTCACGAGTTAGGCACAATGCATAATTTGTAATAAATAAATAAGTGGACGTGTCCAATGTTTTTCTTGGTAGTCCATCACCTGGGCTGCCGAATGCCATTGTTGCTAAATATCGAGGCTAGCCTTGACTCCACAAGCCCGGGCAAAACTGAAGTACTCTTCTTCGGGAAAGGTGCTCCCCCTCCGGCGGAGTTCTGGTGGCCCACGGAGATGGGACCAGCGCCGCTACCCAGTCTCAATGCAAAAGATCTGGGGGTTAAGTGGGATGATAGCTTATCCTTCCTCCCCCACATCCAGCAGGTGGTTGGAGGATGCCTCAGTAAGCTGAGGAACCTGCGGAAAATTCTCCGGCTACTGCCAGAGGGTTGTCAAAAAACGGTGATCAATGCCACCGTTACGTCCAGTCTGGATTATGCCAATGGCCTATATCTGGGTCTTCTGAAATATCTGACCCAGGGGCTGCAGACTGTTCAAAATGCGGCTGCGAGGCTGTTAAAGCACATCCCATTTAAACAACATGTCTCTCCGTATCTACGTTCGCTTCATTGGCTGCCAGTGGCTGGCCGGATAAAATTTAAGGCTCTTACCCTGGCCTTTAGAGCATTGCATGGTACTTGCCCGAATTATTTAAGAACTCGGCTGCCAAGATACACTCAGGCCCGTCTCCTTCCCTCCAATGGCCGGGTCCAACTACTCGTTCCACGAGTCAGAAGGGCGCGCCAGGGGGTAGGTCTTTTTCGGCAAACACAGCACTTTTGTGGAACACCTTGCCACCCGCGCTTCAGCTGGCACCATCTGAAACCAGCTTTAGGAAACAGCTGAAGACGTGGCTTTTTTCTCAGAAGAACTAAGGCAGTGGCCTTCCGGGGTCTGGTCTTCCCCTGCTCACTTAGCGCCGGGACACCTCCCAGTCGAGGTAGCTGTTCGCGCTCTATAACATTCTGTACTACTACTACTACTCCACAGCATACATCTTCCTCCCTCCCTCCACCCTACTCTCCTTTTTTGGTTCCTCTTTCTCTGACAGGTTCTTTTACATCCCTGCTCTCTCTCCCTTTATCACTGTTTTTCTCCTGTCCTCTCAATTTCCTTTTGTCTCTCTATTCCGTCCTTCTCCCTCTTGTTCTGGATCAAAGCCAGATTGAAAATAAGTCTCAGTCCACAAAAATGAGTGTTGTTTCCTGCTATCAGCAACCACATGCACACATTACACCCTGGTGAGAAATTCTTGTATTTAACCCCAATAGTTCAGAAGTCACTCAGGCCTCTGGGCACAGGTGCAACTGCACCTGCTGAATCAAAAATAACTACACCCTTGTCTGCACCTGCTGTAGGTAATGGTGAGTTTTGTCTGGAGCCAATAAAAATATTATTGCAGGGGAGAGGATGTGGCCCAACGGCTAGAGCAGTCGACCTGGAAGATGGGCAACCTGGTTCGAGTCTTGGCGAGTCACTCAACATCCTGTGATCCTGGGAAAATCATTTAATTTCCCCATGCCTAACAAAATTAATATGTCCCTTTGTAATGTAACTGATGCTCGTGAAAAGTGTTCTGATACCTTCAAGTCCAGTTTGCGCTATATAAAACAAAACAAAAAAACAAGGTTATGATGACTTCTGTTACAATTAGTCACAACCTGTGTGAAATAATCATAAAATAAAGAAAATATGTATAAATTAATGACTTACTTGCATGCTTGGGTTTTGTATGTCTTTGAGCTTTGTAGAGGCAGGTCACATTTTGCCAGAAGAACAGTTTCTACCAAAAGAGACATTTTTTATTTATCACTCAGTGTTTCAGTTTTATCACTCTTGTACAGTACTGACTACACGAGTTATTTGCTGCCAAAGAGCCTGTTCTGATGAAAAAACACACTGATTGCATATTTTACAAAAACAATCTCAGTTAATTGTGGCTCTTGTACTGTGCATGTTCAGGCGCATTCTTCCTAAAATAGCAGTTTCTATTAAGAATACTCATTTCATGTTCAATAAGGCACTTCATAAACCAATCTGCAATAATTTGTTCGCTTGTGAACTGCTGAATACACAAACAGTACTTTCTAATTCTGTGATTAGTTCTGTGCCAGGGCTAGAACTTGGTATAATGTTTGAGCAGCCAGCAGGTTGGCATTGGACACTTATCCTGAACAAAATGGCTGCTCACGCCAATATTGGGACACCCAGGGTCGGTCTGGCTTATAGGGCTGTCTGGAGGTGCCCAAATGGGCTGGTATAACAGGTCAGTGTGTGGGCCGGGGTTTTGGTTGTTTGAGTGTCTGTTTTATGGTCTGGCGGGCTCATTGTTACCGTTACTTTCCTGATATTACCACAAACATTGGTTACAAGAAGCAGAAAAGCATAGGGCCAGATGTATGAAGATACCATTTTGCGATTTCCTAATTGCGAATCACAGGGATTCACAATTAGGAAATTGCAAAAACAGCATGTATGAAAGTGCGTTGAACACTTTCCGCGATTCCTAGGGGGTCGCAAATGACCTACCTCATGAATATGCGACCCCCCTAGGAATTGCTAAAATCACAGGGATGGTGGCTGTTATGGCTGTCTTTTTGCTAGCTCTCTGGAGAAGGAGAATGATGGAGAGTGACTCCAGCCTATCACCCCCATAGCATAGGGATTAGGCCGATAGACAGGGACCCTGTCATATATATATAAAGGCATTTGCGTGTTACTTCCCTTAGAGTAAGGCTTATGAATTTAAGTGAGGGGTTAGATATATAAGTATTAGTCATGATTCACTCATTTGCTAACATGCCGATCTGTTTTTCATGGAGCTATGCATATTATGGGCTCCGTAGGCCTTAAATGAGACAGACTCCATTTTGCTTTCTGCCCGGTAGCTCGAGAAGGCTTTCTAGGTCAAGAGTAATGTTTTAGTTTTAAGCTGTTGTTCGCTTGGAGAGAACCGGTTCAGGCTGACCCTTATCGAAGGAATGTATTTTTCTCCACTCCGAAGACACAACTTCAGGCCGGCCGGCTGGGAAAGTGTCCTTGGTACGGGGAGGTACAAGAATTTGGTGGGCGGCAGGTTACTGGCCGTGAATTTCCATGAAGGAACGGGCTTTGATATTAGCGAAGGTGTTAGTCTTTTTGTCAGTTAGTTCGTAGGCGGCATCTAGCCGTTAGCATCTCTGCCATTATTCATTTTCATGGTGGACAAGTCGCCATCTTTGAAGTCGGAGAAAGATTTAAGACCGAAACTCTCTGAGATAGACTGAACGAGAAGTGGCGCGGAGCGCACTAATACAGAGAGAGAGAGAGACGGTAGTTAATAAACAGCAAGGTTCCGAGGTCCTGAGGGAGAGCAGACGAGGTTGAGCCTAGCGGTGCAGACGTGTACTTGTGACGGCTGAGGGTGACTGCAAGGCGAGCCAGGACCCAGAGACGAGACAGGAGCCTAGATGACTGCCGAGTCCCGATTTCCCAGTAACCAGGTGATGTCCGACCGATTCCTGTAGTATGTGCACTCTAATCTTTATCTTTTATTCCCTTTGCAAATGTAATGTTGCATAGTAATGTGATTTATGTCTATTGTTAATAAATATCCTAATTCATATAGAATTACCGTGTACCTGGTGCTTATGTTCAATCTTGGTAAACGATACTCCTAGGTGAATGCCAGGCACGTGAATGGATGAGTAATCCCAATCAGGTAAGTGGTGATCACATAAATAGGGAGTGAGTGAACCTTTGATGCCAAGAGCAGAGAGTACACTATACGATCTGGACCCATATTCAAAGTCATTATTGTAGTTCCATTCCGAGTAGACAGCTGAGATAATATCCCAATATATATATGTATAGGTGTTCATAGGAATGTGGTCGTCGTTGATATGCGGCGTTAATGAGAGCACTGGGGGGTCTAACCAGTGTTGATACCCACAGGATTGTGGCTTGAGTAAATGAGAGCACTAGGTGGTTGAACTAGTGTGTAGGTTTCGCAGGATCGCGAACGGTTTGGAAAAGGGAGCATTGGGTTCTGCAGGCCCGTGTGTAGACGCACCAGATTGTGTGTCAGATCTGCCCTAGGGTAGAACGGTCTGGGTCGGGGTGACCGCGAGGCCAACTGATGTGAATAAGATATTGTAGAAAATCTGTATATGTATATTGTCATTCCCCATTCTTAGGTGCAACCTGTATATTTATCTGTATATCTACTTATTGTGAATACGATCTAAGAAGGGAAGGTGAGTACGTTTTGGCTGGGTCACAGGGGCCCCTGGGGGCTGATCCCATCTAAACAGAAAATCCAGCCATTACATCTGGCGTCACGAACTGTTTACGAAGCCTGTGTGCATTGTGTTGTTTTCATCTTGTTGGTTTGCGCTCGGCTTGTACGTATAAAATTTTGTTTATAATTGTGTATATATATTTTTTGTGTATCATTATGTTTGCGAAAAAATCATCGTCGGTTTTCAAATTACCGATTCAGATTCCCGGCTGGGAATGTACCCCTTACGAGGCCTTGGCACGTGAGTGGGCTGATTCTACTGGTTTGAGTGAAAATTGGTCTTCATGCTTGGAGCAGGCGGAGCCTGCCGATGTGGTGTCGTGCTTGCAGAAAGCGCCAGTAGTGAAGGGTGATGAGCTTCCTATTTTAGGACGCAGAGGGTGGATTGTTCTTAATGCGTACAGAATGTTGCATGAGAAGTTTGTTCAGCTACAGAAGCAGTTTAAAGATATGGAAGGACAGTGTATTGAATTACAAAATGCACATACTCTGTTGCGTTGTCAAAATAAATTGCTTGCCGACAAACTTGAGACATATCAAACCATTGCTGAAAGAGCTGCAGTCTGTATTGCACGATATAAGTATAAACATCGTCGTGGTCGTGTATCTACGCGCAAAGTGCGTATGGTTGTAGCGAAAGCTGGAATGGATTGGAACCCCGATGAGTGGGACGGTAATATCTGGGATTCTCATACTTCTGACTCCTCGGCAGAGGAGGGTGACAAGCGCGAGTCTTCTCGCTCCGGACGTGATTGTAAATCTGCTTCATGCATTGATTCAACTCCCGATTGTGACCGTGCTCGTTCTTCCCGTGTGGATGACGTAGCTTGCCCTGATTGTTCTGTTAAATCTAAGATGCGGGCTTCCTCGGAAGCTCTTCCCGCAGTTTCTGCTCACCCGATCTTTCGACGGAAATTACAACAAGCCCCTGGTAATCCGGGTGGTATAGCTCTTGACTGTATTGAAGATTTTACTCAACAGGAGATTAGTGACATCCTGCAACGATTTAAACAACGGCCTGGTGAGACCTTGCTTACCTGGATGGTGCGTCTTTATGAGCTTGGCGCTTCCGGTATTATGCTCGATGCTGTTGATTGTTTACGATTTTGCTCTTTGAGTTCTGATTCTACTATTCAGGACCATTTTCGGAATTATAATGGTAATGCCCAGACTTCTTTGCTCCAGCTTGCGTCTGATGGCTGTAATCATAAATATCCAACTGAGTCTGATTGGCCCTCTGATGAAAAGCCGTGGTATACTCTGCGCGATGCGTCACAACGTTTAAAGGAAGAAGTTATGAAAACGTGTATTTTCCTTAGTACTGCTGACGGATTATTGGATGGTCTTTTAACATCTTCTGTGCGTAATCGCATTATACGTACTTCTCCTGTTGCTTACAAGCAGGTCATGATGACATTATTGATTAACCAAACTGGCAATCCTTTGTCTGCTGTGCTCGAGTCTGTTCGTCAGCTTGGTGAGCTGGGTGAATGGTTTAAACCTGAAAGACAATCCCGACCTGAGGGTCGTACTGGTGGGGACTATAAGTTCTCTAGACGTGACATGTTTCTTGCTCTCATTTCTGATGGTGTCAAAAGGGAAGAGATTGATGGCGAACCTAATAATGTCCTATGGGATATGTTTCGTAAGCGTGGTTTGGATCGAAAGGAAGGTGCCCGTCGTGTGCGAAAGAATGAGTATGATCGTGGTTCGGATGACAGTGGTGATGAGAGGCGACGTGTGAATTCTGATCGCCGTGATGATCGGCGCCATGAACGTGGTGGTTCCCCCCGTCGTAATGAGGGGAGGGGGAGAGAGGATGATCGTGAGAGGGGAGGAGATGATCGTGGCTCTAGCAGACGTAGAGATGCAAGGAGTTATTCCCCTGACGTACGAAAGAGGGAGGATCGTAACAGACTCTCTGACCGTAACTCACAACTTTTTGAATCTGATACTAATCCGTTTCGTACTGGAGACGGATATGAACAAGAAATTCTGATACCCAAAAAAACTGAAAACATTTACCCTGATCTGTCTTGGTTGACGGAACGCAGGAAAAATGACTAGGAAATAGGTCAAGCTCCGGTACGCAGGTGGGCCCACAGAGATTACAGACCCTATGTAGATATTGAGATTTTTTGGAAACATCGTAATATCCAAAGGGCCCGAGCGTTAGTTGATACTGGGGCGGAGGCCAC
This sequence comes from Lissotriton vulgaris, assembly GCF_964263255.1. Taxonomy (NCBI): domain Eukaryota; kingdom Metazoa; phylum Chordata; class Amphibia; order Caudata; family Salamandridae; genus Lissotriton; species Lissotriton vulgaris. The sequence continues at coordinate 1,059,885,503 of NC_141699.1, forward strand.
TTTAATTCATGGTAAGTCGAGAAGATTTCATGGACAGTCTTTCACAATTACCGGTCTGGGTGGTAAAGAAACACCCGCAGTTCAAACTGCACTTGAAATTAAAATTGGTAGGATTCCTCGTAGAGAATACTCTGTGTTGGTTGTGCCACTTTTGGAATACATTATTGGAATTGACATTTTGAAAGGTATGGCTTTGCATTTGGATGATGGTTACTATCAATTTGGTACTAGACAGTACATTTCGACCAGACCCGTACGGGTTGGCCGTTTACGCATGCCACCTATTAAGATCCCTTTAGCGACGAAAGTGATTTCTCAGAAACAATATCGCATCCCGGGTGGTCATGAAGAAATTACAGCTACGATTCAGGATTTGGTTGACGCGGGAGTCATTACTCCGGTCACATCTGCTTGGAATAATCCTGTTTGGCCCGTGCGCAAAAGTGACAACTCTTGGCGCATGACTGTTGATTATCGAGAATTGAACAAACATACACCTAAATTGACTGTTGCAGTGCCTGACATTGTTACACTGATTGAGAGAATTCAAAAGCATCCAGGTACGTGGTATGCTTCTATTGATATTGCTAATGCATTCTTTTCAATTCCGATTGCCCCCGAATGCCAGGAACAATTCAGTTTTACATGGAATGGACGTCAAATGACGTTCCGGAGTCTTCCTCAAGGCTATGTACATAGTCCTACGATCTGTCACCGGCTGGTGGCGGAACATTTGTCTGAAGTGCCCACGATTCCACAAGTTCAGATTTGTCATTATATTGATGACATCTTGATTCAAGGTGAAACGCAAGACCAGGTACAGTCCCATTTAGATCAAATTATTGATTGTTTGCGAGCAAAAGGTTGGGAAATTAATCCTGACAAATTACAAACTCCATCCCAAGCTGTAAGATTTCTAGGAATTAATTGGCATGAGGGTCACAGAGAGGTGATTCCACAGGTTAAACGAAAAATATTTGATTTTGCTGTTCCCAGAAACAGGAAAGAGGCGCAATCCTTTATCGGATTGTTTGGATTTTGGCGTCAGCATATTCCCCATTTGAGTCAGATCTTGGCTCCTTTGTATCGAGTCACTCGTAAAAAGAATGCGTTTGAATGGGGCGAACCTCAACAGACTGCTTTTAATTTGGCTAAAGAAGCTATTCAGTATGCTTTGGATTTGTGGCCTGTGAGTGACGGTGATGTGGATTTGAATGTGTCCGTGGAAGGTCTGTATGCCAATTGGAGTTTGTGGCAAAAGCAGGGCAGGCAAAAAGTGCCATTAGGTTTTTGGACCAAAAAGTTGCCAGAGGCTGGTGAGCGTTACTCACCTTTTGAAAAACAGTTGCTTGCTTGTTACTGGGCTCTGGTGGATACCGAGCAATTGACTTTAGGCCATGCTGTGATTTTGAGGCCTGAAATTCCCATCATGCAGTGGGTTTTGAGTTCACCGAAGTCCCATCGAATTGGACATGCTCAGGAGGCTAGTGTGATTAAATGGAAATGGTACATTCAGGACAGGGCACGTGTGGGTCCGAAAGGTGTGGCGGTTTTACATGAGCGAGTGGCGCAGGCGCCCTCCAATGAGGCTGAAAGTGAGTGTTCGGTTCCCGTAGTGCAGGAGTCTCCCGTGAAGTGGGGTAAATCATTTGATGATCTGTCCGCGGAGGATAGAAAACATGTGTGGTTTACGGATGGTTCTGCGAAGTTCATTGGTGACAAAAGACATTGGAAAGCTGTTTCCTATAACCCGATTACACAGAAATTGTTAAGTACAACTGGAGACGGTAAGAGTAGTCAATATGCTGAACTTTATGCGGTTTACCAAGTTTTGAAACAGGAGTTACCAGGTACATGTCATATTTTCACTGATTCTTGGTCCACTGCAAATGGACTAGCGGTGTGGCTGCCGACATGGCACTCGCATAATTGGGAATTGCATTCTAAAGAGTTGTGGGGTAAAGAGTTGTGGCAAGATATTTGGGAACTGCTTCCGCAGAGTACTGTAACAATCTTTCACGTGGATGCTCATACTCCGATCGACTCCCTTGACAAATTTTTCCATAACATTGCAGATGAACAGTCTAAAATTTCTGAGGCAGTGGTTGACATGCAAGATTCTGATTTGGCGGGATTGGCGAAATGGGCCCATCAGAAAGCAGGACATTTTGGAGAGAAAGCCACTAACAGGTGGGCTGCTGATAGAGGAATTCATATTCCCTTTTCTTTAATTAAAGATGCCATTCTACATTGTCCCATTTGCCAGCATTCTAGAAAGAAAGAGGTGCCTCAAATTGTTCGAGGCCACTTACATCGAGGTAAATTGCCCGCCCAAATTTGGCAGATTGATTATATTGGTCCGCTCCCTATGAGCAGAAACTGTCAATACATTTGTACAGTGGTTGATACTTATAGTGGCCTTTTGGTCGCTTTCCCTTGCAAGAACGCTACCCAAGTGAATACAATTAAAACCCTGGAGCTAATTATTTTGTATTATGGTGTCCCATTCCAAATTCAATCAGACAATGCATCCCACTTTCGTGGAAGATTGGTGCAGGAATTCTGTATAGAGAATAATATAGACTGGGTGTTTCATATTCCATATTATCCACAAGCTTCAGGATTGATTGAGAGAATGAATGGCTTGTTGAAAGAACAGTTGCGCAAGTTGACTGATGACCGTTACAGCCAGTGGAGAGATGTCCTACTTCAAGCCTTACTGATTTTAAATAATCGTCCTTTGTTACATGCTGAATCTCCTTTGATGCGTTTGTTTCCTCCACATGTTGATGCAAAACCTAATTCTGTTGCGACCACTGTCACATATTGGGAAATTACCCCCGGTGCTTTGGCTCCATGTAGAGCAACCCCAGGTTCCGCAGGCCTTGACCTGCATGCATTAAATGATGCACACTTCCCAGGAAAAGATCGAATCATTGTTGAAACTGGCGTTGGTGTCTCTATACCTGCCGGTAGTTTTGGATTAATTGCCCCTAGATCTGGCCTGGCCCTGAAAGGTGTACAAGTACTCGGAGGAGTGATTGACAGTGATTATCAGGGAGAGATTAAGGTTCTCTTGCTTAATAGCAGTGAGACTGATTTGTTGATCAAAAAGTCTGACCGTGTTGCTCAGTTACTGATTATGCCTGTATTCAGTGGTGAGATCAAGAAAGGCTCTGCCCCAACGTTGCTAACTGTGAGAGGACAAAAAGGCTTCGGATCGTCTGATCTTCCTGGAGCTAAAATATGGGTGCAATCGCCTAAAAATCCTCCTGAACAGGCTGATATTATTGCGACCGGTCATGACAACACCGTTTTGGTGATGAAGCCAGGGAAAGATGGCTGGGAAGCTGTCCCAGCTGATAAATGTTACTTACGAGAATGATTAAGGCCTGTGTTTGTATTCTTTCAGATCATTCTTTGGACTGCTGCTGCAGGATGTGTCGGCGTTGGACTCCTTTTGGCTTGCTACGCCGGGAGAGGAGAGGATCCACCGACGCCGAGTGATGGGATAATAAGAGCCGCGCGGTCCGCGTGGCGCGCCTCTTCAAATTTTTGGATCACACTCGCGAAGCGAGTGACGAACTCTCCGCATTTTTGCCTTACCCCCATGAAGTCCGTAACTGACATTTTAGCGACCTGTTTGGTTGCTGTCCCTGCATCTACTGAAACTCTACACTATGTGTTTAATGTATCCAATGCCCGACCTAATGTTATTCTGGGCGATTTCGCGGCCCATGAATTTTGTCCCTCATGTACTCTTCTTCCAGACCTGGATGTCCCTATTAATTCCAGAATTACTACTTTTAATATTACCCCTGGTGATCTTTGTTTTATTATGACCTGTAATCCTAAGGCCATTTCTGAGTGTCTGCGGTTGAAACTCCAAGCCGCTACTACTTTTTCATTTCATCAACGTTTGCTATGTTCGAAGAGACTTCCTAATTCATGTCTTTCAGTGAAAAACAATATGACCTGTAAAAGTTTGGTTGTAGCCACTAGCCATTATCGTTCAATGTTATTACCAGCTGGATGGCTCTTTTCCTGCGGGAATTCATCTTGGCCCTATATTCCTGCGAATATTTCTGGTGGCCCATGTGCCATCACTAGATTAAGTTTGCTAATGTTTTCTTCACGTCCTCCTTCCCATTCTCGTATTGTTCGAGACTTTATGTCATTACATGAAGATTGTGATTCCTCTGTTCATCTTTTTTCTAGATCTGAATATCTTGGTTTAGCTTTTTCTATTATTGGTGTTCCAGCATTGGCCGTTTATAATGCCAAAACAATCGGCAAAATGGCCTGCTGGATGGTGAAGTCAATCAACCAAACGTCTGCTGTTTTATCTGATTTATTATTAGATTCCCAAGGTGAACGTAGAGCTATTTTGCAAAACCGTGCTGCAATCGATTATTTGTTGTTGAAACATGGGCACGAGTGCTCTGAATTTGAAGGTCTATGCTGTTTTAATTTATCTGACCATTCTAAAGATATCCAATCCCATATTAATAAACTCCACGACTTGACTGCAGAAATTAGAGAACATATAGATCAGGGTTTCTTTGACTGGCTTTTTAACTGGCTCCCTGACATGCATTTTTTACGACAAATTTTGGGAGGGGTTATTGTTGCTGTTTGTATCCTTATAGCAATTTGTTGCTTTATTCAGTGTATTCCTTCCCTACTACAATTTTTTAGACTTACTAAGGCTCGTAGATCAGTTAGTTTTGTTTCATATTATTCGTCTACTGACGTTAGTTCCATTTAGTTTGTGGATAATAGACTGGAGTCAAGGGGTGTAATGTTATGGCTGTCTTTTTGCTAGCTCTCTGGAGAAGGAGAATGATGGAGAGTGACTCCAGCCTATCACCCCCATAGCATAGGGATTAGGCCGATAGACAGGGACCCTGTCATATATATATAAAGGCATTTGCGTGTTACTTCCCTTAGAGTAAGGCTTATGAATTTAAGTGAGGGGTTAGATATATAAGTATTAGTCATGATTCACTCATTTGCTAACATGCCGATCTGTTTTTCATGGAGCTATGCATATTATGGGCTCCGTAGGCCTTAAATGAGACAGACTCCATTTTGCTTTCTGCCCGGTAGCTCGAGAAGGCTTTCTAGGTCAAGAGTAATGTTTTAGTTTTAAGCTGTTGTTCGCTTGGAGAGAACCGGTTCAGGCTGACCCTTATCGAAGGAATGTATTTTTCTCCACTCCGAAGACACAACTTCAGGCCGGCCGGCTGGGAAAGTGTCCTTGGTACGGGGAGGTACAAGAATTTGGTGGGCGGCAGGTTACTGGCCGTGAATTTCCATGAAGGAACGGGCTTTGATATTAGCGAAGGTGTTAGTCTTTTTGTCAGTTAGTTCGTAGGCGGCATCTAGCCGTTAGCATCTCTGCCATTATTCATTTTCATGGTGGACAAGTCGCCATCTTTGAAGTCGGAGAAAGATTTAAGACCGAAACTCTCTGAGATAGACTGAACGAGAAGTGGCGCGGAGCGCACTAATACAGAGAGAGAGAGAGACGGTAGTTAATAAACAGCAAGGTTCCGAGGTCCTGAGGGAGAGCAGACGAGGTTGAGCCTAGCGGTGCAGACGTGTACTTGTGACGGCTGAGGGTGACTGCAAGGCGAGCCAGGACCCAGAGACGAGACAGGAGCCTAGATGACTGCCGAGTCCCGATTTCCCAGTAACCAGGTGATGTCCGACCGATTCCTGTAGTATGTGCACTCTAATCTTTATCTTTTATTCCCTTTGCAAATGTAATGTTGCATAGTAATGTGATTTATGTCTATTGTTAATAAATATCCTAATTCATATAGAATTACCGTGTACCTGGTGCTTATGTTCAATCTTGGTAAACGATACTCCTAGGTGAATGCCAGGCACGTGAATGGATGAGTAATCCCAATCAGGTAAGTGGTGATCACATAAATAGGGAGTGAGTGAACCTTTGATGCCAAGAGCAGAGAGTACACTATACGATCTGGACCCATATTCAAAGTCATTATTGTAGTTCCATTCCGAGTAGACAGCTGAGATAATATCCCAATATATATATGTATAGGTGTTCATAGGAATGTGGTCGTCGTTGATATGCGGCGTTAATGAGAGCACTGGGGGGTCGAACCAGTGTTGATACCCACAGGATTGTGGCTTGAGTAAATGAGAGCACTAGGTGGTTGAACTAGTGTGTAGGTTTCGCAGGATCGTGAACGGTTTGGAAAAGGGAGCATTGGGTTCTGCAGGCCCGTGTGTAGACGCACCAGATTGTGTGTCAGATCTGCCCTAGGGTAGAACGGTCTGGGTCGGGGTGACCGCGAGGCCAACTGATGTGAATAAGATATTGTAGAAAATCTGTATATGTATATTGTCATTCCCCATTCTTAGGTGCAACCTGTATATTTATCTGTATATCTACTTATTGTGAATACGATCTAAGAAGGGAAGGTGAGTACGTTTTGGCTGGGTCACAGGGGCCCCTGGGGGCTGATCCCATCTAAACAGAAAATCCAGCCATTACATCGGCCTACTGGAGTCAGCAGACAAACCATGTCCGTGACTGCCTTTAACTAAAGCAATTTCCTTAAAGGAAAACGGGTTGCATTTAAAAAAGAAAAAGTTCTCTTTTTATTTTTTAAGAGCAGGCAGTGGTCCCACTGCCTGCTGTAAAAAAATGCTATTATAAACATCCACCCCATCTCATTTGTAAGTGGGTTACCACCTACTTGAATTAGGTGGTAAAATGCTAATGTTTTGCGACTGCATTCATGGCCACAAAACATTCATACATACCAATGCGATTTGGTGTAGGAAGGGACACCCTAACCACGCCCCTTCCTAATACCGAATTGCAAACCCAAATTGCGATTCGGTAACAGGTGACCGATTCGCAATTTGGGTTTGATACATTTGAAAAGCCTTTTTTCCGTTCGCAAATGGGCCAATTCACAGAATTGGTCCATTTGCGAGCTACAAAAGGTACATACATCTGGCCCATAGTCTCCAAAACCTTCCAAAACACTCATATAACTTGTCTTCACAAGTTCAGAACTGACCTGATTTGCAAATGTGGGCCATTTTTTTAATCATCTGAATCGCTAATGAGGGTGCGTGTGCCCATCAGACCACCATACTCCATCCGTACTGGCCCCTTTCTGTGGCACCAAGCTTCCTTTGCTTTCCATGGCAACCCAGTAGATCTGGCTCAAGAACCATTGTCATGTCAGTGCAGTGTAGAGGTGACTTGCGAATGGATGAATGAACTCACTTTTTAGTGTGTCTGGAGGAAATAAGTTTCCTAAAAAGACTAGATGCATTCATTTGTTGCATATGGTCAAGGTGAGTTTTTAACAAATGGGGGTCAAATTTACGAAAGTTTCAGGCAGCCAAACGCATGGAGGGAGCAAAAATGTGCCATAATTACTAAGATATGGCAAACGTCTGCATTCTCCTTGCAAAGGTGCACTTTGTTCTGCCTAGCACCAACGTAGGCACCCTTGTGCAACGGTGCAAGAGGGCCTGGATTACAGGCAGGAATGTTTTTTTGCAGGAAGGGAAACATTCCTGCACGTAAACAATCCTAGGAGGCAATGTTCTCTTTCTATTTGTGATGTGGAATGCATCACACACCGAAAGAGGGAGCAACAAGAAGAAATACAAATAATTATCTTTGCTGCGCCATCTTCAGTAGTCGCACCATTTTGGCATAATCCCAGGTTCACTGATTTTAGTACATTTAGGATTTTATAAAAATTCAATGGGTGGATGCAGGGAATGCCCATGCCCCGCTGCATTACATTTTCTTCTAAAGTTGTGCAAGGCGGAGAAAATCGGCCATAGAGTGAATTAGTAATTGTCACTTAAAGACTAGTGTTGCCTTGCTCTGACTTGCGTGACACAGGGACAATGAAATGGAAGTCCTTAGTAAATCTGAACCCAGCTTTTTAGCCTACAATTATTGAGCCTCCGAGGGAGGAGGTTTATGTTAAATGGCTGCAGGTAACATCAATGGATACGTGTTTTGGTTTATTGTTGCGGTTACAGCTTATTTGGGCCCGATTCACAGAACTAACTTAAGAAAAAATCCTAAACTTACTACTTTTGGTACTCACAGAAGTTAAGATTTTGTCTTAAGTTTGTCTTAAGACAAACTTAAGACAGACTTAAAAGAGACTTAAGACAGACTTAAGGCAAACTTAAGACAGACTTAAGACAGACTTAAGTTAGGAATTTGTCTTAAGTCTGTCTTAAGTTTGTCAAACTTGAGACAAAATCCTAACTTCTGTGAATACCAAAAGTAGTAAGTTTAGGATTTTGTCTTAAGTTAGTTCTGTGAATCGGGCCCTTTGTGTATAACACTGCACATCACACTTCTTTCTGTAATTTCTGAGCACTTTAAATTACTTATCTGACTACTGCCTGGTCTATGCAACTCAATATACCCAACTTGGAGGGAAAATCAACTGTGTTTGCATTGCTGAGATCCAAACTCATGACTACCAGAACACCGCTTATGCCAGTGACGAGTGTTCACCTCATTCAGCGAATCTCCCGGCATTGCAGTCTCTGCATGTAAAGCCACAATGACATATATTTGGATGTAGGCAAGTTAGAAACAGCCCTTTTTAGGTCTCGCCTGTCGATGCGCATGCGCATCGAGCAAGCAAGAGTATTGGGACTTATCCACTCTTTATCCACACTGCAAGGAATCGTGGCGATTCCTTGCAGTGCCCGTGACTTTTAAGCTCAATGCGCATGCGCATTGAGCTTAAAAGCGCGTGCACGTCCGTCTTGTTTTACCCGCTCCGCCCCCTCCCCTTCCCGCCGTGTCGCATTTCTCCTCCCCCCTCCCCTCTCCTCCGTCCCTCTTGTTTGTTTAATTTAACCCGCTCCGCCCCCTCCCCTTCCCGCCGTGTCGCATTTCTCCTCCCCCTCCCCTCTCTTCCCTCCGTGCCGCACTCATTCCTTGCGATCTGGAGCAATGAGTGAATTTTAGAAGAACTTGTTTTAACGTTTCCTTCTAAATAGCGCTGATTATGTAGGCTCCTTTCACGGTGCTCTTAACGTGGTGTGCTCCAGCGTCTCACACGTCCGGTGACATCTCATCCGACGGTGTTCAAATCACACACACAGCAGAGTGTTCTCGTCTCGCGCTTCACGCGCCTCTCCTCGCGCTGTCTTTATACGCTTCCTACAGGATTCCAGTCACGTACAGCACATTGTTTCCAGCTTGTGCCTCACACACCTCTGTTCGCGCTGCCTTTACACGCGCACAATAGAATGTCACGTACGACACATTGTTTCAAGCTTGAGCCTCTCGCGCCTCTGTCCACGTTGCTTCCACACGCGCACAATAGGATTTTTAAAAGATGCTACCAGCGAAACACTAAACAAACAACAGTAAGCACTTCTCACAAACACTTTTACCTTGCTAACATAAGGTAAATAAATGTTGCTATACTGAAACTTCAGCCGGAATTCAGCTACACAGTCAATAAATATTTGAAGGAATCCTAAAAGTCACAAAGTACACTGACCCACTTCCAATCCATGTAAGTTATCCAAAATGACTTCCTGCACGTCGGATTCTTTTCCGATGGGCGCTCCACCCCCTCCCCTTCCCGCCGTGTCGCATTTCTCCTCCCCCCTCCCCTCTCCTCCGTCCCTCTTGTTTGTTTAATTTAACCCGCTCCGCCCCCTCCCCTTCCCTCCGTGTCGCATTTCTCCTCCCCCCTCCCCTCTCTTCCCTCCGTGCCGCACTCATTCCTTGCGATCTGGAGCAATGAGTGAATTTTAGAAGAACTTGTTTTAACGTTTCCTTCTAAATAGCGCTGATTATGTAGGCTCCTTTCACGGTGCTCTTAACGTGGTGTGCTCCAGCGTCTCACACGTCCGGTGACATCCTAAAAGTCACAAAGTACACTGACCCACTTCCAATCCATGTAAGTTATCCAAAATGACTTCCTGCACGTCGGATTCTTTTCCGATGGGCGTCCTGCATCGCCAGTAATAAAACGAAGATCCTGTTCAAGTGAATTAAAGTAGCTTTATTCACAACCATCGGAGAGGCATGTGGCCACAGTCAAACGGCAGCTTCAACTGGTCATAGCTTCCCACACACACATTCTCAATCATGACAGAATAACATTCTTAACAGAGAATGTTAGAATTAAAGGCAAAGATACAACAACATGCATTTTTTAAGTCAACTTCATTTAATGCAGTGTTCTAATTTAGCTCTTGTAAGATACCCCAGGTGGCAATTATTTTGAAGTGTAAACTGGAGCGAGGCGACATTGACCAGTGAAAGGAAATCTGGGCTCGAGTCCTGGCTTCCTCACTTGACTAATTTTTGGTGAACCTTCCCAAATTATTTTGCTTTATTGTTACTCATTTTACCTGAATTCCAAATGTGGGACTACCAAGGAGTAAATCCTAACTTGTGTATATTTCAAAAGGCCTTCACAGATAATAACAGCATTTACCATTATTGCAGTACTCACTCTCAACCCCTCACTCACCCTCAACCCCTCACTCACCCTCACTCTCACTCATCCTCACTCACCCTCAACCCCTCACCCTCACTCACCCTCAACCCCTCACCCTCACTCACCCTCACCCTCACTCACCCTCAACCCCTCACCCTCAACCCCTCACCCTCACCCTCACTCACCCTCAACCCCTCACCCTCACTCACTCACCCTCAACCCCTCACCCTCAACCCCTCACTCACCCTCACTCTCACTCACCCTCACTCAGCCTCAACTACTCCCCCTCACCCTCACTCACCCAAAACCCCTCACCCTCACTCACCCTCACCCTCACTCACCCTCAACACCTCACTCACCCTCACCCTCACCCTCACTCACCCTCACTCACCCTCAACCCCTCACTCACCCTCACTCACCCGCACCCTCACTCACCCTCACTCACCCTCACACAGTGCAATAGTTCTCAGACCATTTCAGTTAGAGCTTTTAGAAATGTTTATGGCTTTTTTATTTGTAATACTTTAGCATTGGCTACAGGAAACAAAAATGCTAAAGATTTACAAAAAAACCCATAAACAATTCTAAAAGCACTAACTCTAATGCTGCGAGACCTATTGCATTTCCAATGCTTGTTCAATTAGTGTGTCTGAGGCAGGGTTGGGGCCTTGAGTCCAATGGTTCTTTCCAGGTACTGACCCGTCTGTTGTCATCTCGATTACTTGGGGTCGGATATTTGGTCTTTGGGTGGGTGGGTGGATATGGCTTACCCTACATTTCTTTCCTCTTTCTCTTATCTTGCAGATTCTTTTTCATCCCTGCTGATTCCCTTTGTCGCTGTTTTCCTATTGATCACTTCTACTTATATCCCCTTTTCCTTTCTCTCTCTGCATCAGAGTCTAAAGATAAATAGGTACAGCTCCACTAAAGTTGGACAAACTGCCCACAAATTGCAACCACTGGCATAAACAAATGCTGGCTAAAGTTGGTAGTAGAATGTGCAGACAGCGATTCCATTTAGGTCATTGTGGCTCATTACGAAGCCCAAGGTTTCACAGTTTTTGGTCTGGCATTAGCTAAGACTATATGAGTTTACTAAAATGATATGTATAATATATTTACTTATGAAGACTTTCATCCAGCCCTCTTCATCCATTGGTCTGTTATTGTGTCATTCATATTTTTAATTCCACCCATTACAGCATTCAGTATTGAGCACTGGTTCAGTCTACGTCCGCATTGGCTGGCTTTACTGTGAGTGGTGGAATTCTGCCCTTTCACAAGAAGATCACCTGCACACAAAGAAGTTCCTTTTCAGTGGCAGGGACTACTATAACAACTTATTCTTTTTGAGAACGAGTATTTGTGAGCTTGGTTGATTTGTTTTTGCTTTATATGGATAAACAATTTTCTGACAATAAAGTTTTGCAAAAACCATGACAAAACAAAAGATATGTTGACAAAGCCGGTAGGATACCGGCCATCACCAGACCTATTGCCATTTGCCAATGTTTGTTCTACTATGAAGCTGAGTGTAGTAGCAAGGTCTAGGACTAGATAAGAATGCAGACAAAGACTTAATGATTTTGAAGGAATGTGAATGTGAGACTGATTGAAACATAATGTTCATTAGCACAAGGTGTGTGTTTGTAACCATCCTCGACTGAGCAACTGAAATTAAGATGAAGAACTCTGTGCAGATGCAAAGCTCCCTGCACGGAGTCAGGTAATCCACCGAGTAAGAATATTGTTAGATGTCTTGACTTACACAATTCCTGGAGGTGATGACTGACCAGGGGTGAGTGCTTGCATTGTTCAACACTCCGTCCATCATCCCCTTTGGTTTTGCTTTGTTCGCCCTAATTTGGCAGGGTATGCCCAGACGTGGGTCCCTTGCTCACTTTGCCACTGTATTCAAACTAGCCTGGCTGATGATGGTTGGTTAGCCAGAAACCTGTCCCAGGATGCTTGTTTCTGGTCCAGGGAAGACATGGCGTGGCAGTTCGGGATGGACTGTTCCCATGAGGCACAGGGTTAGACTGATTTGCGTATGGCCATGTCTGAACTGGGGTGGCGGAGTGAGCTAAAGAATGATGATGGATTAAACCCAGATCAGTTGACTCGGGGTGAGTGCTTGCATTGTTCAACACTCCGTCGATCATCCCCTTTGGTTTTGCTTTGTTCGCCCTAAGTTGGCAGGGTTTGCTCAGACGTGGGTCCCTTGCTCACTTTGCCACTGGATTCAAGCTAGCCTGGCTGATGAAGGCTGATTAGCCAGAAACCGGTCCCGGGATGCTTGTTTCCGATCCAGGGAAGACATGGCTTGGCAGTTCGGGATGGACTGTTCCCATGAGGCACAGGGTTAGACTGATTTGCGTATGGCCATGTCTGAACTGGGGTGGCAGAGTGAGCTAAAGAATGATGATGGATTAAACCCAGATCAGTTGACTCGGGGTGAGTGCTTGCATTGTTCAACACTCCGTCGATCATCCCCTTTGGTTTTGCTTTGTTCGCCCTAAGTTGGCAGGGTTTGCTCAGACGTGGGTCCCTTGCTCACTTTGCCACTGGATTCAAGCTAGCCTGGCTGATGAAGGCTGATTAGCCAGAAACCGGTCCCAGGATGCTTGTTTCCGATCCGGGGAAGACATGGCTTGGCAGTTCGGGCTGGACTGTTCCCATGAGGCACAGGGTCAGACTGATTTGCATATGTCCATGTATGAATTGAGGTGGTGGAGTGAGCTAAAGAATGATGATGGATTAAACCCAGATCAGTTGACTGGGGGTGAGTGCTTGCATTGTTCAACACTCCGTCCATCATCCCCTTTGGTTTGACCAGAAAAAACAACATATAGAAATAACTTCCCTAAAGTTTAAGCAGTGAGGAGCAACATGGTTTTACTTCTAGCATCTAGCATGTAAAGAAACGCACGATATGTAAAGCACACATTACATCTACTCTGCTCAGACCAATGGACATAAAATAGGGTTTAAAAATCATTATTGTACAACATATTAATAAACAAATGCACACTCTCAATATTACTTTAAGATGCAAACTCATTCACCTACCACAATTTCCAGTTTTTTGGTTTTATACGTTCCTTAATAATTCTTGAGCTCCATTTACTAGAAATAACTTTAAATTAGTAAATACGGTTCAGGGATGCTCAACCCTCATTTAGAGTACATTTACGGACAGGTTTATTAGCTCTAAAAGTAACAAGAAACTCCAAATGCATCAATTGTGTAAATGGCCCACCAATATTATATTAGTTCAGATAGTGTCTTTCGCACTATTCTCTTGTTAAATTCCTCACTGACAGTGTCAATTAATGTAGCAAGTGAGCTAAATCGTCAATTGGGGCCCTAGCCTAAACATACTCTGCTATAAAATAGGAGAACATAAGTGCACATCTATGACACTAGGGGGCATAAATCCAAGGGGATATTAGCACCAGAACGTCACAGATGTATGTCGTTACAACGCATACTTTTACAACGCATACCTTTACAACGCATTTTTCACACCGCAACATTACAACGCATTCATTACAACGCATGCCATTACAACAAATTCTTTGAAACTACCTTTACAATGCATTCCACTACAACGCATACTACATTTACAACGCATACCATTACAACGCATACCATTACATTGCATGTATGGTAAGTATTGGATAGTGTAGGGGTAAAAATTACTATTATAACTCCAGGGGGTGCAACAGTAGGGTAAGTGTTGGATAGTGTAGGTATGCGTTGTAATGGTATGCGGTGTAATGACTGCGTTGTAATGATATGCGTTGTAGTGGTATGCGTTGTAGTGACATGCGTTGTAATGGTTGCGTTGTAATGGTATGCGTTGTAATAGATGTTGCGTTGTAAACGTTTTGTTGTGAAGGTAGTGCGTTGTAAAAGTTGCGTTGTAAGTGTTGTTTCCCGAACGTCGCATTTAGCGACATTCTGGTGGCACTATCCCCTTCACCATATTTAATGTGACGTGGCTTAACGCCGCCTTGTAAATAAGGCCCCTTTTCACGCTTCACTTAGCATGAAAGGGGCGTGCAATGTGTGTTGCAGTTGGCGTTCTGCCGCAACAACCTTTGCTTTTTGACGCTGCCCCAGATTTACAAGGCTGCGGCAGCACCAAAAACTAATACTTCGTCTTAGACTGACAATACAAGTAGAAATTATTAATTTCTCCTCATTTTTTTGCTTTTGCTATGTGTGCTGCATTTGACCCCCTAAATACAGCCGCAGCCACTGCAGGTAAGAACGGTGCGGGAGGCGGGGGGGATTTAGAGATGACCACAAGGGGAAATTGTTTCATTTTCCCTAGTGGTCGTCTCTCGAAACCCCCCCAGCCGTCTCTCAAAATCCCCCCCAGCCGGCCCCACCGCCCTACCTCTCTTACCTGCAGCGACCTGCTAAATAGCTACTTTGCTGCTGGGACTGTCCACCCCTTCACAACGCTCAGCCTGTTCTGCAAGTAGTCTGAGAAAACTGCCAGAGTAAAGTGCTGTGCACCTGAGGTGACTTGTCTGCAACTCTGCCACCTGGGAGGGCTGGGGGTCTTATCCTTAATTCCAAAACAGTCACAGCAGCATAGGAAGCCCTTAACGCTAAGGACATGGTTTCATACTTCTTCCACCGAGTCAGCTCTGTTATCTCCGCAGGCAGTCGTCTATCCTCGGCTTTCCCGCTCTGTGCGCGCGCCCTACCCCTCCCTCCTCTTCTCCACCTCAGTGCGGCTCTATTTACCTCCTATCGTTTCCCATCTACTCACTGCTCTTTCTTTCGTGCACCCTCTTTTCAGTTCCCTTTCACCGCTCCTTCCTGCCCTCCACATCTCCATACTTCATACCTTTCATAAGTGAGGGATTCGATGAGTCACTTCGTCAGTGGTTAATTTATAAAAAAATAAGTGTGGGGGGTTCTCGTCAGGAGGCAGCTTATACCATTCCATTTCTCCTGTCAGCATCACCTAAAACAAAACCAATCACTGACCATGAAAGTGGGGAGAGGATGTGACATAATGGCCAGAACTGCCGACTTTGGAGCTAGGGAACGAGGTTTGAGCCTCGGCGTCGGGTCAACATCCTGTGATACTGGGCAAATCACTTACTCTCCCAGTGCCACCAAAAATGAATGTGTCCTTAACTGATGCTCATGAAAGCACTGGTGTTGATGACTAAGTGCCGATGCAGAGCACATGACACCACCGGCTGAAATTCAGCAATGCACTTCAAATGAAAAAGTTAGTGAGAGGGAATTCCTTAGTTAGCTAGTACCAGTCAGTTCCTAGTAATGAGTAAGGAACCCCTTGCACCCAAAAGGTTGGTACCGTTAGCCCACCGATATAAGCTCAGGTAGTTGCATCAAGCATTTTTGTGAGCGCAAACAGTGCGAATCGCAAAATTCGTCTGTTTGTGCCCGCAAAAATGGCATTTGAGATGCATCAAGGGTTCATGCACTCGCAATTTAAGAATTCGCAAATAATTGCAAGTTCTCAAATTGCGATTGCATTTAAGGAATCGCAATTTGCGATTCCTTAAATGCAATGCATGAACCATTCCAAGATTGCGATTTCGCAATCTGGGGCCGCTATTTACGGCGAAGTCAAACTACGTGGTAAATAGCAAAAACTTAAATATGGACATTAGTGCATTTTTCTAAGTTGTATGTTACACCCACATGTCCTTGGGACATGTGTGTGCGCAACACCAGTGAACATTACCATTTCAGGGGTGCAACAGGGTGTCCTCTGGACACCCTGGCACTCTTGAAATTGCAGCACATTTGCAATTTGCTAATCGCAATTAAGGAATGGCTTTCCCATTCATTCCTTATTTGCGATTGGCAATTAGCGAATCGCAAATAAGGAATCAGTAAAAATCGCAAATAATATTGCGATTCCTACATGCATCCCGTTTTGCGAGTCTTTAATAGCGATTCCTTGAAATTCACTATTAAAACATAACTTTGATGCATCTGGGGGTTAGTCGTTTAGAGGGGGTAGTAGGGTGGTTTGAGTGCTGACACTAAATATAATAAGGACAGATAATGAACACAAAATAGTAGGCCTGTGCGAAATTCTAATTAGGCCAGCCAGCGTAATTTGGAGTTACTATTGTTACTAGAAAGTCCTGAAAATATGCTATTACAGTACTTAGTGTAATTACACACCATTCACATTAAAAATGTAAAGCAAGTTCACAATTCACAATGAAAATGTATTGCAAATGCACAGGAACAAGTGAACACAGGTGGCTGTTGTTCGAGGTGATTTTGATAAAAAATGTCCTTGCCCCATACATTTTTGTGAAGATACATTTCACACTAAATTATAGCGTGAAATGGCAGATTTTAATTTGGGGTAATTCAGCGTAATGTTGCTATAACTTTGAATAATTACGCAAAAACGAATTATGCGAATTTCAGAAACCATTATAAAGCAGGGCGCAAAGAAGACTCTGTCTGTAATTGTTCTTGAGATATGACCAACCCACAAATTATCTTAGTAAAACATTTTTCATATGGTGTTTCATATTGCACTTCTGTCATTTGTAAGCATTGTAAATAATGTATTTTATTTATTTGAAGAGTTTTATAAAGCGCGAACATGACCCGAAAAGGGGTATCAAAACGCTGTACATCAGAAAAAAGATACGATTAGTCACTAAGCAAGTAAACATCCTAACACTTGTAGAGCATAATGTAGTGCTACTAACTTTACTGACCTTAGAAAGGTCGATTATTGTGTTGGCCTTTTCAGGATGAAAACTCGTGACATCAGGTTTACAGTTGATATCAGTGGTGAGCATTTAACTTACCAAGGTCCATATGTATCAACATCCCGTTTTGCTATTTCTAAATAGCGATTTTTAAGGAATCGCTATTTAGAAATCGCAAAATGGTATGTATGTAGAAATTCGCTTCTTTTTAGCGATTCTTTAAAATTCCTTAATTGCGATTAGCAAATTGCTAATCGCAATTAAGGAATAATTTCCCATTCATTTCTATGGGCCACTAGGCCCATAGGAATGAAGGGGAAATTTGCGATTCGCAATTTGCTAATCGCAAATTGAGAATATTTTCAAGGGTGCAGGGGTGTCCAAAGGACACCCTGTTGCACCCCTGAAATCTGCATTGGTGCACATACATGCCCTAAGGGCACGTATGTACGTCACATGGCACTATGAAAAATGAAAAAATATGCATTTTGAAAGGTCTTCGCAACCTACTATTTGCGATTCCTTAAGGCCAATTTGCTATTTTTTTGGCTTCTTACATTGCATTTAAGGAATCGCAAAATTTGCGATTCCTTAAATGCAATTGCAAGATAAGTATTGTTCAAGCAGATTCCCTTGA
This sequence comes from Lissotriton vulgaris, assembly GCF_964263255.1. Lineage (NCBI taxonomy): Eukaryota > Metazoa > Chordata > Amphibia > Caudata > Salamandridae > Lissotriton > Lissotriton vulgaris. The sequence goes on from NC_141699.1 coordinate 1,059,903,370, forward strand.
TGCATACCATTAGTCCAAATTGCATTCGCAAACGCCGAAATTCTGCGAATTTCGGCGTTTGCAAAGTCAATTTGGCTTGATACATATGTCCCTAAGGCATATTAAATGTGTTTAGCGAACCTAAAGACGGCGCTTCATGGGAAGCAATGCCCTCCGGATGCCATACTTGTGCTAGCATATTGGGTTATGCTCTTAATGTTTCAGCACCGCGGACAGCTACTTTGCTGCCTAAGGTGAAGGATGTGTTTGCCAAAAGTGTTCTATTGGGAAATTATGGTGGGCCTAAATCTCAGTTAATCCTCCATTCCTGATGGAGACTAGAGAGAGTGACTGAGGTTAATCATTTTTGGTTCTATATGTTTCGTGCCACTTAAGATGGCACATTTGCCCCTTCTCAACAGATTGAGGCAAAACACAAAGCTGGGACTAGAAGATGTAATGTCATTGCATGCACACAGGGGTGTTGGAGCAATGGGGACATTGCTGCATTTTTGTATTTTGGGGAATGGAGCATTGAACACCACTGGTCAGGAGCACCTTTTGATTGGTACCTGGGCCCGAGCTGGATCTGATGCCCTTCAGAGGTTCAAAGGCATGTCTCACGGAGACATAAGTGGAATGTTTTCAGAAAGGCTAGATTGCTGCTATTTAAGATTTTTAGTTTGGAGTTAGTGACAGTCTCTAAGAAATTCTAGAAGGCCTGGTATTTGCACCATTTCTTCCTTTTTCTTGCTTTTCTCCCACCAGGGCAGGCTGGCAAGTTTATTTTCTGGGAGGGCCATTCATCAGGTGTGGTAACCGAATATCATGATATTAGAAATAGTATATCCTATTAAGTAAAGTATTGACTCAAGCTCACTGTAATGTCCACGTATTTCAGCCTATGGTGTTAAGGGCTTACAAGGACCAAGGCATTATTCATGGCCACCCCCTATATGTGTACCACCCTTCTATACTACCTAATTCTCAGGAGGTTCCAGAAGTAAGTGTGAAAATGTGAACAGCCCCAAATGAGGAAAAATGATGTCCCTGTATGCTGAACCAGTGTATCTTGTTCCCAGAGACAACTATTGTGCTACTCGCCCTTTTCAATCCCACTGGCCCTCGCTCCCTCCAATGCTCTCCTCTTCCTCACAGGGCACACTGGTCTTGGGAAGCAGGCAGGTGCTTCTGCTCCAGGCTCCAGGACAGGGGTCTTGGTTTCCCTGGGTGACGTCCCCTCACCCAGCAAGGAGACTAGCAAGCCTTCTTCCCCAGTCCTGGTCACAAGCAGAAATCTTGCAGAGGTTCCCCTCATCACACAGCCTGCCTGGCTGCATGGCTGATGACACATCTGGAGTCTCAACCTTCCCTTCTTAAAGTTCATTTACAGAGTCCAAATGTGATTTCGGGTCTGGGTCTTTGAAGTTTTATATAGGAATCCTGCGTCTTTTGAAGTGTACACTTTTCTCTCCTTTTTTCCTTTTGAAAGGCTCTCTGTCACAGAAGGAGTGACTTCAAAGCTGATAGTCCCACAACACACACCATGGGGCTGACTAGAGTTCACACCTGGATGTGAGCCAAAGGGAAATGTGCATCAAAAGGTTAAACCAAGGTTCCAATCCCTACTCTTTATGATACCCTTATCAGCCCCATCTTGTTCCTGATATGTGTCCAGGCCCTTTCCTTTTGAAGTGTACAGGGGGAGTTTCTTTCTCCCTCCCTCCAGTGTGTCCCACCCTGCTCACAGGTATGCAGCAATCCACAAATCTGTTAAGGGGAGGAGTTTTTCCATGTAATGTACCATTACAGACCCACTTGAACTAAATGTATGTACACACCAAACACACTGTCCAGTCAGTATGGTTACCTCCATGTACTGTGCCACCATAGGCACACATACATTTACCACGCAGATTTATTTATTCTATAAACACTGCTCAGTACTGTAACCTTTTTGTATAGTGCCATGGTGTTCTATTTGCAAACACACACGCTGCCAGTACACACATTAACTCTGAGCACACTGCACAACACTTATCCTTTAATGCATTGTACTTCCCGTAAGCACACATACACCCATCCCATGCTTCTGCTGCGTATGCACTGTTTAGCACTACATGCTTCATGTATGGTATCTCTCACAGCTTTACATCCACCCAGTACACACACGCACTATCCCTGTACTGCACAAGACTGGCTAGTTTGAATGAGAGGCAACATATAAAGAACAGAACAAAGTGTAGGCATTTAATGACTCAACATCTTCAGATGCTGTTTTTCATCTTTTATTTTCAACTATGCAAAGTCCACAGATTATAAAACCAGCCAACGTGTTTCACCCAAACATGGGCTTCTTCAGGGCAAAGAAAATATTTGGCGATGAGATAATCCTTCACGTGTAGTCAATGAAGCGGTGAGAACTGTTATTTCTGAGTGGAAAATAGCAAAGCTCTCGAGTAGATGAGGGATTCTCGTGTCCAGAGGCCGTCTTTCAGGCAGTAGAATTTGTGCTAAATTCTACTGCCTAAAAGACGGCTTCCGGACACGGCTCCACTGACGCGTCGCAGGTGCCATGGGATTCGGGGTTACTCAGTGAGAATCCCCCATCTACTCGAGAGCTTTGCTATTTTCCTACTGCTACATTCTGTGGTCATCACTGGTGTTTTAACTGGTACTGTCAAGATGCTAGAAACTGTCCCCAGACTTTGCTGTTTGTGCATCCCTCCTCATTCACTCTTTCTTTTCATCACTGTCACAATTACACATGCTCTTTACTTGTTCCTTTCGTCTCTTAGTTAAATCCCCACCTTTTCTCATTTCCTTTAGTGTTCTCACTTGCTTGGTGGCACAGCAGCATTCACTCTGTGCCTTCCCAGCTCTCCTGGAAGCCATGGATCTATGAAATCGTGATTCATGAGCTGGAAGAGAGCGAGGGAGGCTTGTGGCCTTCGGTGTAATGAGTTTTTCTGACATGGTTAATTCATCTCTCCATCAAGTGTCCCTCGCGACACATCTGTGCAGCTCCGATGGAGCACATGAAGATGGTGACGCATCCCCCTGCCTTACCTCTCAGAGATGCTGAATACAGAGCAGGCTGGCTCATGTCACATGCTGGATGGGTGCCAGGGGACCCTGGATCGAGTGATTCCAGGAACACGGCACAGAGCGCCCTGTAGATCTGTCAGTTCGCTTCAGTGCCCGCCAGTGTCGCCGGGCACCATCCACAGATGAGTCCATGTAGGCAGTTTCTGTGCAGCTCCAATGGGATTCCTACCTTCTTACCAACTTGCTGCACATTATCCAATGCCAAGGGCTATGCCAAGTTTTTAGAAGGGAGGATTTACCTTAACCGCATGCGCGCTAGCGGGTTTTCCCGCTGCGCGCTGGAATTTCAAAAATCCCGCGTTACGTGACAAAGCCAGCTCGTCATGCGCGCAGCGCAGGTAACGCCCATGACGAGCTGGATTTGTCACCCGCATCGGGTTAAGGCATTAAGGCAGTGCTTAATTTGAAGAAAAATAAGTGTGGGCCCTTGTCAGGGGCCATCAAAGCATGGCCCGCCCATTGCCACTGCTAGCGCTGTCAATCAATCAATCAATAAATTAGGAGGGGAAACGACCTTAACAACGTGGTCAAAACACCGCAGCACATTTAAATCGCTGCTTTTACAACGCAAGTCGTTACCACGACTTGCACTGGAGGGCGCTCTAGACGAAGGAATAATGTGAGTTACTATTCCAACACCTTTCCTACTGTACGTAGCTGGAGTTGGAATAGTAAATCATACTATTCCTAAGTCCAGCGCCCTACAGTGTAAGTTGTTGTAACGACTTGCATTTTAAAAACAGCGATGTAATGTACCACGATCTAAATGATCGCGTTGTTACATCATACATCCAATTAGGAGTTGGTAAAGCGCAACTACTCACCTGCGAGGGTCTCAAGGCTCAACTACTAACCATCACCCTGCCACATGTGTGACAATTTAGACTCTTCGAGGCCCCTAAAGCTATATTAATGGGTTGGGCTGCACGTATTTGTTGTTTTTAATCTATATTGAATTAACCAGCATAGCTTTTCATGTTGCAAAGACAGCCTAACCAGGAGATCCAGTTGAATACCTTGGAGTTATGTCAGCTATAGGCACTATCAATGCATAGACAGAGCCCCACTACCATCTAGTTTCCACACAATATTGTCAGCACTGCTGAGCCCATGTGGCCTTACACATGTGAAATCTGGTGAACCCATGACCGTGTAAATCCCACAGAAATATAACAAGTGTGAAAAGTGTTGAACATGTGTGTCCAAACATACAGGGTTGGAACACCTGTGGTAAATACTTAGTCCATGTGCTCCAACTCATGTGAAATCTGGGCATCCTATGATCCGATAAGTGTGTGAATCCCACAGAAATATAACAAATGTGGGAACTGCTGAACATGTGTGTCCACACATACATTATTAGTACACCTGTGGTAAATACTTAGCCCATGTACCCCATCTCATGTGAATTCTGGTGAACCATGACTGTGTGAATTCCATAGAAGTATAACACGTGTGAGAACTGCTGAACGTGTGTCCCTACACCTACAGAATTAAAACACTTGTGGTAAATAATTAGCTCAAGTACCCCTACTCTTGTGAAATCTAGTGATCCCATGACCCTGTGAATCCCACAGAAGTAAGACAAGAGTTAGAATTGTTGGAAGATTGGGGCAGATTTACAAGCAACTGATGCATCTGTAGAGATGCGTCAGTTTCCCTGCGCCAGCCTTCGATACCCTTGCGCCACTATGGATGCGCCGTATTTACAGTACGGCACACCATGGTGCAAGGATTGACTGATGCGTCAGAAATTCTGACGCATCTGTTGGCCCAAAAGTCACACATTGCTGTAGTCGTGTTGCAAGCATGACGCAACTCCAGCAATGCATGTTGAGGCCTATATTTATTGTACTGCGTCACTCCTTATGCCTGCTCCAAGCAGGCATAAGGGTTTGACGCAGTGGCATCCTAGAAGTGGAGCACTGAAATCTTGTTGATTTCACCGCGTCACTTTTACCAGGCTTTCCTGCGTGGGAACGCCCACCCTGCATACATTATACGTGACGCAGGTATATTGTGACACAGGGCTTTACAACGTGACGCATCTGCCTAGATGCGTCACGTTGTATATTGGCCACATTGTTTATCCCGTCGCTGCGTCACAAAATTGACGCAACAGTGGCACAAAAATGTTGCAAGGGGCTTGTAAATCTGTCCCGAAGTATCCACACATACAGGATTTGAACACCTGTAAATACTTAGCCAATTTGCCATCACTCATGTGAAATCTGCAGATCCAGCGATTGTGTGAATCCCACAGAAGTGTGCCAAAGTGCGAGAACTGTGATTCTGTTTGCCTCTACCTACATGATTGGAAAAACTGCAGTGAATACTTAGCCCACACAACTGTGGTAAAATGTAAGTCTAAGCACCTTAATTTTTCACAACATTAGAACTGCTGTGGTTCAGACTGAGCTCATGCTCTCCCACCCTATGTATATTCCAGGGCTATAGAACTGCTGTGGTTCAGACTGAGCACATGCTCTCCCACCCCATGTATATTCCAGAGCTATAGAACTGCTGTTGTTCAGACTGAGCTCATGCACTCCTGCTCCATGTATACTCCACAGCTTTAGAGCTGCTGAGGTTCAGACTGAGCTCATGCTCTCCCACCCCATGTATATAACACAGCTTTAGAGCTGCTGTGGTTCAGACTGAGCTCATGCGCTCCCACCCCATGTATATTCCACAGCTTTAGAGCTGCTGTGGTTCAGACTGAGCTCATGCGCTCCCACCCCATGTATATTCCACAGCTTTAGAGCTGCTGTGGTTCAGACTGAGCTCATGCTCTCCCACCCCATGTATATTCCACAGCTTTAGAGCTGCTGTGGTTCAGACTGAGCTCATGCACTCCTGCTCCATGTATGCTCCACAGCTTTAGAGCTCCTGCGGTTCAGACTGAGCTCATGCGCTCCCACCCCAAGTATATTCCACAGCTTTAGAGCTGCTGTGGTTCAGACTGAGCTCATGCGCTCCCACCCCAAGTATATTCCAGAGCTATAGAACTGCTGTGGTTCAGACTGAGCTCATGCGCTCCCACCCCAAGTATATTCCACAGCTTTAGAGCTGCTGTGGTTCAGACTGAGCTCATGCTCTCCCACCCCATGTATATTCCAGAGCTATAGAACTGCTGTGGTTCAGACTGAGCTCATGCACTCCTGCTCAATGTATGCTCCACAGCTTTAGAGCTCCTGCGGCTCAGACTGAGCTCATGCTCTCCCACCCCAAGTATATTCCACAGCTTTAGAGCTGCTGTGGTTCAGACTGAGCTCATGCGCTCCCACCCCATGTATATTCCACAGCTTTAGAGCTGCTGTGGTTCAGACTGAGCTCATGCGCTCCCACCCCATGTATATTCCAAAGCTTTATATCTACTGTGGTTCAGGAGCGGCCCGTGCAGGTAGGAGCGGTGGGATGGTGGGCCGGGTTTGGGAGGATTTTGCCAGATGTCGAGGGAAATTAATTAATTATTCCATTTTCCCCCATGGTCGTATGTCCAGTCCCCCCCACCCGGTCCCACTGCACTTACCTGCATGGGCCCCACCTGCTGTGGTTTAGACTGAGCTCATACGGTCCTGGCCCATGTATACTCTACAGCTTGAGGACTACTGTGGTTCAGACTCAGCCCCTGCATTCCTGCCCCAGGTATATTCTAAAACTTTAGAAATGCTGTGGTACAGAATGAGCTCAGGAGCACACACATGCTCACAGAAACAGACTGATGGTGGTCAGCTTCATTACCATGAGGGGGATGATGATTATTATTACATCTATGATAATGATAATCATTATTATTATTGTCATTAGTATCATTATTATTATTATAGTAGTAGTAATAATAGGGTAGGAGTAGTAGTATTATTCTCATTCTTATTCTTATTATTTTAATTATTATTAATAAAATTCTACTTCTATTCTATTTCTATTTAAAACATGCGTAGAGCGCGACAGCTGCCCCTGCCAAGGGGCGTCCCAGCGCTAAATTGATATTAATAATAATAGTACTCCTGCTAATAATAACCAAGTAATTCAATTATCCTTATTAATGTTAATATTCTTTATTATTGTTACTATTATTATTATTATTATCATTATTATTAATATTATTACAATAGTTATAATATGAGTAATTGTAATATGTTATTTATTATTACTTTTTACTATTATTATCAACAATAGCACTAATGACAATAATAATACCCATTCTGATAATTATTAGTATTGATATTATTATTTTTATGTTGTCATTTTGCTGTTGCTGTTTTGTTTTTTGTTTGTTGTATTTGCAATAAGTATTAATATTATTATTATTATTACAATTATCGTTGCTTTGCTGTTGCTGTTTTGTTGTTTGTTGTATTTTATTGGTATTATTATTATTATTGTTATTACTACCACTACTATTAATTGATCCATCAACCACTTCTGCTAAAGGTTGCAATCTTCACTTGAACTTACACTAGTCTACTCAACTGTAATGCAGCAAACTGAGTCTTTCAATTAATTGTGTGTTTTTCTTGCATTGTTTGTATCTTCTTTTATGGTTCTTCAAACCGAAATAAAGATGATGATGTTTGCTATCGTTAATATTACAAATATTATTTGGATAATTTACTGCTGATGGTGCTTTCTCTTTGCAGGCCATGTACAACAACCATCAAATAAGTTGTTGCACACTCATAGCAGACTCATAGCCGACATGGCTCATTCATAGCAGACAGTTCACACACACAACAGGCGGTGCTCCCATGGTGGTCACAGACAGCATGAAGGGCACACTCCAAGCAGACAATGCTCACTCATAGCAGACAGTTCACACACACACAAGAGGCAGTGCTCCTATGGTGGCCACCCATAGCATGAAAGGCACACTCGTAGCAGACAGTTCACACACACACAACAAGCAGTGCTCCCATGGTGGTCACCGACAGCATGAAGGGCACACTCAAAGCAGACAATGCTAAATCATAGCAGACAGTTCACACTCACACAACTGACAGTGCTCCCATGGTGGTCCCCGATAGCATGAAGGGCGCACTCAAAGCAGACAATGCTCATTCATAGCAGACAGTTCACACACACACAAAAGGCAGTGCTCCCATGGTGGTCACCCATAGCATGAAGGGCACACTCGTAGCAGACAGTTCACACACACACAACAAGTAGTGGGCCCATGGTGGTCACCCATAGCATGAAGGGCACACTCATAGCAGACAGTTCACACAAACCCAACAAGCGGTCCTCCCATGGTGATCACCCATAGCATGAAGGGCACACTCGTAGCAGACAGTTAACACACACTCAACAAGCAGTGCTCCCATGGTGGTCACCGACAGCATGAAGGGCACGCTCAAAGCAGACAATGCTAAATCATAGCAGACAGTTCACACTCACACAACTGACAGTGCTCCCATGGTGGTCACCAATAGCATGAAGGGCACACTCAAAGCAGATAATGCTCATTCATAGCAGACAGTTCACACACACACAGACGGTTGTTCTCCCATGGTGGTCCCCCATAGCATGAAGGGCACACTCGTAGCAGACAGTTCACACACACACAACAAGCAGTGCTCCCATGGTGATCACCCATATCATGAGGGCACACTCATAGCAGACAGTTCACACACACACAACAGGCAGTGCTCCCATGGTGGTCACTGACAGCACGAAGGGCACATTCGGAGCAGACATTGCTCACTCATAGCAGACAGTTCACACATACACAACAAGCAGTGCTCCCATGGTGATCACCAATGGCATGAGGGCACACTCATAGCAGACAGTTCACACACACAACAGGCAGTACACCCATGGGTGTCACGGACAGCATGAAGGGCACACTCGTAGCAGACAGTTCCCACACACACAACAAGCAGTGCTCCCATGGTGATCACCAATGGCATGAGGGCACACTCATAGCAGACAGTTCACACACACAACAGGCAGTACACCCATGGGTGTCACGGACAGCATGAAGGGTGCACTCAAAGCCATCATTGCTCACTCATAGCAGACAGTTTACACACCCACACAGCAGGCAGTGCTCCCATGGTGATCGCCCATAGAACGAAGGGCACACTCATAGCAGACAGTTCACACACACAACAGGCAGTACACCCATGGGTGTCACGGACAGCATGAAGGGTGCACTCAAAGCCATCATTGCTCACTCATAGCAGACAGTTTACACACCCACACAGCAGGCAGTGCTCCCATGGTGATCGCCCATAGAATGAAGGGCACACTCATAGCAGACAGTTCACACACACAACAGGCAGTACACCCATGGGTGTCACGGACAACATGAAGGGTGCACTCAAAGCCATCATTGCTCACTCATAGCAGACAGTTCACACACACAACAGGCAGTGCTCCCATGGGTGTCACGGACAGCATGAAGGGTGCACTCAAAGCGGACATTGCTCACTCATAGCAGACAGTTCACACACACAACAGGCAGTGCTCCCATGGGTGTCACGGACAGCATGAAGGGTGCACTCAAAGCCATCATTGCTCACTCATAGCAGACAGTTCACACACACAACAGGCAGTGCTCCCATGGTGGTCACATACAGCATGAAGGGCACACTCAAAGCAGACAATGCTCACTCATAGCAGACAGTTTACACACCCACACAACAGCCAGGGCTCCCATGGTGGTCACCCATAGCATGAACGGCACACTCAAAGCGGACATTGCTCATTCATAGCAGACAGTGATTCCTCATAGGAGCCAGTGCTAAGTCTCAGCATATGGTGATCCCTAGCAGCGCAGGCTCACTCAGCACAGGGCTTCCCCTCAGATCAGGTGCTCTACACCCCAGGCAGAGGTGAGTGCATCCTGTCAGTCTGTCTGAAGCTTGGTTCTGCTCAGTGAAGCGTAACTCACGAGAGCCCCAGGTGTTGACGCTGAGATGGGAGGAGCCCAGAATGTCATTCCAGCTGGCTGCTCAGAGTCACATTGAATTATAAGTTAAAATGTGTGTTAATAACCATTACCTTCTGACATAGGCACATTAATATCTTCTGGGCTGCCTCTGGCAATGCTTGAAATACTGTGCGACGTATTTACAAGCCCCTTGCTCCACCCGTACGTTACTTTTCCCATGTTAAAAATGACAAAAAAGTGGCACAAGGGGCTTGTAAATAAGCCCCTGAGTTTGAAGGCAGGTCTCATAGCTGTCGTTGTATAATAGTCCATCATTGAACATTTCTCAGGAGTGTGTTCCCCAGAGATGGCTGCACTTCATTGCGATGAACGCTGAAACACCACCAAGGGCGTGGCTCAGATTTACTAATATTTAATGCAATGAAGTGCAGCTTCACACAGCAAAGTGCAGCATCTAAATTGACTCTGCTGCATTGTGCAAGGGGAAGAACACAGCTCTGCATCATATCTACAAGACTGGCCTGCTGCTGGTGTTGTCCCTTGCGTCAGCACTGAAGCAAGGCTGCCTTGCATGAGGCATAGCCTGCCACCATGGTGCAAAGGTGAGTGTGCGCTGTCTAGCATAGGATTTGTAGTGGAGGACTATCATTACAGTACATTTTTGTAAACATAGACAAGCTCAGAAGGTTCCCAGGCGTTGAACCTGTGCTATTGACTACAGCCCACATGCATCACTTTTTTTGCATTTGAACACATTTGTTTTTGTTTGAGTGTGCTGCCATTAGGTGTTAGTTGTGATTCAAAGCTTGGTCTGGCTGTCTTAGTAGTTCATGCTTTGCGTCAATACATAAGAATATTGGCGCTGTTCCATTCCAATATTGCCCCTTGACACAAACTAGTGTGAAGAGGTTTATGCACTGTGAAAAGTGCACTTTTCCGTTGCAAAATCTTTTGTACTCTGTATCAGTTCTTAATTTGAGCCAGTGGCTTCCGGTGCTCAGCACCAGCACTTAATCATCAACACTGGTACTTTTCATGAGCTCCAGTTAAGGACACATTTATTTATAGGGAGATTAAGTGATTTGCCCAGAATCACAGGATATTGAGCCAATGCCGAGACTCGAACCTGATTCCCCACGTGCAAAGTCTGCAGCTCTGGCCATTACACCACATCTTCTCCCCACTTTCATGGTTAGTAATTGGTTCTGTTTTAGGTGGCACTTACAGGAGAAATGGGCTGGTGCAAGCTACCTCCTGATGAAAGCCCTGGCACTTATTTATTTTACAAATTAACCACTGCTCTGAATAGAAATGAGCACGCTCGCCTTCGTGTCGCACTAACACCACCGGAAAGCGTTACTTATCTGGGCAAAGGATTAAAAACAAAGGGCTATTGATTACAGAGAGGTGTGAATGCACAAGATACACACCATCCTGCCTCGTTGCCTTAAAATACTACCTAGCCTAGCACTGTGACTAATGCAGAGACAAACTAAACGTCTTCAACCCATAACAACAAGCCATTGTCAAGCAGTCTGTGTTTGAACAGGCACACCTGTGGAAACCTCCTCCAGGCCCCGGATGCAAAGAGAAGCACTGAAAACTGCCAGCTCCTACAGGTGGTGACACCTTCTAATTACAGGGGTCTACTTCTGCCTGGGGAGAAACCGTGCATATGTTCTCTCTTTTAAGGCCTGCTGTACCTTCATCCTAACTTCTCCTCTTCCTCTCCTTTTTTTAGAGTTCTATATAGTGCGAACTAGACCCGAAGGTATCAGAGCGCTTTACATGAGCACCAGTTGCGTTACAGACAGGCACATTCATTTTTTTTGTTAGGCACGGGGAGATTACGTGATTTGTCCAGAATCACAGGATGTTGAGCATCCCTGCTGAGACTCGAACCCGGTTCCCCAGCTTTGAGGTTGACCACTCTAGCTGTTAGGCAACATCCTCTCCCTTGGCAGTCTGATTGTGACTGCTGCTCCAGACTAAGTTGTGTGCCTCTCAGCCTGTGGCTTCCGTCAACTGAAAAGGTAACAATATCTGGGCCATCACAGCAATCCTACCTGGTACTCATGGACTGTTCTGTAATTCTGATCTAAAAAAGTCCACATGCTAAGGTGCCGGCACCAGGGCCTGTAAAAAAGCATCAACTGTTCACTAATTTACCAACATTTGGTTCAGTATTGGAAACCTGGGGATGTTCTAGAATAAGCTGCCTTAAATGCAACAAATTTACTTTGTACACCAACAAAAAGTTTGTAGTTTCACAGAGAAAGCACTTCACTCCAGATGTTCTTGAGTTTGCACTTCTGGGGGCATAATATCCAAGTGCCCCAGGCAGCAACAGGCATATTCACCCGCATTGTGCCCCCTTCCCCAGGGTACTTTGGTGTCACAGTTGGGGCTGATGAAGTGTGTGCAGACCCTTCCGTAATACTGATACCGCTGGTACACATGTAGCACCAACGTAATCTCTTTATGGCATTACCTCATTTCCTCATTTGCATTGGGGTGTGGCCTCATACAAACGAGGGAGTCTCTGCCTTTGCGCCCAGGTCTTAATAAGGACGTGGAAGTAAAAGAAAGAATGAGGAGGTGCACTGAGAGTGTGCCACAAAAAAAAATGTGGTGCCCTCTGGAGGGGCCAAAGGTGGCCCCATGCATCCCCCAGACAACACTCTGCAAGCGGGAAGTCACTTGTTGCACCCGCTGGGAGCGGTATCTCTGTACCCGCTCTAAAGCACAGGTTGGTGCCGCCTGTACAGTGGAAAATGGAGCAGCTGATCACTGAATGCCCTTCCCCAAGGGCAGCCCCGGGTTCACGGTTGCCCTGAGGGCAGCACATTCATTGCAATCCAGCTCACTGTTCATGTTGACGCCTGTTCGCCTTTGTAAAGCCGCACCATGGTGCAAATATGAAGTGTGCCTGATATATAATATGGGCCCTAGTGTGGTCACCCTCAGGAATCGCGCGGACAAGGGGAGAAAAGTGAAATCCAGCACCGAAGGGACTGAGGGCATCAGCCCTTTTTTTAACCATCCAAGCACCCCATCTATCCACACCTCCTGGATGAGCATACATCTTTTTACTTCCCCTAAACCCCGGAGGAGAGGCATAGAAATAACCCCGTATGTCTGAGGAGAGGATGATTTACTACTCTAACTCCTGTCCCCAAATATTTGGGGTAAATGTTTGCGAGCACTGCCACACCTTCGCGAGATTGAAACGCTATCACATGGTTAATGGAGTCTTTAGGGTGCTCCCTACTGGGAGCATAAACAGAGGGAACACCAGCGCTGCTTCCTTCTGAGTGGTGGTACAAAAGGGGGTGGTGATGGGCGGAGCATCTGAACCAATCAAACACTCACACCCAGTCAACAGATCTGGGTTTAATCCATCACCGTTCTTTAGCCCACTCTGCCACCCCAGTTCAGACATGGCCATATGCAAATCAGTCTGACCCTGTGCCTCAAGGGAACAGTCCAGCCTGAACTGCCAAGCCATGCCTTCCCTGGACCGGAAACAAGCTTCCTAGGACCGGTTTCTGGCATTCCAGCCGTCTTCAGCCAGGTTTGCATGATTCCAGTGGCAAAGTGAGCAAGGGACTCACGTCTGAGCATACCCTGCCAACTTATGGCGAACAAAGCGGTACAAAAGGGGGCGGTGATGGACGGAGCATCTGAACCAATCAAACACCACCCCCTTTTGTACTCCTTCTGAGTGGTGGCTGCTTGGCTACTGGTGTCTAGCCATCTAGTTTACAAATTCCCAGCCCATGTCAGAGCCTACAACTGATAGTTAGCGCTTCAGTTCCACAAACAAACACCTTAGATGAGCTAGCAATATCTGGCATGTTGTAGACAAGTGGTTCTTAACCTGTGGTCCGCGAAGCCTCCTCAGGGGGCCCCTTACTGCTTAGAAAACTAAATAATATTAACAGATAAATAACGTGTATATAAACGAAAAAGCAAAGTGTGCAATTAAAACATTTTTTAGATGTTCAGTAATCTGAAATTAGAAGCTCAAAATTAAGTTATACTCCTCAGATTGATTTGTGGGTGCAGTTGCAAGTGCATCAAAAATATTATAGTATCGACGATTAGCGGCCACAATTGAATGCAGAAAAGCTCCAACCTTCCAATCAAAATAAAAAAAAATATTATTTGATATTTTTTCATGAATTAGATAAAATATGTAATCATTTGTGTATCCGTTTGATGAATGTTTGTTTCTATATATTTTGTGTTTTGTTTTGTGGTTCAAATCATTGAACATTTTTAAGTGGGGGTCTCTGGCTTCCAGTAATGATTAAGTAGGGGACTCCCGGATTCTTAAAATGATTCAGGGTGGGTCTCTGGATTCCAATAATGTTTAAGTGGGGGTCCACAGAAGTCAAATGGTTAAGAACCACTGTTCTAGATGGCACAATTGCATTTTTCTGGCTGCCTCCACACTTGTCCAAATGGGCAGAGAGACCTGTGCACCATCAGAAGTGGAGATAAAGGAAGGCCAGGAGGGCCTTATGCACTGAGGAATTAGGATAGCCTGGCATAGTCTCGCTTCTATACTACTGCATGCCCTGATCACCCCCCCCCCCTTGTTCAGAGGAATGTCTAAAACCCTGCTAACATTCTGCCTTTTACCTGAATGCAGTCCATCACCTCTCTTGTACCTGGACAGTGGCGGTTGGTGACGCACAAAAATGGTGGGTAGACATAAATAACTTTAGAAAACATAAAAACAAACATTTACATTTATAAATGGAAAAGAAGTTTCACTTTCCTTCTTAGCCTGCAGCACGTCCTCGGTGTTCTTCCGCCCTGGCTCCAGAATCCTCCAGCATGAGGTCTCACAGATCCCTACCCAATCCAAACACTTCTCTCATGTTGCATGAGACAACCATCTGGATTGGCTGGAGCAAGCGGTCTCAGAGCTAGAAAGAGCACTGAAGGCCTGTGCCTACTCTCCAACCTGGCAGTCTAAGACAGCGTAGTTGGAGAGTTTGAATTGTGCATGTCGATTTGGCCGTAGCAAGGTAGCCGGTCAAACCGACATGCGCACTTCATACTGAAGGGGCCACTCGTCATTACGGCCAATCAGCAGCAATGACGCACTGGTCCTGCCCTCTCCGTTCGGCAAAAAGCCGTCAAAATAAAATGGTAATATAGTTCTTTTATTATATGTTTCCAACTTGTGTGTGGGGGGGGGGGGCTCCTCCGATCCCATGGAGAAACAGCTGCTGTATCTGGGGTTTCTCTTCCGCCTGGCCTGCCCCTGTTTTAATGCTCCTCAAATGGATGAATTCTGGGTCCGATCCCATAAGCTGTTCATTAAGACAGTAACAGCCTGATTCATCATAGTGCCCTTTTGCGAGTTTGAAATAGCGAATCATAAGGAATCGCTATTCCAGACTCGCAAAACGGCATTCATGTAGGAACCGCAAAAACAAAAGTGATTCCTACATATTCCTTGTTTGTGATTAGCAAATTGCTAATCGCAAATAAGGAATAACTCCCCATTCATTCCTATGGGCCAAAAGGCCCATAGGAATGAATGGGGAGTATTCCTTATTTGCGATATAGGAATGAATGGGGAGTATTCCTTATTTGCGATTAGCAATTTGCTAATCGCAAATAAGATTGCGATTTAAAGGGTGCCAGGGGTGTCCAAAGGACACCCTGTAGCACCCCTGCATGGAAATGAACACAGGTGTTGCACACACACATGTCCAAAGGACATGTGTG
Source organism: Lissotriton vulgaris (assembly GCF_964263255.1). NCBI lineage: Eukaryota > Metazoa > Chordata > Amphibia > Caudata > Salamandridae > Lissotriton > Lissotriton vulgaris. Next base: position 1,059,919,100 of record NC_141699.1, read on the forward strand.
TGTGCAACATGCAACTTAGAAAAATGCTTTTAAAAGCATTTTTCTAAGTTTTCGCTATTTACCACGAGGTTTGACCTCGCGGTAAATAGCGGGCCGAAATTGTGAATTCGCAATTTTAAAATGGATGATGAATTGCATTTAAGGAATCTCAAATTGAGATTCCTTAAATGTAATTCATCGCAAAATAGCGAAATCGCTATTACCGATTTTTGCATTTGGGATGATGAATCCCAAATGCAAAAATAGAGCTTGCAAAGGGCCAGATTCTCAGAATCTGGCCCTTTGCGAGCCCATTTCAGCTTGATGAATGAGGCTGTAAGTCCGTCCTTCACAAATCCAAAGCTGAGACCTCCAGGCCTCCCGTGCAGCAGATGACAGAAGCGGTGAGGTCTCTCTTTCTCCCTCTACAGATGAGAGAAACCGAGGTACCCCTGCTCCCTTGCAGAAGAAGCAAGAAGCACTGATCTCTCTGGCTCCCTTGAAGTAGAAAAGTGAAACTGTGGTCTCTCACCTCCAACTGGGGAAGTTAGAAACAGATCTTTCTCCCCCTCCCCCCTCAGCAGGGAGGTGGACGCAGGGATCTCTTTCTCCTTTGATCAGCTTCTTTTTGCCACCGCTGCACAGCAGTTACACTGTTCCAGGAGCCTTTCCACTTATATCTTGAGGGTCTAATAATGTCCTTTAGCATTACTGTGTGGTACATGAAGCTGCCTCACACACTCTTGCAATGGTCTTACCGTCCTGCGTTCCTTGCACTAAATAACAAATGCTAAGGTGCCTGTGGTACCCAGTGCTTTGCTAATCAATGCATTATGCATTTCTAGTGCTTGAAATGGAAAAGAGAAGGGGGAGGGGGGACTCTGTACCAGAGTAGCTGATTGTTTCTGAGAAGTTCTGGTACTCTCCAATTAAAGGTATTATGCCTCTCTTGAGAAGTGCATGTACTCTCCCTATCAAAATGAAAAAGTGCCGGTACTCGATACCAGTCCATTTAAAGCACTGTACATTTCACATCATTAGAAGAATAAAACATTTAGTGACTCTTGTCTAATCTTTGGTATGGGCAGATTAGTAAAACTCAGTAAACAGGGATCATGTATTTCTATCGTGGAGAAGTGTGGCTCACTGGTTAGAGGAGGCAGACCTGGAAGCAGAGGTCAGCCCGGGACCAGGGTTCAATTCCTGGCTCGGCGGGGTCTTGAGTCCTAAAATGTCCATGGACTCGACAATTCTCGCTCCGGTGCCTACTCGACTCACGGGTTCACACTCTGCGACTCTGGGCAATAGCTTGCTTAATCTCCACAACGGCCCCTCGCGGCGGGATGCCTGGCTTTCACCTTGCGGATACCCTGCCGGGGTTATCTCACAGGGGATACCCTGCCGGGGTTATCTCACAGGGGAATACCAGGACGGGTTCCCTAAGCAAGCGCTTAGAAACCAGTGGTGATTTGCGCTATATAAATTCCTGTACATTTACATTTACATTATGTAAATCCCAGTACTGTATAAAGGCAAGGATACCAATTTAAGTTACAGGACACAGACAGCAGTTTCGGGTTCTTCGATCACATCACCTATTAGGCCCATTACACAATTCATGTACACTTTCACAACAATCCCATCATTGATCTAATGTGCTTGCCTAGATTTACAAGGCCGCATAAAGTCACCCTGCGTGGCTTTTCGTGGCCTTGTAAATGTGTGCCGCTTTTATGCAATACTCTGTGTGAAAGGGCATTCCATGAGTGCTGCTCTGGGTGTTCCCACGCAACATCCATGGAACCTGACATATTCACAGATTTACAAAGATTTGTAAAGCAAGGAATGCATCAGAATCCTACGCCTCCCTATGGGAGGCATAGAGAGTGGCGCAACGAGGAGAAATACTTTTATTTCTCCTCGTTTTTTCCTCTTTCTATGTTTGCTGCATTCTGCAGGATGCATAGAAAGAGGTAAATACCATAAATTATTGCTTTTGTGCAGGAAGGTGTCCCTTCCTGCACAAAAACAATCATCCCCGCAATGCAGACACCCTTGCAACGCAAGGGTGCCTGCACGAGCGCAAAGCAGTCAATTGTGTGCCAGCGCAGGGGACAGCATACAGATGCGTCATATTGTTGTTGATACTATGCATCCCTGTGCTTTTAAAATGACACCGCTTGGCGCAGCAAATCGGCTTTTATTTATTTGATTTGTTTATTTAAGATTTGTAATGCGCATGACTGCCTCAGCAACGAGGCGTCCCAGCGCAACCAGAACCCAAAGACAGAAGCATGAAAGACCAACCTAATGATTAAACATCGGATAAAGGGAACAACCAGGTTTTTAGGGGATTTAAGGAACGCCAAAAGATTAGGAATATCTCATTTTTTTGTAAATAAGTTCAATAGTTTGTAAACAATTTTTCTAGGACCCAAGACAGAAATACCAATATTGCCTTATTTTATAAAAAAATAAATGCAGTAATATCTCTTAAGAATATGCAATTCATTAAATAAGAACTTGGCCTCAATAACGGGGGATTCCGTTCATTTTTTCTGTGGGCCTCCTCTAGGTATTAAAGGGTAACTCTATTGTACCTTTAATGGGTAACTTTTAAATCATGCAAGCAGACTTTCCTTGTAGGCTATGCCTAATGAATCACACATGCACACTTACAATGTGCAAGGACCCAGACTCATGGGGTTTAATTAAAGGTATATGTATGGATAGCGCCTTGGCTTGTGTTGCCTCCACTAACCCTATTCTCAAGAGTCAAAAATGCGGTGACAGGACCAGATCAGTTTGCTTTCTGTACTTCTCCTCCTTGCTCTTTCACTAGTCACTGAGAAGCAGATAAGAAGCGTTTAAGGGGCTGTTGAGGGGATTTGGGTGGAAGAAAGTGTCAAAACCATGATGTCGTCCAGGGGGTTGAAGACTGCATGGGCTCAATTCAGCTACCCCTGGCTTTCTGTTGAACTGATGTCCATGCCAGGGCTTGGATCAGGTCATTATCCACCCTGCCTGGGACTTAAGATATAAATTATTCCTGCTCCTAGACAGTACCCCCAGTTATCGCCTTTTTGAGGATGTTATGTTAAATGGTTTGTAAAGCGCCTTAAAAGGTGTCTTGGTGCTAGTGGCCATTACTGATGTATGTACGAAGAGCAGCACAATACCTCAGGTAACATATATTTATATATAATTACACCTCACAAACATTCTCCCTGCCCATTGCTAGGCTGCCTCTTTGTTTGGTCTTGCTTTCTGGTCTGCTAGAGGGCAACCAGACTTGCAAAGACTATGGCGACAGAGGAAGACAAGACTACTGAGTAACGACATGGAAATGCTAGATAACGGCATCTTTGAACACGCGGGACGCCAAAAGCAAAGCATGCACAATGACATGCAAATAAAGAAGGCAGGGCATGCACAGCCACGGACGGCCATGTTGGCTGATATGAGAATGGACTTAAAGGCATATAACCTGGAAACTGACACCCACAGAAGGACATCATGTCAATGCTTGTATAGGGACATGTAAGCATGAGGAGTTACAAAGATCTGCAATATACATCCAGACATGCGAAAAGTGCATGAACAACAACACAGCAGTAGCAACCCATGGAGAGCCGCTACCGCTGCAACGAAGTTTGTTTTATTTATTTTATTGTTTTCTTACCTCCAATCATCCATATTCTGGTGTTTCCTATCCCCCACCCTGTCCCTCCCCCGCCCCGCCTTACCGCCCCATGGAACTCCCTCCTCGGGCTGCTACTGCAACACAGACGTATAAGGTTTGGGCATTGTTGCTCATAATGGCACATGATTAGAGTATGGGTGAAAAGTAAACACAAACAAAGGATAAGCAGATGGGTATTGAGTTTGAAATACTGATATATAATCAGCATGGCGACGAGGACAGGGATAAGGGTCATGTCAGTCAGTAGGACATAGAGACTTATGATCCAAGTAGTGACGATGGCTGAAGAGTAGATGATCAGAGCATGCATTAGGACTGACGTCACGCAGTCCACATGATGATGATAACACCAAGATACGAGAAGGAGGATCACATGGTCAGAGTAGTGCAAACGACAGAGAGATATGAGCTCAGAGGATTTATAGAGTCCTAATAACAGGAATGACAAACAATATGAGGAAAGACAGTATTGTGGTTAGGCTCATTATGCCGACAGAGAGATGAGAGTTAAAGGATCTTGGGTTCTGAGGAATGAAGATGGCCGTGAGGTATAACAAAAGAGTGTTGCGTGGTCCGGGGAAAAACAACGACAGTGAGACGGCTCTCTCTATTAAACTCCAAGCTCAGCCCACTGCTGCAACCTGTTGTGGGCTCTTAAAATCATTAAGGAAATTTCTACAATATCTACCACTAGCCTCCTGTAAGGGGATTGCAATGCGTTAATCATCTTCAGGCTGGATTACACCAATGCACTCTATCTGGGAGATCCCCAGAATCTGCTGGCTCGGTTTCCACGCGTACGGAATGCTGCAGCTCGGCTCATCTTGAACATTCCAAAAAGACCCTCTATTAGGGAAGGACTCAAGCAACTTCATTGGCTACCGGTCAAACCCAGAATCAAATTTAAAGCACTCACGATCACACAGAGAGCGGTCGATCAGAAGGGCCCTAACTACATTCAAGACAAGCTGAGAAATATCTCCCTTATTGGGCACTCTGCTCAGCCAACCGTAACTTACTCTGTGTCCCTAAAATTTGGAGATCCAGATCTGGGGTTAGAGCTTTCTCCCTCCTAGCTCCCAGTATCTGGAATGCCCTATCATCTTACCATCGCTCTATCCATAGCAAAAGTCTGTTCAAGGCTCAGCTTAAGACCTTTTTGCCTTTTTGTTTGGTTAGGTGTAATTCAGCTCTTACTCTAACTTAAAGTGCCAGACACTTCTTATGAAGCAGCCGTCGTGATTTATAAATTTATTTTCATTCATACATTCATAGGAAGACCTATGGTCAAGAGCGTCCGAGTTACGACGGTGACATAGACATGATGACAGAGTCACAGGGTTCTAGTAATAATAACAATAACATTTTAGCATAGCTGAAAGTCGTGGCACGTTTTAAGATAGAGCGTCACATGGTCAAAGTACTATCAGTGACAGAGCAATAGGGTGACAGAGGGTCAAGGGGCCTGAGATATGACAGTAGCAGAGATATGAGGACAGGCCTGTGTTTCTAGTAATGACCAATGCCAGAAATGGTCAAGTCAAGCCGAGCCGTAAGACATAGGGTCATGTCGTAAAGGTATTGACAACAATAGCGAAACATGGTCATGCTGATGGGTATGAGATTTGATGCCAGAAGGTCACACATTCCAAGTAATGATGAACAGAGGGTTACATAGTCTAAGTGAAAATGATGAAAGAAATAAATGAATACATACAATAATGGGTTAAAAAAAGATAATAATAGGACATACTGCAACTAAAACCACCATCATCATCCTAAAATCTGAATTCGGTTGCACAAAGGAATGTATGACGATACTACGCGATAATGTTGATCGCTGTATCTTACAACAAGGGTTTTACAACGCAAGTCGTTTCAATGACTTGCGCTGGAGGGTGCTGGACTTAGGGACAGTACGATTTACTATTCCAACACCAGTCTACGTACAGTAGGGAAGGTGTTGGATAGTAAATCGTACTATTCCTTAGCTCACAGCGCCCTCCAGCGCAAGTCGTTGAAACGACTTGCGTTGTAAAATCAGCGGTGTAAACCTACAGCGGTGAAACTCCCGCGTAGTAAAGGTCGTCTCCCTGTACACAGCATCCATAAAACAGCAAAATAAAATATCCATAGTAACATGCAGATAAAGCACATATAGATTGGGTCCAACATAAGAATCCAAAATAGCCTGTATCACTCATTGCATTTATTATTTGGACTTTTCTTGTGTTTAAACTCCAATAAAACTATTTTAACACTAAAAAAAAGATTAAAAAAGAGACACCAGATACATAGACACAAGTTCATTCACAGACACATGATACAAAGGCCCTTTTTAGAGTTTGGCAGATTCTTTCACAGACTTGGCAACTGTCCTGTTTAGGAGCGTAACGGGGGGTCCTTGGAGTCCTCACTGTGCAGGGGGGTGGGGGCAGGGTTCCTTGTTTCGGAGGTGGCCCTGATGGAGCAAGGATTTGCACGTGAAGCGCCTTGCCCCGTGCAAGAACCTCGTCAAATGTATAACATTACTAAAAATCATTATTGTCGTGTATTTCACGTTTTTCCAAAACACACGGGTGTCCCCGGATGCTTGCCTGTATGTCTTTTCCATATTAACGAAGCTTGCGCTAAGGAAAATGGCTGCTTCGCTGAAATTCAGTCTGCGCATGCGTCGGTCATACCCATGTGATGTGACGCACTCGCATTCTGGAGGGAGTTCTGTGCACATGCGCATTGTTGCTAAAATGGCCGCTTGACTCTCACCACGCTCTCTGCTATTGCTGCTGCTTCAGCCTATCTGTCCTTTCGCACTAAAACAGTAACGCTATAGTCATTATAAAATAAGGGATGTTTAGAATTTCATCATGGTATACAGTGTGATCATTCTGGATGTGATATTAATTTGTTTTCGCTTACTTTTCATGTACCGCGTCTTTGTGGGCTGGGGCATACATGAGCAACGCCATGCTGAGGCTCCTCTGAACCCCGTCACGTGACTGGGGAAATTCCTAACTGCGCAGAAGCTGAAACCAGCCAGCTGGCTCCTGAAGCCCGATGCGCCTGGGAACCCGTCCCGAAGATGCAGTCTTGCACCTTGAACTATTATACACTGTTGCTATATGCTGTACACTTGTATTGTATTGTGTATTCCTATGCCTGGGAACGTGAACCCGGGGGGCGGGTATGCAAACCTGAATATTAATGCTGGGAAAGCTGAATTTAGGAGGTAGTAATGATCGCACCACCTCTCCTGACCAATCAAAATATGGGAAACTGTCACTTGCAACATTAGTGGGTGGTCTGAGGGTCCCCAGAACTGTATAATTACTCTAGTTTAGCTTATGGAAATTGTCCGACTTGTCCGAGTAGCAGACCTGTCACTGACCCTACGATCTCAATAGGTGTCCAAACTGAAAGTGCTGCGGAGCACTTTGTCCATATTTTCCACACGCTCCTAAGGGGTGGAAATTCCTAAGTGCTGGCGAAGCACTTTGCTGGGAGATTCGAAAATCCAATCGGGGTTTCTGGCGGATTACTTGCAGAAAGGGGTAACGCAGGCGTTGCTGGCCGAAGCTGTGGGTGTTGGTCGTTCCCTGGGAGGCCCAGTCCTTTGACCCGAACCTGAGGGGTATCCTGTCCTGATCTGTCCGTGGGTTGTACCTGTTCGCATTCTGGTGTTCCTTTTCCGAGGGTCCTTGTCCCCGTCTTCCCATCTGACCCGTGGCCAGGGTTAGACTTCAAATCTGAATTAGGTAAATATTGCTTGTGGGTTTGCGTATTTTCTGTAGACTGTTTTCTCTCTCTCTCTCTTCTCTCTTTCGTATGATCTATTAAAGCACTATTACCTGTGATATTGTTCTATTGCCATTGCTGATTTAGTTTGTTCCTTCTCTCTCCCCCTTCCATTAAGAGCTCATTGTGTTTATCATAAATAATAGTATGTTCCCGTTTTTCCCTTTCCTTTAGTTGATTGCAGTGAACTTAGAAAGAATAGGTTAAGAATTAAGTACATGTTTAGGTCCCAATCATATACCTCGTGTCCTAGTATAACGTTGCAGTGATTAGTTCTGTTTCAAACCCTACCTCTAGTCTTCCCATATATCTTAATGGTCGTGATTTTCTTTGTGCAAAGTTACCTTTTGATGTTGATATTAATGTTTGACATAGTGTTCTGCATATCACTAATTGTCTTGGCATCTTCCTTTTAAACTTTCTATAAAGAGTCAAAACTTCATCAGGTGTCTGTGGTCATTTTACAGAAAGTGGATAAAATATATGGAAGTAAAGAAATGTTTTAAGGTCCTGTCTACTATTTTCCCTTTTAGCTCCAGGTCCATCGAAAGTTTGTGCCTGTGGTAAGTCAGGTGCATGGTAAGCAGAGGTAATTCTGAACCATTTAATTACTCATAAGAGCGTGCCAGGATTTCACCCGGTTCACGAGAATCACTGATTGAAAACTAAAAAGGCACGCCAGGGCCCAGTGCGTGTAAGAAATTGGTGACCCGGGTGAACTGCGCGCTCTATCAGTAATTTTCTGGCAGCCAGAGGATGGTTTGGACTAGTTAGATTAGGTAGACAGGGAACAAACCGTGAAAATTAATGCACTGCTGACTTTTACTATATTGTTGGAAATTTTTTGAAATGTTTTAAATTTTTATATGTAAATGTATATGATTTTACATTGCTGCTATAAATGTTGAATTAACCCAGAAATTGTTTGTGAATGTTCAGTGTAGTCCGAATCCCCGGGGAAGTATTTTAGCTAACGGTGAGCAGAATCCGGTTAGCTGTTGAAGTCACTAGGGTCTGAAACGTTAGTGCAGGGTTAAATGAATAACTGGAAGCACTAATTAGGATCTTTGTTATATCTGAATAATTGATAGCTACGAGTCCGGTATAAAACTTTCATTGCGATATCACCTAGTAAGGGTCGCATACGGAAGGAGTAGTAGGGTCTCCGAGGCTTGTCTGGTAAGTAAAATAGTTCACTGGTGAAATCCCGGCTCAGTACATATCCCTGACGACAGTGGATGAGTCGGAAGAATAACGGGTTCTATATTACTCGAGTGTGAGGATAGGCAAAGAAGTCTACCCGGAGTGAATGAGAAGTAGACAGAAGTGGTTTACTTGCAGTGAGAGGAAGTCTTTCTATCTTTTTAGAACACTCAGACATAGTGGCAGATGTTGTGTGTTGGTAACTAAGTTTTTCAATCGCACTTTAGGAAAAGTTAAAAGTTTCCGTTACCTTGTAAAGGAGGGAGTCAGCCGGAGAGCTGCTCTGACGTCACTCCGTGCCGCGCTGGTATTGGTCAAGACAGCGGGCGTGTAGTGAAGCTGAATTTGTGAAGGAGGGGTGAGTGCCGCAGAGTGAGACTTTGTCTCGCGAAAAGGCCGCGCACCCATTGGCTAAGAGTTTTGTATTCACTGACCTGATTGGGTAGTGAGAAATAGAAGTCGCGCTAGCATTGGAAGCACAAAGGTAAACAAAATTAATCAAGCCGAGTTCGAAGAGAGTCCCGAAGATTATATGTGGTATCCAGATTTTATACCAAATCCAAAGTACCTAGGATTTTATAAGGATCAGCTTATGCGAGGTAGACCACACATGATGTACGGAATAAAGAGGAAATTGTCTTTTTCTGACAAAATAAAGAATTTTTTCAAAGCCGACAAACCCATTAGAACGAGGGAGGGTGTGCTCATTCCCCCACCAAATACCCCTGCTTCTTTCATGATGTTTGATAAAGGGTATCATACTTGTGTCTGGTTAGAAAATTGGGCAAAATATACAGTAGATGACGGAGTTCTAGCATTCCCTGCTGAAGGTACTTTTAATGGTCGGATCCTGTTTAACCTAAGGACCCGCATGAATGAATTGCACCCTAGACCTAGGTTGACCCAGTACGAAGCTCTGGAGGAATGGGAGATTGAGGCTGCAGAGCGAGATAAACCCAGGATGGATAAGGGAGTGAGTAAATGGTATCCTAAGCTTCCAACACCAACTAAAGAGCAGAAAATGAAACAGTGGAGGCAGTCTATGATAACTGAAGGGCTGTTCCCGATGATGGGGGTGGTTGAGGAAAGGAAAGGAAAATGCAAGGAAAAGACCCATCACCTAGCTCCTATGGGGGACTTGGATGATGACCACTTGGAAGATTTACTAATGAAAAATCCACCTCCCTATGATGCAGACTCAGAGCCTATGCCCTCTCGAAATCCCTTTGCAAAGTATCCCAGATGTAGGAGGGATAGTGATACGGATGGAACCGGGACAGACAGTAAAACCAGTGAAAGGGACGGGTTTTGCAGACCCAAACCTACAGTTCCGAATTATCAGCCGTTCGGAGAAGATCCTCCGCGACTGGTCACTCCGACCGCTCCGAATATTTATCCGTCCCTAGTACCCCAGGTATTGCATGACAAATCTACTGGAAAGATATTGGGAGAAAAAGAGAGAGAGGTCCTGACTAAACAGCGAGATGAATTAATTCGAACCATTACCCAAATGCAGCCCCATCCTGATTCCTTGACTATTCCAGTAACAATTGGTCCAGCTATTCCTCTGTATAAAAGTGACATGACCGGTCCCCAGCCTCCTGTTTTCCCCTCGATGCTGCCTACTTCTAGCATTTTGACGTCGAAAAAGGAGATATACATAGATGAAGATCAAGAGAGTGAGTGTGAATCGGGGAGTTTGATGGACCTGCCCATAAGGGAATCAAGGGCCAGCATAATAGGGACTAGAAGTCAACCCAGGCCAAAGGAGGTGGGAATTGAAAGTGCAACGGGAATTAGGAGTGCTACTTTAGTTTCCCCTGAAGAACTAGATAGATGGACAAAAGAGCTAGAGAAGGAGGCCACTCCCCAACCTAAAACATTGGAAATATATAAATTGAGAATAGAAATAGAAGAAATGATGGCTGGGAACGTAGGAGTTGAGCGCCTAAGCTCGTATAACGAAGAAGAGTTGCTGTTTATCAGTAAATATCTGACCCGGAATGCTAGGTCGCTCCATGAAAGGATAATGGATACAGCAGAAGAAATGGGAATAGATGTTAGTCGCTCCAAAATCCTTCAGAAACCTTACCGAGTGGATTTTTCAGACAAGGATTTAGAAAGCCTGAATGTAATGGGAAAACAGATCCAAGTCAAAGAATTGTTGAAACTCCTGCAGAAGTGGGGCGAGGTGGGGAAGTGGAGAACCCGGTGGGCAAAGAAAAAGGAAAGCAGCAGGGCTGGGTCAGTGACTTCGGAACTCTTATTAAAGGAAGTAACACCAGCCGAAAAATTGTGCCCCATGAGGGAGGTCCCGGGAGGAAAATATGTCCATGTCCCTTGGTCCCGACAGGATATTGTGTCATTTACAAATGACTTCCCGAAATTACGGGAGAAGCCTGTTGATTGGTACAGGCAGGTAGAGCGCTTCATAAAAGTTCAGAAATGTCTGCTGAAAGACTTGGATGGGTTTTTCGACATTGTGGTCCCTGTAGATCTGTGGACCGACTGTAAAATTGAAATTGATTGGCCCAGTGAGGAATTTCCCAGAGATGAGAAAACAGGTGCGCCTGCACCTGAAGTAATGAGGAAGTATGAACAAGTCATACAATATCTCAAGAAAAAGGTTCCCGCAAAGGAAACAGACTGGACCCGAATAGATAGAACCACCCAAGAACGTGATGAAACTGTTCACTCCTACTATGAAAGGTTACTACAAGTGTTTAAAACATACAGCGGTATCGACAATGTGGACCTGAAAGACATGACACATTTCAGTTACAGGTTTGTGCTAGGATTAAGGCCTGAAATTTCCCAATGGATTAGGGACAATAAAATCAGTTGGCAGGGAGAACCCATAGATGCTGTCCTGAAATATGCAAAGTATTGTGAAGATGAAATCGAAAACAAAAGAAAGGCCCTCAAAGAGAAAGTTATGTGGGCACAGGTGAAATTAGCCGAACAGCAAGAAAAGCAGTTAAGTAGATTGACTTCTGATAATAATGCTCAGAATGCCACTGCTGGGGGAGGAGGGAAGCCCCGCACTAAAATGAGTAGAGAAGAAGCCATGAAGAAATTCCCGTGCCATGGGTGCGGCCAGATAGGGCATTGGAGAGACGAGTGTCCACACCTGCAGGCCGGTAATGCCCCTGTAAATGGTTTAAATCCACAGGTGCCGAAAGAGGGGACGAGAAGGAACCAGCAACAGGTAAAGCTACCCCCAGTGCCTCGCGCTCCTAGACAGAATTTTAAGAATCAGGGTCAGCAGAATGAAAGGGCGGAAGTATGGGAAGTTGAGAGTGAAAGAAACGCAGTCATTCCACAGTATTTGCTAAATGATACGTTCCTTTGTGAAAATCAAGATTGACGGGGCCTGAGAGGGGAGGATGAGGAGTGTGTGCTTGGCGCCTCCTTACCGGTAGACCAGACTGGACCATACGTTGAAGGAAAGGTTGAAGGAAAAGATGTCACCTTTCTGTTGGACACTGGTGCTACCAGATCTACTGTGAGAACAGTGGATGTTCCTAACCTACCCCTCTCGGGAGAAGCAATCCAAGTAGTGGGAGTCTCAAATCAAATAATAAGTACTCCAGTAACTGAACCCATGGAAATTTCTATAGGGAATTTCAAGGAAATGCACAGATTTGTGGTCTGTGATTCCAGTCCTGTAAACCTGCTAGGACGTGATTTGTTGTGCAAGATGCGTTGTACCATCTATTGCACACCAAATGGTGTCGAAATTCAGACCCCCGATGAAGATGGCCTATACAAACTGATGTTAGTTAGACAAGATGCCGATATAAAGACTTTGACAATTGAAGATTTACCTGAAGAGCTCCAATTAAGAGTAGTACCAGAAGTGTGGGATTTCACAGGAAAAGATGTAGGCCTGATGGCAAATGTGGACCCAGTTAAAATAGCCATAAAAACGAATGCTATATACCCCAAAACCAGACAGTATAAGATGAGTGCAGAAGTGAAAGCAGGAGTGGCGACTGAAATTACCCGGCTGCTCGAAGCCGAAATCATAGAAGAAGTGATGAGCAGCCCCTGTAACTCGCCTATCATTGGGATCAAAAAGCCTAGTGGAAAGTACAGGGTAGTGCAAGATCTGCGCAAGGTAAACCAAATTGTCGTACCTTGCTGTCCTATTGTACCCAACCCTGCAGTCATTCTCTACCAGATTCCCTGGAATGCAGAATGGTTCACCGTCATTGATCTGTGCCACGCATTCTTTTCTATCCCATTGCATCCAGAAAGCAAATTCCTTTTCAGTTTTGAATTCGACAGCCATATCTATGTCTGGAATCGTGTCCCTCAGGGGTACACCGAGAGTCCCTCGATTTTCAACCAGATACTGAAAAAGTGCCTTGAATCCCTAGTGCTACCAAAGGAGTCTGTTCTGGTGCAGTACATAGATGACCTGTTAGTGGCATCTAAAACCCAAACTGACTGTGTCACTGACACCATTGCCTTGTTGAATCACCTAGGAAAGGGAGGACATAAAGTGTCGCCTGACAAATTACAGTTTTGTAAAAACTCAGTGAAGTATCTGGGGCACCAGATAGAAAAAGGAATCAGGAAAGTAACTACTGAAAGAATCAAAATAATTAGAGCAATGGAACTGCCCAAAACTCAGAAAGAAGTGAGAATGTTTCTAGGAGTTGTGGGTTACTGTAGACAATGGATTGTAGGATTTGCCGCACTGGCCAGGCCCCTGATAAACATGACCAAGAAAGGAGTAGAAGACCCCGTCAGCTGGGACAGAGAAAGCATGAATGCGTGGGTAACATTGAGAAATTGCCTATGTACCGCTCCTGCATTAGGTATGCCGGACTACTCTAAATCTTTTGAACTGTTCTGTGACACCAGAGAAAATTGTGCTCTTTCAGTTCTGACTCAGGAGCACGGATTAGTTAGACGCCCAGTGGCCTATTTTTCGGCCACCCTAGATCCGGTGGCTGCTGGATTACCGGGGTGTCTGAAGGCAGTTGCTGCTACTTGTGTCAGCCTGGAACAGAGTGAGAACATTGTCATGAAACATCACGTCACTGTATATGTTCCTCATTCTGTTGTAATCCTGCTAACTAGAACCAAGACTCAGTACCTCACACCTAGTCGGCTGACTAAGTATGAGAGAATCCTGATTGGTGCTGAAAATGTCACCATCTCCCGGTGCAATGTCCTAAACCCAGCGACACTGTTACCTGTCCCCCTGGATGTAGAATCAGAAGAAGAAGGGGACCATAATTGCGTTGATCTGACTGAGTTCAGTACAAAGCCCCGTCCAGACATTCGTGAAATAGCATTGCTTGATGGGGATGTGACCATGTTCGTGGATGGCTCATGTTTAAGACATGAGAATGGGGGCCTGAGTGCTGCCTATGCTGTGGTTACCTTGACAAAGACCATAGAGGCATCATACCTGAGCGCGGTGAAATCTGCACAGGTGGCAGAGCTCATCGCGTTAACTAGAGCCTGTAAGAGGGGGAAGAACAAGAGAATAACTGTATACACCGACAGCCAGTATTGTTACGGGGTTGTTCATGACTTCGGCCAGTTGTGGTTGCAAAGAGAATTCATGACTTCCTCCGGCACCCCTATCAGAAATGGAAAAGTGGTGCATAACCTACTGGAAGCTATCCAATTGCCCAAAGAATTGGCTGTGGTCAAGTGTGCGGCTCACAGGTCAGGAAATGATGATGTGACCGCCGGTAATAGATACGCTGACCAAATGGCACAGTTTTGTGCCCGACATCACATGTCTCTCCAAATTGCATTGTGGAGTGGAAACAGCTGCCAACTTATGTTGTTTGAGAATGTGTCAACGTGGGAAGAACTAAAGGAGTTGCAACAGGCTACAGACAGGCAAGAAAAAGGAAGGTGGGCAGCAAATGAATGCGAATTGAGAGAGGATGGTGTGGTGGTAAACTCGGCTGGGGTGCCTGTACTGCCTGATAGCTTGGTGGACCCCATGGTCAGAATGATACATGAACCAACACATATGGGAAGAGACGCTATGTGTCGGGTGTTTGAACAAGTGTTCTGTAACTCAAAGTTCAGGAACCAGGCGGAAAGGTTTTGCCAGAGGTGCCTAGTGTGTCAGCAATTTAATGCAGGCAAGAAGACTGTAGTAAAACAGAGTACCATTGGGAAGGCAGTAGGTCCCTTTGTAAGAATGCAGGCAGACTTTGTAACCATGCCAAATTGCAAGGGATATAGATACATCCTAGTCATAGTTTGTCTGTTCTCCAGGTGGGTGGAGGCTTACCCAGCAAAGAAAATTGATGCCTTAACTACAGCTAAGCTATTGCTTAGGGAATTGATACCTAGGTATGGAATCCCAGAGACTATCGAAACGGACCAAGGTGGGCATTTTGCCAACGATGTGCTAGAAGAACTCTGTAAAGCATTCAAAATGAAGAAAAGAATACATTGTGCCTACCATCCAGAGGCTTCTGGAGTAGTGGAGCAAATAAACGGCACCCTGAAGTCCAGGTTGGGGAAAATGTGTGATTCCACAAAAATGAACTGGATAGAGGCTTTACCCCTTGTGCTGATGAGTTTGAGAAGTATCCCGAACCGAAAGACTGGCCTGAGTCCCCATGAAGTGTTGATGGGAAGAGTGATGCGGCAGGCATGGGTACCCGGACACAAACTGCTAAGCATTTCTGATGATATGGTGCTAGAATACTGCAAGCAGCTGGGTGACCAAGTGCGTTCTCTCTCTCAGCAGATTGGAGAGACAGAAGACGAGTGGCCAAAGACTCCAGCACACAACTTGCGACCAGGAGATTGGGTGGCATTAAAGAAACACACCCGGAGCAGTTGCCTGAAACCCAGGTGGGGAAAGCCACGACAAGTGATCCTCGTCACTACCACTGCTGTAAAGTGTGCTGGTGTACCGAAGTGGATCCACGCCAGCCACACGAAGCGGGTAGCTGGAGAAGACGCGACTGTAGCTGAAGGCAGCTCAGCTGAGGAGGCTTCCGAAGAGGAGAGTCCAGAACTAGCTGACATCGAACTGCCGAGCACCAGTCGAGACGTTGAATGGTATCCCGCCGACGACCCGGTTCATGATCCAATACGAACCAGGAAGTATTCCTATTTAGACAGTGAGTGGGATAGTCCAGGTGAGCTAGAAATAGACGAAGCAGATCAGGTCCGCGAGAATCACATCACACCTGATCAGGAAGTAGGCCAAGTAGGGTCAGATCAAGGCATCGAGACTCCTCCTGGAACCCCGGAGTCTGGAAAGGGACAAATAGTAATTAGAGCTGACGTTCATGCAGAAGAAAACGAAGAGATCGAAGCGCATGAACAGGAACAGATAGAAATAGATCAATGTGCTCAGACATCGGAAATAAAATCGACTAAACAGAAAAAGAAAGTGCGGTTTGAATCTGAGCAGGGTCAGACTAGGGACCAGGCAGAAGAGATAGATGAAAGACCTGGAACTAGCCAGTCAGGTAGGGAAACAGAAGTGCCACAACAAAAAGTAAAAAGAGTGCACGAAGAAGGGCAAGTTTCCTCAACTACTGGGAGGAAAGGAGGCAGAAGTGCACCTCGATACGTGAAAAGGCTGAGGCTCAGACTAAAGACAGCCGCAGACAGCGACAAAGACCGAAAAAGGGCTCAAAGTGAAAGAAGGACAGCCCAAGGAAAATCGCTGAGAAAGAGCGACAGAATAAAGAAACAGAGCAAACAGTATCGAAGCCCTGAGTGGACTTACTATGTGTTGGAAGAAATAGACGAACCACACCACAGTGGCAACAGTGAAGACGAGTCCATTGCTGATCGGAGCTCTGACGAAGACCCTCCTTGAGAGAGCCCAGAAGTGAACCTTTGGTACAAGGAAACAAAGAGGGGTAGCGAAAGCCACCTGTAAGCTAAAATGTCTGATCCGAGTGTCTCTGGGAGATCCAGATGTGGGTGTCTAAAAACTTGCTGTAAAGTATGCTTATGTAGCGTAGCTGTGCTAATAGTTATATGGATAGGACTAACAATCTTCTTACCATTTATGATAAGTAAGAATCCTAACCTTTCCCCTACTGAACCTGAGGCAGTAGATGTAGGGGCTGACCCGACTGCAGAAACACCACGAAGCTTAGAAAGACGCGACAAGCTAGTAGGCTTGACACACACACGACCTAAATTAGAAGCATCAGATGAGGATGGACTACATTTTCACAAAATGAAAAACAGGACACATCTAAATGTCTTTGCTAACTTGTTAGTGCATTACGTAGAAGCTATGGAAATAGAAGACTGCTATGTCTGCATGAAGCTACCTACCTCAGTAGCTGAAGGTGTGACATATCATCACCTACCGTTAACCTATGGAATTTCCTGTAGTATTTTAGCTAGCTTGTTCTATAGAAGCACCTTGCAATATTATTATTCAAATGATGACGTAGTTTTTTCTGAACTTCCTGTTAGAAAACACTTGAACCGTGTACATACTACAAGTGACGTGACCCGTTATATGGGAGAATATTTTCTGACTATAGGTAATATAGACTTAAATGAGGCAAGAGAATCTAATCTGACCTGTTCTCTGCAAGAGCAGGAAAAGATGTTCATAAAGATGGCAGACAGAAGAAGAGAAAAGTTTCAAAAGAAAGCAAATGACGAGAAAGATAGAGTCCCTAGGTGGGCTGAACACATGGATAACACCTCGCAAGGCGAAGCTAATCCTGCCTTGTTGCTGGATTTTGAACGAAAAGGGAAACTTTGTATCCATAGGGAAAAGACAGAGTACTATAACAATGAATTCATCGGTTCCAGCGAGTGTGAACATAATTACAAGGTAATTGGAGGTTGGGGTTTCAAAAATGGGTCAGAACCTGTGTTTCCCGGAATATATTATATATGTGGGAACAAGGCGTATTTCAAATTGCCGGATCACTGGTATGGAAGCTGCTACTTTGGCATTGTTTTCCCGAAAATATACCATGTGAACAATGCAGCTGGAAGCGATGAAGAAACTAATGGCTTAGTGCGTAGTAAGCGCGAAAGTGTAGGTGAAGTTATAGGTGATATTTTCAGTGCACTGATACCTGGAATGGGGGTAGTTCTGAACACCCATAGAATCTGCAAATTGTCTACAGTAGTGGACCGGTTATCAACGGACACTGCTGCTGGATTCCTGCTGGTCAATACTGAAATGGTTGCGATCAGATCAATGGTTTTACAAAACCGTCTTGCCCTTGACACCCTATTAGCAAAAGAGGGCGGAGTCTGTAGAATGCTGAAAGCGCAACATTGTTGCACTTACATTCCAGATAAAAGTATCGAATTAAAACAATATGTGAAGAACATAACTAATTTGGAAAAGGAACTCAAACCATTGGAGGTTGACAGTGCCTGGACAAGACTGACTGGAGGTCTCTCCTCTATAGGTAGTTGGTTTGCTAACCTAGGTAGAAACCTGTTGTGGAAAATAGTGATGCCAATAATTGTGATAGGTGTAATTATATTGATTATTTTTATCTGCTGCAAATGTCAGAAGTGCAAAAGGAAATACACAGTAAATCAGAGAGGGGTGAAAAGAAATATTGATGAACTGGAATTAGAAGAGGTGAAGAATTCCATCTATAAAAAGGCGAAAAATCACCACTCTCATAGAGAAGCTGAAAGAAAACTGAACAATAAATTTATTGAAATTGACATGAGTGATGTGGATGAATGAGAAAAAAAGTTGACATCTGTTTCCATTATGTAGTGATGATAGTAAATATCATCAAAGAGGGGATTGATGGAGCAAGGATTTGCACGTGAAGCGCCTTGCCCCGTGCAAGAACCTCGTCAAATGTATAACATTACTAAAAATCATTATTGTCGTGTATTTCACGTTTTTCCAAAACACACGGGTGTCCCCGGATGCTTGCCTGTATGTCTTTTCCATATTAACGAAGCTTGCGCTAAGGAAAATGGCTGCTTCGCTGAAATTCAGTCTGCGCATGCGTCGGTCATACCCATGTGATGTGACGCACTCGCATTCTGGAGGGAGTTCTGTGCACATGCGCATTGTTGCTAAAATGGCCGCTTGACTCTCACCACGCTCTCTGCTATTGCTGCTGCTTCAGCCTATTTGTCCTTTCGCACTAAAACAGTAACGCTATAGTCATTATAAAATAAGGGATGTTTAGAATTTCATCATGGTATACAGTGTGATCATTCTGGATGTGATATTAATTTGTTTTCGCTTACTTTTCATGTACCGCGTCTTTGTGGGCTGGGGCATACATGAGCAACGCCATGCTGAGGCTCCTCTGAACCCCGTCACGTGACTGGGGAAATTCCTAACTGCGCAGAAGCTGAAACCAGCCAGCTGGCTCCTGAAGCCCGATGCGCCTGGGAACCCGTCCCGAAGATGCAGTCTTGCACCTTGAACTATTATACACTGTTGCTATATGCTGTACACTTGTATTGTATTGTGTATTCCTATGCCTGGGAACGTGAACCCGGGGGGCGGGTATGCAAACCTGAATATTAATGCTGGGAAAGCTGAATTTAGGAGGTAGTAATGATCGCACCACCTCTCCTGACCAATCAAAATATGGGAAACTGTCACTTGCAACATTAGTGGGTGGTCTGAGGGTCCCCAGAACTGTATAATTACTCTAGTTTAGCTTATGGAAATTGTCCGACTTGTCCGAGTAGCAGACCTGTCACTGACCCTACGATCTCAATAGGTGTCCAAACTGAAAGTGCTGCGGAGCACTTTGTCCATATTTTCCACACGCTCCTAAGGGGTGGAAATTCCTAAGTGCTGGCGAAGCACTTTGCTGGGAGATTCGAAAATCCAATCGGGGTTTCTGGCGGATTACTTGCAGAAAGGGGTAACGCAGGCGTTGCTGGCCGAAGCTGTGGGTGTTGGTCGTTCCCTGGGAGGCCCAGTCCTTTGACCCGAACCTGAGGGGTATCCTGTCCTGATCTGTCCGTGGGTTGTACCTGTTCGCATTCTGGTGTTCCTTTTCCGAGGGTCCTTGTCCCCGTCTTCCCATCTGACCCGTGGCCAGGGTTAGACTTCAAATCTGAATTAGGTAAATATTGCTTGTGGGTTTGCGTATTTTCTGTAGACTGTTTTCTCTCTCTCTCTCTTCTCTCTTTCGTATGATCTATTAAAGCACTATTACCTGTGATATTGTTCTATTGCCATTGCTGATTTAGTTTGTTCCTTCTCTCTCCCCCTTCCATTAAGAGCTCATTGTGTTTATCATAAATAATAGTATGTTCCCGTTTTTCCCTTTCCTTTAGTTGATTGCAGTGAACTTAGAAAGAATAGGTTAAGAATTAAGTACATGTTTAGGTCCCAATCATATACCTCGTGTCCTAGTATAACGTTGCAGTGATTAGTTCTGTTTCAAACCCTACCTCTAGTCTTCCCATATATCTTAATGGTCGTGATTTTCTTTGTGCAAAGTTACCTTTTGATGTTGATATTAATGTTTGACATAGTGTTCTGCATATCACTAATTGTCTTGGCATCTTCCTTTTAAACTTTCTATAAAGAGTCAAAACTTCATCAGGTGTCTGTGGTCATTTTACAGAAAGTGGATAAAATATATGGAAGTAAAGAAATGTTTTAAGGTCCTGTCTACTATTTTCCCTTTTAGCTCCAGGTCCATCGAAAGTTTGTGCCTGTGGTAAGTCAGGTGCATGGTAAGCAGAGGTAATTCTGAACCATTTAATTACTCATAAGAGCGTGCCAGGATTTCACCCGGTTCACGAGAATCACTGATTGAAAACTAAAAAGGCACGCCAGGGCCCAGTGCGTGTAAGAAATTGGTGACCCGGGTGAACTGCGCGCTCTATCAGCCCTCTCAGAACTTGAACCATGGCATTGCATACCTGGCAGAATGTGGGCAATGGCCTAGAAGTGCCTGGATACCCTCACGGGTGACAAGTAGCGCTCTACAAATCTACTGATAGAGTGATAGAATGAGAAATACTTAAATGCTCAGACAAGCCAATCTGCTTTCCAGAGCAGAGACAAACAAAAAAGCAATACTTTTAATTTATTATCGTGGGAAGACGGAGGACCAGCAAAAGGTACCCCATGTCCTTGATTGTCCATGGCAGGGTGTAATGCAGAACCCTTGGTGGCCCCCAACCCTTCAGTTGGCCAATGGGCCGGTGCCTAAGGATCACCAGGGGGCCGGTTTTTGTCAACTTGCCCACAGAGCCTTATTGTCTTCCCCACTAGGCCACTGTAATGGGGGGAGGGGGGGTGCAGCTTCATGAGCAAGGAGGCTCTGAGTGGGTTGCTTTCAGCAACTTTGCTAGGCCATCTGCAGACTTTATCTTGGCCTACCGTGGGGCCGGTGCAGACGCCCAGAAGCAATGTCTTACCCCCTGCTGTTGGCCATCATTACCTTGGCTCCCCTGCTTTTGTTCACCCCTCCCCTGCCAGGCCATCACCCTGAGGCTCCCTTTGGCTGGGCGGGGATGAAAAGGTGAATGGTGTTGCAGAGGGCCTTTGCTTGACACCTCCGCTACAGTGTCTTTCAGGCTTTGGTGGTGGTGGTGGGGGGGGGAGTAGTATCTTTGCATAAACCTCGCTATGAACACCTTTCCTGGAGAAGAAAATTTAGATAATATAATGTTAGGGTCAGAGCTGCTGAATGTGGAACTATGGAAATAAGTTTGAGTCCCAGCGTCACCACAACATCCTGTGATTCTGGGCAAGTGACTTAATTGCGCAAGGCCTAAAATAAAAATGAAGTTGATCTTCTGTAGTGTATCTGGTGCTCATATAATCGCGCCCTTTGGCCGAGTTTACGCTATATAGAACTACAATTAAAAAACATAACCTGTTTGCTCATTTTTTAAGAATCTGCAAAGGCTGGAACTTAATAACGAGAGAGGATTCTTTATTCAATAATAAAAAAGTCTGTTTTCCTTCTCAACATGAATTTTCTTCCTTTGTTTAATTTTAACTATGAGTCACGGACCATTAAGGAAGCTTTAGACCACATTTGTATCTGCTTTCCCCTTACGTACATATCGATCAGGGGAGAAAATACCAGTTTTAGGTGTTTTTATTCATTTTCGTACTGGCAAAGGCATAAAAATACTGGTAATGCTGGTTAAAAAACCGTGCAGGTGGCAAACATTCCCATATCAGGAGTTCTGGCATTTGGGCCACTTTATTTCACTTCGCCAGCCCCGCCAAAATGTAGTACTTCTAGTTTTCACCAATGTTTGTGGAGCTTTAAAATACATAATTTATCAAACATCTCTAAAAAAATTAGCCCTGTGAGACTAGCCAAATGCTGTTTCGTGAACGGGCGTGATCCAGGAATTTGGCCCACTTTTTTGGGAGTGCCTGGGCCGAATTGTGATCCCAATCCGACCCTGAGCACACCCGTCAGGCATGTACAAAGGTTAACGCAGCAGGACCAACAGTTCCGAGAGGAAGTCCTAATTTTGGAGTTACATTTCACAGTTTTTATATATTTGTTATCCTTCCTTCTGAGACATGCCTTTCAACGATATTGAATACGTGCCTGCTGTAACCCACAACGGGCCCCTCGCGATGATTTGCTGTTGAAAGGTGTGCCAGCATAGGAATGCATACCTTTTAACCGGAAATCCAAGGGCATAACCCGAGTGAGGTCACAACACACTCCAGGTGTCCACGTGCCTGAAGATGGAGCAGGTGAGGGCGAGGCTACGACACATCGGAACCAACCGTGGATAAAGGTAGGGTTCTTGAGAAGTATTTTTAGACTCGCCCACTCCCTCCCCTCCCGATGATACCGTCCCTTCAGCCCTGTTTACGCGCGCAGCCCGGCGGCTTTGAACACCTGGGGAGGGAGCGCTCAGCAGGTCACAATGATCACCCATTCCCAGGCACGCCCTCCAGCCCTGGGGCTGCACGTGCAGCCGAGCGTGCGCAGTAAGGCCCATCCCGGGCACTCCTGGAGGCTGCCCTGGGAGCCGCCCTGACACCAATCCGGGGCCATGTTGCTTGTTTAGTAAATGTGTGAACCTGCACCTCCTGCCAGCACCGAGCTAGCCCCTGAAACGTGAGAGCTGAGGGCCCCTGCTGCTCTGATGGGCCCGAGCAAGTCAGGGAATGCAGAGGCTGCAACGGGCATACCTAAAGATGCGCCAGCCAAAAGTGGTGCTTCTAAAGCTCAAGAGGAAAGCACCTTAATAGGGATTTATGACGCGGAGTTTGTAGAAAGTAGAAAAACGTGAAATGCAACGTTTGTGTGTATGTGTGTGTGTGTATGTGTGTGTATGAGTGTCTGTGTGCGTTGTTGGGTTTTTTTTTGCATTGGTGGTTCCACAATTAAGTTCTGAAAGAGCTGGATTATGCTCCACTCTGCTGATATCTCAACAATAAAAAAAATCCCTCTTTTACTGCTGCACCCAAGCAATCTGGATTTATGGAGCATCTTTGGTTTGTCAATTCTTGTGTAGTTCTGCATTGGCCCTTCTTAAGCAGTATCACGGATGCAGCCCAGCCAGCAGTGCTTAATGTGTAAAACAATAAGTGCTGGGGTCCATAGCTTTGATCAGAAGCCCGCGGCCGACGCTATCGAATGTCGGGTGGCAAATGCCAAAGCTGGTAGTCTTGATCCCAGCTGACGCCTTTTTAATCCGCCACCAGACACTATCTGTACTTTATCACATACTTTTAGGTTCTTTTGAGTTCCAGCTTTCTGTTTTTTTTTTTTTACTGTTTTCCAGTTTTCTTCTTCCTCCTTCTTTCTCCCATTTGCATTTTTCACTTTCTTGATCTGGGTTAAAGTCTGAAAAACTCCCAAAAAAGAGTGCCAGTGGGCCCCACCAGCAACCACCAGCTCAAATTAAGCTCCGCCAGCCTGTGACTAATAAAGGACATCAATCAATCAATCAATCAATCAGTGACACTTATAGAGCGCGCTACATACCCGTAGGGTCTCAAGGCGCTGGGGGGGGGGGGGGGGGGTGCCGCTACTGCTCGAACAGCCAGGTCTTCAGCTTCTTCCTGAAGGAGAGGTGGTCTTGGGTCAGGCGCAGGTCGGTCGGGAGGGAGTTCCAGGTCTTGGCGGCCAGGTAGGAGAAGGACCTTCCTCCTGTAGTCGCTCTTCGGATGCGGGGGACGGCGGCGAGGGCGTGGTTGGCTGATCGGAGGTGGCGTTTGGGAGCGTAGAAGTTGATCCGGCTGTTGAGGTAGCTCGGGCCTTGGTCGTGTAGGGCTTTGTGTGCGTGGGTAAGGAGGCGGACGGTGATTCTTTTGTTGACGGGGAGCCAGTGAAGGTCTCTCAGATGTCCGGTGATGTGGCTGGTTCGTGGGATGTCGAGGATGAGTCTGGCTGAGGCGTTCTGGATCCGCTGGAGTCTCTTCTGGAGCTTGGCGGTGGTACCGGCATAGAGGGCGTTGCCGTAGTCCAGTCGGCTGGTGACGAGGGCCTGGGTGACGGTCTTCCTGGTCTCGGTGGGGATCCACCGGAAGATCTTCCGTAGCATGCGTAGGATGTTGAAGCACGCCGAGGAGACGTTGTTGACTTGCCTGGTCATGGAGAGGTGAGGTTCCGTGACAATTGTAAGTGGTGTTTTCGACTCACACGAATATGGTCGAGTCTAGTATCTATGAACCGCAAATGACGAGTTTAGCAAGTGTGCGCAGTTTCGCTGTGCTAACTTAAACCGTTCGTTTGTTATGTGGGTTTGTCATCTGTACCCACGGGTTCCATCTTAGATACGGCATCCATTTTGTCTCTTGCCCTCAAGTAGCCAGCGAACGGACGCTGTCCGCTTCGCGACCCTGGGACTCCCAAGATATTTGCGGAAGACACATGTTCTTTGAAAGTGTCTTTATGACGAGGGGGATGCTACTGTAAGGCAGATGGCGCCGCTCGAGGCTCATCTTGCCGCACGGGCTTATTGTCTCAGCCGTGCATCTCATTAGGCACGTCCCTTTGATGCCTGTATCTCGTGCTTCTCGACACTCCCCTTTTACACCCTTTCCGATCTCCCCACTGTTTCCGTCTTCCTTTGCACCTGTCTTCGTTCCTATTTCGATCTACTTTACTGCTGATTGGAATTTGCTAATGGTGGGAAGATGGGTTTTTACAGTTGGGAACCGCCAAATGTTTCCGCACTTATGTTCCGGATCTTGTGTGTTTCAAAGTGATCTAAGCGACCCCTCTGAGAGCGACTTGTGGGAACCAGGTTGTAAACTATTGTGTATCATGTTATCCTATGGGTAGAAACTGTATAAAAGGAGCGATCCACAAATACAATTTGAAGCAGTCTCCCCGAACTACACTCGATGTACTTCTTGTGACTTCTGTGTTCCCTGCAGTAAATAAACCTTGACTCTTTGACGCCGAAGGAAGTGTCCCGTGTCTCTGTGATTTGTACGCCGGAGCAGGTTACCCACGAAGGTTTCAGGTGTTGTGCCCTGGCACCGCTGGGTCCAAAGAACCCAGTCCTTCAGTTGGCGCCCAACATGGGGCTGCATCAGTGGTACCGGTCCAAGCCTGACGATCGTGAGGAACTTCGTGTGAAATCTCCGAGGGAAGGTGCACCCCGCTTCATCGATCCTGTTGTCGAAATAAGTGGCCCGAAGACTTTTCCCGCGAAGATTCCCGCCTCCTAACGGCTGCGACGGACTGCTGCCCTGACTGTAGACCTGTTTTGGCGCCTGGCGTAGACCTTGGTATAGCGAGACGATTGACGGGCCTTCCTGAGGACGCCATTGATCTTTGAGTTAAGTATTTGTGGGTCGCTCCCAGAGTTCTTGGTTGTAGACACTTTAGCGAGTGTCTTTGTTGTAAACACTTTAGCGAGTGTTTTTGTTGTAGACACTTTAGCGGGTGTCTTTGTTGTACACGCTGTGTGAGTGTTTTTGTCGGTGACACTTTGCTAGCGTACTTTGTTGTTGTTGTATTTGTTTGACGACTGCAGCCGCCAAAGACCGAGGGTTTTGTTCTTGCTGGGACTTGGTAAATCCCGTAACCCTTGAAGTTTGTGAAACTCGGCTAGTGTGCAAGATGCCTGGTCGCAGTACTTTGTTCAGTTGCTTTAGACCTTGTGGTGCGGATTCCCTGCTGGAGGACTCGTGTCCGATACCTCCGGTTGGAACTCCTACATATGACTTATATAGCAAACATGGGCTAGGCCCGATTGCTTTTAACGATTATTGGATCAAATATACAAAGAAAGACGGCGATCTTCGTTGGCCACCTCACGGTAGCTTCGAAGCGTCGATCTTAGATAATTTGGAAATAAAGTTGTTCGAACGCAAATCTAGGCCGGCCATGTTTGATGCCTTTCGGTTCTGGCGCAAAGAAGCCCGACAGAAAGAGATCAGACAAAATAAACGTAGTCAGCGAGATACTGTTGCTACTATAGTGAAGAAAGCTGAGCAGTTTCAGCGTGATAAGGAGGATAAGGATAAGGAAGTGTTTGAGAGATTACAGCGTATGTCCATAGACAAATGCTATCCTGTTTTGCCTACGGAGTCGGATAAGAAGGAAGAGGCAGTTGAGGATTCTTTAATGTCCTATCTTATGAAGTCGCCACCTCCGTACGTACAGGGTACCGCACCTCCTGTGGTCCCTGCCGTACCTGTTCCACCAGTTCCTCAACCTGCACTTGCTCTTCCGACTGTTCCTGCTCCTTTGCCTCTTTCTATTCCTACTGCTCCTCCGCTTCCACATACTCCTGTTCCCGCTACTGCTCACGCTACTGCTCCTGTGTTGTTAACCCCTGTCGTTGCTAACGTCTCTACTCCTTCTCTTGTTAGTCCTGTGTCTTACTCTTCTCCCTCTACTCGTAATCGTGATTCTCCCCTTGCGACAAACTTCTTTCAGTCGCTCGGACCTGTTTTTGGGTCTGCAGGTTCTGATGGTCCACAGAGACGTAGCCAGCTTCCTGGTAATAGAGAACGTGTTGCGCTATACAATATGGCGATGGGTTGGATGATAAACCCTGTTAGAAATCCACCTCGTGTTGTCCTCGAAACGTTTGATCAATTCAACATACCTACTCAGAGATATGTGTTTGATGAAATGTGCAAGTTCTTACATGATCAGATAGCGGACAATGCGCCTGACGAGGTGCTGACCGCCCTGTCTGAACTCCGGCTTCAGTTCGCAACTGGACTGATAGTCGACACTAATGTCCGACGTGCTATTGAACGGTTGCTATCTCTTCGTCCCGCTCCTATTCCTCATGCATTGTTCGTTGAGGACATTGAACAACGAGATGGGTCTGGCCAATATCCTATGCGAGAAGTTCCGCCAGTTTGGGTACCCGCTGATAATACTAATGCTAATGCTCCAATACCAGCACATTTCCAGAGAGTGTAGATACACCTCCCTTGGAAACGATCGGAAGTGCTTCAGGTGAAACAAACTTTGCCTGATCCTCGCAAAAATCCTGCGGGGTATTACAAAGAATTATCGCAGCTCGTAGACGCTACGATAATGAATCTGGCCGATATCGACATGTTGTTTGGCAATGTCGTACCGCAACCGGTATGGGCCAAGATTCGTCACCAAGATCACGCGAATGAATTAGGTGGTGATTGGGCTGCCATTACAGCGGCAGACGCTGGACAAGTGGCTGCTACTAAACCCGATCAGTTGATTGAACTTCTTCCCCAGCGAATCATTACGTTAATGAAAACGCTTATGCCAGCTATGAGGGTAAATTGGGACAAGTTGTCAGCCTGTAAGCAGAAGAAAGATGAGAGTGTTTCAGACTTCTTTACGAGGTTCGAGGAAACATTCGTCGATCATAGTGGGCAGGATATGGGTACTGAGGGTGGACAGAGGTTGTTTGTGGATAAATTTGTATCGAACTTATTGCCCGACTTGTGCAATAAGTTGAAAAATTCAGAAAGTTCATGGGCCGTTTCTACCTCAGCTCAGATTCTGGCTACGGCACAATATTACGAAAATAGAGAAAAAGAGGAAAATGACCGTGCCGATAAAAAGACGAAAGAGCTGAAAACTAAAGTGTTGTTACAACAAGCATATCCGCCGCGTTCTAATCAGAATGCGCCTCAGCAGAATAGATCGCAGTCGCAATCGAATCGATCGCAGCCGCGTAATGATTCATCTTTTCAGAGATCTTCGTTGGGGTACAATCAATGTGCTTATTGTAGACAGGAGGGACACATTAAATTTGATTGTCCTGCTTTAAATGACCGTAGTGGTGGTAATTCGTCTAGAGGAGGTCGTGGTGGTTCACAGAACGCATCACGTGGTAGAGGTCGTGGTGCTCAGAACGACCGTTCTGATAACTCGTCAAATTCTAATAATTGTTTCGACCAACGTGGATCATCGCAAGGACGATCTGCGCAGTACAATGTAGACGATTATTACGTCGATCAGGGAACTGACGATAGTAATTACTAGGACAGCCAAAGACAAGGAGAGGGAGTGGTATCAGTTCCGGTTGATCAGAGAGGGCCTTACGTCGCAGTTGCTACATCGGGCGTCGTTGAGCCTTTTCTGTTGGACACTGGTGCAGCGAAAAGTTCTATCATGCATTCGAAACTCCCTGGCGCACCTTTGTCTGGCTTAACAAATGTATCCGTTGGATTCTCTGGCGCCCCCGTTAGCAATCCAGTTTCGCGCCCTTTGCCCCTTAAAATTGGGCCACGTGAGCTCGAAGCTCCATTGATTTTGTCTATTGGTTGTGGTGAAAATCTTTTGGGTCTGGATTTGCTTAAACGCTTGTATGCGACTTTGTATTGTTCTCCTGCGGGTATAAAGCTTACGTTAGGAGAGAGGGTAGTCTCTCCCATGTACTTGTCCCTCGATAAGCTTCCACCGGAATTGAGTTCTCTTCCTGCATCTTTGTGGGCGACGGGTCCAAACGACGTGGGCCTACTTGATATCTCCCCTTATGTTGTTCAGTTGAAATCGAATGTGCGATTGCCACGTATTCCCCAATATCGTATCTCCCTGGATGGTGAACGAGCTTTGTTAGCGATCATCTATGATTTGATCGAGAAAGATGTCATTGAAGAAACTCGGGGAAACGTGTGCAATAGTCCTGTACTGCCCATTCTTAAACGTACTGATCCTACCAAACCGCCTGTTTATCGTTTTGTTATCGATTTACGGGAGGTGAATCAAATTGTGGTTCCTCAATTCCCTGTTGTGCCTGACATTACGGCGCTACTGACTCTGATTCCAGCTACAGCTTCATGGTTTTCGGTGATTGATTTGAAAAATGCGTTTTTCAGCATCCCGATTGCCGAAGAGAGCAGGGACCTTTTCGGTTTCTCTCTTGGTGGACGTAGCTTCCGGTTCAAACGCGCTCCTCAGGGCTACTGTGAAAGTCCATCGATTTACAGTCAAGCTTTGAAGGGTCAACTAGATGCGTTTAGGTTGCCGGTTGGTGCGGCTTTAATCCAATACGTCGACGACTTATTGGTGGCTGCTGATACTCAGGACATTTGCAAACTTGCTACAGTGTCGTTGCTGCAACATCTCTGTGAGTTAAATCACAAGGTGTCACCTTCTAAACTCCAATATTGTTGTCAAGAAGTAACCTATCTAGGTCACTTATTGTCAAAGGAGGGAAGGAGATTGACCCCAGAGAGAATTGCAGCGATTGCGCGCATGGCTGTGCCACAAACCCAAAGAGATGTGCGTGCCTTTCTAGGTATCACATCGTACTGCAGGCAGTGGATTCCTAATTTTTCATTGCTAGCGAAACCATTGGTGGCTCTTACGTGCAAGGATGTTTCGACTCCTTTACCATGGACGGAAGAATGTCAGAAACGTTTTTCTGAATTACGTGATTCATTGTGTTCGGCCCCTGTGTTAGGTACCCCTGATTACAGCAAGCCGTTCACGTTATATGTTCACGAGAGGGAAGGTTGTGCTTTAAGCGTCTTAACGCAACCTTTTGGTGGTAAGCAACGTCCATGTGCATATTTTTCCTCGACCTTAGACCCAGTAGCTAGAGCATTGCCGAGTTGTTTGAGAGCAACTGCGGCAGCTGCGGTCTCCATCCGACAATCAGCAGGATTGGTCATGGATAATATGCTTACGGTGATGGTTCCGCATGCAGTCGATACTCTTTTGAATCGAACGAAAACTCAGCACTTGACGAGTGCGAGGTTATCTGGGTACGAATTGACGCTCTTGGCAAGCCACATTCAGATAAAACGTTGTAATGTCCTAAATCCGGCAACTTTGTTACCAATTAGTGCAGAGTCAGATGCAGTAACAGAACATGACTGTTACTTGCGTACAGAGGAGGAAACAAAAGGTCGTGTGGACCTTAAAAACACCCCATTGGAAGACCCGGATGGCACCCTGTATGTGGATGGGTCATGTTTTAAATTGCCGAATGGTGATGTGACTACTGCTTATGCTGTGGTGACATTGAATACTGTTGTTGAGACTGCGAGATTGAATCAGAATTCTGCCCAAGCTGCAGAGCTGATCGCTCTTACTAGAGCATGTGTATTAGCAAAAGGTAAACGTGTGAATGTGTACACCGATAGTCAGTATGCTTTCGGTGTAGCGCATAGTTTCGGACGATTGTGGCGAGAACGTGGTTTCTTGACGTCACATGGCACGAAAATACAGCATGGCCAGCTTGTGAACGATCTTTTGGATGCATTGACTTTGCCTGCTCAAGTTGCAATTGTTAAATGTAGTGCGCATCGTAAAGTGACGGATGATGTTGGTCGTGGTAATGCGTTTGCAGATGAGATTGCTAAGGAGACTGCCCGGAACCTTAGCACTCGAATGTATGTGACGAATTCGGTTAGGTGGCCTACAGAATCAAGTATGTGTGAGAATACTATAGAGAGTGTGAAAGCAATTCAGAATGAGGCCACCGACACTGAAAAGATGAAGTGGAAAGAAAGTACGGGAAGGTTGGATGTGAATGGTTGCTGGATTGATTTGTCAGATCAGAAAAGATGGATGTTGCCTGATGCGTATGTACTGGCCGTTGTGCAAATGGCACATGGGTTAGCACATATTAGCGCGAAAGGTATTTGCAAGTTGTTGGCTGATGTGTGGAAGAATGATGGAATTACTAAGTGTGCTGAACGTTTGGTGAAGAATTGTATGGTGTGTATAATGTACAATCCTGGCAAAGGAACCCCAACTCCCCCTGGCAGTTTTGCTCCTCCTTCGTATCCCTTTGAGGTGATCCAATTGGACTTCATCCATATGGAGCGATGCAATAACCTGAAATACGTTTTGGTTGTGGTTTGCGCATTCTCCCGATGGATCGAGGCCTATCCCCTCAAAGATAATACTGCCTTGTCTACTGCGAAAATCCTACTGAAGGAATACTTTCCTCGGTATGGAATGCCTAGAGTCGTGTGGTCAGATAACGGAAGTGAGTTTGTTGGAAGTGTGATGAGGAGTGTGTGTAAGGGCCTTGGAATTAATCAGAAATTCCATAGCGCCAATCATCCCCAGTCAGCTGGATTGGTTGAAGGGTACAATGGCACCCTTAAACTAAAATTAGCGAAGATCCAGGCTACGACTGGACTTTCGTGGCCTGACGCTTTGCCTCTAGCATTACTGTCAACTAGGGCGACTGTACACTCCCGAATAGGGCTTAGTCCCTATGAAATAGTGTTCGGCCGTCCTGCGAATGTGTGGGGGGTTCCTAGGCCAGGTATATTCGTTGATCTTGAGTACCCGATGTTGATTGACTACTTACATGACTTGACTGCTAAACTGAGGTTAATTCATCAACAGGTTTACGACGCCTTGCCGACGCAGACGGAGGGTCCAGGCCACCAGCTCCAGCCTGGTGATTGGGTTGTCACCCGAAATTTTTCGCGCAAGAAGAATCTGGACCCCCGCTTTGTTGGACCTCACCAGGTGCTTTTGGCCACGAGGACTGCCGTTCGTCTTGAGGGACGGAAGAACTGGGTACATGCTACCCATTGTAAGCGAGTCCCTATTCCTTTGCCGGCAGACCCGTGGGTGAGGAAAGGCATTGCGTCAACAGAAGCAGAGACATTGCCGGCGTTTGTACCTTTTAGTGACGCACAACTTGTTGGTGAACACTCAGCGCAGCAGAAAGCCATTGTTGGAACATTGTCAGCAAGAGACTCAAGACCAGACCAACGAACTGATCAGCAGGACGCTGTCTCTTCGACAGATCCTTTGTTTGACGAGCAGACACGTCCCGGGAAACATCGATATTCTTTGCGTTCTCATACTAAGGACAAATAAATTTTTTCTTGCTTTGCTGAAACTGATAACTGCAATATCTTCGTTTCCCCTGATCAACTGTGAACAATTCGTATCACTGAAAATTGTTTTGTACATATATCAAGATTTTTTTCTTGTATCTTTTTCCTTCCACAGCTGAATTATTTGTGCTAAATAAAATACATATTGTGTATTGAGGGCCGTAGGGCCGCGCGCGTACTTCCTTCTGGACAGTAGGTCTTGACGCTAGGTTAAAGGCCGTCGGTTCCTAGGAACTCCTGGGAATTGACTATTGCTGCACAGAACGAAGTGCGTCAAGAAACGTTGCGGACGGTCGTAGGGAAATGGCATTTTTGAAGCTGAACGATTTGGAAGGAACGCAGGCGTATAGAGTCAAACTGCAGAAACTTAGTCGTACTAAATGTTTTGTATTCCAATTGTTTGTACTGTTTTTAACTGCTTCTGCATTTTTGGCGGGTGGGGTGTATTACACTATGTCTCACTTCTTACTTCCTACCCCTACTCCTACTCCTTACCCTAACATTACTTCTACTGTTTCTCCTCATTCCTTTCATATGTTACCAGAACACGAACAGGCTAGACGTGTAGAATTCCGCAACAATTCCTTTATCCAGCTCCTCCATCAGCATCAGTTAGTGGTTAACACTACTAATTGTTGGGTGTGTGGGTTGATGCCACATACTACGGGTAAGGGAATTCCATATCTGGTGTTACCGTATAGTTCCCAAGGGTCAGCTCGAGCATACCAAACAATGCTTCGAAGCGCACTAGGTTTCCACCCCTCTCCAGAACGTTCCCCCAAACCGGGTCCTACCTCATGGCAGTGGGTGGTATCGATGATAATACAGGATTTGGAAGATGAGATCCATGATGCTTATCTCATCCCTAAGGCAGAGGTACAAGCCTATAGGGCACCGAATAGAGGGGAATATAGTACGTTCACTAATGAAAAGCAGCTTAAAAGCTCGTCTCCAATATGGGTCGTACCCCACACTGGTAATCTTTGTCTTGTGGGTCGTGGCTCGCAAGCCTCACTTGGAGTAAGTGCTTGCACTGAAAGTTACGTTCTGTCAATGTCCCCGATCCCTGTGCTTCTGGCTGCCAAGGGTACGTACTTCATCTGTCATGATCGTGCATACACATGGTTGCCCGCAGACTTCATGGGCTCATGTTTTGTTGCAAATCTGTTGCCTCCGACGTTCACTGTAGATGCCGATTACCACAAGACTAGAGTTGTACGAGGCGTAATTAGTGAAGAGGATACTGCCGGTCAAGAGGCAGGAGACTTTTTCAAGGGTTTCCTCCCGTTTTGGGGACCTATGGTTAATAGTAGGAACCTGAGACATTTGACTCGAGTGGTAGAATCGACAGCTAACATTACTGCCAGTGCCCTTGGTAATATCACCACAGAACTTCAGGCGGAGAGACTTATGACATTACAAAACCGTATGGTTTTAGATGTTGTCTTAGCAGATCGCGGTGGGGTATGTAAAGTGATCCATTCGAGCTGTTGCATTTTCATTCCAGATAATGCTCCTACTGTCTATCAAGCCATCTCGAAGTTGCACAAGATCTCCGAATCCATACACGTGGATATAGGGGATTGGACGCTACTTGGTTGGTTTTGGGGCCTGGTGTCGACTTGGGGTTGGAAGATTCTGACGATCATCGGGGTTGTGGTAGTGTTTCTGTTCACGTGTTGCCTTTGTGTGCAGTGTGGTCCTGCCTTATGTGGCCTCTGTGCTACAACGTGTATGAGACAACCATCTGTTACCAAGGGGACTCGGTTGGACAGAGCAATGCTACAACGACATCTTGATGGTCTGATGAATATCGAGTATGATTCCGACTAGTGCTTGCCTACATGAGGGCAAAAGGAGCGTCTGAGGTTCCGTGACAATTGTAAGTGGTGTTTTCGACTCACACGAATATGGTCGAGTCTAGTATCTATGAACCGCAAATGACGAGTTTAGCAAGTGTGCGCAGTTTCGCTGTGCTAACTTAAACCGTTCGTTTGTTATGTGGGTTTGTCATCTGTACCCACGGGTTCCATCTTAGATACGGCATCCATTTTGTCTCTTGCCCTCAAGTAGCCAGCGAACGGACGCTGTCCGCTTCGCGACCCTGGGACTCCCAAGATATTTGCGGAAGACACATGTTCTTTGAAAGTGTCTTTATGACGAGGGGGATGCTACTGTAAGGCAGATGGCGCCGCTCGAGGCTCATCTTGCCGCACGGGCTTATTGTCTCAGCCGTGCATCTCATTAGGCACGTCCCTTTGATGCCTGTATCTCGTGCTTCTCGACACTCCCCTTTTACACCCTTTCCGATCTCCCCACTGTTTCCGTCTTCCTTTGCACCTGTCTTCGTTCCTATTTCGATCTACTTTACTGCTGATTGGAATTTGCTAATGGTGGGAAGATGGGTTTTTACAGTTGGGAACCGCCAAATGTTTCCGCACTTATGTTCCGGATCTTGTGTGTTTCAAAGTGATCTAAGCGACCCCTCTGAGAGCGACTTGTGGGAACCAGGTTGTAAACTATTGTGTATCATGTTATCCTATGGGTAGAAACTGTATAAAAGGAGCGATCCACAAATACAATTTGAAGCAGTCTCCCCGAACTACACTCGATGTACTTCTTGTGACTTCTGTGTTCCCTGCAGTAAATAAACCTTG
Organism: Lissotriton vulgaris; assembly: GCF_964263255.1. Classification (NCBI taxonomy): domain Eukaryota; kingdom Metazoa; phylum Chordata; class Amphibia; order Caudata; family Salamandridae; genus Lissotriton; species Lissotriton vulgaris. The sequence continues at coordinate 1,059,953,637 of NC_141699.1, forward strand.
ACTCTTTGACGCCGAAGGAAGTGTCCCGTGTCTCTGTGATTTGTACGCCGGAGCAGGTTACCCACGAAGGTTTCAGGTGTTGTGCCCTGGCACCGCTGGGTCCAAAGAACCCAGTCCTTCAGAGGGAGGAGTCCAGGATGAATCCCAGGTTGCGTGCATGGTCTGTCGGTTTGGGTGCGGTGCCCAGGGCGGGAGGCCACCAGGAGTCGTCCCAGGCGGAGGGGGAAGAGCCCAGGATGAGGACCTCCGTCTTGTCAGAGTTCAGTTTCAGGCGGCTGGTCGTCATCCACTCGGCTACCTCTTTCATCCCTTCGTGCAGGTTGGCTCTGGCGAAGGCAGGGTCGTTGGTCAGGGAGAGGATCAGCTGGGTGTCGTCGGCGTAGGAGATTATGCTGAGGTTGTGTTTGCGTACGATGGCCGCGAGGGGGCTCATGTAGACGTTGAAGAGGGTGGGGCTCAGAGATGATCCTTGAGGGACGCCGCAGATGACTTCGGAGGCCTCTGACTTGTACGGTGGTAGGCGGACTCTCTGTGTTCTTCCGTCGAGGAAGGAGATGATCCATTCCAGCGCTTTGTCCTGGATTCCGATGTTGCTGAGGCGCTTTACTAGGGTGCGGTGGCAGACCGTGTCGAATGCCGCGGAGAGGTCTAGGAGGATGAGGGCCGCTGTTTCTCCATTGTCCATCAGGGCTCGGATGTCATCGGTGGCGGCAATGAGGGCGGTCTCGGTGCTGTGGTTGGCTCGGAAGCCGGACTGTGAGGGGTCGAGGGATCCGTTCGTCTCGAGGAAGGCGGCCATCTGCTTGTTGACGGTCTTCTCGATGACTTTGGCTGGAAACGGGAGGAGCGAGATGGGGCGGTAGTTCTTGATTTCGGTGGGGTCCGCTGTTGGTTTCTTGAGCAGGGCGCTGAGTTCGGCGTGTTTCCAGCTCTCAGGGAAGGTGGCGGTGTCGAATGATGTGTTGCTGATGTCTCGCAGGTGGGGTGCGATGACAGCGTCGGCCTTGTTGAAGACGTGGTGAGGGCAGGGGTCGGTCGGTGATCCGGAGTGAATGGAGTTCATCGTGCGGATGGTGTCTTCGGTGCTGATCGGGGTCCAGGCGTGAAGGGTGGTGGTGGGGGGTGGTTGTTCGGTCATGGTGTGCGTTGGTTGGTTGTTGAAGCTGTTGTGTATGTCCGCGATCTTGTTGTGGAAGTATGAAGCGAGGGAATTGCAGAGGTCTTGCGATGGGGTGATGTCGTTGTTTCCTGCGCTGGGGTTGGAAAGCTCTTTCACGATGTTGAAGAGTTCCTTGCAGTTTTGTGCGTTGTTGTCCAACCGTTCCTTGAATGCTGTTTTCTTGGCGGCGCGGATCAGCTGGTGGTGCTTCCGGGTGGCAAGCTTGAAGGAGGTCCTGTTGTCCGGTGTGGGTTCCCTTCTCCAGACTTTCTCGAGGGCTCGGCAGTTCTTCTTGGAGCTCTTGAGTTCGTCGGTGAACCACGGGGCTTTCTTGCTTCCGGGTCTGCTGGGCGGGGTCCTCAGCGGGGCGAGCTCGTCCGCGCAGATGCTGATCCACTTCGTGAGGTTGTCGGCGGCCTGGCTGGGGTTCGCTGAGCTGGCAGGAGGGTGCTGGCTCAGGGAGGTGGCGAGCTGGTCTGCTGTGATCTTGTTCCAGCTTCTGCGGGCGGCCTGTTGCTGGTGGTGGTGGGACGTCGTTCTCTTGAAGGTGAAGTGGACGCAGCTGTGGTCCGTCCATTGGAGCTCTGTGGCGTGGCTGAAGTCGATGTCTGTGCTGGAAGAGAAGACTGCGTCGAGTGTGTGTCCGGCGAGGTGGGTGGGGGTGGACACCAGTTGCTTGAGTCCCAGGTTGGCGAGGTTGTCCAGCAGGGTGGTGGTGTTGCGGTCGTTGTTGTTCTCCAGGTGGAAGTTGAGGTCCCCCAGGAGGATGTAGTCAGCGGAGGGGAGGGCATGCGGGCTGACGAAGTCGGCGATGTCCTCGCTGAATTGTGTGCGTGGTCCAGGGGGTCGGTAGATCAGGGTGCCTCTGAGGGTAGTGTTCGGGGTGGTGTGGATCTGGAAATGCAGGTGTTCGGCGGTGGTCAGGGTGTTGTCGGTGCTGGTCGTGAGACGGATGGTGTTCTTGTGGATGATGGCGATGCCTCCTCCCATCTGGTTGGCGTTGCGGTCCCTCCGGACGATCTTGTAGCCCTCTGGGATAGCGATGGCGATGTCGGGAGCTGAAGAGGCGTTCATCCAGGTCTCCGTGAGGAAGGCAACGTCAGGGGCTGTGGCGTCTAGGAGGTTCCAGAGTTCGATGGCATGTCAGTGGACGGAGCGGGTGTTGAGCAGGATGCACTTGAGGTGGGTGCTTCTGGTGTTCGACTTGGCGGGTGCTGGTGCGAGGCAGGTCCGGATGCAGGTGAATTTGCAGGCGTGGCAGCTGAAAGGTCCGTGGGTGCGTCGTGGTGTGGCTTGATGGCATTCTGGGAGTCGGCCGGAGTTGAGAGCGATGAGGGTGGCGGCGGAGTACGTCAGGCGGGTCGGTCGGGGTCTTCGGGGGCCAGGGGTCCTGGCGCTGGTCGCGATCCGGTCGCGGACGGGCGCAGACGGGCTTACCTTTGGCGCGCCTTCGGCGCACAAACGGCGCGCCCGCTGCGCATGACCGCTGCGCGTGACCGCTGCGCGTTCGCACGGTCGCCATATAAAGGCGAAGTGCGCGGGTGGGCGGAGCAGCTGGGAGGCGGGAGCGGGGAGGGAACAGAAGGAAAAAAGGGGCGGGGTCTGCGGTGGTGGCGGGAAGCAGGGAGCGGGGAGGGAAGACGGAGGGCGGCGAGGTAGGCGGGCAAGCAGGAAGGACGCAAGCTAAGAAATAAACAAACAGGCACTAATGGGAGACAAAACAAAGAAAAAACGCTAACACGGGCAAGAATACAGTTGGACAAGCACAAATGTCGGACAAAACAAAAACAAAACAAACGGCAACGGAGTCAGCCGGCGGCGAGGCAGGCAGCGCGGCAGGGACAAGGCTGAGGGGCACACGCAGCAGCTGGTGGCCGTGCGGCGCGGGGGTGTCCCACAAGTGGGTCACACTTACCTGTGTCGCACGGTCGCCATATAAAGGCCAAGTGCGCGGGTGGGCGGAGCAGCTGGGAGGCGGGAGCGGGGAGGGAACAGAAGGAAAAAAGGGGCGGGGTCTGCGGTGGTGGCGGGAAGCGGGGAGCGGGGAGGGAAGACGGAGGGCGGCGAGGTAGGCGGGCAAGCAGGAAGGACGCAAGCTAAGAAATAAACAAACAGGCACTAATGGGAGACAAAACAAAGAAAAAACGCTAACACGGGCAAGAATACAGTTGGACAAGCACAAATGTCGGACAAAACAAAAACAAAACAAACGGCAACGGAGTCAGCCGGCGGCGAGGCAGGCAGCGCGGCAGGGACAAGGCTGAGGGGCACACGCAGCAGCTGGTGGCCGTGCGGCGCGGGGGTGTCCCACAAGTGGGTCACCATTGCTGCTTTTCTTCTCCTCCATAATTATTTATCGCTTTATTACCTTTTTCTATATTCTATCTAAAATATCTATCTAAAGGAAGTGATCACTGTTCTTGTTTTCTTTTCCTCATCTCAATTTCAGCATACAGAGCATGTGAAGTTATTCCAAGATCTCTCGACTTCCTTCGATACTGTGGAACACTGCTCCCCCAGCCCACAAAGCACACCCTAAAGTGTCAAATGAGATTCACAGGAATTATCCTTCACTGATTCTCCTCGGACCTATCCAACTTTGACCAGTTCCTACACATGGCCACCTCCAGGCACCAGAACATCAAGCTCACTTGAAGAGTTTCCAAGCGAGCCATCTAGACCCCTATCATCTTCAACCTCTACATGGAGCTTCACGGGGCTCTCAACACCGATCACTTAAAAATTCACCAATTCTCTGATGACACACAATTGTATTTCAAGGCCTCCTCTGGTCCAGATATGCAGTGCCTCAAACATTGCTTGTACCTCATATACACATATTCATCTTAACCCCGCCAAAATAGAATTCCTGCTGTGACCCATTAACCCCTTTACTGCGGGGCAGATTCCCCTGCTGTGCTGGGGGGCGCACGCGCACAGCGCCCCGGTGCTCAGCCACGGTTCTCGTGTGCTCATGACGAGCTGGGCTCCTCATGACCACGCCCGTTCCTTAGAACGCCCAGCACAGTAGGGGAATTAGCCCCGTGTGTGAGCGTTCTAACGGTTATGAAGAGCTGAGCTTGTCATGAGCACACGGGACCCGTGGCTCATGACGAGCTGAGCTCGTCATGAGCATGGGATGGGTTAACAAGTCAACAACTAGTGTAAACTTTGCTCAACACTTCCAAGTCTCTTGGATTCATCCTAGACCCCGATATCACACTCAAGCAACACGTTGCCAAGAAAACAAATACAGAGAGAAAATACATAAAAGTGCCACACAAAAAAAACAGGTCGTGAACTTTATAATTGCATCAGGAACAACATAAACACATCAGCATCACAATCACATGACATACACCATGTTATACAGGTGTAAATGAATACGCAACTAGAGGCTAGATGTACGTATAACTGGTCGCAAAATACTGGTTTTCAATTTGCAACTAGTATTTTTGCAGCCAGCATGGTAATTTGCAAAGCAACCTAAGTAGTGATAGGTCAGTTTGGAAATTACTGATTCGAACTGGGCCGCAATTTAACCTACCTCATGAATATTAATAAGGTGGCTCACAAATTGTGAACCAATAGGAATGGAAGCCATCACAGGGGTTGTGGCCTGCTGAGGTCAGCAGACCACCATGTATGTGACTGCCCCATCCAAATACCAAATTGGTATTTGGTCGCAAACTCAAATTTCTCTTTGGATTGGGGTTAAAAATCCTTTTTGCGTTTGCAAATGACCCAATTTTGCAAATCGGGCCGCGTGAGTCTGCAAAAAAGCTGGCCCTAGTTTATTCAAAAAATTTTAACTTGACCAATCACAACTTTCATGTAATGTTTTGTTAAATGTTATTTTTTTTTAAAGGGAACATGGTTTTCAGTAGCCTCAGCCGGCCACTTTAAGCTGGTCAATAAAATTCAATTACCATGAAAGTCAAATTGAATTGAAATGGTTCTGCAGATTCTGAATGTCTTGAAATACTGCCCATATTTTTATGTTTAGGTCAACAAAAAATTAACTCTCAGCACTGTGGTTCCTGCAGCATGTGCATATCTTGATCTGGGTGTCACCATTATTGGTTCTAGAATTTTTTTAAAGTTTTATATGAATATGTGAAATAATAATACACTCTACAGATGTCCCTGTTTCATGGATTCACAGGATTTAATTTGACCGTTAAATATTAACGAAATTAAAATCGAGATCCAGTAAGAGGTAAATTTACGAAGGCTGACAATGGCAGAATAGGTTCCCCTCTTGTTATAAACATAAGGCCAGTTTCATTAGTTCCATTGGCTGTACTCTGCGTGCTGTCAAGATGTTTTAACGTCCCAGGTCTTTAATTTTCAAATTGCACTCTTTTCTTTGACAGTGATGGCTTTTGCATATGGAATACAAAGGCATTTTTCAACATTCACTGGCATAGCCAATAGGTCTCACATTTAGAAGGCAAGCGCCTATCTAACAGCTTTGTCGAAGCTTGTTAGATTGGCTCTCAGTATGCATTTTCATTTTTACATTCTGTCATGGCCGTCAGCCATGTTGGAGTAGTAAAAGTAAAAATGGTGACAATGGCTACTGCCGATTGTGACATACGCGTGCACTTGCTATGTAGCACATAAGTCAGAGGTTGCGAAGCATTCTCATGCATGTGTCAGACATGGTTGCCATCATGTAACTATTATAAGATAGGTGCCATGTGCTCATGCATCTCGACATGTGTGTGTGCGTAGCACAACACTTCTGCATGTATATATCATGAAGTGCAGCAGTGCTTTTGCATTTTTTTACTTTACCATTCAAATGTGGCCAGCGGTCACAGCGGAACAGTAAGCAAAAAATACAGATGTTAAGCATTTATGGGGCATATGTATGAAGCCATTTTCCCGTTCGCAAATGGGCCGATTCCCTTAATCGGCTCGTTTGCGAACCGGAAAAAAGCCTTTTGGGATGTATCATCCCAAAAGGCCCTCGCATAATAGGATATTGCAAAATTTGCGATTCCCTATTCTGCGAATGCATTTCAGAATCGCAAATTGCGATTCCTTAAATGCAATTCAGGAAACACCCAAGTTGTGTGATTTTGCCTTTAGAAATTGCAAATTACCACCAACTTCAAGTTGGTGGTAATTTGCAATTTCTTTGAAAAAAATTTTTTTTTGCATTTTTCAAAGTGCCATGTGACACACATACATATCCTTAGGGCATGTATGTGTGCATCATATGCACACATGCTTATTTCAGGGGTGCAACAGGGTGTCCTTTTGACACCTTGCACCCTTGAAATTGAATTCGCAATTTGTGAGTACCTAATGGGTACTCGCAAATTGCGAATGTCTTCCCATTCATTCTCTAGGCCCATAGGAATTAATGGGAAGGTATTCCTTAATTGTGAATCAGAATTTGCGATTCTCAATTAAGGAATACGTAGAAATCGCAATTACTATTGCGAATCCTACCTACATACCTACCATAGTGCAAGGGTGTCTGTGTGCAAGGGAGGATTGTTTATGTACAGGAAGGTCCCCCTTCCTGTACATAAACAATCTATAAATGTCATTTCGTCTCTTCTATGTGTGCTTCTTACAGGCACATGCATCAAAGCTTTTTGCGATCGCAAACGGTGCGAATCGCAAAAATCGGCTGTTTGCAATCGCAAAATCAGCTTTTGGTATGCATGAAGGGTGAAGGCCCTCCCAATTTGAGAATTTGCAAATATTTGCGAATTCTCAAATTGCGATTGCATTTAAGGAATCGCATTTTGCGATTTCTTAAATGCAATGCCTGACACTTTAAAAAATAGCGACTTCGCACTTAGGGGGAGCAAATTACCCTGAGGTTGAACCGCATGGTAATTTGCGAAAACTTAGAAAAATGCACTTTTGTGCATTTTTCAAAGTTTCATGTTGTGCACACACATGCCCTTAGGGCATGTGTGTGCACAACATATGTGCACAGATTGATTTCAGGGGTGCAACAGGGTGTCCTTGGACACCCCTGCACCCTTGAAATTGCATTCTCAATTTGTGATTCGCTAATTGCTAATCGCAAATTGAGAATGTCTTCCCATTCATTCCTATGGGCCTCTAGGCCCATAGGAATGAATGGGGAGGTATTCCTTAATGGCGATTCGCAATTTGCAAGTCGCAATTAAGGAATTTTAAGAAATCGCGACTTTTCAGCGATTTTTTCATGCATAAGCTTTTGCGATTTCTTAATTGTGATTCCTTAAAAATAGCAATTAAGAAATCTCAAAAGCCAACAATGATGAATGTGCCTGTATGTGTGCAGGGTTAAAATCAATGGGTGTTGCGGTGGAACGCCCACCGCAACACCCACTGCCCCTACTTTCACGCTAAGCATAGCCTGAAAGGGGGCCTTATTTACAAGCAGGGCTAAGCCATGTTAAGTGGTTTAACACTGCCTTTTAAGTAAGACAATACACGTATCACCACCACAAAGTCGTAAAAAAGAACGCTGTGGTGGCGATAGGTGCTTGTATATATGCCCACTAATCTGGCTGGAGTTGAAACTCGAATTTTACTTATATATCAGGATGACATTATCACATTTTGCAGGAAGCATGAAACAACAATGGAAATTCATGAGCATAATCAAAAAACCCTTCTGATAACATTACTTTAAAAAGTGCCACATAACCAGGGGGACGATGAGCTGTTTTAAATCAAGGTGTTTATCAGGTGCATCTATAACTCATCCAGGCCAAAACTGAGGGGACAGAAATCTGGCCCACAATCCTGAGCCTATAAGCAGAAATGCCTAGCCAAAATTGATAACCACTCCTTTCCAAACATCTGTCCCTTTTCATAGATTGATGTCATGTTGTTAAATGACACTTCACTCCAATTCTTTTCAGCATAGTAGAAAAATACTGCATAATGAAATTAAATCCAGGCTTTCAAACAAGCCATAATCAAATTGGGTGATCACTCAAAGGCGACTTCTTGTCATCGAAGCATTTTCCATACTTTTTCATAATTTGGCGATGTCTATCCAGGTTCCTGCTCTGCAAATACACTATACATACATAAATAAATACATACACACATACAAACAGACTGTCTAGACCAGTAGCTGCGTTAAGAATGGCGTGAAGCAGACGTATATGCGATGGAAAGATATATGTTTGCATACACTTACTGTACTTATTTTACCATACTTACATCAGTTTATCTTATGTTGGCTGTGTAGTTAGAACTGGTGATGTTACAACCTTAGGAAAATAAATATTAGAGGTACATGGGTCCAAGGATCCACCCAGGAGCAGGTATGAGGACACACTAGAAAATCCAGAGACAACGCACGTTCATGGATATATGCGGCCCATCCATGTGGGCCCATGCTCAAATCCTAGTAGATCAAGAGACACCAGATATGTAGGTATCGGTATACAACCTTTACAACGCAACTTTTACGATGACCTACCATTACAACGCAACTTTTACAACGCAAAAACGTTTACAACGCATGTATTTACAACGCATTTTTTTACAACGCAGGTACCTTTACAACGCATACCATTACAATGTAAGTATTGGTAAGTATATAATTATATTTTAAATGTTATATGTTTGGGGTAAAGGGATATTTTTAGGGTTCAGGGTAAGTTTTTAGTTTTTGGGTAAAGGGGTATTTTTAGGGTTCAGGGTCAGTTTTTAGTTTTTGGGTAAAGGGGTATTTTGGGCGTTCAGGGTCAGTTTTTAGTTTTTGGGTAAAGGGGTATTTTTGGGGTTCAAGGTCAGTTTTTAGTTTTTGGGTAAAGGGGTATTTTTGGGGTTCAGGGTCAGTTTTTAGTTTTTGGGTAAAGGGGTATTTTTAGGGTTCAGGGTCAGTTTTTAGTTTTTGGGTAAAGGGGTATTTTTAGGGTTCAGGGTCAGTTTTTAGTTTTTGGGTAAAGGGGTATTTTTAGGGTTCAGGGTCAGTTTTTAGTTTTTGGGTAAAGGGGTATTTTTGGGGTTCAGGGTCAGTTTTTAGTTTTGGGGTAAAGGGGTATTTTTAGGGTTCAGGGTCAGTTTTTAGTTTTTGGGTAAAGGGGTATTTTTAGGGTTCAGGGTCAGTTTTTAGTTTTTGGGTAAAGGGGTATTTTTAGGGTTCAGGGTCAGTTTTTAGTTTTTGGGTAAAGGGGTATTTTTGGGGTTGAGGGTCAGTTTTTAGTTTTTGGGTAAAGGGGTATTTTTGGGGTTCTGGGTCAGTTTTTAGTTTTTGGGTAAAGGGGTATTTTTAGGGTCAGGGTCAGTTTTTAGTTTTTGGGTAAAGGGGTATTTTTGGGGTTCAGGGTCAGTTTTTAGTTTTTGGGTAAAGGGGTATTTTTGGGGTTCAGGGTCAGTTTTTAGTTTTAGGGTAAAGGGGTATTTTTGGGGTTCAGGGTCAGTTTTTAGTTTTTGGGTAAAGGGGTATTTTTTGGGTTCAGGGTCAGTTTTTAGTTTTGGGGTTAAGGGGTATTTTTGGGGTTCAGGGTCAGTTTTTAGATTTTGGGTAAAGGGTTTTTTTGTGGGTTCAGGGTCAGTTTTGGGGTTTGGGGGTACAGGGGTACAGGGTAAAAATAAATTAAAATTAAATTTAAATTAAATTACATTAAATTATATTTTTTTTTAATTAATTTACGATTATAAAATTAATATATACTTACCAATACTTACGTTGTAATGGTATGCGTTGTAAAGGTACCTGCGTTGTAAAAAAATGCGTTGTAAATGCATGCGTTGTAAACGTTTTTGCGTTGTAAAAGTTGCGTTGTAATGGTAGGTAGTTGTAAATGTATGCGTTGTAACGTCATACATCTATAGGATCAAAGCAGGAGCAGAGAAGCCGAACCCCAGGAAATCCAAAGACAACACACAGACATAGATCTATATGGTTGAACCAGCAGGGATCATGCTAAAGCTAATGGAGACCAAGAGACGCCACATATATGGGAATATAAAGGGTCAAATTAGGAGTAGCAATGCAGAAACCCTAGGAAATCCAAGGACGTATTCCCATGCATCTAAGGTGTCCACCAAGAAGGGACCGTGATCAAATCCTACGAGAAGAAGAGATAATACATATGTAGGGATCTAAAGGGTCAATCCAGGAGCAGAACCCCCAGGAAATCCAGAAACAACACGCACTCATAGATCTATAGGGTTCCCCCAGAAGGGAACACCTTGAAACTCTAGGGAACACCTTCAAACACTAGGAGAGATGAGAAAACTCACAGTGGTTTTTATTATTTGGAACTGGAATAATTTCCTGTCGAGCAGTAATCCTGTTGCAATAATGTGGCTGAAACAATGCTGTTATATTTACAAAGATGAGAGTGTAGAAAGGACGATTTAGAAGGAAGAAAATGCATGAAAGAATGGGGCAGGGGCTCGGCCCCCAGCCCCTCCCTGGTTGAATCTGTCCCAAGTAATGAAGATATCACAGGAAGACTGCTTTAAGCTCTCCACCAATACGCTTGATGAGATGTCTCAGTGGAAATATTACGTGATGGTTGGAACCAGCAGATTTTGATCTCTCATGATTATACTCATCATTGGTTGCCTTACTAACAGTACAGTATACAGTTGGTAATGAAGCTCCCAAGAGTGCAGCTAACCAGTCCCTTTGCTTCTACAAGGCCCAGCGACTGTCCCTCGAATGGGGAGAGCTGGCCTTGTGGCGTGTGCAGCATCGTCAGACGGGGCAAGATTGCGGGCTAGGAGGGAATAGCCTACTTGGTCCTGGACTGCCACCCTTCCTCACTGTACCTCTCCTCAAATTGTGATCTCACTATGGCTGGGGTTGGCGGGGGCGTCGTATCACCCACCGTCTGTAAAGGGCATGGCCGGATAGGGCATGGACTTTTTGGTCCTGCTGCCCTCACCGTGCCACCACTCCCAGCCACTGAGACCCGGCAGCCCCGAGCTAAAAGCCATTGCTGGTAGGAATCCTTTTTTTCCTGCTCCAGTATCTGCTGGATCCCACAGCTCCTGAGGCCTGTCCTTTCTGCCACAGCAGGGATCTCAAGCGGGCCCAGAAGACTTCTTGGCAGAAATCCACACAAGGGAGACTGCAAGCATTTTGTGCTTTTGTAAGTGTGGAGTACAGTGCATGCTGAAGGGCCTGGCTTGATTCTGTTTCACTGAAGCCCCTCGGTTGAGCTCGATGACCGGGCGCCCAGTAAATTGAGATTTTGGTGGTACGGGATGCAGCATGCACCGGGGTAGCAATTTTAAAAGTAATTCCTGGTTTTGGCCTGGGTTGTTAGCACACTTAAAACCCTTGTTGAACAGACAGAAGAGGAGCAAGGTTATTTAAAGAGGAGATTGTGCTGGGTCATGCTACAGTACTTGTTTCCCCAGGGCATCCAGCAATTGTAGTCCCCCTTACCCCTGTGGTCGTGCCACGTTGGAGGCTGCAGATATTTTCCTTGGACCATTCTTTATTAACACATCCCTGAATGTCCCCACCTGCTAGCCACCAATCAGTGCATAACCAGAGAAGGTAAGAAGTGGGGCTGTTTGAATAGTTTGGCTGTATTTCTTTTATGGATGGGTATAGTTGGTTGACGTTTTCAATTTTCTGTGGCATGCCACTCATTTTAAGGGTGTTTGTGGGGGGTTTGGTAGGTGTGGGTAGGTGTTGTCTGTCCTGCTTTACCAAGCAGCTATATCTTCCAAGGTAACTAAAAGGGAGGCAAGCTGCACTAGAATGAATCAGAATACAGAGAAATTCATGAATAGGATGGACTCAATGGAGAAATTGTTTGCTTTATCGAGGACTGCAAACCTGGCTAGAAAGGTTGGTGTGCTGCCCGCTACCACCGCGGTTGCAGACTAACCATAATGGATAGGGGTGCCCCCAAGGGCAGATTTCTTTCTTGTAGCAAAGAAGCACAAGCAAGGGCAGGCATCACCAGAGACTGGTGTTGTGCTCTAGACCAGAGGCGTAGCGTAGGGGGGTCCACAGGATTGGTTGCCCCGGGCGCAAAATTCTTAGGGGCACAACATTTTAAAAGCAAGTATTGTGGACCCTGGTCAGTGGACTGTTCGCTCTTTCTGAGCTAACGGTTCATGGGTTAGGGGGCACAATACTTTCTTTCAAAATGTTGCCCCAGGCGTTGGCAACCCATGCTATGCTGCCGCTCTAGACCTACAGGGCTTGTAGGTGGTCCTAGTAGAGCAAACTCTGGCATGATAGCAGAAGGGGAACAAGGCTCTAGGGTGGTCGTCTCTGCACAGTAAGTGGGCATAACCGGTGGACTGGTCTATTACTGATAGCATTGCAGAGAGTGACAATAGCTGCATAGATGTGAGAGGGATTGTTCCTTCTTCACGGGTGGTGCATGATGGTGTTGGGCAAGAAGTAGCCTCCACCTCAGCACCATAGTCTGATTAAGTAGCCAGTTTAGAAAGTGTCCTGCCATGTCTGTACAAGGGGGTGGTTGTCAGTGGCCCTCACAGGTGGTATGTCTTCATAGTTACCTGCGGAGGATAGCTTGGCAAAGGCTAGGAGATTGGTGACTCTTTATGGGAGCAGTGCTCATTGATTCCCCAGCTTACCGACACTCCAGGGATTGGGTCTACACTTGCGCCTGCACCTTAACAAGCATCTCAGGGGGTGGGATCAGGGGCAGGGGTTGGCTCTGCTTCTAGTGTGAAAACTGCTCTAGTTGTAGCTCCATTTCAGGTTATTGTGGCCAAGGAGGCGGGATTGAAAGGCATTGAAACTCCCTTGCTTAGTATGGGCCTTGGTTATGTGCGGTCCAAGTGGGATCAGTCCGGTGTGCCCTTATCGATGGAAAAGAACAAAAACACTGTAAAAAGCTCCTTCATTCAGATTGTTGACTTGCTTTTGGAACCCCCAATGGGGGACAATGCTAGGCGTTGTAAAGAGTGTTCACATCCTAGGGATTGTTCATAGAGGCAGCACAGATCCAAAGAAGATGAAACGTAGGCAGAAGCTTTTACATTTTTTCCATGCAGCATTTGTTGGGAATTGCCCGAACTGGTGCCGCAGCTGGCTTGTTATTAAAATAAGACTGCTTGTGTACATGAGGAATTTGGGGGTAGCTGTTGGAAGTAGTGAGATAGGGCCTTTGGGAGGAAGAAAACCACATGCCTGAGTTTATGTTGGGATTATGCTAATGTGAATGATTGGTAATGCCACAAATGCTGAAAGAAACAGACATCTCCCCACACAAGTCCTTCGAAGTGAGGTGGAGGAAGAAAAGAGAAGCATGTTGGGTACCCAATAAAAAGAAGTGCAGCAGGCCTTCAGGTACCTCGAAGTTCAACCACAATTATGGCTTTTTTTTCGCCCTCTCAATATGAATTTACATGTTTTAAAAAAAGGAAGAGATAAAAGTCCACAAAAGCACTAAGGAGCAACCTCTCTTCAAAAAAACTCTTTCCTGATTGGTTTGCAAATTTGTATCCATTGGTTGAGTAGCAATGACAATGTCCAGGAAAGAATATTGCTATATGATGGTTTCAGATTTGACTTCAGGATTCCAGCACAGGGCACCCACTGTTGGTTGTGCCAATGTGAAAGAACCAGCAGACCTTGCGGTTTAACAAGGATGTAGTCAGGCGATGGATTGAGATGGGAAAGAGTTTGTCAGAGAAGATAAAGTGAAATTTGTCAATCTGGGAGACCTTTTTAGAGGAATTCAATGGATCTGTAGTCAGGCCTGCTTCACCTAAATTCAGCCAAGAGTTCGGCCTATTCACATTTGCGGCTGGAAGTGTGGGTCTCGGAGCGAGCTTGGACCAGGAACGGTGTTCTCAGAAGTGGCCGTCTGGATGGTTTGCGTCTGGTTTGGTGAAGAATTTGGCTTCTTCTGGATTTGGTTCCCATTTTGGTAGCCATGACTCTATGGGCAACTCATTTTTGTGATCAAACAGTGATATTCTGGTCAGACAACATGGCAGTGGTAGAGTCCATAAACCAGCAGCACGCAAGTTGCAGGATGGTGCAGCTGGCGTGGTAAATCATAGGGGGTGCAAAGCAACCCAAAACGTTTGAGAGCAGGAAAAATGGTGTATCAAATACAAACCCTACTCAGCTCTAAATGACCTATGGAGCGGTCCATTGAAAGGCTAAAAAATTATGTCTCGGAAAATACCTGGGTCACTGGGCCAACGCTATACATAGCTAAACACAGTGAGAATATCAGTGGCATAGCTAGATCAACTTTGCCACTGGATTCAAGCTAGCCTGGCTGATGAGGGCTGTTAGCCCGAAACTGGTCCCAGGATGCTTGATTCCGGTCCAGAGAGGACCTGGCTTGGCAGTTCGGGCTGGACTGTTCCCATGATACACAGCACCACGACTGATTTGCATATGGCTGTGTCTGAACTGGGGTGGTGAAGTGAGCTAAAGAATGATGATGGATTCAACCCAGATCTGTGACTGGGGTGAGTGTCTGAAAAGGTTCAACACTCCGTCCATCATCTTCTTGTGTTTGCATAGCTAGAACAACTGCCACCCGGAACAGACCCTAACTTTTCCGCCCAGTGCAGGTAAGAGCGGGGTGGGGGTGGCATCTGATAAATGACGTTTTCCCACGGGGGTGGGGTGAGGGAGAGGGTAGTCTTGCGGCCGACTGACAACTTATTATTCGGGGGCAGGGGGATGGTGGTAGCTGACAGACACAACTTGCTCACCTTCGCTGCCCCCAAAAACATTGCCGCCCGGCGCACCACTGGAGAACATTGGACATTTATACTCTGCATCGCCTTCGTCAGTTTCTCCGCAAACAGGTTGACATATGGGATGGCAGTTCCTTTCACTGACATCTGATGCAATTACACTGCAGTCATGTTCTGGGGAATGAAAGGTTCATTTTAATGTGTGCGACGACTGTGTCAAACATTCTTCAATTAAATAGATATCACTCCAAACTGCAGCTGCCTGTCACGTGTATGATTGTGGGCAAACATGCAAAATGTGTTAATAAATGTGTTTGTAGTATTTTTTGCATGCCAGACATGTGCATATGACACCATTCGAACTGTGGAAGGGGTGTTATTCACAGCTCCTTATGGGGCTCTCATCAACATCATTAAAATCCACACAGATATGGTTGCAGTGGCAATAACTGGACACTTTTAGAGCAGTGTCCATCAGGCAATTGTTTTGGGTTGTCAAGTGATATCACAGACTCCTACTCAAAGTCCGTTGGCTCACACATCCACACAATCACTAAATATTACATTTGGAGAGCTGGTAAATTGTAAAATATCGGTACCTTAATTCACAATACTCAAAATCTAAATAAACTTGATTCGATTTTAACAAGAAATCCATAAAAGCATATGTTTAATGTCAGTTGTGGACAACCACATATATTGCATCAAATTTACAGCCAAATAACAAATACATAAAGCAGCATTGACATGTTTTACAAAGTGATGGAAGCCTTTGACTTAGAAAAGCAAAAAAGCAATGGGTGGAATTTGAGACACTAATAGGCCCGCATTCTAGTCCATCAGTTTTTGGTCGCTATGCCACACCTGACAGATATCAGCCCTGTGCTTAGCAGTCCCGGCCTGCATGGATTGCGGGTGGGGCTGTGGGGGAGGGGCGAGGTCATGTGCGGGGGTTAATTAAAAATATATATAATTATTATTTAAACTTACCTTGAGGGTGGGTCCTGCGTCTTCTCGGCTCCTGTTCTCCTGCCTCCGACAGTAGCAGGTAGTAGGCAGTCAGGCTCCCTCCCTTAAGCCAATCACAATGCACAAATGAAAATGGAAGACAGTGACACCTTCTGACAATACCAACAGTTGAGTTCTACAACTGGAATTTATCAATTTTGCAAATCTTTAGAGAACTCTTGGTGGTACAAATATCTCCTCCAACTTCATTGTGCGATGCTTATTGACTGGGCAAGAGTATCAAATATGCAAAAGAACTTTCACTTCAATGATTCACAACAAGTCTTGATGAGGCACCTCTTTGCACCACTGGTACCAAATTAGTCTAAATGGCCAAACCTAACATGCATGTTTTTTTCTTAGTAATTGACACCAAGCGCATCACATAGCACAAGGCCAGAAATACTATAAAAGCCTTGACAATGCAATGTGCAAGTTGATTTTGTACTTAATAATTTAAAAGAACTGCTCTGATTTAGAACAGGAAAACCATATGTTAACCTTGCTCTTAAAGGTGCGAAGGGAATTAAGGAGTCAATGCGATGTTTGGGGGTCCCACGAGTAGTGCTCCTGTGAGCGGGTGATCGCGTAAGAACCACACTCCACACTGTTACTTGAAGCGTAAAAGGCCATTTTATTAGGACAAGGTTGCAATCATTTAGTCTTTATTAAAACAGTACATAACTGCAATAAATATACTTTTCCCCACCCATACCGACTCATTCTTCATTCATCCTTCTCAAAACTATCTCACCTGTTTGACTCTTCCCCATTCACTCAGTGACCTCCTTCTTCTACCAATTCTCACCTTCACTTTCCCTCCAAACATCCTCTGTTGAATTTCATTCATTGCCTCCCACGCCCCGCTATCAGTCACCCGTGTACCGTTCTCAGCCCACCCCGAGGGGTCAAGTCAAGTCAAGTCATAACATTTATATAGCGCACTACATACCCAGAGGGTTTCAAGGCGCTTAGGAAGGGGAGGAGGATTATTTGTCAAATATCCACGTTTTAAGCTGCTTTCTGAACGCTAGGTGATTCTGGGTGAGGCGAAGGTAAGGGGGGAGTGAGTTCCATGTTTTGGCAGCCAGGTATGAGAAGGATCTGCCTCCCATGGTGGTCTTGTTGATGCGAGGTACAGTGGCGAAGGCTTGGCTGGAAGAGCGAAGTTGGCGGGAGGGGGTGTAGAAGGACAGTCGAGAGTTGAGGCAATCTGGTCCGATGTCGTAGAGTGATTTGTGTGCGTGGGTAAGCAGTCGGAAAGTAATCCTCTTATTGACGGGTAGCCAGTGGAGGTCTTTAAGGTGACCAGAGATGTGTTTGTTGCGTGGGATGTCTAATATGAGCCTGGCTGAAGCGTTCTGGATGCGTTGGAGTTTTTTCTGGAGT
This sequence comes from Lissotriton vulgaris, assembly GCF_964263255.1. Taxonomy (NCBI): domain Eukaryota; kingdom Metazoa; phylum Chordata; class Amphibia; order Caudata; family Salamandridae; genus Lissotriton; species Lissotriton vulgaris. The sequence continues at coordinate 1,059,970,834 of NC_141699.1, forward strand.
TTTGCGGTGGTACCTGCGTAGAGGGTGTTTCCGTAGTCCAGTCGGCTCGTGACTAGAGCGTGGGTGACTGTTTTCCTTGTTTCGGAGGGGATCCAGCGAAATGTTTTTCTGAGCATGCGAAGAATGTTAAAGCAGGAAGAGGATACGGCGCTGACTTGTCTGTTCATTGAGAGTGAAGAATCCAGGATGACGCCAAGGTTCCGTGCGTGGTCTGTCGGGATGGGTGCATTTCCGAGGGCTTCCGGCCACCAGGAGTCGTCCCATGCAGAGGGGGATTTACCCAAGATGAGGACTTCTGTTTTGTCTGAGTTCAGTTTCAGGCGGCTTTGTTTCATCCATTCGGCGACTTCTTTCATTCCTTCGTGTAGGTTAGTTTTGGCGGTGCTGGGGTCCTTGGTGAGAGATAGGATCAGTTGAGTGTCATCCGCGTAAGAGATGATGTTGAGGTTGTGTTGGCGGGCGATGGCCGCGAGGGGGCTCATGTATACTTTGAAGAGGGTGGGACTGAGTGAGGATCCTTGTGGTACGCCGCAGATGATTTCAGAGGCCTCGGACTTGAATGGTGGGAGGCGGACTCTCTGGGTTCTTCCGGTGAGGAACGAGGTGATCCATTCCAGTGCCTTTCCTCGGATTCCGATGTTTCTGAGGCCATGTAAAAGGGTGCTGTGGCTGACTGTGTCGAAGGCTGCAGAGAGGTCGAGGAGGATGAGTGCGACTGTGTCTCCATTGTCCAGTAGAGTTCGAATGTCGTCTGTTGCTGCGATGAGGGCGGTCTCAGTGCTGTGTTTGGCTCGGAAGCCAGATTGTGAGGGGTCGAGTGATTTGTTGGCTTCGAGGAAGGCGGCGAGCTGGTTGTTGACAGCTTTCTCGATGACTTTGGCCGGGAATGGAAGAAGCGAGATGGGGCGGTAGTTTTTGAGTTCGGTGGGGTCTGCTGTTGGTTTTTTCAGAAGGGCGGTGAGTTCAGCGTGTTTCCAGACTTCTGGGAAGGTAGCGGAGTTGAAGGAGCAGTTGATGACGTCTCGGAGGTGCGGAGCTATGACGGAGTCTGCTTTGTTGAAGATGTGGTGAGGGCATGGGTCTGTGGGGGATCCAGAGTGGATGGAATTCATCAGGCGGATGGTGTCCTCAGTGGAGATTGGGTTCCAGGCGTTAAGGGTGTTAACGGGGGGAAGATGGTCAGCTGATGGTAGGGTGGGTTGGCTTCCGGGTTGGTTGTCAAAGCTGTTGTGGATGTCAGCAATCTTGTTGTGGAAAAAAGAGGCTAGGGAATCGCAGAGGGTTTGAGAGGGGGTGATGTCGTTGGAGTTGGCCGAGGGGTTGGAAAATTCCTTGACGATGTTGAAAAGTTCCTTGCTGTTGTGGGCGTTGTTGTCAAGTCGATCTTTGAATGCTGTTTTCTTGGCTTTTCGGATCAGTTGGTGGTGAGTACGGATGGCGCTTTTGAAGGCGTCTTTGTTGCTGGTGGATGGGTCTTTTTTCCAGGCCTTTTCAAGGGAGCGGCACAGTTTCTTGGACTTCTTGAGGTCGTCGTTGAACCATGAGGCCTTCTTGATGCCAAGTTTGTGTTGACGTTTTTTCAGTGGTGCTAAGGTGTCGGCGGTGTTGGATAACCAAAGGGTGAGGTTGGAGGCGGCTTCGTTGGCGTTAGAAGAGAGGGCTGGGGAGGTTTGAAGGAGCGATGTGGAGATCTGCTCTGTGGTGATTTTGTTCCAGTTTCTTTGTAGAGTTGGTTGGAGGTGGATGATGGGTTTCGGCTTGTTGTAGGTGAAGTGAACGCAGCTGTGGTCAGTCCAGAGGAGATCCTTAGTGTGGCTGAAGGAGACATGGTTGCTGAATCCGCCCGTATGTGACTCACCACCCCTCCAAAGAAATGCTAACCAGGGAAACCCCCGTAGGGCGGTTCACTGCTTCACCCCCAGTTTCTTGGCACCTTTCGCTTCTGCGGCACCCGGTGGATGACCAATCCACCACCTAAATTCGTGTACCTTAGAAAGTGCTATCGTTGAGACAATCATTGGTCGCAAAAGGTGCCAACTCCTCCTGACACCTTATATCCCCCCCCAGCTTTTGCCCCTTTCTTTGCCTTTCTAATCCAAACCCCAACTTGTCCTTCCGGTCGTTGCAGGAATACCCCAGGGGAAGACTGGTCTGCGACCTTTACTTCCCCTGGGGGCCGCATTGTCGTTGGGGGGGCGTCAGTGTGAGAGACGTAGCCATGTTCTCTTCAGCAGCGAGCAGGAAGTAAAAGGCCCTTAAAATAGGGGCGAGATTTGGACGGAACTACCCTGGAATTACTTTAATGCTTCCGGGTCAATGCTCCACCTGGCCCAATCACTGCCGCCCTTACAATCGGGACCCAGGGTGAAAAACGCCCAGTCCGCTGCATGGCCATCTGTTAAACCCAGGCACACTAACTGCACTGAGCAAATGGTGAGACATCACCAAAACTTCCCTGTAGTTGGTACTCATCTCTATCTCCATGTCCAAACTATTAGCATTCATAGCCTGTCATAAAATATCCAATACAGACTGAAGCAAAGCATTCGTCCAACTAAACCTTCAGTTCCAATCTTTGGAATGCTAATGGTGTAGCTGGACTATCTTGCAGTCATTTGGGCCTGTTTGGGCTTTCAGTTTTGTTGATAACTCAAAATCGAGGTATTTTGCGAATGGTAGACGTGTAGTATGGGTAGTACTTAATGTGAGCCGATGGTTGCCGGTGGGGGGACCGGCACAATTTTTGGGGACCGTACTTATTGTTTTGCATCAGAGATCAAGAGACAGCAAAATTAACAAAGTGGAAAGACAGAAGAAGAGAAAAATGGAACACATGTAGTAAAGTGAGAAAACAGGAGCCTGTAAGAGGGAGATAAAGGGTCAGGGAGTGTCTGGCAGGAGAATAAAGAAGCCTGAGGTTGGTTCAAGACCAGCAGCCTTGGCATTCGATGTGCCGACATTTAATTTAGAGTCCGTGGGTTTCAAAGCAGAGTTGTGGGCACCAGCACGTATTCTGTTACAAATTAAGCACTGAACTGGACTAGGAGAAATTCATTAAACAAAAGCTGACACCGTTGTAACAGCTAAAGGGCAACATTTTTCACTTGTTGCAACCGGTGTATCCCACATGTGATGAACAGCTTATTTAAACTGTGCTTAATTTGTAAAACAATCAGTGCCTGTGCCCAAACGTTTTCTCAGAAGCCTATGGCCAGGACCACAGATTGTTGGGGCTGCCAAATCCCAAGGCTGCCTGGTCTCAATTTCACCTTATGTCTCTTTCTTCCTCCACCCTAGACTTCCTGCCATCCTTTAAATCTTCTCCTGAGATTTTCATCTCTCCTTTCTCCCTTTGTCACTGGTTTCCCGTCATTCACTCCCCCCGTTTCCCTCTTCTCTGCCATTCTCTCTCTTAATCTACATCAAACTCTGGTTATAAACATAAGTGTCAGGTCCAAAAATGAGTGCTGTTGGGCCCCGCTTGCATTCACCAGCTCATATCTAGCACTGCATTACTTGGCTATTTAAAATATTTATTTATTTATTTAAGAGTGAGAGAGCGCAATTTGAATGCAAAATACATCGTAACCATATTTAGACGTATATGTTGTAAATGTAGGAATGAAACGTATCTCGTAATGTAAAGTTGACAATTATAACATAAAAGCCAATGAATATGATAACATGCTATAGGAAATGTAAATGTATTCACATGTTAAAATGCATTAGATTTAGAAGGCCTGTATACATGATGGGTAATGTAGAAATGCTTATGAAATGTAGAACGTACACAGTAGAATTCGCGTATATGTGTAACTCTAAATAGGAGAAGCGGCGAGAAATGTAATGTGGAAAAGCATAAACGTAAAGAAATGTAGGGAACATATATGATAATGTAACCAAGGAGAATGCATAAGTTATATTCTATATATTATATATTTTGATGTAGAATGTATTCAAGTATAATTAGGGCGTTTGTTAAAAGTACGAATATATAAATGTAGGCCAAAGGTTATACTGTATAGAGAGTTTCTGTAGGAATGCTGGAAGAGTTTAGGTCATTTGTGTTTGTAACCTGACTGACCAAGAGTTCGAAGGAGCATAGTCACAAGAATGTAATTTAGAGGGTTTGTAAAAGTCGTAAATAGCTTGATGTGGACGTGAGAGCCGAGAAGTCTAGCACTTGTTAGATTTAAGGTGACAATGCCGGACGGAACTTGTTGCTCGAACGTGAGGAGAGGCATATGTTGAAGTGGACTATGTTTTGACAAGACCATTCACATGATCTAGAAGGTTAAGAAGTGTATAGATAAGTTAAGGCCTTGTCCAAGTTTCTATGACACTTGAGCCGAAAGAGTCAATAAATGTCAACGATGAGATGATGAAGATGACATCGAAAGGAGAAGGGTCAACTTGACGAACGACGCAAGGAATGGACCAATGGAAGAAGCAAGAAGTTGACATCATCGGGGGAAGTCCGTGGTGGGCGTCAAGGGGCGTTCCACCCACACTGTGATTGTGTATTTTAGGGACAGCACCCCGGGGAGGAGGAAGCAATCAGCGCAATCAGAGCAATCAGGGAAGAGCAATTTAGCAATTGGGAGATTAGGAACAGCGAGACGAATTGCTCAGAACAAGGGCGAAGGGTAGATGCCTTGAGCAGATGCGCAAGGACATCAGAGCGCAAGGGAGCAGTAGGCCGAGGACCCTTAGAGAGCGGATGGGTAGGCAGAGAGGGTACTGCTCCTGAAACTTAAGATTTCCTTTAGAGGCTAAAGAGAGTTTGAACTTCTTTGGAAGTCAAACTGCTGACACCTTTTTAGGGAAGAAACTTGCGAAGTAGGGTTGACATAGCATAGAGTAGGGACAGATTAACTTGATGATGTTTTTATCTTACTGCAGATGACGCAGAAGGAACCACTTCACACCGAAGCTTAAGAGGCTGATATTGAAACTGATTTTGTATTTTGTATACTTTGAGGTTTTATCCTGAGTGGATTGTATCGCATCCAAATTAATCTTTATATAAACTCTTAAAACTTTATCAGTTGTAAGTGGTTCTTCAGAGTGGCGTCAGTTAATGGGGTTTGTCTAACCAAGGCGGGGGTGGTCCTTTCCTCAATGACAGATACGAGCGGTCCAAAACAGATGAATGGGATTCTTTATTAAATTTATCATACTTATAAATTGATATCAAAATCTCATTCCCCGCAGTTGGTAGCAGAGGATGGTTATCTTCTTGAGGAAGACGACCTAGGCCATGTTAGTTTACCCCAAGGTCCCTAGTCATCGTCGACCAGAAGAAGAATCGCAGCCGAAGACGGTGCTGATGGTGCGTCGAGAGAAAAGCAGCAGAATCGGTCGAGAGTGAGTATAAGGGTCATGCGTTGTAAGATTGCGGTGTTTTATGTTGTTCCTGTGTTGTAATGTCAAGCGGAGTTGAATACCTGTAGTGTGAGTGGGGGAAGGTTGTGAGCGCGCGCAACCGGATGAAATCTTATGTCCAGAGGACTTAAGTGGTTCGGGTGTATCGAACACCCAGAGTAATTTGTCTACCATTTAATGGGGGTCATGAGGTACCATTGATCGCCCACAGACCGGTGATAGGGGGAGCGTTTGAGTGAGTGTATGAGTAAACGCATGCTGGTCGTACGTTTACTGTGTGTAAGTAACCTATCAGTTGAGGCAAGTGTCCGACCGTAAGAGGAAAGACGCTGTGCCAGTTGAGGTAGCAATTACAGTTAGACTGTGGCCGTACAGTCAGAGAAAAGTGATCGCTTGGACGGAAGTAGTCATTTTTCGGCGCATGAATGAAACGCATGTGATAACGTGAGATAAGTTGACAAACGAAGGTAACTGCTGTAGAGGGAACAAGTGACGTCAGCGTAAAGCGACGCTGAGATTGGTCGGTTAGCATAGAACTGTGCTGGGATAGGCGGATTAGCGAGAGTCGTACAGGGATTGGTGGTTGTTATCAAGACGCGAATAAGTAAGAAATATTATACGTGATCAAAATGAAGTGTTTCAAGGGTTTAGGAAAAATCTTTAAAAGAAAGAGGAGAAATTTGTATACCGGAGAAGAAGCTCCACCAGAAGGCACACCAGCATATCATATGGCAGTCAATGTAGGCTTACACTCGATATTATGGATTTCCGAGTGGCACAGGCTAACTGAAGGGCAAAAAGAACTGGCGTTCCCAAGATTTGGAACGTTTAAATTAGAAGTGTTGAATCAACTGAAGGCGACGATGCTTTCAATGAGACCTCTACCGAGGCCAACACAATTCGAAGCTCTTGGTGTGTGGTTTAGAACAGCACACGAAAGGGGCGTAAAGAGGCGCCAAGAAAGAGTGAGAAGATCGGTAAAGGCGGTGCAGGAAGCTAAATGGGACGATGAAGCTAAGAAATGGAGGGTGCAGAAGATAGAAGCAGATAAACTGTACCCGATGTTGGAAGTTGCGGGAGAAAAGAAACCTCTAGAACAGGAAGATGAGGAAAGCGAGTCGGAGGAGGAACTGCTAGAGAGGCTATTGACAGACAGACCACCTCCATACAGTGGGGAACTTGCGAGTCCCATATTACCGCAGACAGACGGAACTAGGTGGGGGGAATATAAGTCGATCCCAGTAACAGAGTGGGACGCTACCAAGGCTGAGGAGATACCCCAAATTAGTTCAGAACAGAGAGTAGTGGGAAGATTTGTGGTCCAGAAGGCTCCAGAGACGCAATGCGCTAGGTCGTACCAAATGCCGGACGCTTTACAGGTCCCGGTCACCATAGGCCCTATTGTGTCAATATACAACCCGGAAGGGGTCCAGCAGGATGAACAGGCACGATGGGACAGTGAAGGAGCAGAGAATAGGAATGCCACAATGAATACCCACAGGCAAATACGAGCACCAATCAGTCGGAGTACCCCATTAGATTCTGCAACGGGTCCCAGAGTAGAACAGCGAGGTCGAAGAGGGTCAATGGATTTGAGGGGTCCTAAACCGAAAACCCATAAGGAATTAAGGGAATACCTGAGAGAATGGGACGCTGCCGAAGAAGCGCGGAATAGAAGTTTAGAAACGGGATCCGAGTGGAGAGAGCAGGATAACAAGATTCTCTCTCATTGTGGAGCGGGTGAAAGCAGCCCCGAGTGGGAGAGAGGAAGTCAAGAAAGCAGAAGAGACATTTGTCCTACTGATAACAGCAATAGGCTAATATGCGAAGATAGAAGTACAGGGTGTGGCGAAGTGCCTCGCGTCACCTTCAGTGAAGGGGAACGTAGGACACAGGAGTACCGGAATACCTTTAGGTGCACACACCATGCCCCGGGTGAGGAGGCAAGACATTGGAGTCACGGAAACATGGAGAGTCGCGAAGCGTCTCGACATGCATCTGGTGATAGCGGACGGAGTCATGAAAAAATAGGGAGTCGCGAAACGTCTCGCCATCCATCCGGTGATCACGAAAGAGATCGCGGGAGCATGGGGAGCCATGAAGGTCCTTATCGTTTATTAAGCGACACCAGACAACCAGCAGGTTATAATGGGTTAGAGCAGAATGGTGAATCCTATCTCATAGCTGGAGGAACCGAGCCTAGAAGACGGAATGTAGGGTTGGAGGATAGAGCATTATTCCACCATACCCCACGTGAAGACGGAAAGGCTTGGGATCTCGAGGGGTGGGAACGAAGAGAAGGAAGCAGAGCTCCTTATAACTCACCTGTGCTCAGGCGTAGGGCGCATAGTGGAGGTGAGAGAGATATGAGAGAAGAACACAGAACTGAGATGCTGAAAGCGGAAATAAAAGCAAAACGACTTGACGTAATGAGTTTGAAGGCAGATCTGGATGAATTGATAGATGGTACAGTGTCATTAGAGAGATTAGCCTCGTATACACCAGATGAGATACTGTTCCTATCCAAAGATATTACTCGAAGAGCGAGGTCAGCTCATGAGAATTTATCTAATTTGGCAAACAGGTACATGGTAGACCTGTCACGAACTAGGGCTTTACAGAGCAACCATAGGCTAACATGCACGGATCAGGATTTGGATGACCGTAGAACGATCGCGCTGAAGGTACACATAAGGGAACTGATCATAAGCATCAGAATATGGAAAGATCTGGATAGATGGGAGGAAAGATGGTCCAAGAAGAGCTCTGTCAGACGGAGTGCACTTGGGAAGTCCCAGGATGCAGACTTGATGCGAATGGAAGCCTTCCCTTTGCGAGAAATCGCGAATGGAAGCTACGTTCATGTGCCCTGGAGTAGGGGGGATTTGGCGGCATTCACCAATTCCTTCCCAAAGCTTAGAGAAAATCCCGTCGAGTGGTACAAACAGGTAGAGAGATTCGTGAAAATCTCAAAGGTACTGTGGATCGATTTGAACACTCTGTTCGATATCGTAGTACCCGGAGATTTGTGGACGGCGTGCAAGCTTAGTGTTGACTGGCCCACTTGTGAGCCAACGAGAGAAGCCAGGACGAATGGTCCATCTCATAGAGTCATGGAAAAATACGAGAGGGTAATAACATGGCTAAAAGAGAAAGTGCCGGTGCAAGACATAGACTGGGTAAAGATAGATCGAACTACTCAGGAGCCGAAAGAGACAGTTCATGAGTTTTATGAGCGATTGCTGAAAGCATTCAAGCAGTACAGCGGGTTAGATGTGATGGATCCAAAGGACATTGGACAGTTTGTTTCAAAGTTTGTCCTCGGATTGAGACCAGAAATATGCCTAATGATCCAGCAGCATCTGATCTGTTGGCAAAACAAACCTTTAGACGAGATTTTGAGATACGCAAGGTATTGTAGTGACGAGATAGACTCTAAGGCAAAGAAGCTTAAGGAAAAGTTAATGCTAGTGCAAATGCAAGCTGCTGGGAAGGATAAACAGCGGCAGCAGGGAACAGGAACGCCGGCAAAGAAACAGAATAATCAGAGCAGAGATGAGGAAGAAAGACCAAGACCGAGAATGGATATCGCGACACTGAAAAAGACAACGAGATGCCATCAGTGTAATGAGGTGGGACACTGGCGACGCGAGTGTCCTTACAATGTTGAGTCAGGGGAATTAGAACAGGAGGAGGAGGAGGTTCAGCACAACGTGGTTAAGGGAGCCACAGTCCCGAAGGGCAAGTTTGTCAAAGGGGGGACTCAGACTCCTCGAGCCCCGTTTCCTCAACCACCTCGCATCTCAAACGGAGGGAAAACCTACAGACAGATGCCATTGTTTGTAGGAGGAGAGGAATGCTACTACGTTGATCCTCTTACAGGGCAGCGGGCGAGTAGGGAAGAAGACTGTACTCTAGGAGCCGCCCTGGAAGTAGATCAGAGAGGACCATACGTAGAGGCGGAAATAGCGGGATGTCCTACAACCTTTTTGGTGGATACAGGGGCCACCCGATCCACGTTAAGATCTGCGGTAGTCCCGGGTCTGCCAATATCGGGAGAAACGGTACAGGTGGTAGGAGTCGCGAACAAAAGGATGACAAATCCCTTGACCGAACCAGTGTCAGTAAGAATAGGGAATTACAGTGACGAACATCAGTTTGTGATCTGTGATTCTAGCCCTGTGTGTTTGTTAGGAAGAGATCTGTTGTGTAAACTGAATTGCACAATACATTGCACACCTGAAGGAGTAGAAGTACAGACCAACGATGAGGATGCTGATTTTAAAGTCATGAAGTCGCAGGAATGCGTGGAACTATATCCTACCTTAACAGTGGAGGAGCTTCCACAGGACTTGAGGGAGAAAGTGTCAGCTGAGGTGTGGGATTTTACTGGAGAAGAAATAGGACTGATCAAGGGGGTAGAACCAGTAAAGATCTTGGTAAGACTCAATGCTGAGTATCCAAGAACACCACAATACAAGTTGACACCGGAGACGATTGCAGGAATAAAGCCTGTGATCGAATCCATGATTAAGCAGGGAATACTGAAGGAGATCGTGGGTAGTCCATGTAACTCCCCGATCATGGGTTTGCAGAAACCTAGTGGAAAATACAGAATAGTACAGGATCTTCGGAAGATTAATAATATCGTTGTCTCATGTTGTCCAGTGGTACCGAATCCATCAGTGATATTATTTCAGATACCGTTCCAAGCCGAATGGTTTACCGTGATAGATTTGTGCCAGGCTTTCTTTTCGATACCGTTGGATGAAGAGAGCCAATATCTTTTCGCTTTCAAACTGGAAGATCGCGTCCTAACATGGTGTCGTATCCCTCAGGGGTATACAGAAAGCCCGTCGATCTTTAACCAGTTATTGAAACGAAATCTTGAGAGTCTAGTACTGCCCAAGAATTCAGTTCTGGTCCAGTACATAGACGACCTCCTGGTTGCGTCAGAAACTGAGGAAGCTTGCAGGGAAGACACCATCACCTTGTTAAATCACTTGGCCGAGAACGGACACAAGGTGTCTCCAGGTAAATTGCAATATTGTAAGACTGAGGTGCAATACTTGGGCCACAGGATTGAAAAGGGAAAGCGGAAGGTGTCTCCAGACAGAATAGAGGCGATTATGAAAATGAACGCGCCTACAACACAAAGAGAAGTCAGGATGTTTCTAGGCATGGTCGGTTATTGTCGACAGTGGATAGCAAACTTTTCACTGAAGGCTAAACCGTTATTACAACTGACGCACAAAGGAGTAAGTGATCCGGTACCATGGGACAAAGATTGTTTGATGGCATTTTTGCAGCTGAGGGAGGACTTATGTCGTGCCCCGGCTTTGGGGATGCCTGATTACACAAAACCGTTTTTGCTTTACTGCTGCGAGAGAGAGGGATGCGCTTTAGCGGTATTGGCACAGGTCCACGGAGATGCGCGCAGGCCAGTGGCTTACTTTTCGGCTACATTAGATCCAGTAGCCGCAGCGTTGCCCGGATGTCTCAAATCCGTAGCTGCAACGGGTGTCAGCATTGAAAGATCTGAGAGCGTAGTTATGGGTCATCAGTTAGAGGTGTATGTACCACATTCTGTAGAACTGTTAATGACCAGGACTAAGACTCAGCATCTGACGAATAGCAGGCTCACACGCTACGAGCAGGTCATACTGGCTGCCAAGAATGTGACCCTGAAGAGATGCTCTGTCTTGAATCCTGCAACTTTGATGCCACTTCCGAAGGATGTGGAAGATGAAAATTGTACAGAACATGACTGCCTCGATGTGACTGAACTATGTACCAAACCGAGACCTGATATCGTAGATGAGCCATTGACAGACCCAGACGAAATTTTCTTCGTTGATGGTTCATGCGTAAGAAACGATGTCGGTCAGCTGAGAGCAGCTTATGCAGTATGCACGATTACCAGAGTTATAGAAGCCGCTTGCCTGGAAGGAGTCCACTCCGCACAGGTAGCTGAAATTGTGGCTTTGACTCGTGCTTGCTTAGCAGGCGACAGACTTCGAGTCACTATATACACCGATAGCCAGTATGGTTTCGGCGTAGTTCATGATTACGGGCAGTTGTGGTCTCAAAGAGGTTATATGACCTCCTCGGGTTCTCCGATTAGGAATGGAGAATTCGTGAAACTTCTGTTAGAGGCTTTACAAAAACCTATGGCCATAGCTGTGGTCAAATGTGTAGCACACACAAAGAATACGGACTTTGTATCACTAGGAAACAAATATGCAGATGAGGTAGCGCGTTACTGCGCAGAGCAGGGATATTCTCACACTAATGCAAGAGTGGGGGGAATCCAGGAAAGAACTGAATTGACCATGTTGTTAGACACTGTAGATACGTGGGATGAATTGAGAGCAGTACAGGAAAATGCACCAGAGGATGAGAAAAAGGTCTGGGAAGCAGCAGGGTGCGAAAGGAGTGAGATGAACTTTTGGGTTTCTGCCGACGGAAGGGCAGTTTTACCAAATGAACTCATTAGTCCAATGGCAAGAAAATTGCATGGATCAGCACACATAGGAAGGGATGCTATGGTGAGAGTATTCAGACAAACGTGGTTCAATCCTAAGTTTAGAATAGCGGCAGAAGCAGTGTGTCAGCGATGTACGATCTGTCAGCAACTAAATGTGGGTAAGAGAACACCAGTTACCTTGAGTCATATAGGAAGGTCTGGGGGGCCTTTCAATAGGATGCAGATTGACTTCATAGAAATGCCTCCATGCAACAGACTCAGATACGTTTTAGTGATTGTCTGCATATTTTCTAGATGGGTTGAGGCTTACCCTACACGTAGGTGCGATACACTTACAGTAGCAAAATTGTTGCTTAGAGAGTTGATACCGAGGTTTGGGGTGCCATCCTCTTTGGAATCGGACAGAGGAACTCATTTCAATAGCGAAGTGGTGAAAATGCTGTGTTCAGCTTTGAATATTGATCAAAAGTTACACTGCAGCTATCGACCAGAAGCTTCAGGGATCGTAGAGCAAATTAACAGTACTATCAAGTCCAGACTGGCTAAAGTTTGTTCGTCGACATCCCTGAGTTGGCCAGACGCACTTCCAGTAGTTCTTATGAGCATACGTAGCACACCTGATAGAAGAACAGGCCTCTCTCCACATGAAGTGCTAATGGGGAGAGCCATGAGATTGCCATCGGTTCCGACTGCAGCGCTAGTGAACATCACAGACGATTTGATCTTGGACTACTGCAAGGGACTATCTGATGCCGTTAATTCTGTGTCCCTCCAGGTCCAGGCTGCAGAGGTTCCGTCAGTACAAGACTTGTGCCATGACCTGAGTCCAGGAGACTGGGTCCTGGTGAAGAAGCATGTCAGGAAGAACTGCTTAGACGTGCGTTGGCGAGGACCGTTTCAAGTCATACTTGTAACGAATACCGCAGTGAAGTGTGGAGGTCTGCCGAACTGGATACATGCCTCACACACCCGAAGAGTGCCAACACCTCCAGAAGACACAGCTCCTCTCTCGGATGAGAATCCGGCGGGAAGCGGAGAAGCCATAGAGGGGAAAAGCCAAGCTGTGGAGGTGATCGAAGAAGCTGAAACTGTGTTGGAACAGGACGACGAAGGTCAGGACACGAGTGGGACCGAAGTCGCCTCAGGAGAAGAAAGTAATTGGGAGTCCGACACAGACATCGAGCAAACTGAGAGTGACCAAGAGACGGGTCCTGGAACAAGGAGCGGAAAGACGGAAAGCGACAAAGCCGTTTGGCCGGAGAGAAGGAAAAGGCCAAATTCGGAAGGAAAGAACGAAAGAACTCTTGTTCCTGTCGCTGAAGAGTCGGATCAGGAGGAAGAAACGACAGATTCAGGAACTGAGAGTCCACGAAGATCAAGAAGGGTACGTGTGCCCTGCAGAAGGTACGCCACCCCAGAGTGGACTTATCTAGCAGATGTATTGGGGACAGAAATCTGGGAGAGTGAAGAGCGTGAAAGTAATCGATCTCGATCCATTTGTGGCAGTGGAGATATGGATGTTGGCACCTGGACTCGAGACTGAGGGGTTACTGACTTTCACACTTCCCATACCCCCACGTTTGAGTAAAATTCAAGATCTAGTGCTAAAAAGATTACAGTTTCCAACAGCTGGTCAACAAATGACAGAAGAAGAAGAAAAAGTTATTCGCTTTGAACTATTAATAATTGTTGTGAAAGCTGCAGGTCCGAGAATAATTGTTGATGCATAAAAGACTTTTGTACGTATGTTATAAAGAAGAAGATAACCTAGCACCGAGTGGAAAGAAGTATAAAATTAGGGATTACATTTAGAGGACGGAGAAGGGCTAGGGTTGTCTGCTGCTAAGAAGAGAAAAGACATTGTTGCGAAAAGATACCTGTTGATAAAAAGCACTTTAAAGACTGTGAAAAAAAAAAGCAACTGAAGAATGGACAGAGAGAACTTTTGCTAAAGAAGCGAGGTACGCTGTTTTGATAACATGGAGAACGGCAACCCAAACAGGAAAGCTAGATGTATAGTAGGTACACTTATAGCAATAGTGATATTCCTTATAATTTTAGTAGTAACGATATCCTACTTGACAGGACATGAGCATGATAAGGAATTAGCGAATCTAAAAATTGTAACGACTTTGAAACCTGCTCTTGTGGGAAAGAAGGAGGAGAGCACTGTTATACGTGAAAAGGCGTTACTTGCAGATGAAGCTCGTAGATTACATATAGACGAGTCACAGGGAAATTTTAGGTCAAATGCATATGCCAAATTATTGTACGAATATATCGATGCCATGGAGGCCAAAGATTGCTACGTTTGTATGCAGTTGCCGGCTTCTGTAGACGAAGGCATTAGGTATCACCATCTCCCATTGACTTATGGGATAACATGTAGTTTACTGCTTAGTATATTTTATGGTAGAGAAGGATTTGAGTACTACTTTTCAAATTATGATTCGGTACTGCCTGAAGTTCCGAATTATAAACAAATGAATAAGTGGGACTACTACAAAAAGGAGGATAGACTAGCTAAATTCTTTCTTCCTTGGGACACATTAGATACATCATATGCACGTAGAAATAATCTGACTTGCAAAGTATCAGAAGTGGAGAAAAGATTTATAGCACAAGTAGATGATCGATGCAGACGGCAGAAGATTCTAAAGATGTCAGGACAATGGAAAATAGACTGGACAGAAGAAGAGAAGGCACATAAAAAGAAAGGTAGCAATGGTCCAATAGCATTGGATAGAACGCAGAAAGGAAAGTTATGTTTAGCTCGAAGCAAGACGTATTACGAGAGTGAATTTGTAGGTGAAGTTAGTTGTGAGCACTCTTTTAAACTAGAGTATTACACGAAAGATTTTATGAAGGGAATGCAAGCTATTCCGAATGTGTATTTTGTATGTGGGAGAAATGCCTATGTAAAACTACCTGACAATTGGTATGGTTCGTGTTACTTGGCAATTGTCTTCCCCAAAATATATCATGCAAAGGATTTAGCGATTATAGAAGGAAAGGCTTCGAGGAGGACGAAAAGGGAAGCAGGAGATGCAGAAGTAGTAGGAGATGTATTTGGAGCGATGTTTCCATTGTTAGGTTTGATTCTTAACGATGTTAAGATTAGAAGGTTAGCGACAGTCGTGGATAGATTGTCTGCTAGTACTGCAAGATCATTAATGTTAGTAGAAGGTGAGATGCAGTCGATTAGAGCAATGGTTTTACAGAACAGACTTGCTTTAGATGTAATATTAGCAAAGGAAGGCGGAGTTTGTAAAGCTTTGAAAGTTCAGGAATGTTGTACTTATATTCCTGATAATTCAAAACCACTTGAGAAAGTCATACAGAACATTACACAGATTCATCAAGAAATTGAAGATTTATCAAAAATAAATGTTTGGGAAAAAGTAGGAAATGGAGTGGGAAAAGTTGGAAGTTGGTTTGCTAATCTAGGCAAAAGTATAGTTTGGTATATTTTAAAGCCTGTATTAATAGTATTAATTTGTATAATTACATTATTAGGATTAGTAAAACTGTATAAGTGGTATAGGTCGAACAAGTTACAAAGATCAATGAGAGACCAAGAGAGGAGACTAGCTGTCCTACAAGATCAGCAGTATAAAAGTCTGAGAACGCTTGAATCGATAAAAAGAGGAACTGATGTAACTAGTTCAGTATAAATGATGTATTCAAATTGCTTTTAGTGATGACTCCTAAAAGTCATCAAAGGGGGGAACTGAGAGAGCGCAATTTGAATGCAAAATACATCGTAACCATATTTAGACGTATATGTTGTAAATGTAGGAATGAAACGTATCTCGTAATGTAAAGTTGACAATTATAACATAAAAGCCAATGAATATGATAACATGCTATAGGAAATGTAAATGTATTCACATGTTAAAATGCATTAGATTTAGAAGGCCTGTATACATGATGGGTAATGTAGAAATGCTTATGAAATGTAGAACGTACACAGTAGAATTCGCGTATATGTGTAACTCTAAATAGGAGAAGCGGCGAGAAATGTAATGTGGAAAAGCATAAACGTAAAGAAATGTAGGGAACATATATGATAATGTAACCAAGGAGAATGCATAAGTTATATTCTATATATTATATATTTTGATGTAGAATGTATTCAAGTATAATTAGGGCGTTTGTTAAAAGTACGAATATATAAATGTAGGCCAAAGGTTATACTGTATAGAGAGTTTCTGTAGGAATGCTGGAAGAGTTTAGGTCATTTGTGTTTGTAACCTGACTGACCAAGAGTTCGAAGGAGCATAGTCACAAGAATGTAATTTAGAGGGTTTGTAAAAGTCGTAAATAGCTTGATGTGGACGTGAGAGCCGAGAAGTCTAGCACTTGTTAGATTTAAGGTGACAATGCCGGACGGAACTTGTTGCTCGAACGTGAGGAGAGGCATATGTTGAAGTGGACTATGTTTTGACAAGACCATTCACATGATCTAGAAGGTTAAGAAGTGTATAGATAAGTTAAGGCCTTGTCCAAGTTTCTATGACACTTGAGCCGAAAGAGTCAATAAATGTCAACGATGAGATGATGAAGATGACATCGAAAGGAGAAGGGTCAACTTGACGAACGACGCAAGGAATGGACCAATGGAAGAAGCAAGAAGTTGACATCATCGGGGGAAGTCCGTGGTGGGCGTCAAGGGGCGTTCCACCCACACTGTGATTGTGTATTTTAGGGACAGCACCCCGGGGAGGAGGAAGCAATCAGCGCAATCAGAGCAATCAGGGAAGAGCAATTTAGCAATTGGGAGATTAGGAACAGCGAGACGAATTGCTCAGAACAAGGGCGAAGGGTAGATGCCTTGAGCAGATGCGCAAGGACATCAGAGCGCAAGGGAGCAGTAGGCCGAGGACCCTTAGAGAGCGGATGGGTAGGCAGAGAGGGTACTGCTCCTGAAACTTAAGATTTCCTTTAGAGGCTAAAGAGAGTTTGAACTTCTTTGGAAGTCAAACTGCTGACACCTTTTTAGGGAAGAAACTTGCGAAGTAGGGTTGACATAGCATAGAGTAGGGACAGATTAACTTGATGATGTTTTTATCTTACTGCAGATGACGCAGAAGGAACCACTTCACACCGAAGCTTAAGAGGCTGATATTGAAACTGATTTTGTATTTTGTATACTTTGAGGTTTTATCCTGAGTGGATTGTATCGCATCCAAATTAATCTTTATATAAACTCTTAAAACTTTATCAGTTGTAAGTGGTTCTTCAGAGTGGCGTCAGTTAATGGGGTTTGTCTAACCAAGGCGGGGGTGGTCCTTTCCTCAATGACAGATACGAGCGGTCCAAAACAGATGAATGGGATTCTTTATTAAATTTATCATACTTATAAATTGATATCAAAATCTCATTCCCCGCAAGAGCTTTATATAGCGCTAGCTAGACCTGAGGGTATCAGAGCGCTTTACAACAGTAAATGTTCACATCAAAGATATCAAGTCTGTAGAGTCAACAATCTCGAAGAAGCTGTTCAGCGCTTGAAAGAGAACTTTTTTGTAGCAGGAACATAACAAACATATAGTTCCACACATGGTTACAGACTCCAAGATGTGATGGACATTGGAATCATTTTATATTGCATTTTTGTCCGAAATCCTCACACAGCAACACAGCACTATATGTACTGATGGCAGGGTCACTGGAATTATGCAATAAAGCACCCGTGGCACTTTGTGTGTATTTATAAATTTACCGTACTTGACACATATTTTTCTCTCTGCTGCTTAAGTTGAGGCTTCAACAAATTATGTTGTTTACAGTTTACGCGGATTAAGATTTCTTAATTTCAGTTGCTGATTGCTGTTTTCAGGTGTTAAAATCGTACTAATGGGGCGAAACTGTTGCCAGACAGTATTAACCAGTGCTTAATTTGAGCCTGTGCATTCCAGTGCTCAGCACTGGCACTTAACTGGTTTCTGGTGCTTGGCACCGCCACCTAGTTGTCAAAACTATTCTTAAAACAGTCCACCACATAGTGGCGCTGCTCATCTAATTTAGAGATGAACAGAGCAACAGTAGTTTAGGACTACAATATACATTAAAATTGCTAATACCTGCCTCCCCAGCCATTTCTTTAGCCAGTAGCGTCGGTGGTGGGAGTAGCTGCCGGGCGGTGATGTGGGGAGGGGGAGGAGCAGGGTGGGGGGTAGTAATCTATGGATTATGGAGGATTACAGGTAAGTAAACATATAAATAAATAAAACAAATTTCGTTGCTCGCACTGCATCCCCAAATGTGATGCATGGCACGCAACGAAATTCGTTTTATTTATCTATATGTTTACTTACCTGTAATCCTCCATAATCCATAGATTACTACCCCCCACCCTGCCCCTCCTGCTCCCCACATCACCGCCCGGCAGCTACTTCCACCACCGACAGCTACTGCCTTTAGCTTCGGAGACCTGGAATAATCTGAACTGTCGCATTTACATGCGAGAGAGATGGTTAGTAGTTGTTTTGGCAGCGATGACAAGGCCGATGGGAGGTGCAAGCTGCAGTGGCCTCCTGGTCTGAGCCCCGGCACTTAATATTTTACAAATTAAGCACAGGTATGAACATTCCCATTTGTTGGGCGGGGAAGAGCTTTTGGCTCAATCCTAAACAAAATATTTACATATTTAAATCTAATTCACAGATGGTGGAGACAATAATTTCTGCTTTGTCATGAAAAAGATTTAGGCACTTAATTATGAGGGCTTGCGCCGCTGTTGTGTCACTTTTTTGTGACATTGCAGCAGGATAAACAATGTGCCACACTGCGGCCTATTTACAAGATGGCGCATCTATGCAGATGTGTGACATTGTAAACCCATGCCGTACATTATACCTGCGTCAGGTATAATGTATGCAGTCTGGGCGTTCCCACATAAAAAGCCTCGTAGGAGTGGCGCAGTGACTCCGTCACAATCCTTACGCCTGCTTCAAGCAGGCGGAAGGATTGACACAGGGCCTTTTACATGGGACTCGTCCCATGTGTAATGACACATTGCTAGAATTGCGTCAGTGTACCGACACACTCCAGCAATGTGTCATTACTGTGCCATCAGATACGTCAGGATCAGGATTCCTGACGTATCTCTGTAATCCTTGCGACATCGAGCACTGTACTTTAAATATGCCGCATCCATAGTGTCGAAACGATGACGCAATGAAAAGTGCTGCATCGCTGCTTTTCCCCAACGCTGCAACACTTTTCATAAATAAATGAGGCCCATAGTTTCTTTATTTGTGCTAAATCGTGCACCCCAGATACTGTTCTCAGAGTATCAGTTATTTCAAGAGAGAAAGCCCAGTACTGAACAGGCATTGGTAATGCATCGGTTTCACCTATGTGATGAATACAGATCTGTTTTTATCAATCATCGTCCTGGACGAATGAAAGAGCTCCATGACATACAACACGGGAATGGAGAGGATGTGGCGCAGCAGCCAGAGCTCTTGACTCGAGAGCTGGGGATCCTGGATTGAGCCTCTGCTGCGCAACATCCTGTGATTCTATGCAAATCACTTAATATCTCTGAGTGATAAATTGTTATATAAATCTGCTGCAACAGTAAAAAGCAAAAAGAGGCAAAACTTTATGAAAAGATTGTTCCACCAAAGGGGATGCTAACAGTATTTTGGCTCCGGGAAACTGATAAGAGAAGCCGACGAGGAACAAGCATTGGTAAATGCAAGAAAATATGCTACAGCCAGTAGGACTGGAGGAAAAGCAAGTAGCACGCACAGGAACCAATGAGAAGCCAGGAAAGAGAGGAGGCCAGCTGTAAGCCCCTTTTAAGTTTATATTATAAACAATAGATTTCTCAAACAGGCAAAACCTAAAAATGACAATAATATTTTTTCTTTCCTGTTCAAGGTCTTCTGTCTTGAGTCTTACAGTGCCTCATATGGAGATATTGACCCCATCCTCTTTTAATGGGAAAACACTAAACCAGAAATTTAAGAAAACATAATTTGGAATTGCAGAATAAAAGGAGCACAGCTTTTATCACAAGAAGCGTGCTCACCTAGGCTTGCTGTTTGCTGAGAGCAGAAAACAAGTGCACATGTTCACACTTCTTGAAACACACACTATATTAATGTTGGAGTTAGCAGGCATGGTGTTAATAATATGGGGGCATATTAGCAAGGGCATTATCGCCACTTTAGCGGCGATTTTTTTTATCGCCCTATCAGCAACCTGTCACTAAGAGGCGTTAGCAACAGCTTTCTGTCGATAGTGGCAGGTTTTCCTATCGCCTTGCATGCCAGCGATGATTATCGCTAATGACATGCAAGGTAGGCGTTCCCAACTAGAAGCGACTGAAAACTGTCGCTAATACAACTTCCCCCTATTAGCAACGCAGGCGAAGCGATAAAAAAAGTCACGCTAAGCGCGACTATCGCTAGTATTTAACACCTGCTGAAAACCTGACTTACCTGTATCCTCAATGGGAGGTGGATTTTCAGGCTAAATCCGCCATGGTGTTAATGCGTGAATATCGTTGGATTTCCAGTGATATTCAGGCATTTTGCTGCTATCGCTGGATATTTTATCACAGTGGAGATAAACGTTGCTAATAGCATGTTTTCTCCGCTAGAACATCCAGCGATAGGCAGTGATAAAAATAAACGCGCTAAGCGCATTTTGCAATAAATATTGCAAGTTCTTGCTAATAACCCCCAAAGTGTCCTCAGCTTCCACACAAGACAGCCAGTGTTTGTTAATGAATTAAACATTTACAAAGGATCTGGTGAATGTATATATCCCCCCCCCCAGGAAAACTTTATATTTAGCTAAGAGTTTCATATTTTTTTATAATTTTTTGTTAACATAGTGAGATAATACTGTAATAGAATGTGCTGTATAATATTGTACAGTTTGCTTTTTATTGACTTATAATTTGCCTTTCTGACATCATAATTCAGATATCCTTGCCAAATAGTTTTATGCTCCATCGCCGCATAATTCTAGAGGCCCTGTTCACAGGGCAGAATGGTTCCACAGTGAGGCAGCAAAGTAAATCAATGAGGAAGTGTGCCAATATCACAAACAATAAATAGTGCATTACACAAATTTACAGTTTTAAGCACCGAGGGAAGCAACCACTAGCAAAGTAAATGCCTCGTGTGACACTTTGTGTTTTAGGGTTTCAGCAAAACTCAATTATAAAACACAAATGAAGCAAAATAAAAAATTGCTCAGACAAAGCAAACAGAACACAATTGATTTGAAACATTGATTTCTTATTCAAAAAGCTCCCTTAATCAGCCGGAATTCCGCTCGCTAATGTGTTGTTAACAAGTATTTGAGGCGATAAGATGCTTCGGAAATGGTTTTTATCTGGAGGCGGCTGCAAACAGCGCAACCGCTCCAGTCTTTGCGGACCGGGGGCACCGCCCGAATGACTAGCGGTGCACTCCTTTCCATTCTCTTGGTAAATCATCAGCCATTGATAACATTTGATTAAAAAAAAATACGCTCCCAATATCTCCGAAATAGATAAAGTTGCTACAGAACTTCCTGTCCTGTAATCAAGGTAATAAAGGCAGAAAGTCGTTTTTACTGTGTTTGCCTTCATTGCGGCGCACAGACAATTGCATACATTATGCTAATTGCCCTCCGACAGTTACATGGGCGGATCCCTCAATAGTGCAGCAGGTGCAGTGGCACCGAGGTCCCAGGATCTGATGGTCCTTGGATAATCCCAGGACTTTAAGTGGGCCGGGTCCTGCCGGTGCTCAGCACCAGCAGTTCTAAAAATCAGGTGCTGAGAGGGTCCCTATCGGGATCTACATTTTCGCCCTCAACCTTAGGGTGAGAAAAAAATCTTAACTCTGCAGCAGCGCCACCCTTCAGTGCCTTTGCGGTAACCTCAAAGTGAGTCGTTATAGTTCTTTCAGTCTCATCGCATCAGAACTGAAGCATTTTCAATATTATATACAACAAAGCCATAGTTGTTGCTTATTTATCTTATGCGACTAGCAACCATTGCCAAAGCCAATAGTCCTGGCTTGTTGTAGGTGTAATGTTACTTGTTGTTTCATATATCTGGATGCAAGGACAGAAGCAGCAAAGTACCAGTCCCGTGTCACACTGTGCTAAACACAGATTTTTAGCTTATGTTTTAAGCCACGCCCTAATTACATCACCCATGCAATTTGAGAGACTGTCCCCCACCCCCAATTTATTTCATCCTACTTAAAACCCTGGGTAATCTGATTATGGCTGTACCTAACCAATGGAAGGCGGCGAGGAGATGGGGTGAAGGGGGTAATTGGAGGGATGACAATATGTTCTTCACTGCATGGGCCCCTGACATATTCTCTATAGGCAGGGTCTCCCAAAACCAACTGCATGGAATGTTTGAGGTTAGACAGCTCAGTCCTGGATTAACATCTGAGACAACTATAAAGAGGGAGTAAGTAATGAATGTGTTAATGGGGGAGTAAGCACGGAAGGTAGGTAAAGCACTATGTCACACTACACCCCAGGCTTTAAGTGTGATAAAAAAGGTAGGGGCAGTCTCTACATGGGTTGTGGCCCAAGTAGCTATAGGCCTGCCTTAACCTCCTAAAATAAATGTCTGTGTTTTCTGCAGTGTGCTATGATGGTGTCTCTCTGAGCTTTCTGTTACTGCATTTAAATATATAACACAACAACTGACTTACAAAACCAGCCAGGATCATTGGCTTTATCAATGGTTGTTGTCTGTGTGCACTCTGCTGAGAGGCCAAGGATTGGATGATCATACATTCTGAACATCTTTTTGATGCACTGCGAAAAACTGGCGTTGCCTTCAGCCTCAACTCTAGACCTCTTAAGTATGGCCGCCTTAAACGCCTGGAGGCGTTTCAAAGCTGCAACTCGTGCTTTGGAAAGGACTAGGATTACAATTTCTGTTTTTTTGGCGTTAAAGGAAAATTGGTATGCTTGGGCAGTCCATCACCAGACTATCTGGTTATATGTAATGTGAAATGGTTACTTCATACTAGTTTTCATTGCAAATAGAGTATAATTTGGCTCTACAATTCTTACAGCTGGCACAGCACATACCACACCCTCCATGACTTTCCTTATAAAGATTATGGGGTCTATTACCAACAACTAGCGATAATTATCGCTATGTTGGTTTAGCAGCGATTTTTTTATCGCCGAGCTGCGGCGATTTTTATCGCTTAGGAACCTTGCTATTATCAGCCGAAATGCATGAATGTTGCTGAAAAGTCAGCGATATTCATGTATTACCGAGCTAATGCTCTTAGCCATGTTATCCACCTACCATTGGATAACATGGCTAAGAACGGCTCAGGGCAGGTGTTAGCTTTTGGAGATATTCGCGCTTAGCGCAAATATCTCCAAAAGTTGGTAATAGGAGATAACGATGTTATCGACTGTTTCCAGTTGCTAACATCTTGGCACGCCCACTTTGCATGTCATTAGTGATAAATATCACTGACATGCAAAGTGGGGCCCAAGATGGTCGCTATCTCCTACTAGCAGTCGCTAACTGGTGTTAGCGACAGCTAGGTAATAGGGAGATAATTTTAACTCTGCTTTCTTGGCTTTTAAAGCCAAAAAAGCGGAGATAAACCCCCTTGATAATATGCCCCTATGTTTTTATAGTTTGAAGGTTCCAGCAGGTCAGCCTCAAATTTTGGGGACAATATTGCTTGAAATAGATCAGTCGGTACTGCTCCCTTTGGAGTGAATCATTTATCATTTTTGTTACCTCTCAACCAAACGCATGAAAATGATATTTTGTTGATGACAGCCAGGCAGGAGTTATCTGGAATGTCTGAGGCTTTTAGCTGACCTGCTGGTTTGTGCACTTGCATGAGACTGGTGTTACAGATGGTAAAGGCAACATTTGTTGGCAGGAAGTTGATGCCCAAATACCTGAATCAGATCAGTTTCCTGGGGCTTATTAACCTCATATTTTCACATTGATGTCTGAGGTGACAGGGGTTGTATATAGCAGAGGTTGTCTTTAGCAGAACTGGCTCTGTAATTTCCGAGAATATTCTGAACACTTCTCAGGAGTTGCCTCAGTCATGACTGACTGAGGTTGCAAGAGTACACCTTCTTTGCCTTGGCTGCTCTGTGGTATTCCTTCATGTGGACTTTACACTTCTTTCTGTTGTCTACTGCTTGGCTTTTCCTACTTAGTCATTCCAATTTCCAACCCAGTATTTTCAGATTGGCCTGAGAGAAACTGAAGCATTTACTGGCAGATGAGTTACATTTTTGGATCTTCCTTGGGATAACTACTTCGATTGTTCTGGGTTTTTTGTGTCGCAGGTTGTTGAGCAGCACCACTGGGTTATCTTCAGCTGAGATAAAGGGAATATCAGAGGGGGGACAGTTCATGAGATCTGGTCAGCAAGGATTTCCTTTGGAGCCTGTTTTGGATTAGTTTGGTCTTGTGGCTGTTTTTTTTTTACTTGAGTGGTTGCACTCAGACTTTGTGAATGGTGCAATCAGTCCATCATTAGAACTTAACATGTATATCCTATCTTTCTGGTGAAAATAATTCTTCCACAACTAATGGTGAAGAACTGCTACAGCCATGATGTTAAAGAGGTGAATGTCAGGCTTTAGGAGAAGAATACCCCTCTGTCCATTTTTGTGGTGGTGGTGGTGGGGGGTACACCACCATATTGATCTTGAGGGGCTGGGGACAACTTGTGAGTGAATATAATGGAAGAGAAACATGACAAGAAAAGTCATACAAGTAGGACAGGTTGCGTCCCATTCTGAGGTGCAAAATAGCACTAGGAAAAGAAATACTGCTGGACGGATAATAATAATAAATAAATAAATATTTGTAGAGCACGCTAATCACCCCAAAGGGTATCCATGCCTGTATTCAGATTGATATATTCAGGCGGGGGAGGTAGGCCACAGAAGAGATAACATATGAGGAATGCTTGAGGGTAGAAAATCTTTGCAAAGTGTCTGCAATATGGTGAGAAGTTAAAGAATGAGTAACTTTTTCTTTTTTATTTCCCCAAAGATTCGTTTTATATGTTACCAAGCACTGCCAATGCCAATAGGTCTGCCTTCAGTCAGCGATATGTAAGAGTCGTCATATATGCATTCTGTCGGTCATCCCTGCAGTCAAGCATCCTTTCATCAAGCCACTGACTCATTGTTACATTCGCCCACTTACACAATCACAATTAAACACACACACACAACTCCCGCAACATAAAATAAAAGAATACAAGTAGAAAAAATAAAACATGCTGCTTGCAGGAATATGCTTGCAAAAACAAATAAAACTAAACAAAGCAGCAGGTGGCTTTCTGGAAATGGTATTGTGCAAAGTGTATCTTTGTTTCAATGTTCCAATATGGCCGCCACGCTTAGAACCAATGTGTTGTCCATCTTGGAATGGTGACACAACTATATTTATTTATTTATTTATTTATGGTATTTATAGAGCGCGACATTCATCCCAAGGGATATCAAGGCGCTAAAAAGAAAAGGGGACTGCTGAGGTTGTGCGGGGGAGTTAGTTTTTAAGGAAGAGGTGGGTTTTGAGTTTATGCTGGAATTGGAGGATGTTTGTAGTGTGTCTAAGATCCATAGGTAGTTCATTCCATCGTTTGGCCGCCAGGTGAGAAAAGGCTCGTCCACCTGTCCTTGTTTTGTAGATGCGCTTAGGTTTTGCTAGGGCTGAATTATTGGATCTTAAGTTCCTATTTGGAATATAGAACTCGATTTTCCCTTGTAGGATTGTAGGACCTGTTTTGTGGAGGGCTTTGTGCGTGTGACAGAGCAGTTTGAATGTGGCACGCTGGCGCATTGGCAGCCAGTGAAGTTGTTTCAGGCATGCTGATGCCGAGTCTCGTTTGCCTTTATTGCATACCAGTTTGGCTGCCTGGTTTTGAAGGACCTGTAGGCGGGAGAACAGTTGCTCGTTCATCCCTTCGAATAGGGCATTGCCATAATCCAGGCGGCTGACTAGGAGGGCCTGGGTAATCGTACGTCGGCAGTCCAGTGGGATCCAAGAGAAAATTTTGCCTAGGAGTTTCAGGATTGCAAATCCTTTACCCCAGAGTATGCGTACATGATCTTTCATGGACAGTGCGTCATCCATCATAATGCCAAGGTTTCTGGCGTACTGTTTCGGGGTGGGGGCTGTTCCCAGTGACGGTGGCCACCACGTATCGTTCCACGATAGTTTGGCTCCTCCGAACAGTAATATTTCCGATTTTCCGGCATTGAGCTTAAGGCAGTGGTTGCGCATCCAATCTGCCATTTCGGAGAGGCAGCTGTGTAGTTTGTTTTTGGTAGTTTCCGATCTTTCCGATCTTTCGTCCATAGTCACCATCAGCTGTGTATCGTCGGCATATGAACATATGCCGATGCCCCACTTTCTTCCAATGTCGGCCAGAGATGAAACGTAGACATTAAAGAGAGTGGGGCTTAGAGAGGCCCCTTGTGGGACTCCACAGCTGATGGGACGGGGTTTTGAATGGAATTGGCCCATGTGCACTGCTTGGGTGCGGTTGCTCAAGAAGGATGCAATCCATTGTAACGCCATGGCTTGTATTCCTTTGCTCCGGAGGATGTTTAGTAGGCATTCGTGCGACACCGTGTCGAACGCTGCCGACAGGTCTAACAGTATCAGAGCCACCGATCCCCCTTGGTCAGTGATGCATCTGACACTGTCCGACACTGCCAGCAGCGTAGCCTCGGTGCTGTTGTTGGATCTGAAGCCGGTTTGGGTGGGGTCCAGAAGCGAGTTGTCCTCCAGGTATTTGGACAATTGTAAGTTGACCATTTTCTCCAATGCCTTGGAGAGGTAGGGGAGCTGTGAGATTGGTCTATAGTTCTCGAGGTTGAGGATATCGGAACCGGCTTTCTTCAGGAGGGGGGTTACAGATGCGTGTTTCCAGCAGTCTGGAAAGGACGCGGAGGCGAGGGACTGGTTGAAGAGTTTGGTAATGAGGGGGCAGAGAGTCGGTGCAATTTCTGAGAACACAAAGTGCGGGCAGGGGTCTGCAGGAGAGCCGGATTTTATTGCTTTAAGAACTGCTAACACCTCTTCTTCGGAGAGTGGTTGGAAGTTGGTTAGACGTGGGGAGTTGGCTACGTCTAGGTGGACATTGTCTTTGTCGGGTGTAGATGGACATACATCAGAGTTGTCGTAAGGGGTATTGGGATGGGAGGGGGTGAAGGTGGAATAAATTTTGTTAATTTTTTCGGAAAAGAAAGTGCTAATCCGTTCGCATGCTTCTGTTGAGGGGGTGAGGGTTTGCGAAGTGCTAGATGGGTTGCTGAGCTCTTTCACGATTTTGAACAACTCCTTTGCGGAGTTGTGGTTTTCGAGAATTCGTTGCGTAAAAAATGCTTTTTTTGCCTCTCGAATGGCAAGGATGTATTGTTTCCTTTTGGCGGTATAGTTGGCTCTGGTTACGGAGTCTTTCGTTTGTCTCCATTGGTGTTCTGTTTTTTGGCATTCCCTTTTAAGGCTCTTGAGGGTGGGGGTGTACCATTTTTCGTTAGTAGTTGTTTTTTTCCTGACTTCTCGTAAGGGTGCTATTTTGTCCAACGTTTGGCGGATTCCGGTTTCTAGCCGGATGACGTTGTTACCAATAGATGCATTGTCTGGTAGGGAGACATCTGTTTCGTGAAAGTGATTTTGGAAGTTGGAGTCGTTGATTAGTCTCCAGGCTCTATTGGAGGTGAGGGGGGTGGGTCTGGTTTTTACGGGTTTGCCGAGAAATTTGAGCGAGAATGAGAGCATGAAGTGGTCGGACCATGACAGGGGGAGGATTTCCTTGAGGGTGGTCGACTCGATGTTCGTAAAAAGGAGATCCAGGGTGTGCCCTGCTATGTGCGTAGGGCCATCGACCAGCTGCTTAAGTTGGAGGATTTCCATGTCGTATTTGAGCTGTGTCGCTCCGGGGGCATTGGGATTTTCGTAATGGACGTTAAAGTCCCCAATGACCATGTAGTTTTTGTGCTTTAGGCACAAGGGGAGTAGTTGATTCAGGAGTTTGGCGCTGAGGTTGATTTGTTGTCCTGGTGGATTGTAGACAACTGCGCCCGCTAGCATAACGAAATTCTCAGCGAGAATTTTAAATGATAGTAGCTCATGTTCGGGATATGCATTAATTGTATCCGTGAGACATGTTAGGTGGTCCCTGAAAATCACAGCGACTCCACCTCCTTTTTTCTTGCTTTACACTATGAACAATGCCATCTCATGATGATCGTCTGGTTAAGATACAATGGTCGAGTGGGATGTGGTGCACTGCAGAGGAAGGGGTATCGAGGCGCTAGATACCGTGGGACGTGTTTTTTGTCTCGATGGGTTGTAACCTGCTTAGAGATGGTTAGGTCAAAATGGCGGACATTGAGGCTCTCAGATACCAACTAGGGTGCAAGGTGTTAATCAATAGACTCCTTGGCCTCGCAAAGCTTTCGTGCCACCCAAGTCCCACCATTGTCCTGGTATATTTTCTTTGAGGTCACAGAGTAACATTAGTTGGATGGGAGCTGGAGGTGAAAAAGCAGCGCATCCTTCTTTCAGGCATCACTTGGTTGGGCTTGGAGTTTGTTTCCTCTTCAGAATGACAGTGCTTCTGTGATGCTCTCTAGTTAAAAGATGCCTTTTCCAACCCACGCTCTGTCACCAAAGGTAATGTCACACAATGAAACGCATTAATGAAACATCTCGCAGTCTCAATGAATCAGGCTGAACTGAATGCTGGTAATTACTTTATGTCAGCCAGAGGGTGAGAGACAAAATGTATATTAGATGAGAGCTGTGCAAGCTACTTATTTTAAGAACACAAACCTGTACCATTTTATAGTGAATTTTGATATAGACTGCATGCTAAAACTGCATACTTCTTGAGAAGGCAAGCATAACATGTACTCTACTGGGAAAGCAATATATAAGACTTTATGGGCCAGATGTACAACCCTACATTGCAGTCGCAAACAGGCAATCAGCCCGTTTAAGTCTGCAATTTAGGGCATGGCCACGTACAAACCTCATTTTGCGAATCAGTAAATGTTACCAATTTGCAAAATGAGGTTTGTGACTCACTATTAAGGAGGGGCATGCCAAGGGCGTCCCTTCCTAATAGCGACTCACATTTATATGTATGAATGTTTTGAGACCGCAATTACGGTCGCAAAACACTCGCAATTTACCACCTACCTCAAGTAGGTGGTAACCCATTTGCAAACAGGAAGAGGTCCCCAGGGGAGCCCTTCCCATTTGTGAATAGGTCAAAAAATATTTTTTAAGGGCAGACGGTGGTCCCAGGGACCACTGCCTGACCGTAAAAAATTAAACAGAAATGTTAAATTTTTTCTTTTTTTTAAATTCATCCCGTTTTCCTTTAAGGAAAACAGGCTGCATTTTAAAAAAAACTGCTTTATTTAAAAGCAGTCACAGACATGGTGGTCTGTTGACCCCGGCAGACCACTGTGTGTGCTAGCCATTTCTAATGGGGTAGCAAATTGCACCTGCCTCATTAATATTCATGAGGCATGCAATTTGCGACCCCATTACTAATTGCACACAGTGTCTGAGACAGTGTTGTACATCCCAATTTGCGAGTCGCAAATTAGTGGGTCATACATCTGGCCCTTAGAGCAATAAAACAAAAAATACCTGCATTAAAAAATAGCTGTTACTTATAAAACTGTAATTTAGAAGGACATTTGCAGTCTAGCAGATTGGACACCAAACCACCAGTATAGTGGAGGCTCCGCCCCCGCAAGCCTCGCAGTCCCCCGCAATACGCCGCAGGACCCCACAGCACCATACACCCTGCTCAACAGAGATCTCTGCTGCTCTGGCAGGGAATTATTTGGCACACTCAAACCAACCAAGCCGACATTCAGTTTCAGACTTCCACCAAGGCAGCTGGATAATTCAGATTGATTCAGTGCACTCACATTGGCGGACGGACTCCATCATTTATATTTAATAAAATGCCTGAAAATCATTTCTACCACGTATTTACTTTGAAGTTAACTCATCCAACATTCATTGTCACCATTGAAAAGACTACAATGAATTTATGCTCCTTACACAAACCACTCTGACCAGATGAAGACCTTCAAAGGGCTAAAGGTTGAAACACCATCTACATATATTGAGCTTAAAGGCAAACTTGTTAAGAAAACAGTTTGCAGATAGTTTCTTGAGTGTACATTTATTTTCCCTATTAAATCTGACAACTTGTGACAGTCTATCAGTAAACTTCCTTGCTGCATTCACTTTCAGGCCACTTTCCTTCACTATTTCACTTCATGTTAATCTCTTTAGCACTAAGCACATATTAAAAAAAATTCAAATTCTATATTTATTTATACTTGAATGAAGTCATTTGCTGTTTAAACGATTCTTTATTTATTTGTGTTCACACGTATTACACTTTATAGGTATATAAACTATTTCATGTGATTCATAGAAAATACATAATTGAACCTCGTTGGAACACTCTTGAACTTTGTGATACCGTCTGACCCTGATTTCACAAGAGGTATATGGGTCTATCCCTGTACTCTCAGTACTGGCAGGGACTTATAGCAGAATGTTTCCCTGCCACCGGGCACCAGCACATTTAATAAAAATGTTAATGCCAGGCTGGGCTCAATGTCACTGCAGAGTGGTCGTCATTTACATTGTTTTGTATTTAATATTATATTTTATTACTTTTTGAGTTTTATATAGCGCTAGCTAGACCTGAGGGTATCAGAGCGCTTTACAAGTTGTGTGATTACATTTACAAGATGTACATGAGGGGATTCATAAGAGTCAAAGAAAAGTGCAATACGTCATTAGGTGGTTAGTCTCAACTGTATGATACAGGGATACATTAACCCCTTCACTGCAGCTGCAGCTGCTATTTTCCGCAGTGCTAAGGGGGCGGGGGGGCCGTGCGGTGGGTGCATGCTGGTGACGGAACCGCTCCGTCACCAGCCGCGGTTGCACTGTGCTCATGACGGAGCAGTTCCGTCACGGCCCCCCCTGCTCAATACAACGCTCAACGCATGCGCGGGATCCGCGCCGCGCAGGCGTTCCGAGCGGGCCGTGATGGAACTGCTCCTTCATCAGCACAGCGCAACCGCGGCTGATGACGGAGTGGTTCCGTCACCAGCAGGGGAGGGGTTAAGAAATGGCATTAGGGACAGAATAGGAGACTGAAAGAGTCATGCGGCCCTCTTGAGGGAGGCAGTCAGTGATGGAAACATAGAGCAGCTTGTGCGCATGTTGAAGTAGTTGTTGAGAAGATGAGATCCCAGGCAGAAAAATGTAAAGTGTCAGATCGCCCAACCTTAACCCCTTCGATGCTTGTGACGGAACCATTCAGTCACGGTTGAGCTGTGCTGATGACGGAATGGTTCCGTCACGACCACACCCAGTTATGGAATGTCCAGCACCGGGGGGAAATCGGGGCAGCACGCAAGGTGTTAAGAGACAGCTTTTTGACTCCGGAAAACGCCAGAGGCCCTGTGGCAGATGAGCACAGGTGATTAAAGTGAAGACAACAGATGTTATGCTGTTAGAATCTTAACTGTAACAGTAGAGGAGAACCGCAAGGCTGGAGGAAGATGCCAATGTATGGTAGATATCCCATTACCACATACTTCTAAAAGGATATCTTACTCTTTAAAGTTGATATTTTATGGATACATATGATAAGTGCTTGCATCTCAACTCCATCCTCTCCAAAGCACCATCAACTCCCCATTTTCTGCTAGTATTACCCACTCCCCAGTGTATCTTGGTTCCTCGATTCCCCTTCCAAGTCCTAACTTCTCCGTAGACCCCGACTCTCATTATTCCTTCCTATTCCTAAAACCCTCTGACCTACATAGCAGTTCTCCGACAATATCACCAACAATTATAAGCTGCCAAGCCCTCATCCCACAACAGAAAGAATAGATAACAACACCAACAGCGCTAAGGAGCTTTTCTCCGTTATAAATGAATTCACTGTGCCCATGGCCAGCTCCACCACCATCGCCCTCTCACGTCTGGGCATACCTTTCCCTCTTAGGGCGACATAAGCAAAAGGAACAATTGATGGCTGGAACGCTGACAATGCAAACATTCACCCTCGCCCTTAGTGGGATGGGCATGTCCAGACGTGAGTCCCGTGCTCACAGCGCCACAGCATTCAAGCTATCCTGGCTGATGAGGGCTGAAAGCCCGAAACCGGTCCTAGGATGATTGTTTCTGGTCCAGGGAGGACCTGGCTTGGCAAATCAGGCTAACTGTTCCCATGAGGAGCAGGGTCAAGACTGATTTGCATATGGCTGGGACCAAACTGGGGTGGCATGGTGAGCAAAAGAATTATATTTTAAACCCAGATCTTTGTGACTGGGGGTGAATGTTTGCAATGTGCAGCATTCCATCCATCATCTGTTCTTTTTGTCTTTGTTGCCCTAAGTTGGCAGGGAATGCCCAGACGTGGGTACCGTGCTCACTGCGATACTGGATTCAAGCTAGCCTAGCTGATGAGGGGTGATACTCCGAAACTGTTCCTAGGATGCCTGTTTCTGGTCCAAAGAGGACCTCGTTTGGCAGTTCGGGCAGGACTATTCCCATGGGGAGCTGGGTCAAGACTGATTTGCATATGGCTGGGTTCAAACTGGGGTGGCGTGGTGAGAAAAAGAACAATGGATTAAATGCAGATCTTTGTGACTGGGGGTGAACGTTTGCATTGTTCAGCATTCCGTCCATCATCTGTTCGTTTAGTCACAATAAAAGGCAACAACTGGGTTTTAGCTTCCTGGATTGTTCTGTCTACAAAAAAATGATCGACCATCCTCTTTCCATCTATTCATCTTGCAAGAGCATCTAAAAATGACGCTTCATAATATGTCTGCACATGGGGTAACGTCAACCCACCCTGGCTAATATCTAATTGAAGTACAGGGAGTTTTACCCTAGGAGCATTCTTATTCCAAGCAAAGTGCCTGAAGAGTGCTTCCAGGTCTGTAAAATAGCTCCTATTACCTTTTATAGGGGCATTTGAAAATAGAAATAGCAGCAAAGGTAGAATAGACATTTTAATAAGGGCTATTCTACAAATTAACAAAAAGGGAAGGATTGCCCATCTATCTAGAAAGCCCTTGATTTGACGTTCTTCTGTATTGTAACAGAGTTTTATTGATAATGCTGGGAGCAATTATTCATTACAAGTATCCCCAGATAACATTTCGGACTTTGGGAGCAGGCCTGCTGCTGAAGAGAAGAAGGGATTCAATTCAATTCAATTTATTTATTTTGGTTTGGAACTCCATCGGAGGTCCACAAAAACACACTAACAATTTAAAAAGACAAACATTGAATACAGTACAAAATTCCTTCCTTGTACATTACTATAACATGATTTCAAATGTAATGGGAAATGTGCAAATAATGCTATAATACGTAAAAAAAATCACATAACCAGCCAATAGAATTTCTTATATACATACTAAGTAATGTGCAAATGATGCAATGAATACATGGAACAATTAAATAGCCAACCAGTTGATATTAAATCGAAACCAGAGTACTACTGTTAGACAAAATTCTACTGAAGAGGCAAAAATGTTCTAAAAAATTGGTATATCTTAAAACAAACCATTTCATTCGGGGGGTGACAAGTACAGAGAGCGTGCATTCTGAGCAGAGTAAATATTAAATTTGATAAATACTAGTTTAAAAAAAAAAAGAGAAGAAGGGAGATTGCTAACTGAAGTATTGAAAAGAAGCAGCTCAGTTTGATTCTGGTTAATTGTATATCCCCCAAGCCTTTTAAACTGCTCAAACTCCTTCAAAAACTCTTTGAACAATCTGTTTCTCTGGCCTGAGATACAGGATATTATCATCCACAATATTTTAAAATGTTGCCTTTCCCAGTACGTGGGGCCTCATTCCCTCATTCTCCTGAATCCTTACAGCAAAGGGCTCTATAAAAGGTAAATAAAATCGGCGATAGAGGACAACCCTGAGAAATTCCCCTATTAATATCTACTACCTCCAAAAAGTTGGAATTCACAAAAACCTTTGCTTGAGCTCCTTGATATAAATTCTGCAGCATTAGGATAAATTGAGCAGGTGCGCTAACCCTTGCCAGTCCATAAAAAAGTGCCTCCCAGTTAACCGGGTCAATTGCTTTCTTTTCATCAACCATTATTACTGCTGCACTAGTCTAGTTAGCAGAGAAGTAGTCCAACGCATGAATTAAGAAGTCCGTGTTAGCCGACATCACACGACTAGCCACAAACCCCGTCTGATCATTATATATTAATACCTGGGCTGCAGGAGTGATACGAATAGCCCATATTTTCATTAAAAGCTTATAATCAGTGTTTAATAAGCTAATCGGTCAATATGAGTTGTCATCACTTGTTTTTTTTTATCGATCTTAAAAAAAAAAACAACCCTCGACTCCTTACGAGGACAAGAAAACCTCCCACCCTCTTTAATAAAATTAAACAGCTTGTTCAAAAATGGTATGAGTTCACTTGCAAGTCCTCAATAAAACTCAACCGGGAACCAATCATTGCCACATGCCTTCCCACTAGGCATTGTGGCAAGGGCTTCCTGAATCTCTGCTCCTGATATATTTGAGGCCATTCTTTCCACCTGAGAATTTGGACTGAAAATATTGGGATACAATGGCATGCGGGATCTAATATTTACTTTCATACAAGATCCTATAATGCTGCAGGACAATTCGGGATACTTCAGCCTTGTCTACGAGCTAATTTGCCAGTATCTGACTTCTGTAGCTACATTATGAATGCGGCATTGCGCTTGACTCATGTTGACCATGCAAGAAATTTTCAATATGTCCGCTGCTGAAAAGCCCTCAAGCTATTAACGTCCTCCATAATGAAGAATTCCCTCAAGTCATACTTAGCTTTTTCAGTATGGTTCTCTATAGGGGACTATCTATCCTAAGGCCTGTTCTTAGCCTGAAGGGCTACATCGACTGCCGAATTTATTTATTTATTTATTTTTATTTATGCGTTTTTATATAGCGCGGACTTTACCCGAAGGCGTCAGAGCGCTTCACAATAGGAACAGAAAAATTACAAATTAACAAATTACAAAAGCAGACGATAAGTTACATGAGGTAAAAGTGACAATTGTGAGCAAACAATACATGAGGTAGCAAACAGTGCAATACAAGAGGAAAGAGTGACAAGTGTGCAGGTTACAAGAAAAAACAAAGTACATTTAGAGGTAATATACCCAGCTATCTGCTCTGCACATGGTTTGGATTGCTGGGCCATTGAGCTGCAGCCTTAACCCGTTAACTGCGGCGGGCGTTTCCGTGCGCGGGTGGGGCGCCATCGGCCAATGGCCGACGGCAGCACTGGGCAGATAGTGCTGCCGTCGGCCATTGGCCGACGGCAGCAATTAAGGGGTTAAAGGCTTCCCATACTGCAAACAATGATGCTGTATCCCTATTCAAATGAAACAAATCTTGAATAAATGTTCTAATTACTTTAAGCCATTCTTGGTTGGTAAAAAGGTTCCAGTCCAACTGACACCTGGGCTTTTCTCCTCTAGTTGTACCTATCTCTACTATGATGGTGGCCAAAGAATGGTCGGAAAAAGAGTTATCCAAAAATCTGAGCTTACCCATTTACGCAAGTGGGAAATTAAAAATAAAATCAATACCAGAGCCTGAATGAAGGCGGTGCAAGAAGCAAGTGCATTGTGACATACCAAGATGGTCACTGCGCGATTGATCGAGAATTTGAAAGTCTTGCTTCAACACGTCCACCACTTTTTAGGTCTTGGACCGGAAATGCTGGCTTGCCAGCTTCCGGTCAGAGAATTAATGATTTTGAGTACGGAGCTTGAACCCGCCTCTGTACTCGACCTCCCCTCAATTGGCTGGCTTCCTAAACGGAGGCCAGCCATTGGAGGAGAGATCCATCACTCCGATGTAGCCCCGTCCTTTTCGGATTTGGGGGCGTCATTTTTGCTGTTCTTTAGACAGTGACGTCGTCCGTCACTCAGCACAGCAAAACACGCCCCCAAATCCGAAAATGTGGTAAGCCTAGTTGCCGCCATTGTTGCCCAGCCAGCGCCGAGTAAGGTGATGCAGCACACATGCTCCGGTGCGGATGGGGCTTCCGCCCAGTGCCTCGGAGCCCAGGTGCAGTCTTTTCCACTTCCTGATGTCCCTGGCCGTCGCCGACATGCTGAACGTCCTCTACAGTGAGTTTGTCCTTATTTGCGCAACTGTGTGATCCTGAACAGGCCGTCTCCCCCCCCCCCTCCCTCCGCCCGCAGCTCTCCTGTGTCCGTCTCCCCCCCTCCCTCCGACAGCAGCTCTCCTGTGTCCGTCTCCGCCCCCTCCCTCCGCCCGCAGCTCTCGTTGGGGTCTGTTTCAGTCCCCGGTGTACCAGCAAGCAGTCCGTCTGCCCATGCTATAAAGTTAATCTCTTTTAGTCCCTCGTCTATATTCATTATTGTTTACACGGTGAGTCCGTCTTCACCTTTACCGTGTGAAGTACATCCTGATTCCGCTCTGTAGTCCCCTATCCACTTCCTACGGGATCACAGGTGTGCCTGCTTATCTGCCAGCTTACGCTGTATTTATACATCCACTTTGGTAGGTGAGTTTGACCATTTATTTGACATCCTGACAGCACGGTGGACACAGACGCTATATCGCCGGACGCTATCCTGCCGTTCTTCTTAGGGCACCATCCTGCTTTAACTACTCGTGAAACTTCAAGGTAAACGTTGCCCCTGCAATCCCCGTCGACGTGCTATTTAACCTACTTGCGCGACTCAGCTTTTTAATTGAACATTCACTCTATTCTTTTTTAGTGGCCGATCGACTGACGGCTTGACTATCAGACATACACGGACCTTCCTTACTATTGAACCCTGAAATGTAAGCGCCGCTGTCACACGCAGCGCTTTGATAGTTTCCCTTATCGGAGGTCCTTTAAAATTCCAACTTACCATTATATTTATACAGGCATCAGTCCTTCAGTAGCCGATCTTTAGGCATTTCACGTGAAAAAGGAATTTTCTCGCTATCACGGGCCGTTTTTATCACTTACAAGCCTGTTTCTATTTAAGGTAATTACAGCATTCATTTATATGCACGTAGTACCTCGACACTGCATTGTTATACGAACCTCATACTATGCGGGTCTCTCTTTCTCTTTTGCGTAGCTGGCTCCGAGATTTTAATTGTTCTACACCATCCTCTTATGTGGGCTCTCTATCTATATAGCGTCCTGTAGCCCTCTGAAGATTTTATGGAAGTTATGTAAAGGTGTTGGTTTATTCGCCTTGTCATTTTATTTGTCCACGTATATCAGCCTCTACGTTTGGCTTTATTCAGTTATGTGTCGGGCCTGATTTGTAGGTATTGCCATATCATTCTAAATCAAAGAAACAGTTTAGTTCTTTGGTTCTATTCAAGTATAGCCTTTTTGTGTGTGTGAATAGGGAATATCATTGTGCGCATTGTCCTGTCACATGTTTCCTTCCCCATAAATTAATCTCATCATTTAACTAGTGCCTTTACCTATTGTCTCTCAATTGATCCTTGAATCTGATCCTCTGTCTCCACATGTCGATGTTATCCTATGTGAGATTAATCATTAATTTTCTTTTAAAAGAATGTCTAGTGGTCATGTGGCCCGGAATCGATACTTCTCTTGATCATTTGATAATTTATATGCTCTAGGAATGTCTATGACGTGATGTCCCAGAATTAATGATTTTGAGTACGGAGCTTGAACCCGCCTCTGTACTCGACCTCCCCTCAATTGGCTGGCTTCCTAAACGGAGGCCAGCCATTGGAGGAGAGATCCATCACTCCGATGTAGCCCCGTCCTTTTCGGATTTGGGGGCGTCATTTTTGCTGTTCTTTAGACAGTGACGTCGTCCGTCACTCAGCACAGCAAAACACGCCCCCAAATCCGAAAATGTGGTAAGCCTAGTTGCCGCCATTGTTGCCCAGCCAGCGCCGAGTAAGGTGATGCAGCACACATGCTCCGGTGCGGATGGGGCTTCCGCCCAGTGCCTCGGAGCCCAGCTGCAGTCTTTTCCACTTCCTGATGTCCCTGGCCGTCGCCGACATGCTGAACGTCCTCTACGGTGAGTTTGTCCTTATTTGCGCAACTGTGTGATCCTGAACAGGCCGTCTCCCCCCCTCCCTCCGCCCGCAGCTCTCCTGTGTCCGTCTCCCCCCCCCCTCCCTCCGCCCGCAGCTCTCCTGTGTCCGTCTCCCCCCCCTCCCTCCGACAGCAGCTCTCCTGTGTCCGTCTCCGCCCCCTCCCTCCGCCCGCAGCTCTCGTTGGGGTCTGTTTCAGTCCCCGGTGTACCAGCAAGCAGTCCGTCTGCCCATGCTATAAAGTACATTGCTTTCAGCACGTAGTCGCATTTATTTTTACAGTGCCCATGCTTTTCTGTATTACACACATTACATCATTTGGCATGTTTAAATTCCTCTTTATAGTGCTGCGTTCATGTATTTTCACACAGTTTCAAAATGTCCGCTGTAGTTTCCTGTTCACGTGTATTTTAGTTCAGGAGTTCAAAGCGGGCTCTGCAGCCAGAATGTGGGCCACTTTTTTCGTCAGTGCCCGGGCCGAATTGTGATCCCAATCCGACCCTGATGCCGGGTACTGTGCGCATTGAGCAGAAGGGCTAGCTTTTCATGTGGCTCTGTGGCCCCTGGCACCGCCGGTACAACAGTACGACACATGTCCTGGGGCCCAGCCTCGCTTTTGCTGCTCTTCGTTCGTTTGATGAGACAGGATGCTGCTCTCTGCAGTGAGTTGCGACGCCTTGCTGTTTTTCCAAAAGGGTGTTGTACATCGATTTGGATATGTGTCATCGGGTGATATTGATATTGGGAAGGTCAGTTTCACGTTCAATAGAAAGAATTCCTGCAGAACATAAACAACATGTCTTTATATCGAGTTTTTACTTCACTGCCGCTCTTTCTAATCGCTCTAAATGGCAGATGGCAGTACTAACCAATGCAATGGTACTCATCGACCTCAAAAGGCTGAAGAGCTAAGTTGGTTTTGAATTATTCAACCCCAGGACTCACAAGTACACAAGATGACAGCAAAATGTAATGTTTGTAGCGGGTTAAGCTTCATTTACATACACAAAATCGTTACCCTAAATGCAGAAGGAAGTGAGGCTGACCGAAGGAGGGAGGAACAGAGAGTCCACGCTGAGGTGGAGGCAGTGCTTTAAATGGGCCGGTACCAGTACTTTTCTATTTTGAGAGGGAGAGTGCCTGCACTTCTGAAGAGAGACGTAATACTTATTTGGAGAGTACCCACCCTTCTCAGAACTACGCAGGCGCTCTGGTACAGAGTGCCTGCACTTCTTTTTTTCCCATTTCAAGCACTGGTGGGAGGAGGAGAGAGTCAGTGGTGAGATGGAGAAGAGAGGGTGAGGTGGGGTGAGTGTTATAAAAATGTCTTCTCTCTAATGCTCTCCTATTGCCATTGTAAATGACAATACCATTTATTTATGTTTGAAAAAAATGTTTTAAAAAAAAAATGTAATGAGCAATGCCAATAGCTCTACCTTTAATAATGCCGAGAACATTGCATTGTAAATGCTTGTTTTAGTTTGGGACTTAAATCGTTTCTTTTATTTGCTGTATCCAATACCAAATCCTGGATATAGTAAATCACCCCTTACATTATCACATAGCAATATTGTAGATCTGTCTTAACGAATCTGCTTCGTCAAAAACAAAGGCATAATAATTAAACCTGGG
This sequence comes from Lissotriton vulgaris, assembly GCF_964263255.1. Lineage (NCBI taxonomy): Eukaryota > Metazoa > Chordata > Amphibia > Caudata > Salamandridae > Lissotriton > Lissotriton vulgaris. The sequence continues at coordinate 1,060,010,488 of NC_141699.1, forward strand.
GATCTATAATAACATCATTAACCAGTCAGTCCAGCCCTCTACCTAGGCAAACTGCAACCCTCCCCTTACAGCCAGACCACCTGAAGCAAAATAAGCGATTGAATAATACTTTGGAAGAAAAAGCTCAGTGAAGTTGCTTTAAGATGGGTCTCCTGTAAAAATAGATCTTCCGGAGAAAAAAAGTCAACCATCTAATCAGCCCCCATGTTTCCGCTTATTAGGCAAGTCATTGACATTGCAGGAAATTAATCTAGCTTTCAGACCCATTACATAGATGCCTTTTTCTCATTATTGACGTTCCTGCATGACATGTCACTGAAAATCCAAAATCTGTTCGATTCTGATCCTTTTCAATATAAGGGCTCTCCACCACCCCTGCAAACCACCCCTGAGACAACCCCATCCCTGTAACCCCCCCTGCATCCCCACGTGTCCCCCAAAAAACCTGACCTCTGCGAGGGTGGAATCGCCCACACAAACCCCTTTCGCTACAGCACCAACCCCACGGGGTGCCATGTACCTGCACCCTGGTAGACATGTGGCCCTCCCTCCACACCCTCCAGCACCCTCATCAGTATCACTTAGGCTGCAAGGGTAGCTTGCCATTTTATGCATTCTTATGCAGCTCCTAGCACAGAGCATCCCCTGACAACATCATCAATATAATTGGCCTAGCCAATCCTCAGAATATCAGCCTGTACACAAATAATGCTCCTAATCAATTAGAAATCTTCTGCAGGAGCTCCTGAGCCTCTGTTAAGTTGGTAAACATATGGAACTGCCTTCTAAGCAAGACCTTTAACTTAGACTGTTGCGCAATAGTAGGTTGAGCACCCTCCGCCCTAATCAAATATAGCATTTTTACAAAATCTTCCCAGCGATGGGCTGCAGAGACTGACATATCAGCAAATATACGACAATGAGATATTTCTAGTGTTGAAAATACTCCTCAATAGCCTTGACCAACATAAGCTCTTTAACACGATAGTCGGCAAAGTTTACCAAGATGGTACTTGGCAATTTCGAGTTTTGGAAAAGGTTGCTCCGGGACCCAATGCGCTTGTATAATGTCAAATCACCTGAATGTTCCAGCAGGACATGGGTCTTAATGAAAGAGTCCACCCAGTCAATGAAGGACTATCCATAGGTTAGTGGTACAAAAGGGAGTGGTGACGGTGTTACATTCTGTACAGTACAATTTAATATGCTTTATCACCATGTATCTTTAAGTGCATGAGCCATGTTAGTGTTTCCAGTTACTTAGCAACCATCATACGCGAAGCTGTCCTTAGCCTTCGTTTGACAATATTTTTACAGCGTTTCATTTTATCAACAATATTTTTCGTTTTTAGTAAAATCTTCACAGCGCTTGCATTATTTACAATTTCCTACATCCTGAGGATCTCTTCATCGCCTAACCAACAATTTTCAACCGTTTTCCTGCTACTTCAGATGTACTTTTTCAGCCTTTTGTCCTCTCCATTTCAAGTACTGTGTTATTGGATTGTCATTTATTAACATTTGTTTTTATTTTAACTTATTTATTTATTCTTTTATTTTATTGTGTATTTTACATTTTCTTAACATGCAGTTTGATCCTCCAGCTAAATTTTTACAGGTCAAGGGTGATCCTCCTATTCCCTGGTCAAGGTGGAAGGAGGAATTCTTTAACTACATGCGTGCCATTGATGGAGAGCGTATGGGTTCTGAGAGGAAGAAGAGTATTTTATTACATTGTTTAGGATCTGAAGGTCAAGAAATCTTTAGAACTTTACCTCATGTACCTGTTGCTTCTGGTAGTGGTGATACTATGAATGTTTACACAGAAGCTCTTACTCGATTAGAGAAAAGGTTTAAAGCCTACGGCCAACATTGCTTTAAATCGTTTTAAATTTTATACTAGGGCACAAAAGCAAGAAGAATCATTTGATGATTTTCTAACTTCCTTAAGAGCATTAAGCATTCATTGTAATTTTGGAGCCATGTGTGACGAAATGATTCGTGACCAAATCATAGTACATGTTAAGAACAAAAATGTACAGGATAAATTGTGGTGTATAGGTGATCCTAATTTAGAAGAAACTATAGCTATTGCCAAATCAACTGAAATGTCAGAGAAATGGATGGACATAGTTGATAAACAAGGTTCTCATCCCAGTAAAAATAATACTGATGAAGAAGTGTGCATAGTTAAACCTAAGTTTGATACTAAGAATTCGATTTCTACTCAATTTAGAAATAAAAATTTTAGGAGAACTGATACCCCTAATTCTAATACCTCTCCTTCATGTTACAGATGTGGCAGCAAGTTACACATTGCGTCTTTCCAAGGTTGCCCTGCTATAGGAAAAACTTGCAATATTTGTAATAAAGTAGGGCATTTTAGTAATGTCTGTAGGGAAAGACGTTTTAATTCTCAGTCTCGTTCAGGGCAACAAATGGTTCCTAACAACAGTACTGCCACTAAAGTATCTGCACTCAATGTGGTTAGTGAGTATATGCAAGATTTGGATCGTGGGTATGTTGTTTCCATTATTCAAACTGGTTTTATACTATTTACGTGCAAAAAATCTCCAAAATGTTTATTTCAAGTCTTTACTACTGATATTGAGCTTATGGTAGACTCTGGGTCCCCATGGACTATTATTACCAAAGCATATTTTGATGAAAAACTACAGTCTGTATGTGATATTACTACTCTACAACCTTCAGATATTTTTGCGGAAGGTTTCAATGGAAATAAGATTGATATTGAGGGATTTTTTAATGTTCCATTGAGTTTTAGAGGAAGATCTGCTTTCATTAAGTTATATATTGCTATTAAAGGGGTTAATGTACTAGGCTGGCATGACCAATGGGAGCTTGGGATCACTTTAAATCCTAGAGCCAAAGATCCAATTTCCCTATACAGTGAACAGGATATGATTAACTCTATTTGTTCCAATGATGGAAAGGAAGATGTTGTTTCCTTTTGGAGCAATAAATTTAACAATGTCTTTTGTGAACGTTTAGGCAAATTAGAAGGTTTTTCACATAAGATCGTGTTAAAAGAAGGTGCTGTACCTGTTAAGCAAAAGTTAAGAGGAGTTCCCCTGAATGTGAGAGAAGAATTGAAAGAAATGTTGAATGATTTACTAAAGGACAATATCATAGAGCCCATTGAATCATCTGAATGGGTTTCGCCCATAGTTTTGGTGTGCAAACCCGACCAAAAATTGAGAGTTTGCATTGATTTAAGAGCACTCAATTCCAACATTATCATTGATTGCCATCCTTTACCTAATATCAATGAACTGGTGTCTCTTTTTGATGGTGCGGAGATTTTTTCCACTTTAGACCTGAGATCTGCGTACCATCAAATTGAACTTACTGAGGACTCTAAAAAGTATACTGCATTTATCACTCCCATGGGCCTGTTTCAATACAGAAGAATGCCTTTTGGCTTAGCGTCGGCCGCTTCTGTTTTTCAACGTGTCATGTTTCAAATTTTCAGGGATCTTGACGTGTTCGTTAAGTGTTTTCAAGATGATATATTAATCTTTTCCAAAGATGAAGTTGAACATTCTACACATTTGAACGAAGTATGTTGCAGGTTAGAAAAATATGGTCTTACACTAAAGGCACACAAATGCAAACTTTTCAGAAAATCTGTAGAATACTTGGGACATACATTATCTGGAGAAGGTTTAGTTCCCAAAAAGTCAAACGTTGAAGCTATTCTTAATGCCCCTGCCCCGAGCAATAAGGAACAATTATTATCTTTCTCGGGCATGTGTGAGTACTACAGTAAGTTTGTTGTTAATTTTGCCACCAAAATGGAACCTTTGAGGAGGTTATTGAGACAGAGTAATGAGTTTGTTTGGGAATCTGAACAAGAAAAAGCATTTGCTGATATTAAGTGTGATATTGTTAATTCACCTACTCTTAAACCCTTTAGAATTGGAAAAAAATGCATCATTACCACTGATGCTAGCTTGTATGGCCTTGGTTGTGTATTATCTCAAACTGATGGTGCAATGGAATGGAATGTGGCTTTCTCATCCAGGACATTAAATGAGACAGAACGTAGATATGCCGTGATTGAACGGGAACTACTTTCCTGTGTGTGGGCAATTGAGCACTACAGAATTTACATTTGGGGCAGTGAGTTTGTATTGAGAACCGACCACAAGCCTTTAGTACACATCTTATCGGTTGGTGGAGGTTGGAACTCTACTGCTAGGATTGCGCGTTTGGCATCCAAGTTACAAGAATACCATTTTACTGTGGAGTACATTCCGGGGAAAAAAAATGTCACGGCTGACTGTCTTTCACGTCTTCCTTGCAAAGATCACGAAGACAAAGTTAAAAAGGTCAGTGAGGTTGACTTTGTTTTAAATTTGTCTGATGTTGTTACTCCCCAATATCAGGACATCACAGAACAGTTGTGGTTAAAGTGTCAAGAGGAAGATGAGAAATTTGGCATTCTTAAGGATTATATTTTCAAGGGCTGGCCCAATAAGACGAAAGTCAGAGATGATTTGCTTCCGTTCTATAATGTTTCTGAGGAGCTGTTTTGTGAAGGGGACTTAGTTTTCAAATCTGGAAAGTGCATTCCACCTGTAGGTATTCAGGAGATCATTCTCAAACTGGCACATAAAACACATCCTGGGATTTCGGCTATGAAGCGTCTAATAAGGTTAGATTTTTGGTGGCCAGGGATGGACAGGTATATTGATCGTACTGTCAGGGAATGTAGTGAATGTTGTACTAAGGACAAAATGTTAAAGTTGCATGTTCCCCCACTTAAACCCGTCAAGTGGCCTGAACTTCCTTGGAGTAAAATAGCTTTTGACATCTCAGGTCCGTTTCAGATATTACCTGAAGCCTCACGTTATGCGCTGGTCATGATTGACTACCACTCTAAATGGCCTGAAGTGAAATTTGTAGCCAGAGTTACTTCTGAGGTAGTTATTACGTTTTTTAAGGAAGTTTTTGCAAGAGAAGGTTGCCCATCTGTATTAGTGTCTGACAATGGGGTACAGTTAGTGTCCTCGGAGATGCAATCTTTCTTGCAAAGTTGTAACAACAAGCACTTACGTACATCGCTTTATGAACCACATGAGAATGGGCAGGTTGAACGCTTCAACCGAGTTTTGAAGAGTTTTGTTGTTGATGCTATTAAAGAAAGGAGTAATTGGTTGAATGTGATTAGGGAAAAGCTGTGGACCTATCGCATAACTCCTCATACCACGACAGAAGTTAGTCCTTTTAAACTGCTCAAAGGCAGGAATCCTGCGTCCAACATTTGTCCTTGGTGGTTTAAGGAGAAATGTAAAGAGTTAGGAGAAGATGAGGTGGATATCCACAGTGTGGCTAATAGGGTTGATTGTAAACAGAGTAAGTCGGCTCTGTGGTACAATAAAAAATGGAAGGCAATAAAGTCTAATTTTTGTGTTGGGGATTGGGTTAGGATTCTGAAATCTTTTATGGTCAACAAAGGTTCCAGCAAGTATAGTAGACCCATTCAAATTAAAAGAGTTTTTGATAATTCAGTAATCACTCAAGATGGCAAAGTTTGGAACTTAAGTAAAGTTGCTAAATGCCCTACACATTCTGTTTTCCAACCAGACCAACGTGATAATTCTGACAGCAGTTCCCTTCCTGGTCCTTCTCCTGATTCTGTGGCTTTTAGAGTCAAGGATGATGTGCGTATCAGAAGGAAGCCTACTTTGTTACATGATTTTGTTTAAACAGATTTTTCTTCTTTCTTTTAATAGGGGAGATGTGTTACATTCTGTACAGTACAATTTAATATGCTTTATCACCATGTATCTTTAAGTGCATGAGCCATGTTATGTTTCCTAAGATGTTCCATGTTCTTAACAGAGTTTTCCTCATGCAGCATTCTGCTGCTATTGTCAGTTGTAACCTGGACATCTATGTGCCTGGACCAGATGCTGTGCTGTTAATAAATCTACTTTAAAGATCAACCTCTCCTTGGATTATTACAGACGGCTTGCTTGAATCCAGTGACAAAGTGAGCAAGGGACTCACGTCGAGCATACCTGCCAATTTATGGCGAACAAAGTGGTACAAAAGGGGGTGGTGATCTGTTGACTGGGTGTGAGTGTTTGATTGGTTCGGATGCTCCGTCCATCACCACCCCCTTTTGTATCTATAGGTTAGAGCACCCTGAATGGTTTACTAACTCCTCAATTTTATACTCCAGCATAGACTTTTGCTTTCTGAACTGCCTGCCTTCTTCCTGAATCAGGTTGACTTGATCCTCCATCTGTGATATTCTAGATCCAGCTTCCTGCAGCCTTTCCTGGAAATTGTGTCCATTTCTCCAATTGTGGGTAGCCTCTAAGGTAAGGCTGCTATTTCAATTGCCTGAAAGGCCTTAAATTCTCTGGATTTTATCCAGGCAAATATTGAGCATTGTTTTGATATCGCATTGCAGAGGGACCGTTGAGCACTCCTGAACTTTCTTCTGGGCATTTTGCTGTGGCCCCTCCTGGAACCAGGATGTCATCACTGTCTGTAACTGTGATTGCAAATTTGCGTCTGGAGTAGAATCAAAACTAGGCGACAGAGATACCGGGCAATCAGTAGCCTCCGCCTGGGATAACTCCAGAGTCAATCTTGATACAGGGCCTTGAATAGATGAGTGCTGAGGTGACCCATTGGTGGTTAAGCAGTGAGGTCAAGAGTTTCCTATAGTGGAACCAACCGGAGCTCTTCCATTGAAAACCATAAGGTCCTACCACTTCTTAGTGGTGCATGGGAACTGCAAGTTTGCCAGGAGTAGTATTTGTTATTGTTTGCCAATGTCATCCCATCGGCCAAGCTTAACCACATCGCTGCTTGAGAGATTCCTCTGCTCTGCTGGACAGCAATAAAAACGGGTGTGGTCATGACGAGCTCAGCTCATCATGAGCACAGGAGCACTGGGCTGCACGACGAGCTGAGCTCGTCATGAGCATGGAAGGGGCTAAGATGCCCCCCAATGTGTTTACATTTTCAGAGTTACATAAGTCATAGAAACACAGTAGTAGAGATGCTAACCCAGTGTGCAGTATCCGTGCCTCTTATCTGGATAGTCTGAGTGTCTCCACAGGTTTGGGTCATACTGCAGTTCCATTTAGGTTCATTGAATGGGAAATATACATTTTGTATGGGAAATTAGTTATTTTCCCTGGATAGGGCAGCCAATATTTCAGAAAAGTCAATTATTTCCCTTGGCTCCTTCTTAACAGTTGAACCAGTGCTTAATTTGTAAAAGAAAGAGTGCAGGTGTCTGAAGCTCTGCTCAGAAGCCCATGGCTGGTGCACTTCAACATCAGCGCAGTGAATAACAAGGCTAGTTGTCTTAAAACTATTAGCTCAAATCAGCTCTGAATTGAAGTACATGATGTAACTTGAAATCAATTACTTTTTTGGGACTTTGTTTGGTCCCTTTAGGGCAAAGGCATCTCCCTTGTCCTACATTTACAGAGGAATCTGCAAAACTTTTATGCAACACTGGGCAGCAAGTAAAGTAGACGTCCTGCATGACCTGAAAGGGAGAGAACAGAAATGCTCCATATTTACAAAGATATAGAATATTTCCGTTCGCTCTTTGCTCTGGTGCACTGTGTGTACCTTAGCATCAACGTAGGTACCCTTGCACAGTGCATGCATTACAGGCAGAATTGTTTTTGTGTAGGCATTGTCCACTTTCTAATTGTACTGCAGGACGCAGCACACATGGAAAAGGGAAATAACATAGAGAAATAAAGATTATTTTCATTATTACGCCTCACTTGGGAAGGCTTAGCATTTTGAAGCATTCCCAGGTTTATAAGTCTTTGTAAATGTGGGGATGTGCCTAAATCTATAGGGGGTGCATGGCAACACCCATGCTCCACCCATGAAACGCCTCCCACGTTGAAATGTTAGGTAACACAGCACATGCAGCTGCCTTGCTTTACATTTCTTTACAAGTCATGAAAGACCCCTCAAATCAGGCCTTGAGTGGCTTTGCAAATAATGCTGAGGCCTTTGTGTTATCCTTACATTGCATTGCGTGACTCAAGTACAAGGCAAAGGCTTCATAAACATGGGCCATTTAGTGTCTGGTGGGTTCAAGTGTCCCCGGTTAGTTGCTGATGGTGTGAGGTCTGCCGGAGGAAAGCCAAGGAGCACTATTTTGAGAACTACTGGATATGCTTTAAAAATACCAATGCCTGTGAGCTCTGTGAAGCTTATATCATATATTAAAGAATGTTGAGACAGTGGGTGTACCTAAAAAACAGCTAAGAGGTCTTTTAGTTTTCCAGAATTACTGGGCGCACTTCCTTAGTGGCCGCAAGGTAATGTATATATCGGTAATCAATTTAGGCAATGAGGCGAGCGGTAATACCTCTGAACCGCTCCAATGTGGACCAGCAAGCTGATCCACTCACAATAGAAAAACAACTATGCCCCTGCACTTAAAACTGTTCTCTGTCACTGTGGGCATTAAACATATCTCTTACCCACAAACATCACCAATTAAGTTGATATGTCACCGCACTAAGTCACATAAAATGGCATACTTTTGTCACATTGGGTTGACACTATCAAGTCACTATCTAAATGTGTTTACGAAAAGAACATGTTCCCAAAAAATGTATTTTATGTTTTTATCCAGCCCTGAAGATTCGCAGTTTGTTCCCTGCGATGAAACACGTGTTGGCTTTTGAAATGGAACAATAAACAGAAGTGTCCACACCAAGAACAGACTGTATCTCTACCTGTGTATCTCCATGCACATATACTCATTCTCGGAGATTTACTACATGTTTAGATTTGTCTTAAATGTATTAATTGTTAGAATTAAAAAAACTTACACTATAATCACAATCTACACAGGGTGTACCTGTAAATAGTGTAGCAGGTGCAGTGGTACCTCGGCATAGGGGTGTGAGGGGCCCTCCGGACCCTGATTATTGCTACAGTTTGCTACTAAACTCTGGCTGGGGCATGTTTTCTTACTTGCATTAAACCCCTTTGGACCCTTGATATGGACTCTGAGGGTATCTTCACAGCGCACTAAGGATCTCAGGATAGGCGCTTTACTTGGTGCTCTTTGACTTGTGATTGGCTGTAAATGCTGTACTTAATCCAAACAATGGTTCAAAGTGCTTGAAAAATTACAAATACACAAACATCAACAATAATCAACAAATTAAGACAAAGTAATATGTACAACAGTGCGCACAGAGGAGTGAAGATAATGAGAACGGCCCATAAAGGAGGAATCTAGAAAAACATACAAAATGTATTCAATAAAAATATATATTATATAATATCCTGGAGCTCAGAGATATAAGCTGGTACACATAACATTTGATAAACATACAAAACCAAACAGGTGGCAGACAAAAAGAGGTTACATAGAAGAAGGAGTTTCAGAACAACACTGAAACTTCAACAACCAAAACAATGTGTCCTCCATTAATTGCAGCCATAATTGCGTCAATGACGTTTCGACCTTTGTTATTAATACACGGTCATCTTCAGGGCATAACATTTAAGCTCCTCTGCTTCTTAAGGCAACTTCTTCCGCAGATATTTAGGGAGGGCGCACAAAGAATCCCCCCCGCATCCCCTCGAGTACAGATAGTGGTGGATGGACAGCATGCAGGTCACTAGGCATGTTAATCACGGCATAGAAAATTTAAGCAGCCCTTGTTTGTTGTAACTGTATATAAGAATACAATTCAGACACCAGTGGGTTTATTGATCGTGGACCTTAAATGTTTTACTGAATGGAGATCAGAAGGAGCTCCAGCTGTCACTCGACACCTTCACAGCCAAATATGGGGAGGTCGACCTCGAATCTTGGGAACTGGGTTCAAGTCTCTGCAACGACGCTGAAAATCCTGTGATTCTGGGCAAATCACTTAATCTCCCCGAGCCTAACCTTTGGGTAAAGTTCGCGCTATACAAAACTCCGTAAAAAAAAATCAAAAATAAAGAGATCTCTTTAGAGGGTGCTCACTTTAGGGGGGGAAAGTGTCTTTCTTTGATGGTGCTTGAACAGCGTTTTGTTCTTGATGCTGTGTGTTCAAGTGAAGTTGTTCAGCTGATAATGGCGACATAACCAAAAAGTGTGTGTGGAAAAATACTGCAAAGTGACTTCCAAATGAGCTGTCACTCACCAGACTGGCACCCATTGTCCATAGGGGAGGTTGGTCCCTAACAATGAAAGGAGAAACACATTGGGTGCTTCTCTGCCAATGCGATTCTAGCAGTGTCTTCTGGCACATGAGAGGTGGCAACTGGGTGGGTTAGTGCTGTCTTTTTTGTTGTTGGCATCATATTATGTTATTTACGCCTGAGGCACGGTTGAGTTTTTCACAGGTCTTTAAAGACTATTTGCACATTGACAAACCTTTGTAAACTGGTTACAGAGGCTTAGTTTTTTTTCTTGTTCCAGTACCCCCTTGGCCCCACTCTGCATTTGTTTTTTACATTTACTGCCATAATGTTCAATGAAAAGGAATATAAAGTAGGGTTGCCAAAAGAAAAATGCCAGCCATGTGTTGTTTAAAGAGCTTGCAAAGACCTCGTTTTTACACTAAATTGGGTTATAAATAAAAAGTATGTATTCATTTGTAATATGACATTTCTGTCTATTCACTTTAATTATCAGTCATGGATCATTCTGGCAGCCCTACAACTCAATAAAAAGGGCTTTTAATTTACATTTGCTGTTCGAAGTATGCACAGATAAGTGCTGAAAATATGGCTTTAGGTGACTGCTTATTTTTTACCATCTGGGACATCAAAATAATGAGCTAGCAACCCTAATCATAAGACTGAAAGTTTGTTGCAGGATCAGCACATTATTTATTTGCTCCACCCTCGATCCCTGATTAATGCCATAATAGTAATAGTTTAACTTATATCTGAAACCCTACACCATCGTCAATACCAAGCTGAGTTACTTCAAGTGTCTGGGAATGCACCCTGCATTCAGACAACTCACTCCTCATTCTTGCCCTTCACATTCATGCTCACCCTGCACTCAGTGCGATCACAATTCACTCAAACTAATCACCATGCACTCACATCATTCACCCGCTCACTCTGCACTCACAGTGATCACTCTGCACTTACAATGCACTTGTGGTGTTCACCCTGTACCTCATCCTGCAGACACACGAGCACACCACTCACCCTGTATTCATGTGACACTTCACTCACCTGTTCCCCTTACTGCTCAATATGCAATCTCACTCAAACAAGCCCATCACTAACCATGTACTCATTCATCACACTTGTACTTACATCCGCACTCAAATTCATATGGTCACCTCACTCATCCTCCAGTCACAACTCTTACCCTACTCTCACACTGTCGCATTGCTCACCGTGCACTCACGTGGGCACTCCTGCCATCCACACAGCGCTGAGGTTACATGTGCCTGCTACAAAGAACGTATACCATGCAGATCACAGAACTGAGTGTGAGTAAATTATGAGTAGCGCTATAAAGAAATGAAATGTTTGTCAGAAAGGTGCTATAGAGAGATGAGGTGCATTGTTAATGAGTGGTAGGGAGGGAATTCATGGAGAAGGAGGAAATGGGGTGCCAAAAAAGACGGTTGCACCGTGTGCGAAAAGTGCTAGGGCCAGCCCTGCCTGGGAGTGTTAGCTCCCCCGAAGTTCGAGTGGATCCAGGAATCATAGATAAAGAGAGTGGGGGAGAGACAGAGAGAGTGTGTTCGCGTGAGTGTGTGTACCTGTGTGCATGTGTGTGTGTGTGCACACATGCTTGAGTATACACTATCATACTTGCAAGCATGCATGTGCGTGCATGAACATCTTGCATGTAATGCTATGACGCTGACAAAGTGGTTTGAGAGTTTTTAGGAGTATGTAGGCCTCATTGGTGTGAATGCTTCCCTTCTTCCCAGACAATTACCTGTCTTGGGTGCAAATGAGAGACTCTGTAAAGCCTGGACTTCCTTTGCGACAAACATGAAGTCATCTGCATGTCCCAGGTCACATTCCAAACAGAAGTATACATAGTGGGAAAGAATGCACAGATGGGCAGGGTGGACTGCACTCTCCAGTGCGCCAGGTAACACAGCCTTCCCTCCATGTGACTGCGAGAGCCCCCGCTGAGCCGCAGATAGCCTGACACGGATGAATTGAGCCATATGCCCGCTATGAATAATGCATGTGCGGGGAGTCCTCCGGTAGCCGCGCTGTCAGTAATTAGCACATGAAAATGTAAGAGGTGGATTAAGGTCGCATTGCAAGGGAAATCTGTGCAGATGGTAGCGCAGCCTGAGAGCCTTGCAGTTCTATGAGACACATGTTTTACACAGTTTATTCATCAAACAAACCCTCACTGCCAGTCACCCCCACCTCTGCATTCACAGGAGGACTGGCCATTGCCGCACACACCCATCCACCTTTGTAAGGCTAAACATGTCCTGTAAGTTAGGGAAAGCCAGGGTCAGATTGGTAAGGAGGGAACTTGGGCAATGGCTGAAGAACCGGTATCCGAGTTCCAGAAGTGGGCGGTATCTGTACTGTTTGGATGCCGCTAGCGGCCCAGTGGGGCCTCAGTGCCTTTCTGGAGGCAGATGGGCCTCTATTACCTCCCTTTTACCAACGGGCGGAGGTGTCACTCCCTTTCTCTCGCTGAGCTGGCATATTGAGAGGGGCAGGGAGCCTGAGCAAAAGTGGCCTCGTGTATTCAGGAGTAGTTCACCAGTGTGAACTTCCTTGCCTTTTTAGGTCTCGCTTGGCGAAAGCAGCGCATGCGCTGCTCTCCCCATTGCGAGTACCTTTTGGAATCAATTCTGCGAGGGCTCTCATGCACAAGTCTGTAATTTGTAATTTGTCCATTTCAAACAGCATGCACGTTCCCATGGGACTGTGGACAGTCCCACGCCATCTTGTATTTAATTACAGTGTCAGCGCATTCGGTTTCACTTGCACGTTCGGTTTCACTTGCGCGTTCGGTTTCACTTTCACCGCCACTAGCGCAATGCCGAGAGCTTGTTGGAACAAGCCTCAGATGAACATGTGACAATCCTGCCCATGCCCACCTCCCTATTGTAACCGGTCTCACCGTCACGCACGCAAAAGAACAAACACACTGCTACGATAAAACAGCCATATAAACGATACCAGAGCGTCGCATAGAACCAACAGTCCTGTCAACGTAATAGCAATGAGTACCGCTTGATCCAATAAGAAGAAACATGCACCACACCAGCCTCAATAAGAGGCAACAACATTTAATGCAAACTCTCCACAAACAAGCCAGGTCTACTAGGCGCATGCTTTACCTCCAGCCAGACTTAAAACCAGAGTTCCTCCACTTTTACCCGCAACTTAACCGACTTCAATGAGCGAAGGCAAAAAGGAGCAATTGTGAAGCTACTTTATACCGATTCATAGAGTAAATGACGGTATAAGGTGGGCGTGGATGTCTACACTTCTCGTACGTTCCTATGATTGGTTTGACAAACGTTTGCCGCCCCGTAAAAGACGGCCCTCTCACCTAGGAAGAAACCTCCCTTTAAAAGAGCTTGCAGAGCACAGACATCCACACATGGTCTGGTAACTCAGGCAGCTAGGGATCCGTAAGCTTCTGTGCAAGTTAAAAAATAAAACAAGCATTTGCAATGTAATAGGTCTCGCAATTGCGAGATTTTGACCTATTGGCATTGTAAATGACAATGCATTTATTTGTGTGTTTAAAAAAACACCTGCAAAAATAAAAGGTATTGTCATTTACAATACCAATGGGTCAAAGTTTCTAAAATACGAGGCCTATTGCATTGCAAATGCTTGTTTTTTTTAATCAAAGTGAATTAATTAAAACATGTCTCTGTCAGAGACCCCACCCCTTCTTTTCATAAAACTTCCCAGAAGCAGGGTTTTGCAGAAAGGCAATCCGCAATTGTGGGCCTCTTTTCTTTTAGTGTTCCCGGGCCTATTTTTGATCCCAATTCAGCCCTGGGGAGAGCCACACTGACAGACCCATCCCAATGTGAAGACTGGGGACCACCTGGCATCTCGGGGGACAAACCTCGGTGCCAGTCACCCCAACCTCTGCATTCACAGGATAGCTGCCCATTTCTGAACACACCCACCTTGGTAAGGCTGAACTTGTCCTGCAAGTTAGGTAAAACCACACTGACAGACCCACCCTAAAGTAAAGACTGGGGACCACCTGGCATCTTGGGGGACAAACTCCACTACCAGTCACCCCAACCTCTGCCTTCACAGGAGGACATGTCATTGTACCACACACACACCTTTGTAAGGCTGACATATCTGGCAAGTTAGGGAGAACCACACTGACAGACCTACCCTAAAGTGAAGCATGGTGCCACCTGGCATCTCGGGACACAAACCCCAGTACCAGTCACCCAACCTCTGCATTCACAGAAGAACTGGCCATGGTGGCACTCACCCACCTCTGTAAAGCTGAACATGCCCTGCAAGATAGGGAGAGCCACACTGACAGACCCACCCTAAAGTGAAACCTAGGAATCCCCTGCCATCTCAGGGGGCAACCTACCTGGGCGCCATCCACTTCTTTGTTTTATTTATTGTGGTGGGTGGCTGGTGATGTCTGCCTGAGCTTGGGCCTCAACAACAGTTTAGCAGATCGTTGCTCTCCCTGGCGGTCAGTGGTCCATAGAAGACCAGATATCCTGAAAATAAAACTTTCCTTCTTCGTTACACCTGCCTCGAAGAGGCATACATTTTTGGCACAAATCCCAGTCTACAAATGCTATTAGAAAAGGCTTAGCATCCAAAACCACAGATTGAAATGTTCTTGCATCACCTATGAGACACTCTATTAACACAAAATGACATATAGCATTACTTTGCATTTCTTTTAGGCAAATATTCAACGCAAAACAAGTTTTGCAGTGGAAGGTAGATTTCAAACAAAGAGGTATATTTACAAAGAAATGGTGCAATGTTGTAAGCAATTTAGCTGCGCCGCTCTGAGTCACTTTAAAAAATGCAGGGATGTGCCGTATTTACAAGAATACTTCACAACCCTGTGTTTTCCCTTGCGCTGGCACAAAAAAACGGTACAAAAGGGGGTGGTGATGGACAGAGCATCTGAATCAATCAAACACTCACACCCTGTCAAAAGATATGGGTTTGAGTGTTTGATTGATTCAGATGCTCCGTCCATCACCACCCCCTTTTGTAAATTAAACCCAGATCTTTTGACTGGGTGTGAGTGTTTGATTGATTCAGATGCTCCGTCCATCACCACCCCCTTTTGGCACTAAAAAACGGCACTAAAAAAGATGCCTGGCGCTAATGCAGGCACCCTTGCGCCATGGTGCAAGGGTGCCTACATTGCAGGTTTGATTGTTTATGTGCAAGAAGGGACACCTTCCTGCTCATGAAAAATCATGAATGTAAATTTGCTCCTTCTATGTGTGCTGCAAAATGCCTCGGTAGCTCTATAGGCTTGTATCAATGCTCCAAAGAATTTCTGCTGGTTTGCATTACTTTTTAATGATTTTGGTCAGTGTAAAGTGTGGATAAATCTGGCCCACTATCCTGGTATGAGAAAACTTACTGAATCCCTAAAGGTGCAGGGTAAAGTTAGTATGACTATACATAGAAGCTTGCATGCCCAGCTGCACCGCCCTCCACTGGTAACTAATACAATTGCTAATGGTAACCAATATTAAAGAAGAGATGAGCTATATCCTTACCCAAGTACTTAAAGCAATAGCATGATGGTACCCAGAAAATGTATTAGATGGAGGTTTAGCTTGGTTCTCGGTAACAATAATACTTTATATAAAACAAAATAAAGCACACATACAGTATCCTGGTGTCACTATGTCTCCCCAGCCACCATGCAGACAGATGTTTTGACCACCTCTGGCCGCTGCTTTGATATGTAGCTGTATTACGAATTATCATAGTGAGGCAGAGAATATACTGATACAAGTTGCTCTATGTCACATCGAACATATCCCAGTTTGTGCTTTGCTTTATTGTTTTCGGGGTCTTAACCACAGCTCTCAAGTTTTCAGATTCTAAGTGTTATTAGAATATTGGAATGTTGAGCGCTCCATTGAAAACAATACAGTGCTCTGGGCTTCTAATGGTCGGTAGAAGCCCGGAGCATCAATATTTCAATGTTTAACAAAGGCCTCACTGAGCCCGAGGGGATATCAACCCCCTCCGGCTTCATGATGCATTTGTTTTACAAATTAGAACATTCGGCCCTCTAGGGGTTGAGTGTTCTAATATCCTTAGAGCCCTTCGTAGCGGGCTCTACCGGCCATTAAAGGCCCTCACCTTCGGCTCGGGCATTTAACACTGAAGAAGATCTAAATGGCCAGTAGAGCCCGCTATGGCAGACTCTAAGGCTATAGTCGCTCAGTTGTTCCATGTTTTTTCTATTCAATCTTGTGTTTGCAGTCCTGCATTTATAAAGGATGAACAGACGTCAAGTACTAGACGATGAAAAAGAAAGGAGCACTGAGAGTTCCTTACATTGAAGAGAACTAAAACCGCTACTGCCAAAAGGGATTGGGCTTTAAGACCGATGCCAAGGGCTGACACGTATGGTCCTGTGTGGCATTCACCAAGTGGTAAAGTTGAAGCATGATATGACGTGGCATGGCACCCCAAGTAGGGTGGCCACCTCAATCCAGTGTCCAGTCCTGAACGTTGCCCCTACAAATCACAGGTTTTAGGTGCGTTGGTCTAATTAGTTCAAATGCACCAAAACAAGACTTCCACAACCAGAATGCTTTAGGCTATCACACAAAAGTCCATGACTTGTAACAGCGTCTGCAATGAACCGGAGGGAGGGGGTCACCTTACTCGCACTTCCAGGGACAGAGATGTGCTGTGAAAAGAAATCTATGTTAGGGCTACCATACAAATTCATCTCACAAAGAGGAATATTTCTAAACCTAGGTGTTTCTTTTACAAATATTCTTTTCAAGAGTGATAGCCCAATTTGTTCAACTGAAGTAAACTAAAACTACAAGTCCAAATCACAAATATTTTGCTGCAGTAAGTGTGACTTACTTTTATAGTACTCCTGGCTTAACAAGAGCGCTGCAAGAGTATCACAACACATTTGTGTAACATGAATCTAGGGTTTTCGGTTACATTGTTGCAATAAATGAGCCAATGCCTACCACTAATACCATGTGATGTATCCTGTTTTTCTGAAGGGCTTGTAGAACTGAAGTATAATCAGTCACTTATCACACAATTATCTCTAGCACGTTTCAAAAACGAGGCCAAAACCTTCCTCATGGGTAAATTCCTCGTCTAAGGCCTGCACGCAACCACCGCATTGCCTGACTAATCCAAGACTACCGCTTTCCCAGATCACCAACTCCTCACGCCAAGATCATATTGGTTCTTGTGCTATTACAAACTTTCTTAGTGATTGTAACGCTACATGTTCATCTTGTATATTTCTGCACTTTAAACCTTTTGTTTGTCTCACTGTATACCATGTAAAGCGCTCTGATACCTTCACAGGTCAAGTTTGCGCTCTATAAAACACAAAAATAAATAAATAAATAAATAAATAAAAGTCCTGTAGGGCTGAGACTTAGTGAGTCACATTTTAGGTCAGTGTCACTAGAAGGTGGGTAAAGTTGGGGGAAGAGTCAATTATCTCTCTTGTATTGCTGAAAAGTTGAGAAGTGTGTGGCAGAGGCATGAACATCAGATAAAAAAGAGATCTGTTGGAGCATGCTATGCACTTTAAAGTCGAGCCTAACAGACATCATACATAGTCTATTTGGGAAAAGCCAATGTGAACTTACAGTAGGCTTATAGCTTGCCTTTGCCTACCATTGGTTGGCTATATTGTCACTCTCATTTCTTATTTCTTATTGGATGGCTTGCCTTCCTTTTCCTGTGTTTGACCCTCTCCTGGAGAACAGTCTCTTTACAATCCTTTTGATTGGCTGACTTGATCATTTTTTTCCATTTTGTATATATTCATCATTCCCTATTTTTTAGGAATTTTTCTTTTTATAAAGTTTTAATTTGTAAAAATACAGACATTTCTATTTAGAGATCTCAATGTGCAAAAATACAAACGAATGAATAGCAAGCATTTCATTTTTACCATGTGCAAGATGTATTATTTAAAAAAACTATACATGGAAAGACATATGTGTACATTCTGTTGATTCGTACCTGTACCCCCAATGGAAACAAATGCTACCTCAAATCAGCCAAACTCACCAAACAAACCACATTCTCCCAAACAAAACAATTACACTCAAAAGAAATAAGTGGGAAAGAGAGCCTCTGTTTATTTGTATGATATACACTGATATCCATCAAGCGGACTGAATGAATCATAGTGTATTCCACCTTGGTGTTATCTTTGAGGGGTTTCCCATAATCTGGTCAGCAACATACATTTCGGTGGATGTACATGACTACCATCTTCATCAGGACCACTCTTTCTGTATATTTTCAGGTGAGTGGACGGCGGTCCTCTTATTTATCGTACCCGGGAGTTTCAGGTCCCCACTGTTACAGCCCTGTTAGCATAACGGTGGAATGCAGACAAATTTGTAGCGACTGGTCAAGTATTGTGCATTCTCTGGTGGACAATTCCTTATTGTTATCGATGGAGAGTTTACTTTTGATATCTCTGTATTTAGGCAATAATATGTAAGGATGTTAATCCCCTTCAATTGATGCTTTCCCTTTTTATTGGCAGAGATTTTTTTATTTTATTTATTTTAAAAGTTTTATATAGCGCTAGCTTGACCCATAGGTATCAGAGCGCTTTATATACACACTGTAAAAACAGAAGGAAATTGCATTACATAGTAGGAAGGCAGTAAGGAAGCAAAACAGAGGTAAAAAAATACAACATGAAGAAATAATTAAACAGTGCAGGGGAGGGAGAGAAAACAAACGAAGGTGGCTAACACAGTCCGGTCACCAACTAGCCTTGAATGTCAAGAGAGAGAGGAGTCAACTCCGATATTGAAGTCTAGGGGGCATATTACCAACGTTTAGCGATATTTATCGCTAATGATGCTTAGCAACACATTTTTTAACGCTAAGCATCGCCGGAAATTATTGCAGAGATAACTTGCTGTTAGCAAGGTTTATCTCAGAAGTGATAAAAATCCTCACGCTAACTGCCAATTGAGAGATTATCACTGGAAAACCAACGATAATCTCTCGAAGTTTGGCGTTAGCTTGATGATAGGGGCTCACAAACTTAGCCATGATATCCACCTTCCATAGGATATCATGGCTAAGTCAGGAAAATACCAGGTGTAAAAAAAAGCAGTGTTATCCGCGGTTAGCGCTGCTTTTTTTTATCACTAACAGGGTTAGCGAAATCCTTGAAAATAGGAGAAATGTTGCTTAACAACATTTCTCCTATTATTTTTCTCTGGAACGCCCCCTTTGCATCTCATTAGAGATGCAAGGGGAAGCGTAGAGAAAAAGGGTGCTAACATGCAAATTTGCGTGTTAGCACCCTGTTGCTGATGGGAAGATAATTTTATCTCTGCTTTCTTGGCTTTAAAGCCAAAAAAGCGGAGATAAATCCCTTGATAATATGCCCCCAGGTTAGTTGACGTTGGTCAGGAATGTATTTGTTAAGGAGATGGAGTTTCAGGTACCTGTCCTCATCTTTCTATTAGTTATGTGCTTCTAACTTGCGGGTGTCCTGCCCGTCTGTTTCCTTGCCTGAACGGACATGCAGGCTACTAGTAAAATGACATAGGTCTAACAAGAGTACTCACATATGTGATTTTGACACATTATGTAGGAGCGACCAATTGGCTTTGTCAGTGCTTGTTTAAACACCTGTACCCAAGTGTGTGAGAGAGAATGAGATTTGATTTGATTTGATTTGATTTTAGGATTTATAAAGCGCGACAAATGCCCATGGGCGTCTTGGCGCTGAGGTAAGAGTACGGGACCAAGCTGCTCAACAGAAGAAGAAATTAGCCCGAGATGAAAAGCCATATGTTTAACTCTTTCCGAAGGAAAGTAGAGAGGGGCTGTTTTTAATTGTAATTGGAAGCTGATTCCACGCCTTTGCTGTATGCAGCAGGAAGCTTCTCCCTCCCCACCTGACCTGTTTGTATCTTGGGACCTGGATCAGTTTTAAATTGGTAGATCTCAACGACCTGGTAGGCTGATACCTTTCTAGGTGAGTTTTTAGGAACTGCGAGCCTCTCCCCTGGAGGGCTTTATAGGCCAAGCATAAGGATTTAAATTGTATTCTGTTTTTAACGGGGAGCCAGTGCAGAGATCTCAATCTGTGAGCTATTGGCTCATGTCTGGGTATGTCTAGCACCAACCGTGCGGCTGCATTTTGTAGGCGTTGGAGTTTTGACAAGTGTTGGGTCTGGATCCCGGCATATAGTGCGTTTCCATAGTCCAGTCTTGATAAAGCCAACATTGTGACCACTGTTTTGCAGGATGTCAGAGGAATGAAAGGTAGGAGTTTCCTGATCATTATCAGGATGAACCAGATTGATGATGACAGCTTATTAGCTTGTGCTTCATAGGACAGTGTATTGTCAAGGAGCATACCTAAGTTTTTTACCTTGTGCACTGGAGGTGGACAGTGACCTAGACTATCTGGCCACCAGTCCTGGGACCATGATTGCAAGTCGGAACCTAACAGCATCACTTCACTTTTCTCTCCGTTCAACTTGAGGCAATTCGTCTGCATCCAGCAATTGATCTGTTCCATACAGTGTTTGAACCTGGTAGCTGTCTCTAGCGCATTATTTGAAATTGAGACCACTATTTGAGTGTCATCTGCGTATGAAACTGGGAGGAAGCCACAATTCCTGCAATGAGAGAGATAGACAAACATACACACATGCAGGTCTACACAAAACTTGATGACGTCAAATTGTTAACAGCTGCCAACCCGGGGAGATTACAACTAAGCATGGGCGAATTTTGCGAATTTGCGATCCGCGAATTTGCGGATTTGCGAATTCGCGATCCGCAAAATTCGCGAATTTGTGCGAATTTGCGGATTTTTGTTTTTTTGCGTGTTCGCGGGGATTTTTGCGTCTTCGCGAGCCGCTTGCATAGCGAAGTTACCCATGCAGTCGTTTATGGGAGAGGGAGAGAGAGAGAGATAGATAGATAGATAGATAGATAGATAGATAGATAGATAGATAGATAGATAGATAGATAGATTGATAGATAGATAGATAGATAGAAAGAGAGAGAAAGAGAGGGAAAGAGAGAGGGAGAGAGAGAACAATATAAAGAAAGAGAGGCCGGATCTCTGAAGGGCCAGATTCCTGAGTTGCCCCTTCAGAACATACAGCTTTTTATTTTTATCAAAATGCATATGAAAATTGTGCTGTAAAGGTCTCTTTTAGTTTAACCCCTCCTGACAACTCAAAATGGGTGTATTTGCCATCCTCTCCCTTCTTCCTGTTTTTTATATCTGTAAGTGCTTCCTGATGAGGTTTAATTCCTTGGACAGGTGCCTCGTTGCCTACTTGTAACTATTCTCTGACCCTGCTTCAAGGGTCAGAGCAGGGTCAGAGAATAGTTGCAAGTAGGCAACGAGGCGCCAGGAAGCAATTAGCAGCAGGTGTCCAAGTTGAAGTTAATTTGTTTGTAACCCTTTTGTAAAAGGTTACAAAGAAATTAGGTTCAACTTTTGCACCTGCTGCTGTAACCCTTGCTTGGCTGAAAATTCGTCCCCGCTGATTCGCGGATTTTACCGCGATTTCGCGAGATTCGCGGATCGCGAAATCGCGGAAAATCCGCAAATTCGCCCGCGAAACGGATTTTACGCCCACCCTTAATTACAACTCTGCATGACCCTACAATTTTGAGACTGACCCAACATCTTAGATATGCACCCTAAACCACACAGAGCAACACGCAATACTCACCAGGCTATAAACAACGGGCACATGCTTGCCTCGACAGCTGGCACATTCTTTGAAGAGACAAGCTGTGCCATTGGGCACAGAAGGCAGGCTTGACAGTGTGTGTCTTACCCCTGGCAAGGATGGCAGCGGGGTTTGGTGCCTTGCCCAACTGTTAAGCAGCAGGCCTCTGAGATCTCACAGCACTTAAGAATATGGAATTGTGCCACCCATCAAAGGAGAAGCCAGGGTTGGCAAGGTGGGCATCTGGTTTCAGCTGGGAGGTGAGTTTGGAAGGCCAAGGATGCCAGGGGAAACAGAGGGGCAGAGAGAGACAGGAACAGCCGATCGAGCACCTGTTCAAAGACTGCTGAAAGCGTGCAATGACTCACCTGTTTACTTTTAGTAAGTGGGTAAATATTGTGTCATTTATAGAAAGCAAACATCTATTCTGTTTGAAATATTTCATTTTTCTCCTGAAACTTAATGCGAGGCGCATTTCAAAAGAGAAGCTCGCCGCCGTCTCCAAAGAGGTTCTAATGTTGGCCCTTCGTGGCCTGCTGTTTGCTTTGCAGTACTGGGAGAGGGGCGGGGCCTGGTGATGCAGCAAGGCACCTCTGAACAAAGCCAGTCACGCAACAGCGAGAGGCCTCTCCCTGCACCTGGCTGGAGCCTCGCTGTCACCCCCGACTGACCCCCCCCGGCGTGGGCAGGGGTAGCTTCCTCCCTCCGCCCCGGGCCGTGCCCAGAGGTTCACTGCAGGGCAGCGGGGACACACGCAGGACATGCAAAGCATACTCCCACAATGCATTGCAAACATGATGACACCAGTCGGATATCTGGGCCAAGCTGTGACAAGCTGAAATATGCTCTGACTGGCCCAGAACACGGCACTGCCACACAGAGGTGACGCAGTGCTTAATTTGACCCTGTGGTTTCCCATGCTGGGCACCGCATTTAATTGGTTTCCGGTGCTCGACAACGGCACTTAGGGGCTCAGTATGATGGCGGGCGGACACCATAACTGTAAAAGGACCGAGCGCCAGACATGCGGCGGTCCCACCGACCCAATTAGGATGCGGCGGGCGCATCCTGGTGTTTTACCATTGCGGACAGTGCTGCTGGCTGCAGCACCTTCCTCAATGGTAAAAGGGCCTGCCTGGCATTTTCCTGCACCATGTGGCAGGCACCATGCGGTGCTTGCCACTTGGTGCACAGAAATGCAGAGGGGTAGCATGGGTACCCCCCAAGTGCACCCCCCCACCACTCCATCCACCCCAGGGGCCCGCAACGGGCCCCCAAAGCCAATCCCCGCCAGCCCTTGCCGCCATGGAAGGGCCTGATTGAAACCCACGCCATAAAATGGCTGGCAGTGCCTGCTGGGCACCGCCACCATATTACTGCCGGGCCCGCAATCAGAACATTTGCCGACTGGAGGAAAAGCGGCGGATGGACTTTGCGCCGCCGCAATACCCCCGCCATCATAATATGGCGGGATATTTCATGTTATGATAGCATAACGGTAGCCACCGCCGGCTCGGCGGTGGCTATCGTTACGCCATCATAATATGCTCCTTAATTATCAACACTGCACTTACAACAAAATGGTGTTGCTATTCATCTAATTTAGAGAAGAGCAGAACAACAGTTGTTTATGTATACATATACATTAAAAATGACTATTACCTGCCTCCCCAGCCATTCTTTTAGCTTTGGGGACCTGGAATAATCTGAACTGTCGCACTTACAGGCGAGAGAGACGGTTAGTAGTTGTTTTGGTTGCAATGAAGGCGCAATGAAGGGGGCAAGCTGCAATGGCCTCCTGGTCAGGGCCCCTGCACGTATTATTTTACAAATTAAGCACTGACTGGTGCAGCCACGGCCTGTGCTGGTAAGAGCGGTGGGCGGTGGGACTGGTTAGGGGGATTTCGACATACGATGATGGGGGGAATAAATTATTTATTTAATTTTCCCTCGTCATCGCCCGTTGAAATCCCCCTCCACCCGGCCCCACCGACCTACCAGTCTTACCTGCACAGGCTGCGGCTGCTGAGGTGACATCACTTCCAGGCCACACGTTCGTGGTGTTTGCGAGCTTTGGAGTAATAGAAACACCTGGCACAATCTATGGCTCGCGTGGCACATGGCTGTCCCCGACACTGAAGGGAGAAACTTGTACTGTGAGAGTCTCAAGCACAAAAAGGCACTCACTGGATCTAGCTGTAATCTTGTGATGTGGTGAGCACTGAAGGCACTGCCTGTGAGTGAGATATGAAGGGCAAAGACCATAGTCAGCTGAGTGCTGGGCACAGGGGCGTACAATAGATACCATTGGTACAACAGGTGCAGTGCACCTCGCCCAGAGCCGCGAGCAGCCCTTTGCAATCTGATAGTGCTGTATTTTACTATCCCAACAGCCGTCATAGGGGCCATTTTCCTTGTTGGCACAAGGGCCCGGGGCATCCAAGCTACACTTCTGGCTGGGCTCTGGAGCCAACAGCCCAGGGGCGAATACTGTGCTATGCTCTGTAGCACAGACTGCCAGCAAGTGAAGCGGATTCCAGGCAACGAAGCCCAATGGAAAGGCGTTTGCCAAGCATTAATGGGCACTGCCTGCTAGTGAGGAACTAAATGAATCTGCTTATAAGCAAGTTCTGCGATGGACATTGAAGGGCATTTTGTTGTGAATGGCTGGGGCACTCCCGGAGACACCTAGCAACTTAGTAGCAGCCAGGGTTGGATTGGTAAAGCAGGCACTCAGGCAATGGGTCGGTGCCTGAGTGGCAACTGTGGGCCGCTTTCTTTGGGTAGCATGGAGGCCGATCTGGGCTGTGTCTGTGCAGCTCAGACGCCGCCACCCAACATTGGGGGCCTAAGCGGTCTTTCTGGAGGTAGATGGGCCTATATTGCCTCCCTTTTGCCGAAGGGGCGGAGGTGTCAGTCCCAGTCTCTCGCTGGGCCGGCCCTTTAATGTATGCAGAATGCGCAGGGGGCAAAAGTGGCCTCACTTATATTCAGGTGTGGTTCATCAGTGTGAACTAATCTGTGCACAAAGCGTGCAGGCAACCTTTGCATGTTATTTGTCATCTCTGTGAAGTTAAAAAAACATGCCTCTTGCCTCTTATAGAGCACCCCCACTCATTATTTTCACAAAACCTTAAACACTGAAGCAGTGTTTTGCGGAAAGGCGCAATCTGCAAATGTGGGCCACTTTTTTTTAGCTTGCCCTGGCCTATTTTTTAATCCCAATCCAACACTGGTAGCAGCCATGAAGGTACCTGAAGTGAGGTGTGCCCAGTGGTCAAAGTGGGCGGGATGGGAGGAGCACGATGTGCCCCAACTTTTTTAATTTAAGGAAAACAGTTCCCCTACTTTCCGTGAAAAGATAACCATTCCGCAATGGTTAATTCCCTGAGCTGAAATGCTTCAGCTGGAGGGTAACAATAATGTATCAAACAAGGACCCCCTGAGCAAAGAACTATCTGTGCTGCTAGGCCAGGGATAAATCATATGTGTAAACAACAACCAAGGCAGACATGATGTTTTTCAAGTGAATATTATAAGGACAAGGGACCATTCTCAAAAATGAAGCTAAAATAAGTTTTATTGGCAACACATCAATAATTCATATAAAACAGTTAAAAATAATTATTTAATAAAGCAAAAATTAATAAAAAAGTCCAAAAGAACTATATACGAAGTATCAACATACAATACTATCAGTATGCACAAGAAACAGTTAAAAATAAGTTTCACAATATAAAAAACAGATATTCGTGGCACAGAAATGATTATATTCACTTGACAAGCATCCTGTCTGCCTAGGTTGTTGTTTACACATATCAGCTGGAGGGTAAAACAGGGGGTTTCCTGTGCTTCGTCACAGAGGAAGGGCAGACAGCTAAATGAGCCTTCTTGCCAGGGTGCCTGCTTACCTGAAAGAAATGTAAATGTGGGCAACTCGTCAATCTGCCAGTTTAAAGGGAGCTCAGAAACAGGTATAGGCTTTAGTTAATGGAATCATGTGACGCTTCCTGGTGACTGAACTGTGGAGTGTGTCCTTTTGTAAGGGACACAACAAAAGCCTCCTAAGTATTCTCCACTGCTCCAACCAGGATTCGATTATGAGACTCTCTGGTTACAGACACAGACCTCTGCAGTGCATTAACTAATAAAGGTTTCATAAAGTACGATAGTGCATTTCCCACTGATTAACTTAAATTGCATTTATTTGACATTTAAGCTGTGTGTTATTTTATATCTACATACCTGAAGGTAAGACCGAAAAAAGTTACAGAATATATATATATATATTTTTGCCACATCTTCGACCCCGTTCCCATCGTGCACAGCATCAGAGTTTCCTTTTTTTTTTAATGCACTTCAACCGCTAGGTGTGCCAGGCACGGAAAGGTGTGGGGCATAAAATAGAAGGACTCTGATAATCTGAGACGGTTGTGCCAGGCACTTCGCGACAGTAATTATGAGAGAGAAGCAAACCAGGCCCCACTGTAGACAAGGGCCCAAACATGAAATGAAACCATTTGAGAAGACTTATATTTCAGAGTAACTCTAGGATACACGGTCCAACCACAACCCAGTTATTTTAGTCTGTGGGATGGAGGTGCTTTGCAGGACTCTATCAGGCCCATTTTTTTAGATCTCAAATGCAAGAGATATTGTGTTGTACAAGGGCCTTGGAGACTGCCCATTTCTTACCATTCCTGGGCTTCATTATCATTCTCTTCTAATTGGGCAGCATAAGCCAGCTTCACTTCCGCTTCTTTCGGCTGGAGCATGGACCAAGTACTGATTGCTTCATCTGGATTAGGGTCATTCCACTGCTAGAGCTGTGATTGGGGCACCATTTTAAAATGTTATTGCTTCTCCCACCCCCCTCCAAGGTGTTCTTTCTTTCCCTCCTACCCCGTGTTGCCTATTCCCTCCCAATTCTTGACCACGTTGCTCCCTGTCCGGTTCATTTTGCAAACCCAATCTAGGGCCTCATACTTGTGTCAGTTTTGTGCTGCGGATGCGTCACTTTTTGTGACGCATCTGCAGCGTAAAACATGCGCCTTGTTGCGCCATATTTAAAAAGTGACGCATCTAGGTAGATGCGTCACTTTTTAAACCCCTGCGCCACATTATACCTGCGTCAGGTATAATGTATGCAGAGGGGGCGTTCCCCCGCAAAAAGCCTCGTAATAGTGACGCAGTGAAATCTATCAGATTTCACTGCGTCACTTTTAGGATGCGGTTGCGTCAAAATCTTGCGCCTGCCTCGCAGCAGGCGTAAGACTGATGCAAGCCCATTCACATGGGGCTTTCCCCATGTGAAAGGACGCATTGCTGGAGATGCGTCACTTTTGTGACACACTCCAGCAATGCGTCACTTTTGCGCTTACAGATGCGTCAGAAATACTGACGTATCTGTAAGTCCTTGCGACATGATGCGTCATACATTAAATATGACGGATCATTGGTGTCGCAAGGAGTGCGCAGTGAAAAGTGACGCATCGCTGTTTTCACGCAGTGATGCGTCACTTTTCATAAATGAGGCCCCAAGTGTTTTACTAGATTGAGCATTGCATCAAAACCTGTTTTTTTAAATATATCCGTGCCTAAGTACCACCACAGTGACACAATATAGCACATAGTGCTTCTTGCGCTGAGAAAAGGACAACTATCTAGTGGCGTGTGACATGTACATCTGAGCACGATCTGTGACAGAGGAGTGCTCTTAACACTAAAGATGAAGGGGCACATTTATAAAAAAAATCACACAGTGCATCACAATAGGTAAAGGGCAGGAATGTGCCATATTTAACATTACCTGGCGCATTATTGTCTTTTCCCTTTGTTGGTGAACAATATGCAGCCTAGACCAATGCTGGCACCCTTTCAAAATAGTGCGAGGGTGCCTGTGTTATAAGCAGGAAGGGACACCTTCCTGCACAAAAACAATCCCTTGAGGATTTTTCTTCTTTCTTGGTGTTTGGCCGAATGCTGCACACATAAAAAGAGGAACAAACACGGAGAAATGAAGTTATTTCTTCTTGTTACACCTCTCCTCAGGATGCGTAGAATTTTGATACATTTCCAGGTCTAACAATATTGGTAATTCTGTGAATGCTCCAAAATGTATGAGTGGATGCGTGGGAACACCCACACTTCACCCACAGACCACCTCCCTGGAGCAGAGTAACGCAACACAATGATTTGTGCTGTATTTCTTTGCTCTAGATTTATCAAACCACTTAAGGCCACGCAAAGTGGCCTTGCATGTTTTGATAAATTTAACTTTAGAGTTATGTGGCTCCTGCACCCCATCGCATGACGGAGGGGTAACACAGCTCCTTGATAAACTTGACCCTAATACTCAGACAGGACAACAAGAGGCCTCCTCAGGCTCTGACTGTGAGAAGGGCATGCTGGACACTAAGGGTCTCTCTCTCTCTCCTATTCTCTCTCTCTCATCTCTCTCTCTCTCTCCCTTCTCTCTCTCTCTCTCCCCCAATCCCTCCTTCTCTGCTTCTCTCTCTCTCTCTCTCTCCCTTCTCTCTCTCTCTCTCTCCCCCAAACCCTCCTTCTCTGCTTCTCTCTCTCTCTCTCTCTCTCTCTCTCATGCTCTTCATCCCTCCTTCTCTGCTTCTCTCTCTCTCTCTCTCTCTCTCGTCTTGCTCTCTTGCTCTTCTCTCTTTCTCTCTCTCACCCTCCTTACCTCCCTCTCTCTCTCCCTCTCTCTCTTTTCTTCTCTCTCTCTCTCCCCCTCTCCCTCCCTCTCTGTTTCTCTTTCTCCCTCTCTCTCCCTCCTGCCCTCCCTCCCTCTCTCGCTCTCCCCCTCCCTCTCCCTCTTCCTTCCTGTCTCTCTCGCTCTCTCTCTCTCTCTCCCTATCGCTCTCTCTCTTTCTCTCTCTTTTTCGCTTTTGCTTTCTCTCTGTGAAATAGGAGTGCGCCAGGCATAGGAGCCGTTGCGTCTTGCCAATATAAAAAAGCATTGAAAAAAGTATCTTTTTTTTAGGTATCAAAAGCACACATTGTCTTAGTAGTTCCTGCCAGCAAATGAAATGACTCTGTGTGCAAGGGTAGCTGCGTTGGCGCATAGCAGCCTATTGTGCGCCGGCGCAAGGGAAAAGGACAGGAATTCACTGTATCACATAGATACAGTTCATTCCTGCCCTTTTGTTTTGATGCAGGGCAGTGCAGCAAGATTTCTTGTGGCGCTGCCCTAAGCCAAAACCCCAAACATGAGGTCCCTAGTTTTTACCCCCAAGGTGGTGATGCACTGTGAGCTATCTAGCCCAAAAGCATAAGACTATTATTTTAACTAATATTAAAGCATTTTGCTTTATGAACATTTAACTGCTTACAAACTGACACTGCTAGGCTCTTCTGATGAAAAACTTACTTACACTTGCATTGAAGCAAAAGTGAGAAAATGTTCTCTCCATGAATACTAATTACATGAGCCACAATGCATTTCCAACCTGCATCTGTGAAATATAAAACCTTAAGGTCCACAATGAAATGAGTCATCAGTAAGAGAGGGGGAGCTGATAATGCCAAGGTACCCATTCAATGTCACAATACACAATATTAGATACACATTTATCTTGCAAAGTTCTTTTCAAGTGATGAGCATATTTTTAACAATATGATCTAGAAACATTGCCTGAATACATCTCTTTTTTTTCCAAGTAAAAGTTGGACTTGAAGTTGTCTATAATTGGCAATAGCATCACAGTTTCCAGAGGCGGACCTGATTTTAAATGGCTTCATCAACATCTTCCATTTTTTGATATCTATTCTGCACTTAATACAGGACTTGGCTGAATAGACACTGAAATAATCTGCAAAATTGTAAGGTTGTCTCCAGAGGCGAAAAGCAAAATGGCGGGCCCCTCCTGCAGAATTTGAGGAGGGGCCTCAGACTATCCCATGTCTCACAAATGTGACTAAGTGGGTGTTCCTTAAAGGGTGGGGGCCGTGGGAGGTTGGGGGCTAGGCTAAGCCACAGAAGTTGCAGGGGCCTGTGTTACACCCTTGATTGTCTCTTTTCAACCATTAGGACATATTGGAGCAACATTTATTGAAGGTATTGACCCCAGAAATCCTTAAGGCTTTCCTAAGCTCAAATCAAGGGAAGATTGTAACCTAAGTCAAATGTGCTGGGAACAGACAATTCACTGAGATTAGCTAGAGAGTACAAACCTAGGCAAGTTCAAGGCTCAGGATTGCCCTTTGAAGCTAAATCAGGACCCTAAACCTACCACATTCTCTTACTGTGATAAGACACAAGACAGACCCTTGGATCCTCTTCTGGAGACGCCCCTTCCAGGTCCAGTGGCAAGTGGATCAAGGTACCCAGATATGTAAATACTCTAGTTATTAAAGCCATAGTTGTGACTGGCTTAGCAGCCTTCACCGTGGATCAACATTTTTTTTGTTTGCCTCGTTTGTGTTCCCACTCGTTTTGTTTTTGATTCCCACATGTTTATTTTTTTAAAGAACCTCTTTTACTTTTTAGACTATCTTATTATTCATGTCTTCACATTCATTTTATTTTGTGTTTTATCTTTATCAAATGGCGAAACTTTAAGGGGCCGATTATGAATTTTCAGCAGAGCGGCGGTGCAAACCTCCGTGCAACCACCTCACAAAAGGTCACCCCACCCGCCAGATTATGACTTATAAGTAGTCTGGCAGGCAGACGGCATAGTGGTCCCTGGCGGTGCCTCTTTTAAAGGTGGCACTGCTTTTGAAAAATGCGAGGGGTCTTTTGCCGCAGTGGGATAGCACTCTTGCACAGCAAGGACTCTAAAGTTCATGCTGTGAAGGAACCTATGTGCATGCACACAAGGGGGCACATGTTATGCCCCCTTGTGTGCATCCACATACGGTTGAGGCACAGGGGGCCCAATAGGGCCCCTTTTGTTTCCTCTTCATCAGGGTTTTCATGGTGGTGCAACCGTCATGAAAACCCTGGCAGAGAGGAAACTCGTAAAATGCTTAGCGGATCCGTGGCGGGCCCGCCAAGTATATTGGGGCCTCTGACCGCAGCTCCAACACCAGCGAACGTCAGTTCCATGGTGGAGCTGGCTTTCCCAGGATGATCCAACTACTGCCCAGGTCGTAATCGGGTGGTCGGTCCACCGGTCGAGCGGTGGCTGGATCTGCCACCACTGTGCCACCACGAGTTTGGCAGTCCCCGGACAACCAGCATCGTAATAGGGCCCTAAGTGTAAGTTATGTTATGTTATGTTAATAGCACTTCTAGAGCGCACAGCTGCCCCAGCAAAGGGGCGTCCCGGCTCTTCTGGAAGGGAATCCAGACACCATCTCCATTCATGGTCAAAAAGATGCTGGTGCTCTACATACTGCCCGTTGTGCAAAAAACCTATTGCCTTGTCAGGAGCCCCAACATCATTCATTGATTCCGGACCGCGGTCCACCCCGTCCTATGTTCAGTTGAATGCATGTTTCAGGACCCTTGTTCCATTGACTGGGTTGTCTCCTGCATCCTAGTGGACTCAAGAGCCTTCACTTCTCATTGATTTTTCTGTTTCCTGCTTTGAAATAGTTAAGCTCCTCTGCTAGGAACCAGCTGTTTGAACTTTCTACAGAAACGTTTCTGGCAGCATAAGAACAGAACCTTAATCTTTATGAAGAAGTATTGCTTCCCAACACACTTGTTTGCTCATGTTCTTGAAGAATTTTATGCACTGTTTGAAGTGTCTTCACTAATAACAACAAATCTCCTGGTTTGACCTAAAAGGATACTACATCAATTTTTTTTTCTTTTTTTCAGTGAAAATAGATATTATTTGTGTACATTTGTTTTTATAATGTTCCCATGCCCCCACTACACTGACTGATTCTTTTGTCTAATATGTATGTTCTCGACACTTATATTCATGCAACAGTTAAGTTGTTCTTTCTTTCTGGTTAATACGAGGTATATTAACCATCATTGTGATCTCTCTGTTTAAGACTCAGAGCCTTATACAAGAGCTCTAGAGATTATTACTACCAGAGCCCTGGTATTGGTAGACTTAAGGGATGCACATACTGTCTCTGGTCTGTTGTATTGGCCGCCAAAATACTACATTTATTCTGATAACTACATTTACATTTCTTCATAACTTTAGTAATACGGTCTCAAACGGCAGCCCAAGGTAGGGCTGCTACGTTGTGCAGGCAAATGTTGGGGGATACCATAGGTACCCCCCATGTGCACCCCACCCCTCCCCCAATTCCCCTGGGGGCCCGCATATTGGTGAGGATCTGCCCGACATTCTAATAGACCCCTAGGTATGCTATTTTATTGATATAAAGGGCACTAACACTGCTTTGGTGTTGTGTAATATAAAACCATTAATTAATTCAAATAAACTATTAAGCCATGTATGCTAGAACACTGGATACAACTACTCAATCAAAGATTGCAATTCCTAACCAGCTGTGATTTCCTCCAATAAAATCAATTAGGAAATGTATTTTGCTCTAAAAAACTAGCAACAGAGTGAAACAAAAATGGTTTAAATGTGTTAAAAGGCGATTCTTGTGAAGTGGTACTTGAAAGCAATCGCCCCAAAGTTTTTATCAGATCAACATTATGGCCCTAATCACGATGGCGGTCGGTCAGACCGCCGACCGCCATCGCATCAGGCAGAAGAATGTCCTACATTTAGTAGGCGGACTATTACGATGAAACCACAAGCACAGTGGTCGGAAAGTGTTTTTTTCTACTGCGGCTTGTGCTGCGACCTAGAAAAAGGGTACGCAGCCCAAGCCGCAGTAGAAAAATCACACTGTGCACATCCATGTGGTGCCTGGCACATGATGCATGGATGTATGGGGGGAACTACATATATCCCAGGGCCACTTAGCAGTGGGGGACTGGGCCCTGCTTGGGGACCCCAAAGCCTGTTTCCTTCTGTCTTTTCATGGCAGTGAGACCGCCATGAAATGGTAGTCGAAAGGGACATCCTAATCCTACGACGGTGCCTGTGCAAACACATCCACCATTGAAGAGACAGGATTCAGACCGCTGCCCCGATGGGAGTCTTTCCCTCCAACCCTGCGGCGGTCCGACCGCATGCATTAAAATGCGGTGGTCGGACCAATGGCCTCTTTGTCGGGTGGACTGCCACCAATGGCCTTTTGGTGGAGGTCTATCCGACATCGTAATAAGCCCTATGTCCAAATTTGTGGACAAAAATGAAGTATTTACCTATTGCTATTACTCTGAGAAAAATCTGAAAAGTACATTGGGTGTCACTGAATGAGTAAGGGATTTGTCCAAGAAAGATAATTATTCTACCAATTTGTGCAGCTTGCAGTTTAATTCCATGAAAATGCCTTGACAGATTTCTTCAGAGGCGATGCTCGTGGTGCTGCTCTGTGGTTGTGGAAGGCGGATGCTTCAACTGATTAACAAATGCTCCTAATTCAGTATAATTAAGGCTATTCTCCACTTGCTTTTCATATTACAACATTTTATGCTGAAACCTTAAATTTTCTCTACACTCAGAATGTGTTCCCTTTGATTGCTAAATTCTACAAACACTTTATGCTTTATAGAGGATTTGGAAGGCGAGTAATTGGAAGGGATAAAACATCAACATCATTAGAATGGCTGGAGCACACCACGTGACAGAGTTCTCTTAGTTCATTATTAGCTGGTAGATTCTTTATGCCTGCATATTGAGCACAGGTTATTTCACAGAGCCAAAGATCACACCATATGTTTCTCCTGACTGAGCTACTCATAATCGAAAATATTACACAGTCTGCCTGCGTCTTTTAGAATAGTTACTATGTATGTTACTTGTATCCTTCCTGAGCAAAGTAGGCCTGCGTATGAAGTGACTAAATATTAAATTCATAGGGAGCCACTCATAAAGGTAATGTATGCTTGTAAGTATTTAACATGTGTTATTTACTCTTACATGTTTGAGTAATTTTACTACTTTTGGCTAATTACAAGTGTAAAAGAAACAATAGAAAGTCTAACACCACACATGGCCAACTACTGTTACTACACCACTCACACTAGCAAAATAATTAAGTGGAGGACTTAATGGAAGTAATGTTAACTTTAAGTTCCATGAACTTTTAAAAATAGTTAGACATATAAATGAATGTAATTTAATATTAAAAATATCTATAAATAAAACATTTATTATTTAATTGGGAAATATTTAAACAACCGATTTTGAATTTATAAATGAATGTAGCGTGCATTTCTATTAAAAAATAAAAGGATTTTTAATTCATTCATGCTATTCAACAGTTATAATTATTATTACTACTTAATAAAAAATATATTGACGTTACATTAGGAAGTAATTGATTTTCTTATTGGTGCCAATTTTTAAAAACAATGATTGCCATGACCTGGGTTGCTACCGTCCAATATCATTATTGGATTCTTTAATCAAAGTAGTAGGACGAATACTATTCGTAAGATTGAAGGATTGGGCCGAAAATAGTAAGAGAATTTCAGACCTGCAATTTGGTTTCCGCGAGGGTTTAGGAACTGTCGAGCAGAGTCTAAATTTGAATATCGTTATTGGGAAATATACAAAAGCAAAGCAGGGTAGGCTGTCTTTAGCATTCTTAGATCTCACAGCGGCTTTCGAGTGCGTAATTCACAATAAGTTATAGAGGATATTTGAGGACATAGGTGTGGAACCTCCAATAATATACAACCTAAGGCAACTATACACCGAAGCAAAGGCGAGGGTGCAGTACGGCATCGGGGAGAATGCACGGCTTTGCTTTAGATACAGAGGCAAGGCAAGGCTGCGTGCAGGCCCCATTGTTATTTACCCTATATAATAATGGTCTAGGCAAAGCACTAGTGAACCATAATCAGGACCTTCCTCAAATTGATAGATGACCTATACCCTCCCTACTGTGTGTGGATGATGATGTTTTGATGTCACACACTCAGGTGGAACTACAAAAAGTAGTGACTTGTTTTTTTTTCATTCATGCATGAACTTGGTTTTAGAGTAAATACATCAAAGACTTTTATTATTGAAATGTGGTGCTGGCAGCTCTAAATGCAGAGACATTTTTATTGATGGAAAAAAGGTTGAATTTACAAAAAAAAGATTCCTACCCAGGTATTTTGTTTGAGCAAATCGGAACTTGGGCCCAAGCAGTACAATCAAGGAAACTAATGTTTATGAAAGCCACCTCCTCCTTAGTTAAATTTACAAGGAAACTGGGCAGACGTCCGCCGGTAGAGGTACTTTGTATGTATCAGGCCAAATGTGTTTCAACACATATGTATGGCTCAGGTGTCTAGGGTTATACTGATATGCATTCATTACAATTAGCTTAAAATGTGTTTCTAAGATTCTTACTGTCAGTTCCTAGTAGAATTAGGTGTCACTTCCGTTTCATACCTTATAAAATAGAACCCATTTTACTATGGCATAGGATCTGGACGTCATCAAAAAACATTTTTAAGTTGGGACATTTTAATGGATAGCTTTGAACTAGAATGGGTGGATAAAGTATGTTAAAAACTTCAGTCACCCTGACTTCTATAATGTGCCTAGTACAATGATTGCCGTATCAAGAAAAGCTCTTAAGGAAATGTGCTTGTCATTACTGGCAGAGCTCAGACTATCCACAGAAATTGTAAAGTCAACAGTTATGGCAAATCAGATTATTTTAACATCATATACTATACAGCTTTATCTTAAAACTGTTCATGGTAGCTATGATAGATTTTTTCTGACCTGATTTAGATTGGGAATCCTATATAGATTGATAAGTTTCCCAATAATTAATGATTGGTTGAGTGTTATGAATAAATGCCCTTGTGATGATGTGTCTGAACAGTCAACCTTACATGTTGTTTTATTCTGCAAATTATACTCTGTGCAAAAAAAGAGATGGGCCCTATCGATTTTAAAGTTACTTGATTTTAGGCAATGCCGCACTGCACTTAAAACCCCACAATTTTTGTAAAAATGAATATTGCTAAGGAACTTATCGCAGTTTTTAAAAAGTGTACTGAAGTGCAGAAAAAGTATTTTAATGTGAACACATAATTCGAATACAATTTAGTATTCATTTATTTGTACAGATTTTTTCCTGATGTTTTTGAACACATATACATTGCTCTGTGATTATAATGATGTGTTACACTGTATGCTTTTATGATTATCTAAAAAG
This sequence comes from Lissotriton vulgaris, assembly GCF_964263255.1. Lineage (NCBI taxonomy): Eukaryota > Metazoa > Chordata > Amphibia > Caudata > Salamandridae > Lissotriton > Lissotriton vulgaris. Next base: position 1,060,046,574 of record NC_141699.1, read on the forward strand.
AAATTGAATAAAGCTGAATTTGATTTGATATGATTTTCTTATTCAAACTTGAGAAAAAATATTTATATTTAGATTAAAGAGTTTATTCAAAATTAAGTTAATAGTGATGTATCATTTTTATTTAGTTCTACATTTAAAATAAAATGTTAACATTAATTATTACTTAACATAAAAAATATTAATTATTTATTATAAAGTTAAATACATTCCTAAAATGTTCCCTATTATTTACCATAAGGAGACCTCCACCATATGGAGATAAATACCCCAACTGGAGTCTCCATAATGTCAAGTATAGGGAAAAGTAAAAAAAAGTTTGTTTAACACAAAACAATGGGTAAAAATATTTTTTTGCTACATTTTCCTTCAAATACATTTTATTTATTTATTTTAAATGTAGAACAAAATGAAAACATGCTATTTATCACTCTTAAATTAATTTGGACTTTTATATTTAATTAGCTTAAATATATTACATTAAATAAAAAATATGTTTTTGATATTTAAATGTGATGATTGTAATTAATTAAAAAAACAATTTAATGACATTCATATAAAAAAGGTAAATTTATTTTCCATTTTGTTCTATTGGAGTATGTTGCAGTACTAGGGGTTTGTCACGTGTGGTGCTGGGCTACTAGCAGGAGTTTCAGGTCCTTTTTTGGTGGTAGTAACTTTAGAAGCGGAGTTTGTGAATGGCAACAGTCTCACTTTTTTCTGTGTGGGTACCTGGTCCACCCACCCCTGCCAAACCTTTGTAAACCCCTCCTAACTACTCCCCATTTAAAATTAAGGGTCTCATTACGACGGCAATCGGGCGAGTTTTGTGCATGATATTGTCCGACATGGAGTCAGTGGTCCTGATAGCCCAGTTACGATACGACTGCCATGCAGACAGTTGTACAATGCTGAAACGGGAAGTATACAGTCAGCTGATCAGTCCTACTGCCTGGCGACTTAAACATCATTAACCACTAGTTCAACCTGAATTTCTCATTGATATGTTTTAGACCATGTTCAAGTACTGAAGAGCAGCGGCGGATTCTCCATTAGGGCTCTAGGAATGCACCTCCCTGAAATTATTACCTTCACATTCCTGCACTGGCTGCTCCTCCGTTAAGGCGGAGGAATGTCACCCCACTGCTCTGCAAGCAGTTTAGAAGGAAAACTAAAATAATAATACCTAACAATATTATCGTTTTTTCTTTCCTGCTTAGGTGCGTGGAGGTGCAGATGGGTTGGGCTGGCAAGAGCATGTTGCAGTGAGAGGAGTATTTGGCACACTCTAAAAAGCACAGGATGATTTGGCCGGCCCTCTTGGGCCGGGCAAACCGTCCTGCGCACTTTGCATGTTTCCCACCAGGCTGCGTTACACAGCCTGGTAGGGAACATGCGCAGCCTCCCTATCCCCATCTGATCAACGAACCACGTAACTCAGACCAATAACAATGCTGCATTGCAGTGTTGTGATTGGCCAGGGGATTCTAGGCAGTATTGTACTTCCTGTTACGGCACTGAGGCGGCAGCGGGAGACACCCAGGTAAGTCATGTTTTTTATTTTTTGTTCTCCCCTGCCCTACCACCACCCCCGTTCAGTAGCAGCCGCTACTGCATCCCTGAACAAACATTAATTAGATCAATTTATTTAGAAATGCAATCGTATCTCTAAAGAAATTGTGCATTTAAGTCTGGGCTGTGTGTCCCAGGCTGCCTGCTCCACCTCGCTCTGAATCAGGAGATGGACGCCAGGCAATTAATCAACCTTCTGAACTGTGACGCCCGACGCAGGGCTTACTGTTCTAAAGCCCTTCATAATGAATCATTGACATTGTAGTCTATGGCAGTATTCTCTATAGGCCAGTGACGATGCTAGCATCATGGTTTGGGGGCATTGGAGTCTCCGTCCCTGCATGAGAGCAGCTGTCTGTCATTCCCAGTCATAGATCACACACCTTTCCCATACTTCACATGTAGGAGTGGATGCAAGCACCGTGAACGTTTGTTTTGGTACATTGCCCTCGGTAATGGTAAGTGTTAGAATGCTAATATTCTGTTATGTATATTGAGCTAAAACCCCTCACAAAGCTAACCTCCACTACTGTGACACCCCAGGCCCTGTCTGTATGTTGCTGGCTCCATTGGAAGTGGAGCAGCAGCATTTATTTCCCCATGAAATTGAGGCAAAAGACGAGCAGGCCAGTGTTCTTGTTCCCTTGTGAAGTAGATCCAAATATCTGAGTCAAGGGCAAAGCAGAGATATGTGCTTAGTAGACTGTTATTTGCTGTATGACATTAAAACTGGCTTGATATTCACACCCTTAACAACATTATTGCCAAAAGCCCGGATTGATTTATGATCAATGAGGGGTAAAAACTTTAAGTAAATGCATGTCAGCAATTTAGTTCCTCTCTTATTTCAAGTTTTTCTTAATCTTGTCTTCCTCAAGAGTTAGCTATTGAATCATGTTGTGTTTCTTTCTGTATTTTGTTTCTTTGCTTACTTAGAGCCATGCAGATATTTATGAGGGGCTTTGGTTGAGAGCTCTGATGCTGACGCTGAAGCCAAAGCAAAGTGCCTGTCAGCTGGTTGGCCACTCTGCAGAGCACACTGAACAATGGTCAAGTATTCCATTTGTAATTGCAATTTTGTGAAAATGTGTGTGAAGGGGGTGCACAGATGGCAAAATATTTACAGGGCAAAAGCAAAAATTAAATATATTGATTAAATGTGAGTGCAGTGTATGTTGAATGTGGTGAAGTGAGGGAGATGCAGGAATTGCATTTGTGAAAGAGTGAAAAGAAGGTGCTGAAGAGGAAAGAGAGGTGTTTGAAGACGTGCAGATCTTTTTTTCAATTTTTTTGCCTGGAGGAGGATCCAACCTGGACCCTACGTTTGTCCATTAAGCGTGCCCGGGTCGCTGGCTACATAAAAGTCATACCAAATTTTTACGCCGCACCACTTTCAAATGTCACCAGCTGCCACTGGGGTACCATGAGTTGAATAGTCATATAGATCATAAGACTGCCATTCTACTACGCTCAAATAAGCATTCCTTGAACCTGGCATAACTCACAGGCAGTGGCAGCTCAGCTCCTCCGTTAAGGCGGAGGAGCGTCGCTCTTCCCCCCCTGCTGCAAGCGTAGCAGGTACATACTGAATAATACAATGGTCATTATCATTTTTCTATTCTGTACGCCGCCGGCCGTGCTAGCAAAGGTGTTATGGTGGGAGTGAGGCAGATTCCTGTGTATTCCAGAATGACTGTTCAGTGCAAATGACAGATTGGCCTGCTGTCTACAGCCGGCCAATCTGTCATGTGCACTTCAAAGCCTGCAAATCCAGTGAAGTTAAAGAGAAGAGGGATTGCAGGCACAGGCCCCTAGCCTCAAAATGAGCACTGGGTTAGCCTGCTCCAACCAATCCTGGAGCTTGTTTGGATTTGTTTGCAGGAAGTAAACCACATTCCTTCCTGCTCGTCAGGAGAGGGAGAGGAGAAAGGCAACATGTCGGGGAGTTTTACGGCACACAGAGCCTCAACAATTTTCCCAGTTGCTAGCCCCCCCTGCTGAAGAGTCACAATAGAAATTGTAAATATTAAGGCACAAACTACAGGCTAAGAGGTGGCGTAACCATCCAACTGAAGGCCAGTTGCTGTCTTATCAATTACAAAACAAAAGGGTTCAATAGGATGTGAACTGTGTGTGAGTAGTAGTATACAAAATATTAGCTAATATCTCATAGATGTAATAGAAAAAAAGTATCACCGAGAATGAATCATTTCACCAGTAGGCATTTCTAAGACGATGCATTTAAATGAAAATATTTAACAGACTTTTTTTCATTGAAAAACCAAGATCAAATTCACAGAACCATATTAAAGAAATGTAAACAGAAGATTTATATTTATCAAAAATGAGTACAGTAGGTCAAAGGTTATGGTCACAATAAGGGTTATGACAGACATAGCTTCAGGTTTAGATTTAGGGCAAGGACAAGGACTGAGGTCAAAGTTAGTGTAGAGGTAGTGGTGAAGGTTAGTGTTAAATGGGTGAAAGTCTAACGGCTAAAGATAAAGATTTCTGTAGTGTCTGGGTTAAGCTAAAGGTCACGAGTAGGGTAACTGGGGGACACTACTACTAGAGTAACTGTAATTTGTAAGGTTGAGGTTACAGTTAGGTTTAAAGTAATGTAGGGATAAGGGTGAAAGTTAAAGTGAGGATAAAGTAAATGGATTAGGAGTTCTTGAGGTTAGGTCAGGGTTGGGTAAGAGTTAGGAACAAGGATTCGGTCCCGCCTGGTTAGGTACAAATTGGAATAGGATTTGTATACCGTTCAAAGTTTAAGGTAAATGATGGAGTTAGTGAAAGGACTGGTTTCAAGGTAATTGAAGAAACCATAAAAAAATATGCTAGAAAAATATTACAAAAAAAGGAAAATGTCATGGAAAATCAGAAATTTTTATGAAAAATCTTTCAACCACTTACGTTGTTTTGTAAAATGTTATTTTCAATGCAACATATAGAATAACCACTTTTCTTTTTCTATGAACTGATTTCAATGGCCAGGTTTCTCTAAAATTGTTTGACTTTATAGTGTAATGAGATGAAAACAAAACTTAAACCTGGGAAAATTATTCGCTTGAACACAATTAGATGAAAAAACATTTATCCTTAATACTTTGCAAGTATGGTTGTCAAATCGGAAATTCCATAAAATGTACTGAAAGATGGCTAGTTCGGAGTTACATATTAATTATGATAGCTGATGCCATTTTTTCTGAAACTTCAGAGATGGGAGTATAACATGCTCACTGGTAACAGAGCCTCCACCATCTGTTGGAAAAGCAAACAAAGAAATGTTAGCTCTACTGAAAAAAAAACCAAATTGATTCTGTAGTTCTAATTGCGATTTTATCCACCATTTAGTTAAAGTACATACTGTAGTGATGTTGTTATGTGCTTGCAGAATGGCCCCAGAGGCTCCCAGAGCTGCTTGTCACACAACAGTGATGCTTCTTGTGGGATTGGAGCCAGAGCTGTCCATCTGGTGTGAGGCAGCTGTCGCTGCAGTGGACGCTCACAGTGATCAGCATGGACTGCTTCTGTTGCCTTACACCACAAGCAACCGGGATAGGAGCCAGGGGCGGCTCCTTCATTAAGGCGGAGGAGCATAGCCCCACCCAAAAATTGCTCCCAGAGATATCAAAATAAAATCGTTAGTTCATTTATTCATTTAAAATTCATTCAGATGCCAGTCAGGCAGCAGCAGAAAGCAGTGATGGGCAGGGCACCTTAAGTTTAAAGTGCACATGCCTTTTTGGCCAGCGGTCTTGCGACTGCCATCCAGACATGCACATTTTAAACCTCTCTAACCCAGCTGTCTAAGACAGCTCGGTTTGAGACAGCATAGGGCTCCAGTGTCCTCGGGAGATCCGAAGTAGGCCACTCCCTCCAATCCTGCCGCATCTTTCATGCTGCAAGAGAGCAGCGCCAGGATTGGTTACTGCAGTTTCCTGGGTCCTGGAGCTTGCCTGCCAAAGACCCAAGCAAGGAGGAGGAAGTCGCGCCAGAAAAGTGTTGGAAATTTCTTATTTGCTTTTTTTTAACTTTTACTTTGGTCCCCCTGCCTCACCACCCTCCTTACATGCCAGCCGCTACTGATAGGAACTACGGGCACAGCACATGGGGATTATCAGGGGTGTGGTGCTTTCCATCAGAGCATACTTCCAACAACAACACACTTAAATGCATACCACAATGGCAGGTGGTAATACCATGCAGTCAATCCAAGCTTGCCCAGACCACAATTTATTCATAACTAGCAGCCCGTCCCGACCTTGTCCGGGAGCAATTAGGCTTCAGGGCCCCCGCCCCCACCCGCCCCGACATTGTCCGTGGGTACCCCGGAGTAGCAGCCCGTCCCGACCTTGGCTTCAGGGCCACCGCCCACCCCCACATTGTCCGTGGGTCCCCCGGAGCCTTACCTCATCCGTCGCAACTCCCCGCGCTCCTGAGTTCACCGGTCCGCCGCTCCTCCCCGCCTGTCCGCCGATTCTCACCGCTCCTCCCAGCCTGTCCACCGCTCCTCCCCGCCTGTCCGCCGCGGCCGGCGCTACTTCCATGGGACTACTTTTTTTTTTCTCGTAAATTTTTTAAATAACGTATATATTTTTAATTTAAATAGCCTTTATCCATCTGCACACCCTGACAATTACAACGATGTATCGGGTGTGTGGATTGGCGCTGTGGTTCCCGAGTTTACCCGCCTCAAAGGTTCAAAGTTCTTCCTTTATAATAGTAGTATAGATAGGAGATGAGGAAAGTCATCTTCGGGCCATCATGCAACAAAATTGCAGAATACATTCAGAAATGTACTTCCCTAGGGTTACATAGGTATTTGGGGTAAATGTCTTACTTAAAAAAAAATACACAAAAAATGTCATGAATAGCACTAGAAATATGTGACTGATTAAAATCCCAGGGGCCTCATTTAAGAGGTCCCTTGCGCCATCGGAACTTCACTTTTTGTGAAGTTCCATGGCGCATAAGCCTACGTGATATTTATCAGCCAGCACTAAGCCACTTTTCTTGGCGTACTGCTACCTGATCAATGTCAATCCCTTTAGTGCGTTGTTCTGCGTTAAAGGGGCTTACAATGGGTGTAGCTGGGGGCGTTCCCAGCAACATCCGTGGCCTTTTTTACACTGCCCCAAATTTACGATAAATCGTAAATCTAAGGCAGTGGCAAAAGCTTACGCCTCCCCAGGGGAGACGTAAGGGAGGCGCAACGGGGAGAAATATCTTTATTTTTCCATTTTTGCAACACACATAGAAAGAGGAAAAGCCTCTTGCGATTATTTTTGAACAGAGAGGTTTCCCTTTCTATACAAAAATAATCATCCCCGCAAGGCCAGCACCCTTGCACAACTGTGCAAAGGTGCCTGCGCTGGCAGCCCATTGTGCGCCGGCGCTGGGGAAAAGGACAGGAATACTCCGTTTCTTATAGATACAGCGCATTCCTGCCCTTTTCTTTTGCTGTAGGGAAGCGCAGCGGGAAGGCCTGCTGCGCTTCCCTACGCCCAAACCTCATAAATGAGGCCCCCAGGAGTTTTTAAACGAATAAAAATAAAAGGACTAAAATGGAGGTGGTAACAATATCTATTTCCACTTATGGGACAGGTGCCCGTTTCTGAATGTCCAAATGTGCTGCAAAAGGACATTTGCACATAAAATGTATTGTTTTCTTTTTTCATGATTGAAAATAATCATTGTGTTAAGAGAGAACCCACTTTCTCTAGATGTATTCGGCAGTGGGGGTGATGTGACAAATGCACTGATTTGTTGTGCCTGTTGTTGCTTTGAAAACCAATAAACGTGAGTATTAAAAAAAAAAAAAACATTGGAGTGTTTCCTGTGCCGTACACTGCATATATATACAATAGCTCCTTCCCTTCACAGAAGTAAATAAAGAACTGTGGGGCATATTATCAAGGGGGTTTATCTCCGCTTTTTTGGCTTTAAAAGCCAAGAAAGCGGAGATAAAATCATCTCCCTATTACCTAGCTGTCGCTAACACCAGTTAGCGACAGCTAGTAGGAGATAGCGACCATCTTGGGCCCCGCTTTTCATGTCAGTGAAATGTATCACTAATGACATGCAAAGTGGGCGTGCCAAGATGTTAGGGACTGGAAACAGTCGCTAACATCGCTATCTCCTATTACCAACTTTTGGAGATATTCGCGCTAAGCGCGAATATCTCCAAAAGCTAACACCTGCCCCTGAGCAGTTCTTAGCCATGTTATCCAATGGTAGGTGGATAACATGGCTAAGAGCATTAGCTCGGTAATGCATGAATATCGCTGACTTTTCAGCGATATTCATGCATTTCGGCCAATTTTTATCGCTTAGGAGATAAACCTTGATAATAGCAAGGTTCCTAAGCGATAAAAATCGCTGCAGCTCGGCGATAAAAATATTGCCGCTAAGCCAACATAGCGATAATTATCGCTAGTTGTTGGTAATATGCCCCTGTATTTATAGAGATAAATTCAGCAAATTGTTGGTGTATACCCGCAAAATATCAAACCTATGGGGTATTCACCAGGTTGTGTTAGTTGACTCAGCCAGATATGACTAAAACACACCTCCACTTTCAAATTTTCTCAAATAGAAATTCCACCCTACATGTGAAATGGGACTAATGCTGTCTGAGTGGTTAACAACCTGCCTTTCCAGATTTTGTAATTTAGTAATGGAACTTTACTGGCACTAATTAAATTATTTTGTGCACCCAAATTAAACTATTGTAAAACTTATTATGAATCAGGCACTTTGTACTTCAGCAAAAATATCCTGGCAGTTTTGGGATGATGTTCCTTTATGTTCCAAGTGAACAATACACTTGCAAATGTAAGTTTAGACAGTAAAGATGAAGGCTCAGCTCAGCTAAAGGTCAAGTGGACTTTCTACAAAAAAAGACCACTCCAACAAATTTACAAGTTCCTTTCACCACCGGAGCGTCACTTTTTTGATGCTCCAGTGGCGAAGCACCATTTCACATACTTACAAGGTGGCGCTTAGCCATTTAACGTGGCTTAACGCCACCTTGATAATATACCCCTTTCTGCCACAGTCCTCTGTTGCAATGGGGTGTGCATTGGGTTTTCCACCTCAACACCCATTGCTTTTTTTACTATGCTTCAGATTTTCAAGGCTGAGGCAGCGCCAAAAACGAACGCCATGGAATACTAGGCACTAGTATGGCGATACAAGGAGAAATTATAAATTTCTCCTCATTATTTTGCTCTTTCCATGTGTGCAACATTCTGCAGTATACATAGAAAGACCAAAATGTGTCCCTTCCTGCAGATAACCTATCATCCCTGCAGCGCAGGAACCCTTGAAACATGGCGGCAGGGTGCCTGTGCTAGCGCTAGTCTGCTTTTTTTTGCACCAGCGCGAGGGGAAACATAGGGGTGCGCCACATTCTTGTCAATACGACGCACCCCTGCATTTTAAAAATGTCGGAGCTCGATTCTTCCAAATATGGCGCAGCTCCGCACTCCTGCTTTTTTATGTAAATATGCCCCAAGGTGTTTTTTGGCCTTACATGCTTCCCCCTGATAGAGCTTTTCTCTATATTTTAAATTACCTTTATATGAATGTATCAGTTAAAGATGCACCACAGTGCATGATTCCTCTATCAGAGTAAGGAACTATCAGGATCACGCGTCAGGCGCCTGGTGAATGTTCTTGAATGAGGAAGTATGGGGCATATTACCAACGAGTAGCGATATTTATCACTAACTAGGCTTTGCAACGATTTTTTTATCGCTAAGCATCGCCGGAAATTATCGCTGAGATAACTTGCTATTAGCAACGTTTATCTCAGAAGTGTTAAAAATCCTCACGCTAACTGCCAAATGAGAGATTATCGCTGGAAAACCAATGATAATCTCTCGAAGTTTGGCGTTAGCTTGATGATAGGGGCTCACAAACTTAGCCATGATATCCACCTTCCATAGGGTATCATGGCTAAGTCAGGAATATACCAGGTGTAAAAAAAGCAGCGCTAACCGCGGTTAGCGCTGCTTTTTTTATCACTAACAGGGTTAGCGAAATCCTTGATAATAGGAGAAATGTCGCTTAACAACATTTCTCCCATTATTTTTCTCTGGAACGCCCCCTTTGCATCTCATTAGAGATGCAAGGGGAAGCGTAGAGTAAAAGGGTGCTAACATGCGAATTAGTGTGTTAGCACCCTATTGCTGATAGGGAGATAATGTTATCTCCGCTTTCTGGGCTTTTAAAGCCAAAGAAGCAGAGATAAATCCCTTGATAATATGCCCCTATGTGCTTGCAACCAGACGTTCCCGGACCCACCTTGCTCTCCCCATTGGCAGTGTTGAATGAGACACTGTCGCTGCTGTGAGAATGCTGTCCTAAAATGGCGGACTCTTTTAAAGTGAGGCTCACAGAGCTTAGTTCCATTAGAGGACTTTTTTATGTGTAGTCTCTAACGCCTCAGAAAAGGCGCTGTGGCGTGGTCCAGTTGCGCCAATCAAATGCAACACATAGCGGCCAACTTATTATTCACCAGGGTACTCTCCTTCTGTAGTTTGCAATTGACTACATTATGCATTCTATCAAAGACATTCTGTACTACCTCCATGGAGGAAATGAAGGAAGACCTATTGTTAGACTTCCTTGTTATCTGGAGTAGAATGCTTCATCCCCTCTCTACCAATGTAGGCAACTACGAAACCTTCCTCTCTCACTACTGGACAATTTCTGCTCTCCTTTCTGATGTGAACAGTAGCATTAAGTTTCTCTCTAGTTAGGTTTGTAGGTTAAAATCCATGTAATTCTTTATTTTATGAATTTATTATCTGGTCTAATGTACAGTGAAACAGATCCCAGAGACCATTAGACAGCTTTACAGAGAATACCAAAAGATACACATTTAGTATACCATCAGTACAGAGAATTAGTGAATGCATTGTTTCAATAATGTACAATAATAAATATTGCATTCATAGCATTTCCACTATTTACAAACACAGGTGCAGATTTACAAGCCCTGTGCGCCACCTTTGTGCCGCCGTTGCATCACTTCTGTCCTGCGTCAGGTTTCATGTGGGCGTTCTGGCGCAGAGGGGTGAAGGAACGCCTCGGAAAAGTGCCTGAGTGAAATCTACAAGATTTCACTCAGTCACTTTTCTGACCCCGCTTGGTCAAAACCTTGAGCCTGCTTGAAGCAGGCGTACGGTGTGACGCACCATGTGCAAGATAGGCCGGGTTGGCACAGTGCTGGTGTTGCGTGGCGCCTGTGACACAACTCCATCACTGCGCCAATGTTACGACAGCAGATGCGACACGCATCTGCATTTCCTTGCGCCATGATGCGCAGCATTGTAAATGCGGCGCATCCGTGGTGATGCAAGGATTGTGTTGCGTGTCGCAAGTTTCTTCGGCACATCACTGCTGATTTGCAGGGAAGCGCCAGGAATTGTAAATCTGCTCCACCGTGTTTGGATCAAGGCATAAGTTTTAGAGAGTGAATTTCCCTGATTTTCAGTGGTGCAACAACTTAAACAAAAAGGATACCAACCTAGATACCTGTTACAAGGCTAGGATATTAAGGGTGCCCAGACAGGAGAGGTCTCTCAAGAAGGAGTTTTAGGTCTTGAAGGTAGTATGGGAAATTGATAAGCTTAGTTTATGGGGAAAGAGTGACGTTAGCTTGGTGCTCATCCTGAGAAAGGGTCTGTATGGTTCTGTGCTTCGTAAAATCAGGCCTGGGGAACATTTTAATTATGCCAGCAATTTTTAGATTTTTTTCTGCTGCAAAATGCATGAAATGTCACAAATTTTGCGTTACTCAATTTTGCATAAATTTCTACATGTTGTATGCTTGTTCGTACAAATGCCCTCGTAGAAAGACATTTTCTTCTTGAAGTAGTCTTAGGCCGGTATCTTGTCAGTCTTTTTTTTTACACAAAGTGTTTGCTTGCATGAAAAAAAGTAATGGAATATCGTGAAATATTTCCCCAAAATATGTGATTTTGCACAGCCCTACCTCATAATAATAAATCATTCCTATTTGTAAAGCACAAATACATCACCCCCTTAAGGGTTTCAAGGCGCTGGGGGCTGTCGGGGAAATTAAGTGAGGTATTGCCTAGAGTCACATGGTACTGAGCTGAGCTACTGCCGGAACCGTGACACCTGCGCTCCGGAGTCAGACACTTTGGCCACTGTGCCACACCTCTCTCCCTTAAACATGGTTTGTCCAGAAATTTTGCAGAATATAGAGCCCCCTGAGATGTTCAGTGGTATAGTGAAGGACTTTATTCTGTGCACCAAGGAAACCATTTCCTAAATGCATTTGTGCCGCCTTACATATAGGGCCCACTGTCCTGGCACACCTTTCACTGGGTGCACCTGCCTCACACTTGGACAGTATGTTCTATTAAGAGAATACACTGTTTGTGGGGAATTAGTGCAATATGGCCCCTGGTGTCCATGAGTAGGCATTAGGGCTGTAATAATGGGGTTATGTGGTTAAAGACATGGCTGCCGGATGCTAAGTGGACTGCAATATGTAGGGCGGATTTGGATAGGGCAAGATGGGCTTTGGGAACTGTTGCGAGCAAGGAGTTTGAGTAGTCTAACTTGACATCCTTAGGGACTAAATCAATAATTTGAGATGATATTCTAGGAGATAGAATGATATTCCTCTCAGGAGCCTACGTTGTAAATGGGTGTTTCTTAGGTTATTAGGTATAAGCTAGTATGGATTTTAAGTCTCTTGTCGCGAATGAAACCTAATAATCTGGTTCAGTCATTGAGGGTGGGATTGCATTAGAAATTTGTGAGAAAGTGCAGCCACATCATATAGAGTGATTTGCAGAGGCTCGGGAGAGAAGGACAGCAACTCTGATTTTATGGATTTAGCTTTAAATATTGCTGACCCAATTCAAGAAGGGCCTTAGGACCTTGCTCTTAAAATGATCCTACACCCAAAGGGACCAGCAGCCTCCCCCCCATGACCCAGACATTTGAAGTCCTCATGGGTGAGTAGCCATGCTTTATAAGCCCCTGATGGAGCTCACCCTGGCCTAACTTGCAGGTCATTATGTTTGTTCGGTAGGGGACAAGGCGGTGTCCCATTCCCTTGTCAATCAGTGCTGTAGTAGGTTCAGTGAAGTGATTGGAAGGGTTGAGGTTCTTGCACTAGGATGCCTGATGTGGGTCTAAGACAATGTCTTAAAAACAAGCAGTTGGACAAGGGTTTTCTGGTGAGGACCAGGAGATGATGGTTTCACTCTTTTCTCAACATTGGGGCCTGTTTCTTAGAAATAATAAGGTCCAGGTTAGAGGCCAGGAAAGCCTAAGTGTAGAGTTGAACCAGGGCATTATTTAGGGGATGTGCAATATGGAAATGTCACTGCTTTGTAATTTGAGAAATCTCCACCAAATGTCATTTATAGTCAGAAGTAAATATGTTGTCATATGCTCAATGCATTGCTCAGTATATGTGGAGTGCCCACCTGGAAATGGTATAAGAATATGGTTTTCGTGGATTTAGAGGGACAAGTTTGAGCTCCGCTGACAACCTTTTTTAAGAGGAGTCAGATTCTTTCTTGCATTGGGGGAGTTTCTGTGTATCACAATGATCACCCTGGAGGTTTTCATCTGTGGTTGAGATGATGGACGATGGCTTCCTTTTCACCGGTCTCTTTCAGGAATGGAAGTTCCATGTCATGCGTAATAATAGGGTAAGTTACCTCAAACTTTGTTTCACAGCCTTACAGTTGTGCACTGAAAAAAGGAACGTTTGCTAATATAAATGAGGGTGAGAACGAGATGCATTAGGATCTGGATGAGATGTTTGTGTTCAGTCTTTCTCATGGGATGAATTTCACAAGAGGGCCAGCAAACTGAGATGATGGAACACAAGCCCTTGTCAGAAGTCCTGATTGGAATGGTTGCTCTTCAGTATAGGTTGATTGGCTGAGGATTTTAGAGAGGGGGCGTACATTGGGATGACTGTTCATAATCGGTTGCAACGTTTAGGTGTATAGGTCAAGGCCTCATCTCTTGAAGATGAGGTCACTAGAGACCTACTTCAGGTGCTTGAAAGTTCTGTTCAGTTTGAAAGAGAAGAAACAGAGGTATGAGGGCTTAATCAGATCACTGGGGAATTTGTAGTTCTGGATAGCTAGGGATAGTAGTCCCAGTAGCATAGCTAGACCTTTTGTCCCTAATAGCGGCCCCTACATTTGCTGCACCACGGTGTCTGCATCTAAGAGCGTTGGGGCTGCTGGCGTGTTCTGCGTTTGCAAGTAGGAGGGGCGGGAGGCTGCTGCCTCCAAAACTCATGCCAGCTGGGGCTGTCCTCCTGTTGCTAGACCACTGAGTAGCCCTTTCTGTCTGATGAGGGTTGCAGTGACATTTATGTGGGTGAGTGTGCTATAGTCTCTATGGAGAGAAGGTCTGAGAGAAAGGGGACTCAAATGACATGAGTTACAGAAGCTTAAGATTGGCTGCAGCTAGTTTGAGGGTGTGAGGGGCAAATCATTGACGTCTATGCAGCTGCAGGTAGAGGTAAAGGGAATGAGAGATTGATAAACAGGCAAGAAATGCTAGTGGTAGATTTGGGGATGGAACAGTAATCATCCAAAGGTAGGTGGTGGTCAAAATGGGAAAGCATATATTGTAGGTTGTTTGACCTATAGATTTGTCTTTTGGTGGAGAGAGACGGAGATGAGTGTAGAAAAGGTAGAGGAGGAATTTGGAATAGAGATTTTGTTATACCAATGCTAGTCGTCTTAAACTTTACAAGAAAGATGCCTTTTGCTCTTAAACCTTTTTCCTCCACATTTGAAAGATTCATCTAATGAGGCTGGAATGGAAAGTGGAGGATGGGATAGGTGACATGGAATTAAAGATAAAGGGTACATGAATGGGTAGAAAAGAAGGATAGGAGAATATTTTGGAACCTGTGTCTTTCTCATTGAATCTTACATGTTTTTTTCACCTTCTGTTCAAAACAATATAATCAATGTATATCATTCAGATAGAGCACAGTGCTAAAAGGCAGCAGTGGATAGAATATCCCTTCATCACTGGGCTGACACTCACCTGTGTTTACGGTTTGTTTTTCAAAGTAGAGCAGGAAAGGAGAAATCTATTGTGGAGGAATGAATTATTAAGATGCCTGAAGGCACATTTGAGACTCCAAGGGTAATGAAGAGCTGTACGAATGATACTCAAATCGAAAGATTTCGCAAAATGAAAGCAGAGATAGCATTCTCAAAGGGATAGCACCAGTCGTTAATTTGTGAAAGAGAGTGATGGTGCCTGAAGCTCCGCTCAGAAGACAGCGGTCGATGCAATTAAACACTGGCACACTGAATAAAATGGCTGGTAGTCTTAAGTCCACTTCCAGACACTCCCTACCCCTTTTGTAAATCTTGCAGGTTCCTGCTTCCTCCCTTTGGGGCAGTTTTCCATCTTTCTCTCCCTCTGTCTTTCCGATCTGTGTGTTTTTCCCTCTCTCGCACTCGGCAAATATCTGATGTGAAAAAATAAGTGCCAGTCCCCAAAAAGTACGTTCCGGTGGCCACCACCGGCAACCACCATCTCAAATTAAGCACTGGATAGGACATTACCACAGACACATTTCCCCATTTTCTGCATGATTTTCCTAATCACTTGTGAGAAAGGTATTAATGAAATATGGTAATTGCACTTAAGTATGGATCGTATTATGCGGTTGCCATGTGTACAACAGAATAGGTCTTGAGAACCAGCAGGACGTTCTTGGACCTTGTTGCAATTCCATTTTCAAGTCACTAATTTGCTCTCGAACCTTTGCCGCTATAGGTTGGTAGTGTATTGGCCTAGGATAAGCGATGTGATGTGCTTTTTAGAATCTTACAAAGGCTCATCTTTACCATTGCTCTTGGAGGATTAAGATGACTTGTGGTCAGGTGACCTCTGCCAGACACTCACTGCTTCTGAGTGACTCATTTCAAGTTATCTGTGTTCTTCTTAAGAGTTGGGCAAGGACTAGGGGGCAGATTTATGTTGTATGGCGCATCTCTGCAAATCGGCAGAGATGCGCCAGGAAAGATACAGCACGCATGTTTATCATTGCGCCACCCATGATGCGCCGCATTTACAATGCGGCGCACCATGGCGCAGGAATGAACAGATGCGTGTCGCATCAAGGGGGTGAAGTTGGCGCACTGCTGAAGTTGTGTTGCGTGCGGCAAGTAACTCCAGCACTATTGAACTTGCCCTATCTCGAACGTGGTGCGTCAAGCCTTACGCCTGCTTCAAGCAGGCGCATGGTTTTGACGCATCAGGGTTGGGAAAGTGACTCAGTGAAATCTTGTAGATTTCACTGAGTCACTTTTCAGGGGCGTTCCTCCGACGGAACGCCCCCCCCTGCGTAGAAACGCCCACATGAAACCTGACGCAGGTTTCATGTGGCGCAGGGCCTTACACCGTGACGCATCTCCATAGATGTGTCACAATGTAAGTATGTCGCAACGTGGTGCAGGGTTTACGCCGCAGCTGCGTCACAGAAGTGACGCAACGGCGGCGCAAAAGTGCCGCAAGTCCGACATAAATCTGCCCCTATGTGTTTCTCACCTCACCACCATTTTACTGGTCAGCATTATTTATTTATATATTCATTTATTTCCAGCTTGATAAATCTTAGACAGGTGCTGAAAAGATGAGAGAGAAGAGAGTTCTTACATAGAATAAATAGAATCTCAGGTACCAGGAGACATATATTGCAAAAATACATACTGAGTAATATATAGCTAACTTTCAAAAAGTGCATGATTTAGAAACAACGTTTATAATAAAATAAGTTTAAGAATGTGCAATGTATGGTTTAATGCAATTCCCTGTAGAATTGTGTAGAGGTTCTGCCCAGGAGTTGTATTTCAGGATAGGTCTGGAAAGGATACCGGCGTTAGACGAGGAGAAGAGGGTGGAGAATCCCGCAGTCGTGAAATAAATTCTCCAATCCTTCTTGAGGTCTTAAACATGTTTATTGAGCACAAAAACTCAATATAAGCCCTCAGAGACAGCACCTCTTCTCCCCAAAACAATTAGCACTCAATGCTAATCCCTCCCACAACTGACTTACCTTATACAATTTATAATCATAAACTGCAAAGGAAAGGGTACACGTGACAGAAACCGAAACTTTACACAGTGGGGGTAGGCAGTTGCAAGGATGCTTCTCATGAGGAAGATAAAAAGAACATTCAAAAGATACAGATAACACACAGTCCCAGACGCTGAGCTAGTCGGATTGAAAATCCTCACTTGGAGCTGCCAACATGAAAAAGAAGCTGAACTCATCTGAAGCGGGAAGTCTGAGCAGGCCTAAGTATAACACTGGCGAACAACATGGCCGCAGCTCAAACAACACAGGCATATTTAGAAGGGCATTGTGGCTCCTGAGCATCACTTTTTATGACGCTTCAGTGGCGGAATGCCCTGCTCCATATTTACAATGCAGTGCTAGCCACCTTGCATGGCTTAATGCTGCATTGTAAATATCATACCCTTTCACACAGTTTTCTGTGTAATAGAGGCAAGCAAGGGTGTTGCTGTCGGCATTCCACCTCAACACCCATTGCTTTTTTTACACTGCCCAAGATTTACAAAGATCTGTAAATCTGATGCAGCGCCAAAAACTAACGCTATTTACAAGCACGCGTTAAAGTGGCGCAATGAGGAGAAATAATTTGATTTCCTCTTGTTTCTTTTTGCTCCTTCTATGCGTGCTGCAGAATGCAGCACGCATAGAAGGAGCAAATTGACATAAATTATTGTTGTTGTGCAGCAAGGGGTCCCTTCCTGCACATAAACAATCATCCCTGCAATGCAGGCACCCTTGCACCATGGTGCTGCTGGTTTATTGGATTAACTGTCTGGCTTTGGAGTGACAGGGGCTGGGGATGTGCATTCTCTCAGTCAGCCACTGGGGGGGTTAAGGTGTGTCCTGCCCTTCCTGATTGAGTCAGGGCTGGGCTGAATAGACCTGGGATGCATTTAGAGTAGTGGGAGGAGATGGTCCTGCACCTTAATAGGCCTGGTCTGCCTTACACAATGCTGTCTTCACCTCCTGTCGCGAAGCTGGGCCAGAGAGGACTGTTCTGGGGTGGACTGAGTGCAGAGCCTCTCTGCCACAAGAGAACAAAGAGAAATTGATTATAAATATTGGGGCCCAGACCCCAGGACTTTAAAATACTTCTGCACTCAAGAGGACCCTATGCCAAGAAGAAGAGCTGGAAAAGTTGAAGGAGAAGTACTGCCCCCTTGCTGTGTGCTGTCTAGGGTGGGCCTGTAGTAGCTATTTCTGCCAAGGAGAGGACAAAGACTTTGCTGTATGCTGTGCATCCTACTTGCAGAAGATCTCCAAAGGCTTGAAGAAGAGTTTGCCTCCTGTTCTAAAGTCTCAGGGACACAAAGACTTCACCACTAGCTTCCATGAACTCCATTGCTGGGAATTCTGAGCAGCCAAGAGCTGTCTGTTCCTGCGTTGGGCCTCTGGAGGATGTTCCTGCTGCTGTGAGCTGATAAAATGTGAAGCAACTAAAGAAGTGTGATGCATCCACACCTGTTTCCAACGCAACACCACAGTGTGGGAAGAATTCCCTCACATCGCCGCCTTGCCACTGGAGAAACCGATGCATCGCCTGCCCGCGGCTAAGGAAACCCCCGCAGGCCAAGCCTCGTGCACCAATCTCCAAAGTCTGAGATCACAACACCGACTCCAACGCAGGCCCTGCTGTGCAGATGCAAGAACCGATGCATCAGGGGACAACGGCTGGAGAGGTTGATGCAGCGCTATTGCCGCTGTTGATTCGATAGCCAATGCCTTCTGAATCCCCAAGCATCGGGGTGCCATGTCTACAGCCATGCCGTGGCCACAGAAAGAAACCAATGCATCACCTCCCCGCACAGTAACAAAACCGAAGCATCACCTCCTCTTCAGTAAGGAACCAACGCATTGCCTCCCCTGCATGGCAGTAAGGAACCGACGCATCACCTCCCCTGGAGCAAGGATCCGATGCATCACCTTCCCTGTGCGTAATGAACCGACGCATCACCTTCCCTGTGGCTGTTTTTGCTTATGATTTTGACGCATCCAAGGTACTTAGTGTTGAAAGTGTTGTATCTGTAGTTTGCTATGGACAGAACTGTTTTTACCTTTTAAGTCATATCTTGATAACTGTATGTTGGATTCTTGTTTTTTTGGTCTTGTTTGGTTTGCATAAAGAGTACTTATTTGTATAAACTGGTGTGATGTCCACTTGTAGTGTTTTCACTGTAATACTGTATGTGTGCACAAATGATCTACTCACTGCTTCTGAGATAAGCCTGTCTGCTCATGCCAAGCTACCAAGGGGGTGAGCAGGGTTTGTCTAAAGGCGTAACTCCCTTATTCTGACTAGAAGCAAGGGTGCCTACTTGGACAAAGGTGCAAACCATTGCCAACTAGAGACCCCCATAACTAACAGTAGGCAAATGAGTGATTGGGCCTATGATAACAAACAAGACACAAGCCTTCCAAAAAAATTGCAAAAGGTCTCTGCATTGAGAGGACGTAAACTTATGTGGGTGGATCGCAGCAATATACCATTTACTAGTAGAGTACTAGAGAGAGAAACACACAGTCATCCATTAGTGGGAGAAAGAAGTGAATATTTGGGCACGAGCTGGTCAGAAGGAAGGCTCAATATACCTCAGTGACTAAGCAATAAGTATTTCAGGGACCATTCAAGAGGAAAAAGAAGTAGAAAAAAGATGTGGCAATTAAGTTGGCCACCCAACAAAGATAGTTTGTAAGCCTTCCAGAAAGCAGGAAAGGCATAGAGGTGGTGATAGAATGGGTAATGCCAAGGATAAGGGTATACCGTGGACATTTGCAGGGCAGTCACTCCATGATCCATAACTTGGGCAGTGGCCACCTGGTTTAGATCTTGGACGATGCTTTACTTTGTCACAACAGTGACGGTTATCCCATCTGCCAAATTACAAATCCCATAGGATGTAATGGGATTGATATTTCAGTAGACGCGATTTCCATTACAGTTGTAACCCGTCCACCAAAATCTAAATTCAGGCCCTCTGCCTTTTAAGTGAACTACTGAGGTCTCAGGATCTCTATTTTGTACACGTGTGCATATGATTGGTCCATGCAATGCTAGATGTTTTGGCAATACCCTTGAACAGTTGTCTACCATGACAATCTGTGGTTGTATGCCAAGTTTTCTTTGTGCGTATGGAAATTGGTGTTTATGTGTTTGTGTCTGCTCACCTTTGTGGGTATAGATGCTTGCCTCTGAGTCTGACAGTGATAGTGTTCAAGCCTTGACCATTACATGTAAGTATCTGTATTTTAGCATATTTATCCCTGTATAGGCTGAAAGATTCGATCCTGCAATTTCATTCATTGTGATTGGCTCTAAATCGCTTTTGCTCGGTAGTCAGAGTGCATGCTTAAGTTGCAAGCACACACATGGGCTGGTGTATTTTTCTGTTCTGTCTGTAATGATACCTATTCTTCAGCTTTGCGTCATCACATTTTTTGTGTCTATGAATATCTTTTGGGGTTGTTTACTATTATGCTTTCTGCAATCCGGGAAGGGTTTGTTTGACTGAACGTGTGCCCACTGTGTACTCTGCATGAATGTGGAATGGAGGCAGGAGAAGAGAATGTGATTGGCAGATGATCACAGAAGTGTGATGAAGCCAGCAGGGCCTGGGTGGCCTGGCTGCAGAGCCAACACCTGCCCACCAGGTGGTGGAATTAAGTGTTGGAAGACAGAAGCGTCTCGCGTCTCAGTAGAGTGGCGGGTAGGGTGGGGCGGGAGGGGGGTAGGGTGGACAGACGACAAACAAAGGAGAAACACAAAAAACAAATAGTAACTTACCTGCCACATCGCCGCATCTCCACTCTTCTGTTCCATCCTCTCCAGCTCAGGCTACCAGATTCCCCTGCAGCCAATCCTGATGCTGCATTTATGCTGCTGAAATCAGCATCAGTTTTGGCCTGAGTACCGATGATTTGCGCTCCCAGTGAGACTGAGAGCCTGTGCTTTCTCTCTCCAACCCACAACACAACTCGGGTTGGAGACAGCTTCAGTGTGCATGATGGTTTGGTCGCCCTCAGACGGCTGGGAAAACTGGCATGCGCACTGACAACAGCGCCCTACCCACATTCCCAAACCATGACGAACCCGCCCCAAAGCCTCTGCTTTTGAAAGAAAAATAAAATGATAATAAATACTTTTATTATTGTTTTATTTTTAAAGTTTTGAGGATGATGAGGAGGACTCTCTCCTCCACCATAGCGGAGGAGCCACTGGTGTTGAAAGACTTAGTGGCATATTTAAATAAAGTGGCGAAGAGAGGCGCTAGCCGTCATGGAAGTGACAAAATGGCTATTTTTTATTTTAAGGATTGTTTATGTGCAGGAAGGCGCTTTGCTTTGTCACATGTAAAAAGAAAAAACATGGAGAAATAAAGCATTTCTCCTCATTTGGTCAACTTAAGACCTGGTTTTTCCTGGTCTTAATTTTGGCGCTGCCACCTATTTACGCTGCCCTTGTAAAAAGGGGTCAGCATCAAAAACAATGGGTTTTGCGGTGGAACGCCCAATGCCGACCTTTTCACGCTAAGCATAGCGTGAAAGGGGGCTATATTTACCCCCCCCTGCTGGTGACGGAACCACTTCGTCATCAGCCGCGGTTGCGCTGTGCTGATGACGGAGCGGTTCCGTCACGGCCCGCTCGGAACGCCTGCGCGTCGTGGATTCCGTGCCTGCGCTGAACGTTCTATTGAGCGGGCGGGGCCTTGACGGAACCGCTCCGTCATGAGCACAGCACAACCGCGGCTGGTGACGGAGCGGTTCAGTCACCAGCATGCGCCCGCCCCACCCCCTTAGTGAAGGGGTTAAAAGGCACTGTTAAGCCACGTTAAGTGGCTTAACGCTTCTTGGTAAAAAAGGTGAGGCCCCTATCGCCACCACAACGTTGATAAAACTGACCTGTGGTCATAGGAGCTTGTAAATATGCCCCTTAGGGTGGAGAAGGCACTTGTTGAAACCGTGGAACTGTGAGAGTGAGTGCAATATCACTATGAACAACAACACAGCAGGAAATAAAACAATGAGCAAGAGGAAGAAAACAAGGAAGAGATTGGCAAACAGGGTCAACAATGAAATGAAGATATAAAAGTGGAATTTGATGACATCTAATGATGCTTATCTGAAACCTTTTACAACGCAGACACTGGACGTAAGGTTTATGTTAGCAACAGTAGGGTGCAATGTTTATTTTATGCATTTATTGCGATGTAGCCAAGATAAGTCTACACTGAAATACTGCCTAGTGTAAAAAATTCTCATGTGCATCTTATGATTACCGGGACAGACCATCCCACTCTTTTGGTGATTGTTGCTCGTTCAGTTCTTGAGTTGCGCCTAACTTGCTTATCCTGCTTACACCTTGCTTGTCTTTGATTGGGCTGTTTCGAGATTGATGATTTGCAGCAGTATCTTGTGATATGTAAATTTATCATGATCTACTGTAAGAAACAAACACTGCCATTGGTTGATGGATAAATGCGGTTGGAGGAGATTGTAATAAGGGTACTAGAGATACAAGATGGTACACAGAGAGGAATAAAGAGGTAGAGAGTGGGCAGAGGAGGAAGAGACAAGGTCACCCGGAGAAGAGACATGAAGGTAAAAGACAACAAGGATGAGGGAGACAGCAGGGCTGGACTGGGAACCAAAACTGGCCCTGACAAAGAGCTCGACCTGCCCCCCTGGGAGCGGCCGAACTGTTGATTTTGCAGCTATGCTGCAAAAACGGCCCTGTAACAAAAACGGCCTCCAGGGGCCCTAAATCGGCCCCCAACCTAGCGGCCTACCGGGGAAACGCCTGGTGCCCGCTACGGCCAGTCCGGCCCTGGGAGACAGATAGAGAACCGGATGAGGGAGGGAGCTTCAGACATCTGAGGCTGACCCTCCCTCCACTCAGCTGCTCTTCTCTTCTGCAGATGACTCTACTTTCTTCTTGCCAGTCCACTACGCTGTAGTGCTGGGGAAAATGCTTTGAGAGAAATAAAGGGAAAAGGGAAAGTGCTGTGTGCAGAAATAACAAGGTAATAAAGCTGCAAGCTCACAATGTTCCAGACCACAACAAAGAGCTCCGCGAACAGAGCGCTCGCAGGTGGAAATGCATCAGGTCTTTTGATGGAGTCCGCAGAAGGAAGCGCCCTGGAGGGCCGCTCTGTCAGGGAGAGAGAGGACTCTCCGCGTAGAGAAAGCGCTAGCAGTCTGCTCAGTCCTCTTGCGCTAATGATGCCCGAACAATGACCAGATGGCGCGTCCTTATCGGTGAAAAGAGGAGCAGTCAGTTGAAATCCAGGACACTGTCTCCTCACTTCTCTCTGCTAATGAAGCCCAAACAGCGTCCTGATGAGCCATCGTCACCTGTTGGCGGTGGCGGCTGGCATCTAAAGGGGGGGGGTCAGGCGCAGATGCGTGCATGTGCAAATTAAACTAAAAATAAAGAAAGCGTACAGAACGCTCTGGTCCTCTTCTTTCCAGAGGAACGGGATGCAGCAACTCCCTTGACCAATCCTGGCACTGGCCTCATGCGGCATGAGAGGAAGGCCCTGATTCGAGGGAGCGGCCTTACTCGGCGTTACACAGGGCTCTGGAGTCCTGCACTTGCTCTACCCCAGCTGCCTCAAGACAGCTGAGTTAGGGATGTATAAAATGCACATGTATGTCTGGCCGTCACAAGACAGCTAGCCAAAAAGACATGCGCACTTTAAACTGTGCATCGACAGCCCACCCTCCTCCCTGCTGAGGTCAATCAGCAGCTGCTCTGCCCCCATCATGTCGCACTGTCCGGGACTGGGGTGAAAAAAAAAATGGAAATAAATTGCCATTTTATTTTTAATTTCGGGGGTTTTGGGGGGGTTAAGTGGGGCGGCGCTCCTCTACTACAACGGAGGACCCGCCCATGCCTGTTGGATTAGGAACAATTAGTCCAACTCTGTCACTTACGCTCTGCTCACTCCTCTCGGCTTATGAAGCCCAAACACTTACCTTACGAGCCATCTTCATTTGTGGAGGTAGGAGCAATGAGGCATTCTCATTGGTTGACGTAGGAAGAATGGTTTTGGGGAGATTTTAAGTGGGGTGACGCACCTTCAGTTCAAAGGAGGAGCCAACCCTGGACTGGTGTCCTTATAAGTGCAATGAAAGACTATCAGCGCGAATTCAGCATTTATACTTTGATCTCTCCTCTTTGCTAATTATTGTCCAGGAGTGACCTGATGGGTCATCCTCCTCAGTGGGAGAGGGGACAAGAAGCCTAAATCCAACACACGCTCTATGCGTCCCGCACTCGGCTAATGATATCCAAACACTGGCTGCGTGTGGAACGGGGCAAGAGTCACCCTGAATCCAAAATCCAGGTCACTCCTCTAGGGTAATATTGCACAACACATTTTGGGTGAGCTCTCTCATCAGTGGAGAGGACATTGATAACCGCAGATCTAATGTGAGCTCGTCACTGCTCCTGGGGGATGAGTTTCAAAACAATGACCAGGTGGACCTTCCTCATCTGGGGATCCAGGGACAGTCAGCCTGAAGGTTCACCCATTATCCCACTTGCAATGTCTCAACTAGACTATACAAAACATCCTTACCTAGGGGTCTTACTCTTCCTATTAAGAAGATCCAAAACAAGGCAACAAAACTGAGGTTGCCCCAAAACACACATCCTACAGACACAGGATATCAGTATGAGATGCTGGTTGGGCTGCTTAGGGGGAGAGGGTGCATTAGCCAAACTGTTCTGTACCTCATAGGCAACCCCAAGGCTTGCTTTAGATGCCACAGTTGCCACCCATATGGTGTCTCTGCATCCCTTAAGCCAGTTTTTGATGCAGCTGAGACTTTCATGTGCACCCTGTACTGAGTATCTAGCCTGCATAGCATAGGTCTTATGGCTGGAGGGAACTAATGGACAGACTTTTTTGGGACACTGGATATTATGGCAGGGTCTTGATTTGGGAGTCTTCAGGGTTGCAACCCCTGTGAACACTGACATTACTGTGATCATAGGGGTATATTGAGCAGCTCCCTTATTCCAGACACCACGATTATACACTTAGCAGTACCGAGATGTTACTAGCAGCACCTCAGACAGAAGGTCTGAACAGCATCTAAGTATCAGGGGCGGCTCTTCCGCTAAGGTGCTTTCAGAGCAGTGGAAAAGGGAAAAATAAAATTATATTACCAACGTTATTATCATTTTATTTGTCGTAGCTACAGGGGCTAGCTTAGGGAGGGGCTGCTGTCACCAGGAGGCGGAGTGGTTTCTGCACTCGAAGTGCGTATGACGGTTTGGTCGGTCGTCTTGGGCCGGCCCAACAGTCATGCGCACTTTGCTTGTTCTCCACAGGCTGTATTGCAAAGCCTAGGTGGAGAACATGCGCACTCTCCCACTCCTTGTCTGAGCGCCGCTCAGAACAATCATGATGCTGCTGTCATGGTGACAGCAGCGTTGTGATTGGCTTAGGGGATCCTGTGTGCTTCCTGCTTCCATACTCGGAGTCAGGAAGAGAAGCAGAGAGATGACGGAAGAGAGACGGCGGAAGAGGTAAGTGTTTTTTTTTAACCCCTTCAGCGCTGATGACAAAGCCAGCTCGTCATGGGCGTTACCTGCGCTACGCGCATGACGAGCTGGCTTTGTCATGTAACGCGGGTTTTTTAAATTTTCAGCGCACAGCGGGAAAACCGCTAGCGCGCATGCGGTTAAATATGTTGTTGTTTTCAAACCCCTGCACCTCCCTGGCCCCGCCACCCCGCTCCCTACTAGCCACCACTGCTGGATATCTGAGGGCACCCCGAAGTATGAATGCAGTATCATGGTATATGACGCAACATATACATTTGCACTTGCATTTTGCTCAGTTTACATGGAAGGCTCACCTATGTTTATGTTCCATTCTCGAGAAGTGTACGGGAACCTGAGTTTCATGACATTAGTTAGGGCATTGGGTGCTCCTTCCAAGGATCAATTCCTTAATAAAGGCATTATGGGTAAGTCCATTCTAAGTAGGAATCCAGCCCATGTCTCTGGTGCAGCACTTTCTCTGTTAACCTAGGTAAGTGCCAAATAACCTAAATCTCATAAAGTTTTTCTTGTGTGGATTTTATTAACCTGTCAGTTTTAGTGCTGGATCGTGCTCTGTGTTCAGTGTCACCAAAGCTGGTCCGCACTTTTATTGCCCCTGACATTCAGTTTTGGCTTCATCATTGGATGTTCCATAAACTTCCCTCCTTCAGCCATGCTTGCAGATTACTTTGTGAACTGTTAGACAGTGTTTAATTTGAGCCAGTGGTTTCCAGTGCTCCACACCAGCACTTAATTGTCAGTATCAGTACCAATGACAGTCTACCACATGGTGGCACTGTTTTGTTAATTCAGAGATTAGCACAACATTTGTTGTTTATTAATTCAATAGACATTAATAATGAATAATGTCTGCTGCCAAAGCCATTCTTTTAACTTTGGGGTCCTGAAATTGTCAGAATTGTCACACTTGTAGGAGTGTGACTTATTAGTTATGCTGTTACTGTAATTGACAGCGGCAACGGGCAGTGCAAGTGGAAGTGGCCTGCTGACTAGATCCCTGGCACTTATCTTGTTTTACAAATTAATCACTGCTGAGGGATTACATTAGGATTTGTCTCGACAAAGACATTTTGCTACTAGTTTCGAAGTGTAATTTTGTTTTGTTTCCTAGCATTGGTGCACTATAAGTGAAACACTCACCCTATACTCTCTAGATATAAAGTAATGTGTATTATGTCTGTTCCTGATGGCATTGGTCTGTTACTAGAAATATTTATTAGGTTCTCTTTCAGAGGTCCAGGTGTCTGAAAATGGGACTGCCTTTTCTATCAAAATAATTCAAATTCTTTTTTGTTTAAGTTTGTCAGGGCTTAGAAACAAATGTCCTGGTGTTTTGATACAGATACATTTATTGAGCATTGCAAAGAACAAAAAGAAGTATTGGCAAAGCCCATTGGTCTGGTTATGGCAGGCTGAATCAATAGAAAGAAAAACAAATATTGTCAAAGTAAAGTGTTGGCTCACCAGCCCTGGCATTAAAGTATATTTATTTTTGGTGGACATGCAAACATGATCAGTTGAAGTGTTGTCACTAACCGTGGTAGAGAAGCAATGGTGGTAGTGGATTGCCCTATCGACCAGGCGCGGCCTGCGCTGGTAGGAGTGGTTGGGCCTGGTGGGGGTGGTGGGGGATTTCGACATACGACAACGAGGAAAAGTGAAATAGCTAATTAATTTTCCCTCATCGACTGTCGAAATCTCCCCCCCCACCCGGCCTCACCCCGCCACCCCTCCTGCCTGCATGGGCCGTGGTTGCCATCAACCCATGCTGACTGCTGTGGTGGGCAAAAGCAAAATGTGATTCATAATTAAATAGACCAATAGATGAAGAGGGATGACCCACAGCCCCTCTTTGTATACATTTATGTTTTAATTTATAATTATTTTGTTTACTAGAGGCTGCTAGACAACTAAAGATGCCTCTAGGCCAATTTAGACCTACCAGGTCTATTACCCCTTTAAAATAAGCTTGATTTTTCCTACCAGGTCTATTACCCCTTGTGGAAAATTAATACAATTTTGGTGAACATTATCTACGCCATCTTGCCTTTCTCCGATGCCACACTTTCCGTCATGCACATCTGCCATATTTTAGCCGTCACGATCAGAATCACCCTCACGTAAGACCCCCCCACACCGGTCACTCTCACATGCCTTGCGCATAGGCAGCAGCCATTTTTGAGCATCATGGTCTCCCGGCCCCTCGCTGATAGCCAGCGCGTCTCTCTCTCTCTCTCTCTCTCTCTCCTAAACCTCGCAAACATCCCCCGCACGTTGACAACCCCCGCTCTCTCATGCCTTGGGTCATAAACCCCTCTTCAGCGCAGCTCCGCCACAGAATCCCATCCTGTCCCCAGCGCGACACCTCCCTTCATTCCTTTCATGGTCTCAGATCCTTTTGATGCAAACCCCCTTTTCCTGTGTCCCCGTTTGTCTTCCTTATTCCCAGGCCGCCACCTGGCCCTGCGGATACTGTTTATTACCCCGTACAGTAGGAAGCTTCCCCTCCCCATCAAAAGACCCTCGAGCCGATCAAAGCCCCCACCCTATGAGATCCGATCAACCCCATGCATTCCGTGAATCGGCGGAATGCCCTGCTGCGTGACAATCATCACCTGTTGTGACCGGGGTGGGGAATTCAACTGTAAATGTATGTGGGAACGGGCCTGTAGGGGAGATTCCGAGGATGTTCTTTCAAATATCAAAGTGTTGCGAGAATGTGTTACGTGCAATAAAGGTCATAAACCCTAGTATAAGAGGCCAGGCCTCAGAAATGTGGTTAGAGCACCTCGTGACGATACTTGCTGTCTGAATTGATGTGTTCTCCTCCGGAGAGAATAAAATCCTCGTTTCCTGCCTTCCAGTCTCCAGCGCCTGCTTCTTCATTGATTAATATTGGTGGGTCATAGAGGCGACACCGCCGGGCAACAGAAAAGGGTCTTTGGTTACTCGTTGTCTTTGTACCCCTTTTTACACCCTTTAAAAAAAGCTTGATTTTTCTAGTTCATACTTTCCACTTGACAAGTCAATAAATACATTTCTTTGTTCGTAGTTTTCTGAATGTCTTGTAATGTGTCCTAAACAAACCTCTAAGGAAAATAAATTGAGGAAAAAAACAAATATGGTTCTCTTCCAACTATATTGAAACACAATGCTTTGAAGGCAAATATGAATGAGTCTGAACAAATGTGAAGTATTGTAATGTGATTAAGGTACACGAACACTTTCTATGACAAGCCAAACTTGTCACAGAAGGAAAAGATGAAACTATGTGAATGGTTGTCTGGGAGGAGGGGCCTCTGGCAGACACACTGAAACTCCTGAGCCGTTGCACAAGAACAAAGGGAGAAAGGACTCCTGGCCATGCACGACTTGTGTAAACTGTAATAGTATCATCAAAGGTGAGAACTTTGTCAGTCAGGTACAGGAAAGGATTGGGGCTTAGCTGTGTGCAGCATGTTTGGACACCTAGGCGGTGTGTGTGTTGAAATGCCCAAGTGGGAAGTCAAATGGAGGTGAAACCACAAGAATGCACCAGACAAGAATCAGCAAACTGGAGAGCTCACTTAGGAGAAGAGAAAGATCCAATCTCCCATCAAAAACATGTTTTTGAGGGAGGACATGGCATCTCTCCGGGCCGGTGTCAGATGCCTGATAGCAAGGAGGAAAGGCGGCATTGGCCAGGAGACAGGAAGCGGCGCGTTGCCTCAACATTCAGGAGAGAGGCATTATAAGAAGCTTAAGGAAGAGCGTGAGGTGTCATGGTTTATCCAAAGTATTATGTCGCTGCAAAGAGATGTTTGTGACCTCAGTGCTCCACAAGTGTCAATCAAACCAGAACAAGATCACAAGAATACATGGATCAGGTGCCGGATGATTTTAAGGCGGCACTCAAATTTACACAAATCGGAAAAACAGGAGCCAGGCCATGGACGATGTTTAGGGTTCGCCCGAGGTTGTCGCTGGGACCCCTGGCGTGCCCCTTGTAACCCCTGGCACTGCCAATGTGACCCCTAGCTTCAGCAGTGGCAAAATCAGTGCCAGAAACAGAAGGCGCTGGTCCTTATGGACATCGGTGGAGGCTTCACTCACCACATTTTTGTCAATTTTTTTATTATACTAGTAATGAGTAATATTACATTATTTTCTATTAGTTTATTAAAAAATAGAGTACAAAAGGCTGGAATATGATTTTCCCTGGCAGCTGAGGCAAGTATGAAAAATTATTTTAAATGTATGTATGTTGCGTGAATGCTTGCAGTTGTGAGTGGGGTTATGTAAGAGAGAGTGTGTGGATGTGTGAATGTGTGCGTATGTGTAGGCAGAGTATGTGTGTGTGAGTGTGTGTATCTGTCAATACTTGGATATGTGAAAGCGTTTGTGTGTGTAAGCATGTGTCTGTGTGAGTGAAAGTGAAGTTCAAAGGACATGTGAAGTCACTTCCGCTACTCTAGCATTTTGGTGAATTGACATCCATGAGCCAGGCCTAGTTCTACTTCTAATTGCACAACAATTCATTAGAGTTTGCTCCAGCCGAACATCTGGGTCCCTGTTGGAGCAGAAGCACTAAGACGGCTCCAGTAGTCACAGTCAACGATCAATGAATGATGCCACTGGCAGCAGCAACCGAATATTCCACGATTTATCTGCACATTTGTCACAAATTGATCCTAGTGTCCTAGTGCGAGGCTTCATGAGATCAGCCTGAGAAATCAAGGGCTTCATTTACAAGAAACTGGTGCATCAGCATCGATGCGTCAGTTTCCATGCGCCTCCGCCTATTGTTCTTGCTCCACCATGGATGCGCCTTCTTTACAATCCAGTTCTCCATGGTGCAAGGATTAGTAGATGCGTCAGAAACTCTGACTTATCTGTTGGCGCAGAAGTGACACATTGCTGGAGTTGGTCATAAAACTGATGCAACTCAAGCAATGCATCAGAACACATAGCCGAGTCCCTTTGTAAAAGACCTGCATCATTCCTTCATTCTGGTCTGAGCAGGCATAAGGATTTTGACGCAGTGTAGTCGTAGAGTGACGCAGTGAAATGTAAATTTTACTGTGCCAATTCTATGTGGCTTTTTGCAGGGTAATGCCTACCCTGCATATATTATACTTAGTGCAGGTACAATGTGACACAGGGCTCTACAAACTGATGCAGTGGAACCAAAGCATCAGTTTGTAGCTATGACGCGCACTGATTGCACCACCGATGCGTCAAAATAAAGTTTTGCAGGCGTGGCGCAAGGCGCTTGTTAATGAGGCCCCAAGCCCCTAACTCAATTACTTCATTTCCCTAATCTCAAAAGGTCACCCATCCCCTATAAACATCTAAAAGTCACTGCTAGCTCATCCCACACCTTTTATATTTCCATGTGGTGCCATTAGATGTCCCCATGTCCTCCAGTTGTACATGTATGCTGCTGATCTGAAGATCCGCCTGCGTTTAGGAGGAGGAGGATCCGCAGCATCGGTCCCCAGTGGGAGGGCAGATGTCCGGTTCCCATGCTCCTAGCCTGAATCTATGGCCAGGTGCCATATCTCTGCTAAAGCTGAATAGCATGGGCACTGCGGGTGATGCGAAACCTCAATTAGACAGACACACATCTGTGTTTTTGTCTCTTATGCCACTCATCTAAGAGATTTAAGAAGAATTAGCACATTAGTCACCACTGAAGGCTGGAATGTGTTGTCTCTGCCTGATGAGATCAAAAATTGGATTACTGCAGTGTGGTCTATCTCTGTTTGCTTGAACCATTCTTAAAAACCTGCAGGCCAAGCAGGTGGTTGAAGCTGCACTGCCCTTTAGGCGATACCTTTACTTGGGAGGGCAATTAAAAAAAACACAGGTTGAGGGAAAGGCGATGGGGCAAAAGGGAAGAAGAGAAGAAAGACCAATTAACTTTGAGCAACAAACATAGAAAACCTAAAGCAGGCTGAGAAAACTTGCAATCTTCTGAAAATGTAAATGATGCAGGGTTCAGGCAAATAGAATCAATGACCCACTCTCCCTGCCCCTTGCCAGCCTTTACCATCAAAACCACTGGTTATTCCTCATTATTCTATAATAAAATCACCAGCTGTAGTGCTCATACCAGGTGGAAACACAGTGCTGTCGCGCAGCTGGGCCACATGGCATATCTGGAATATATTATATTACTTGCTATATGGCTTTCAGTTTGCAGACACCTCAAATAATTAGTTCCCTTTTTGTCTGTCTGCACCTAAAAGTGGTTTTGCAGCCTCGGTGACACATTGTTTTTTTTTTGCTTTTTGTTCTGTCCAGATCTGGATTCATAGATGTTGCATTCTATGGGGACCTGTCTCCCTCAGGAGAGAATGGCCAGACAATATCAGACCAGCCAAATGTCACAGTGTTCATGTTAAACCCTGGCAACAGAGCACAGTTTCACTAACATCATTAATCAGGAGGCCAGCAAAACATTGCTATGTAAGGGGCATATTGTCAAGGAACTGCGTTATAATTATCACCTCTTTCACGGCAGAAAACTGCCGCTAAAGCGGCGATAATGGGCTTGATAATATGCCCTTGTGAATTCACATAGAAGCCCATGTTCTGGTGTGAACATGGGCTTCTATGGGAATTCTCTACGGCATACTATGAAGCCCATTATCGCATCTTTACGGCAGTTCGTTATTTTTGATTTGTGTATTTATGTTTAGCTGGTATTTTTAAGCTCCACTTTGTGACTTTTTGGTTAATCTAGGCTGTTTCGAGACAGATAGCCTGCATGTAGACACAGCAAGGAAGGAGTGAAACGAAAAGTAGGTAAATCAGATTAAAGATGAGGAGAACAGATAAACAAAGGGCCTCATTTACTATATTTTGACGCACGTCAGCGGAGCAAACCTTCCTGATATGCTGCTGTTTGTCAAAATAAATGGGCAGGACTGCACCGAATCTACAAGATACACTGTATTCCTGTCCTTCTCCTCTGCACCGGCCAACAAACACCAGCCGTGCGCCAATGCAGTTACCTTTGTGTCATGTTGCACGGGTGCCTGCGTTGCGAAGACGATTGTTTTTCTGCAGGAAGGTGTACCTTCCTGCATAAAAACAATCAACCACGCAATGCATTTTCCTGTTTCTCTGCATTCCTGTTTCTCCTCATTGCGCCACTCCTACACCTCCCCCGGGGAGGCGAAGGATTCTGATGCGTTCCTAGGTTTACGACCCTTTGTAAATCTGGGAGTGGGTCAGGTTCCACGGATGCAGTGAGGGAACACCCACAGCAACACCCATGGAATGCCCCTTTCATTCAGAGTAATGCGTGAAAGGGACCTATATTTACAAGACCATGATAAGTCACGCAGGGTGAATTTACATGGCATTGTGAATGAGGGAAAGCCAATTGCGCTGCCGGTGCGTCAAAATGAGTGACGCACCGGCGGCGCAATGGTCTTGTAAATGAGTCCCAAAGAGTTCAAGTGTGAATTTCAACTCACTGAGAGGCAGAATACGAAAGGATCAAAGGAACTTCATTCAATTCTGTACAGGCTTGGAGGAGGAGACACTGGTGGAGTAAGCATGCGGTGATATGTTGAAGGCATTAGAGGTAACATAAGGAGGTAACAGACGTTTTAAAAACTATGGAGAGTGGGGTGGGAGAAGAGGCAAAGCTTTTAGGGTAAGATAGAAGGGACGGGACTCTGTGAGACATCATTTACTGAGAGCCTAATTATGAGTTTGGCGGTCCTCCTATCGGCCAGCGACTGCTGCGCCAACAGGAGGACCGCCAAACCCGTAGTGCTCCTGCTGGATTATGAGTTAAATGCATGGCGGGCAGGCAGTGCTGCGGCGGTCTCTTGATGGTGGTCTGTTAGGCTCATTGGAGAGCCTTAACAGTAGACCGCCATTGTGGCAGCACCTGAAGTATGTTCCTGCACGGTGTGGCAACTGTGCAGGAACGGGGTGCAATTCCAGGGGGGCACAACATGTGCCCCCCTGCATGCACGCCCAGGCCCAGGAGTGCCAGGGGGCCTTGTTAGACCTGGTGGTCGCTCAGGTATTTAGTGAGGTGTCTATTGCTTTTCTTTAAGACCTTGGCCAGGAATGGTAGCATGGAGATTGGTCTGTACTTGGCGGTCGTTGAAGGGGTCTGAGTAGGGTTTCTTCAACAATGGGAGGACAGCCACATGTTTCCAATCATCTGGGAAGGTCACAAAACAGGTCAAGGCATTCATAACGGGGTGAGCATGGTTCTGATGTTATAAACGTTGGGGCAGGGATCTGATGGGGTCTCTAAGTTCTGGGCGGCAGTTTCTTCTGGGATGATGACAGGCCATGTGGTTAGCATTGGTTCTTTGGATCAGATCGGGAGGCGTTTTGCCAGGTCTGTCATATCGAGTTGCATATCGAAGTTGCTGTAAATGGTGGTGGTTTTGTTGCACAAGATTTGACTGTGATTTTTGTAGAGGTCCTGCAAGGGGGTGATATAGTTGGTGGCGGCCACTGATGAGGTGAAACTCTTCACAATGGCAAAGATTTATTTGCTTCTGTTGGTGCTGGCATCGAAGCTGTCCACCAGGGTGGCATGTTTGGTGGTTCAAAACATTTGGTGGTAGCGTCTCAGGATGGATGTGAATGTGCGTCTGTCTGTATTGTCCTGGCTCTTTGTCAATGTGTGCTTTAGTTGTTTGTAGTGGTGGTTCATCAGTCTGAGTTGATTTCAGTACCAACTGGGCTGAAGTCTAAATCTTTTTGAGATTAGTCAAGCAGTGTGTGTTTGTGGGTAAACATAGCTGAGTGTGAACTCATTGACAAAACGGTGAGCTTTTAAAAACAGCAGGGAAAGGTGCAGGTATGAGGAAGTCTGAAACCTCTGAAACAATGGAGAGTTTCTGAAGGCAGCAAGAGGAAGTGTCTGTGTAGGGGAATGGGAATTCACTGAGACAATGGTGACCTTCTAAAACCATGAAGCATAATTTGTAGGTACACAGAGTAGAGTAAATACATTGAGAAGAAGGTGAGCTTCAGAAAGAAGTAATCAAATCTATACTACTATTATAAAGGAAGAACTTTGAGGCTTTGAGGCGGGTAAACTCGGGAACCACAGCGCCAATCCACACACCAAATACATCTTTGTAATCCTCAGGGTGTGCAGATGGACATAGGCTATATAAAGTAAAAAAATATGTTATATTTAAAAAAAATTACATAAAAAAAGTAGTCCCTGAGAAGTAGCACCGGCCGTGACCTGCGTGCTCACGTCAGGAGCGCGAGGAGTAGCGGCGAACATGGCGCGGGGGAGGAGCGGTGACGAGCGGCCGGTGAGGTGCAGCGGACCGGGCGGACATGGCGCAGGGGAGGAGCGGTGACGAGTGGCCAGTGAGGAGCAGTGGACCGGCGGGAAGAGAGGTGAGCGGCGGAGCGGTGAACTGAGGAGCGGCGAAGAACAGAGGTGAGCGGCGGAGCGGTAAACTGAGGAGCGGCGGCTGAGGTAAGGCTCCGGGGGACAATGTCAGGGCCGGCAGGGGACTCAGAGCGCCTCAACACGGACAACGTCGGGGCAGGCGGGGTCACGGCAGGCCGGGAACGGGGACTTACGCACATTCTGTTGACAGGCTGTGGTAGAGGCCTTTGCATAGTGGTAAGTCTGTCACCCAAGCAGGGCTGCGTTGATAGGTTCACCGGATTTCGAAAATCAAACACCGGAACATTGCATAAAAAAGGAAGTAAGACTGCAATTTATCATCGATCAGTGGGCACAGAATGATAACTAAAAGTGATCAGCATCATAGAAAACACTAACAGTGAGTCACTAAAAGGAATTAAATGCAACGTTTATGTCGGGGCAGGCGGGGGACTCAGAGCGCCTCAACACGGACAATGTCGGGGCAGGCGGGGGTCGGGGCAGTCGGGGGATGGGGACTTACGCACATTCTGTTGACAGACCGTGGTAGAGGGCTTTGCATAGTGGTAAGTCTGTGACCCAAGCTGGGCTGCGTTGACAGGTTCACCGGATTTCGAAAATCAAACACCGGAACATTGCATAAACAAGGAAGTAAGACTGCAATTTATCATCAATCAGTGGGCACAAAATGACTTAACCAAAAGTGATCAGCATCATAGAAAACACTAACAGTGAGTCACTAAAAGGAATTAAATGCAACGTTTACACAGTGTCCTCTGTTTTATACTGCCATAATTGTGTACTTTTCAGCATTTCACAAGGTAAGGCTCTGGGGGACAATGTCGGGGCAGGCGGGGGTCGGGGCAGGCGGGGGACAGGGCGGCCGGGGGCCCAAAATGCTGGACAATGTCGGGGCAGGCGGGGATCGGGGAAGCCTGAATGCTCCCGGACAACGTCGGGACGGGCTGCTAGTATGTATATAAAGGGAAACGTATAGAAAATGAGCTGACAGTGAACTTCTGAAAGTAGAATTTACAGTCATAACCACAGTGATTTAACACAACGTGGCACCACACCGCTGAAA
This sequence comes from Lissotriton vulgaris, assembly GCF_964263255.1. Taxonomy (NCBI): domain Eukaryota; kingdom Metazoa; phylum Chordata; class Amphibia; order Caudata; family Salamandridae; genus Lissotriton; species Lissotriton vulgaris. The sequence goes on from NC_141699.1 coordinate 1,060,082,296, forward strand.
AAGTGTTTGATGGGCCCAGTGCTGGAATGGCACGGGAACCGGCCAGATCCCAGTTTCATCATTCATTGGGGATGAGGAACTGGGTTCCACACCTGGTCCTAGGAGTTTCTCACACCTGTGGTCCTTCCTGATACAGTGGCAACTCTTGTCTTGGGCGAAGGCAGCAGTGCCTTCACAGTGTGTGGGTTTTCGTGGGAGCAGCTTTCCCTGGAGTCGGCTTCTTCTCCCTGTCCAGTAGGGCAGCTCCCATGTTGACATATTTAACGCCTTTTCACTCTGATCTGGTCGTTCCTGGGCTGGGTCACTGCAGTGTTCAGATAATTAATTTAATTTGTTCAAGTTGTTCCTGGTCTGCCTAGTTCACAGGCAATTCCTTTTCATAGATCCTCCTTGGATTAGGCACAGGTGGCAACTGTCACACTTATTTTCCAAATCGAGGTACCAATAAGAGGTGCAATGAGGCATCCTATCTGTTACGCTGCCTAGTATGTCTGTGTTTATTAATTTGTTTTCTTTTGGTTGATTGCATCTGTAATGACATAGATGTGTGAAAGTCTGGAGTGTGTGTAATCTCATTAAAACATTTTCTTTTCAGGGTTTTTACTACTGCAGATTGGACCTTTGACCCAGAAATGCCTACTATAAATGCTTCAGGTCGATTTAGACTTAGCCTAAATCAGTGCAACATTTGAGGCAAATTTATCAACACTTTGCACCAGGTTTACATCACAGAAGTTAAGTAAACTTGTATAAAGTGTTGATTTAGGGTTTTACTTTGTAGCACAAACTAAAGTAACACAATGTAGCTACTTTGCTTCAAGGGGGCATACCACGGACAGTATATGTGTGGTCGTGTGCAAGCACTCATACAGCCTGATTCATCAAGCCGAAATCGGCTCGCAAAGGGCCAGATTCTGAGAATCTGGCCCTTTGCGAGTGCTATTTTTGCATTTGGGATTCATCATCCCAAATGCAAAAATCGGTAATAGTGATGTCGCAATTTTTCGAGGAATTACATTTAAGGAATCTCTATTTGAGATTCCTTAAATGCAATTCATCATCCATATAAAAATTGCGAATTCGCAATTTCGGCCCGCTATTTACAGCGAGGTCAAACCTCGTGGTAAATAGCAAAAACTTAGAAAAATGCTTTTAAAAGCATTTTTCTAAGGTGCATGTTGCACACACACATGTCCTTTGGACATGTGTGTGCGCAACACCTGTTTCAATTTGCATTTAAGGGGTGCTACAGGGTGTCCTTTGGACACCCCTGGCACCCTTTAAATCGCTATCTTATTTGCGATTAGCAATTAGCTAATCGCAAATAAGGATTGTGTAGGAATCGCAAATCTTTTTGCGATTCCTACATGAATCCCGTTTTGCGAGTCTGTAATAGCGATTCCTTATGAATCGCTATTATAGACTCGCAAAACAGGTCTATGATGAATCAGGCTGATAGTTTTTTATGCAAATCCCTATCTACTAACTTTGGTAAAATGGGATTTGCAACGAAACAATTACTCTACGCACGTGTAGATTGTAAATATTGCCAGCAAAATATCGACGGAACAGAATATCACGCCAACAATATCAAAGGATAATATATTGATAGGTAGGTTTGCCATTCAGTATATCTATGTAACTCCACATAAACGTCCCTTGGTGATGATAAGTACACACATATCTTCACAAATCTTTACCTCCCTCAGTGCACTTACCTGCTCGGTATTCTGTTCAGTCGATATTATTGTAACGATATTCTGTTCAGTCGATATTATTGTAATAATATTCTGCCATTGATATTTCGGAGTTAAATCAATTGGGCATTTGGTATTGCACTCTAAGGGTCCTGACCAGGGCTTTAAGTGGGATAGAAAAAAACTGGGGCATATCTCCAAGGGGTGTTGCCGATGTAATTAGGGGCGTGGCTTAAACCACATAACGTAAAAATCTGTGCTTCCCATAGTGTGCCCCCGACTAGTATTTTGCTGCTTTTGTCATTGCTCCAGATGTATAATACAGCACGTATTATTACACCTACAACAAGCCGGGACTATTGGATTTGTCAATGGTTGCTAGCTGCATAGGATAAATAAGCAACAACTATGGCTTCGTAGGGGAAACATTGTTTACAACGCAGGGATTACATGACGATGCTATTACATTGCGGTTTTCACAACACAAGTCGTTACAATGACTTGCGCTGGATGGCCCTCTAGGACAAGGAATAGTATAATTTACTATCCAACATCTTCCCTAATGTAAGTAGACTGGAGTTGGAATAGTAAATTATACTACTCCTACGTCCGGCGCCCTCCAAGGTAAATAGTTGTAACGACTTGCGTTGTAAAAACCGCAATGTAATTTACCGCAATGTAAATGTACGCGTTGTAACGTCATACATCCGCTTCGTAGAATGGCATATTGAAAATGTTTCCGTTTTGAAATAATGAGACTGTGGAAGAAGTATATTGATTCTCGTGGTAGTGCTGCAGAGTTAAGATTTTTTTTCACCCTGAGGATGAGGGCGAAAATGGAAAGACCGATAGAAACCCGTCCTGGGCACGAGTCGGGGGTACACGCAGGTACATGGCGCCCACCCACTATTTTCACAGGGTGTCCCCTCTGCCACGAAGTCACCGGACACGTTCAACACCGCCTGTATGCTGTCTGCTTTCTATTCCCAGCAGCAACATACAGGCAGCCAGCAGGGGAGGATTGGCAAGGCGGGCATTCGGGCATCGGCCGAAGGGCTGGTGTCTCAGTGCCCTCTGTGGGCCGTTTTTTTCTCCCCTTTCCCAGTCCACAGAGAGTGGACTAGGAAAGGGGAAAAAATAAAACCGGCCCACAGAGGGCACGGAGACAGAGACAGAGAAATGAAAGCAGCCTCGCTGTGCGGCCAGACAGCGATTGTCAGCTGTGGCCTCTCCTTCACCCCCTGCCCTGCCAAGCAATCACGCTGAGGCTGGGCTGGGGAGGGATGATTGCTGGCAAGAATCGGCCTCCCTGTGGGCCAGGTGTTGCTCAGGCCTTTGAGCATTTTCACCTCGCCCCCACTGGGGCCCACGTAGCCCAGAAACAGTGTTACTCTTAACACCTCGCCCACAGCCCTTCACATTCAGGGCATATTGGGCGAGGAAAAATGGGTCTCCCTGTGTGGGCCAGGTGATGTTTGGAACTCAGGCACCATCTTCACCTCGGCCTCCCCCTGGCTACTTGGCTATCATGGATGACCCAGCGCTGTGTTTTGTGCTCCCCTGCCAGGACATTGCCCTGAGGCCTGGAGGGCTGATTAATTTACTAATTGCAGGGGCCTTACCTCTCTTCATGTGCTCCTAAGCTGAAGGGCTGGGGAGGGCTAAGTAGGTTAGTAATAGCAGGGGCTTTGCTGCTTTTTAGGTGCTCCTGCGCTGGAGGGCTCGAATAATTTTGTGACAGAAAGGAGCCTTAATGTTTTTTTAGTTGGTCAGCATGTAGGCCATTGTCATCTTGGCCCTGTGTCCTACGCAAGAACAGTGGGGCATATTATCAAGGGGGTTTATCTCCGCTTTTTTGGCTTTAAAAGCCAAGAAAGCGGAGATAAAATTATCTCCCTATTACCAAGCTGTCGCTAACACCAGTTAGTGACAGCTAATAGGAGATAGCGACCATCTTGGGCCCCGCTTTGCATGTCAGTGATATTTATCACTAATGACATGCAAAGTGGGCGTGCCAAGATGTTAGCGACTGGAAACAGTCCCTAACATCGCTATCTCCTATTACCAACTTTTGGAGATATTCGTGCTAAGCACGAATATCTCCAAAAGCTAACACCTACCCTGAGCAGTTCTTAGCCATGTTATCCAATGGGAGGTGGATAACATGGCTAAGAGCATTTGCTCGATAATGCATGAATATCGCGGACTTTTCAGCGATATTCATGCATTGCGGCCGTTTTTTATCGCATTTGCGATAAACCTTGCTAATAGCAAGGTTTATCTGCGATAAAAATCGCTGATGTGCGGCGATAATTTTTGTCTCTAAACAAGTTAGAGACAAAAATTATCGCTAGTTGTTGGTAATATGCCCCAGTATTCTCCCACTTTCATTCCTTGTCTGTGCAAATGGTGTTTCATGAAAGAACACACCCCTTGAATGTGGGCCACGCCCCTTAAATATGGGCCACGCCTCATGAATGTGGGCCACTTTTTTCGTCAGTGCCCGGGCCAAATTGGGATCCCAATCCGACCCTGGCAGTCAGGGGGCCTTTTCCCACCTCCAGCTGGGCCAAAGTTAAGAGGCCATCGGGCCTCCTTTTGTTCGAATATGCTGACTGGGAGCCACTTGGAACCTCACACTTAAATGGAAATGCCACAGAGGGATACAAAGGCACAAAGATTGCCTTCTCTTCATAGGTACTTAAGAGAGGAATGCGTGTGCCTTTGTTTTGTTCCTGTTTATATAAGTGCAGACTCTGTAAGACTGTCAGATGGGTTGGTCTGTCCCAATATTTACACAAATAATTTAAATAACACTATTTTATTTCTTTTCTAGCGCTACGTTGTGATGTCATGTGATGTGATGGCAAGCATCATGATGTCATTAGCATACTGTCTTACTTGGTCGGTGCCCCAACCTCTTTTTCTAGGATTTTAGTCCTGGGCCCGTCTCAGCACTTACTTTTAGAACTGCCCTGCTGAGCACCGGCTGGACCCGGCCCATTTAAAGCCCTAAGCCTGATCTCCTGGCATAGTAGCTCACATTCCCACACTTGCATGACAGAAGCCAGGCTCGCGCCGCTCCCCCGGGCTGCAGGAATCCGGAGAGTGGCGTAACGAGCCTGCTGTGCCTCGGAGCGCGTGGGCTCCTGTGACACAATAAGCTGCTGCGCTTTGATTCATGCGCGCGCTGCTGTTTCTCAGCATCCGAGCAGGTGACGCAGGGGTCACGTTCTGATTAATGGCCAATATTTAATTTCTGGAGAGCAGGCGCAGGCTGCCCCAGCATCACACGATGCCTGCTCTCAAAAGGTTCACGAGGTGCCAGGGATTGACTGCGAACTGGCTGGGAAGTTTTGGCCAGTCTGGGAATGTCTCCAGGAATTTGGAATCTGAGTTTAATGAGCTTTCTAAACTCTTCCTTTTCTTCTTTCAAACGCACCATTGTCCAATCTTACTGAGGATGCATTAACCTGCATAGAGACGATCATTACCTGTATTTATTCACGAACCACCTGCTACAGAGAAGCCCTGCTCGCCCTGCCCAAAGCCCCCTTAGCTGCCACGCCCCTTTTCCCATTCATAAATAGACTGAAATCCCACGTTTTAGGCCCTGCCCTAGTCTTGCTGGCTTTGGTCACTGAATGGCGCCAATGATGAATACCCCTAAGTTTTAGGGTCAGATTGGGAAAGGTTTTAAGTCGGATTTGCGTTACTTTTTTAACACAGACACTGCACTAAATCTTTATAGTTAACAACAAGGGGTGGTGATGGACAGAGTCTCTGAATTAAGCAGAATACTTTCACCCAGTCAAGAGATCAGGGCTAGATCCAACAGTGTTTTTTAGCTCACTGCACCATCCCAGCTCAGAACCTGGCTATATGCAAATTAGTCTGTTCCTGTCCCAGTGCATGATGGGAACAGGGCAAACCAAACTACCAAGCCAATTCTTACACTGGGAAGGAAACAAGCTTCCGGGGACCGGTTTCTGGCATTTCAGCCATCGTCGGCCCGGCTTGATTGAATCCTGATGGTGCAATGAGCAAGGGACTCACATCTGAGTATACCCTTCCACGCTTAGGGTGGACAAAATATTTAACAACAAGGGGTGGTGATGGACAGAGTCTCTGAATTAAGCAGAATACTCTCACCCAGTCAAGAGATCAGGGCTAGATCCAACACCGTTTTTTAGCTCACTGCACCATCCCAACTCAGAACCTGGCTATATGCAAATTAGTCTGTTCCTGTCCCAGTGCATGATGGGAACAGGGCAAACCAAACTACCAAGCCAATTCTTACACTGGGAAGGAAACAAGCTTCCGGGGACCGGTTTCTGGCATTTCAGCCATCGTCGGCCCGGCTTGATTGAATCCTGATGGTGCAATGAGCAAGGGACTCACATCTGAGTATACCCTTCCACGCTTAGGGTGGACAAAATATTTAACAACAAGGGGTGGTGATGGACAGAGTCTCTGAATTAAGCAGAATACTCTCACCCAGTCAAGAGATCAGGGCTAGATCCAACACCGTTTTTTAGCTCACTGCACCATCCCAACTCAGAACCTGGCTATATGCAAATTAGTCTGTTCCTGTCCCAGTGCATGATGGGAACAGGGCAAACCAAACTACCAAGCCAATTCTTACACTGGGAAGGAAACAAGCTTCCGGGGACCGGTTTCTGGCATTTCAGCCGTCGTCGGCCCGGCTTGCTTGAATCCTGATGGTGCAATGAGCAAGGGACTCACATCTGAGTATACCCTTCCACGCTTAGGGTGGACAAAATATTTAACAACAAGGGGTGGTGATGGACAGAGTCTCTGAATTAAGCAGAATACTCTCACCCAGTCAAGAGATCAGGGCTAGATCCAACACCGTTTTTTAGCTCACTGCACCATCCCAGCTCAGAACCTGGCTATATGCAAATTAGTCTGTTCCTGTCCCAGTGCATGATGGGAACAGGGCAAACCAAACTCCCAAGCCAATTCTTACACTGGGAAGGAAACAAGCTTCCGGGGACCCGTTTCTGGCATTTCAGCCGTCGTCGGCCCGGCTTGCTTGAATCCTGATGGTGCAATGAGCAAGGGAGTGATCTGCTTAATTCAGACACTCTGTTCATCACCACCCCCTTTTCTGAATCTAAATCTTTATAAGGCATTTACAAACTAACGCAAATCAATATTTGTGGTGGTTTGTAAGAAAAAGTAACACAAATCAGTGTGAAGCGCTGCATTGCGTTACTTTGCATCAAGGGGGCATTCTATGGGTGGAAAATGGGCGTTCTTGTTATTCCACCAATTGTTTTTGACACAAAACCCTATCTACTAATAAAATTAGACATAGTTTTGCTGCAAAAATTAACTCAATGTTATAAGGAGAATTGCTCAAATTTCTCCTTTCTTTTCCGACTTCGCATGTGTGTTGCACTGTAGAGCACACGGGCAAAGTAGCAATCGTTTTAAATTTAGTTTAAGCTTAGTATTTTATACTGAAAGGGTGCCCTTCCAGTACAAAACCTATGCTAGACTCACGCACACACCTCTGCACTATGGTGCAAAGATGTGTGTGTAGCACTCGGCAACAAAATTATGTGCCAGCTTAGACAGAGGGGAGGAGAGTGCCATATATCTGTAGATATGGCATTTTCCTCCGCTCTCCTTGTCACGCAATGCAGCAATTTTGGGTGGCGCGCTGTGTTGTTTGACAGATACCTAAATCTGGACCTAAGCAGTGTTAATTTGAGCGGGTGGTTTCCAGTGCTCTGCACGGCACTTAATCATCAACACCAGCACTTTTCGTGAGCACCAGATAAACACATATTAATTTATGGGGACATTAAAGTGATTTACCCAGAATCACAGTATGTTGAGTCGACGCTGAGACTCGAACCTGGTTCCCCAGCTCCGAAATCGGCAGCTCTGGCCATTACACTACATCCCCTCCCCACTTTCATGGTTAGTAGTTGGTTCTGTTTTAGGAGGTGCTAACAAGAGAACCGGGCTGGTGCCACCTGCCTCCTGATGAGAGCCCCGGCACTTATGTTTTTACAAATTAACCAATGGCCCTAAGTGTATAATGACTGACTGCCTTTACATGTGTGCCCTGATCATTTGTTGCAAATGCCATCTCAGCACAAGTGGGTAGGTGCAGATGTTGTTACAAAATGTCATTGCACCCATGCAACATTAACACCGTCATTGAGACCCACACAGAAGTTGAAAAACAGGCACAAATCATAGTCAACATCGTTTATGCACTAGGCACATTTTGAAATAGAATTCAAATTGCGCTCATTGCTCCCACTAGAATTGTGGTAGTGAGAACAGTATGTGTAACATATGAACAACAGGCACCATAAACTTTGTGCATGTTATTCCCTATTGATTTCCCCCAATCTTAATGACCCACTAAATTAAATGTCAATCCAGGGTACTCTCCAATCCTGTATCTGTGATTCGATGTTTCTCAAGGCCAGCATTAGGGCAGTGCAACCGGTGCAGCCGCACCGGGCGCTGACCTGGAAGGGGACACTGGTCTCAGGTAGGGCGCTAACGTATGATTTAAAGGTACCTGCTGCAGAGTTCCTTGTGCGTCCAGCTTTCAGACAGCAATAAATATGCCATTATACCTCTTGTGATTTCTGTTCCTGCTAGAGAGAGAGATTGGAGTTTAGTAGGGCAGAGGGTTAATATGCCTGCTGCAAAGAACAGATATGTATTTTATGTGGATAGCTGAGTGGATTATTAAAGAAAGCCTTTATCAGCACTTTAAAAGAAATGAAATATAGTTGAGAGCGGGGCTATGGAGACATGAGAGGCACTTTTGCCGGGTGGAATTGAGGGAATCCAAGGATGGGGACATAGGCCTAGATGTAGGTAATAGTAAATTACCGAATGGTAAATACCGAATTTTACCGATTCGGTATTTACTGTTCGGTAATTGCTATGTAGGTAAAACATTTGGTAAAAATACTGAATCTGTAAGATTGGTAACTACCGATTCGTTAATTACCGAATCGGTATTTGCCATTGATTCCTATGGGCCTTGAAGCCCATAGGATTCAATAGCAAATACTGATTCAGTAATTACCGAATCGGTAAAATTACAGATTTTACAAGGGGGACAGGGTGTCACTTTGACACCCTGTTGCACCCCTGTTACTGGCTTGTGTGCCATGTGACACACATACATGCCCTTAGGGCATGTCTGTGTGCCACATGGCACAGGTGTACATGCACAGATGTGCATGTACACTGGAATTAGTTATTTACCATGTAATAGTATTACATGGTAAATAACGAATCGGTAATGGCCTGTGGCACTGTTTCCAGTGCCACCTACATCTGTATTTACCGATTCAGTAAATTTACAGATTCAGTATTTTACAGATTCTGTAAATTCAATACCACCTGCATGTCAATTCCCCAATACCGGTCAGTAACTGCCGAATTTGGCCGTTACCGACCGGTAATTGGCGACCTACATCGGGCCCATAATTCCCTAAATCTGTAGATGATTACTTGAGAATATGTTTCATTTCATGGGATTCTTAGTGACATCATAGATACCAACAGCAAAACCTGAATTGGTTGTGATTAGGGGAATGGATAGGGTTATACTTCACCAGTGAGGACAAAGGGGTTCATTAGGAAGACCGCCAACCTTACGGTGCTGGGACCGGCCGCCAAAAGTGCAGCGCTCCCGCAACATTAATTAGGATGTGACCGCCACCATGGCGGTCGTACTACGCATTTCTAAAATTGCGGCGGGTGCTGCTGTAAGCAGCACCTTCCGAATTGTTGAAATGGCATGTTGTGCATTGCCATGCACAAAGTGGAAAGCACGGCGCGGTGCCTGCTACTGTCTGCATGGCAATGTAGGAGGGTACCATAGGTACCCCTCAAGCGCAGCACTACACTCCCTGGGGGCCCGCAATGGGCCCCCAAAGTGCATGCCCGCCAGCCTTTCCATGGTGGCATCCCCACCATGGAAAGGCCCTGATTCCCACCCATCCTAATATGGATGGCGGTGCCCACCATATTGAGGCCCAATTCCACCCGGCCGCGATCTGAACGATTGTCGACCGGCAGAAAAGCTATGGATGCACTTTGCGTCCGCCGCGATACCCCCCGCCATTCTGATATGTCGTGGGGGGGATAAATCGGGTTGCGATGGCAGGTTTATTGCAACCGCCAGGCCAGCGGTGGCGATCCGCCCACCATCTAAACAACCCCAAACTTGGGAAACTTCATACTTCATGAAGGCAGGTGAAGGCAGGTGAAGGCAGGTGAAGTTCCTGACTTTGTGAAGCTTTGCTTAGGTTATCCCATCTGACTACACACAAATTGCAGAATTTCCAACCATGACGTGCCTGACCAATGCAGGGCAGAGCATCTTTGAGCTGGGGATAGGCTTGGTAGGAGGATGTGGCAGGGTGCGGGTTCCGACGGTGGCCACAGTCCACCCACAGACACTTGCAGCTCCTTATGGCCGCAAGAACACTTCTCTGATGCCCTGAAAGGCAGCCAACCTTTTATTCTTTTGCAAAGTTTGACAAACTAGGTAGCGTGTTGCTTAACCAAAATTGCTGAATGGTGCAACATTGATTTGTCTTCAGTTCCCTGATTCTTTGAGAGCTGAGAATCTCCTGTCATCATTATAACGCCGTAGGGATGGTAAGGATCACTGGCATTATTGACTGGTCCCTATCTTCCATTGCCCTTTGTTTTATGAGCACCTTCTAATGAAAGCTAAGCAAAGCCTACACATCTGGGCACATTTACAAGGTGTTGGCACAGGGCAGTACCTACCACAAGGAATCCTGCTGCGCTGCCCTGCCCCAAAAGAAAAAAGCAGGAATGTGCTGTGTCTATGAGACACAGCACATTCCTGTCCTTTTCCCCTGGGCTGGCACACAATGGGCTGCCATGCGCCAATGCAGGCATCCTTGTGCCATGGTGCAAAGGTGTCTGCATTGTAGGGGTGATTGTTTTTGTGCAGGAAGGGACACCTCCCTGCACAAAAATAATCATAAGAGGTGTTTCCCTCTTTCTAGAATTCTTGCAGAATGCAGCACATATAGAAAGGGGAAAAAAACAGAAATAAGGATGTTTCTCCTCATGGCACCTCCCTAGTGACACCCCTGTGATGGCGTTAGAATCCGACACATTCTTCGTAAATCTGGGATTGTGTCAGGTTCCATGGGAGCTGCGTGGGAACACCCACAGCAGCACCCATGGGACGCCCCTTTCACGCAGTGTTCTATGTCAAAGGGGCACATATTGACAAGGCCATGAAAAGACACGCAAAGTGGCTTTGGGTGGCCTTGTAAATATGCTGTGGCACATTGCGCCACCAGAGCTTAAAAAACGGATGCTCTGGCTATGCAAAAGTGCTGCTCGCGCCCTATTAGGTACGCTATTTGCAGCCAGAGTCAACTGCTGTAATGTATTTTTAACAAAGTAATGAGTATTTCTCTCTCTCTCTCCCTCTCTTTCTTAGCACATAGTGCATCCTCGCATCCAAATGGACGTGGGGGTGTATTTTGCACTAAGAAACAGTGCTAAATGCAGCAGAACACGAATAGTGAGAGCCGGCAACCACTCACGCTCGCTAAATATGCTCTTGCGGTAGGATTTTGGGGCATATTACCAAGGGCCTTATCGCCGCTTTAGCGGGAATTTGTTCCGCTAACGCGGCAATCATTTTTTCGCCCTATCACCTAGCTGTCGCTAACACCAGTTAGCAACAGCTAGTAGGAGATAGCGATCATGTTGGGGCCCACTTTGCATGTCATCGTTAATTATCGCTAATGACATGCAAAGTGGGCGTGCCAAGATGTTAGCGACTGGAAACAGTCGCTAACATCGCTATCTCCTATTACCAACTTTTGGAAACATTCGCGCTAAGCGCGAATATCTCCAAAAGCTAACGCCTGCCCTGAGCGGTTCTTAGCCATGTTATCCAATGGCAGGTGGATTACATGGCTAAAAGCATTAGCTCGTTAATGCATGAATATCGCTGACTTTTCAGCGATATTCATGTATTTCGGCCGATTTTTATCGCTTAGGAGATAAACCTTGATAATAGCAAGGCTCCTAAGCGATAAAAATAGGCGATGCACGGCGTTAAAATAATTGCCGCTAACCAAGCATAGCGATAATTATCGCTTATGCTTGGTAATATGCCCCTTTGTCCCTCCAGTTACTCTTAATTACACAAGCAGGAGTAATCAAGTCATTTTTGGAAATTCCGTGTCAAAGAGTAACACAGAATTAACAACATTTCTCTTATTTCTCCGGCGTAATCGAAATTCTGCCCGGGCCTAATATAAAAGCTCGGAGCACAAAATAATATGACAGTCTCATTTTTGCCTTACTAATGCTATCAAAGTGAAGGGGGGTGCACAGTTATCCTCTGTTCATTTAGAATTAATTTTAACACTAATACTGCTCAGTCAGTTTGAGAAATCTTGCGAGCAATTCAGTGTTTTTGGCAATCTGGCAGTTAAAACTATTAGAAAACTTGTGACTGCAGCATGTTATTGAACTGTTTACTAATCAGACAGTCAAGCACGCACAGACACAATGTAGGAGAAGCTGAAGGCAGGAGAACAGTAATCAGATTGTTTAAATTACAGGGTTTGCTAAACAGCTTACGAGGCTTGCAGACAGCAACACAGGGGAGTTAATTGGTGCCCCTAGCTGCCTCTAAACTGTGTACCTACTCCTCTTCAACTTAGCCTTTCATCAGTCCTCCATAGTTTTACTTTGTATTTCTTTCTGAAGTATACTTACCCATCCTCCCATTTGTATGTATGTAGGTATGCATGTACATAGTATCTCCATGGTGCAAACCTAGGGTCTCATTTAGAAGCTCATTACGCCGCCCGTGCATCACTTTTTTTGACGCACCGGTGGTGCAATGTGCCTGCCCATATTTACAAGGCCCCGTAAAGCCATCCTGCGTGACTTTTCATGGCCTTGTAAATATGGGCCCTTTTCATGCATTACTCTGCGTGAAAGGGGCGTTCCATGGGTGTTGCTGTGGGTGTTCCCATGCAACATCCATGGAACCTGACCCATTCCCAGATTTACGTTTTGTAAGAAATGCGTCAGAATCCTACACCTCACAACGGTGCAATGAGAAGAAATACTTTTTATTTCTCCTCGTTTTTTTTCTCTTTCTATGAGTGCCGCATTTTACAGCATGCGTAGAAAGTTGAAAATGCCATCAATTATTGTTTTTGTGCGGGAAGGTGTCCCTTCCTGCACAAAAACAATCATCCCCAGAATGCAGGCACCCTTGCAACATGACACAAGGGTGTCTGCCTTGGTGCACTGCTGCCTTTTGGGCACAGGCGCCGTTGCAGAGGGGAAGGACAGGAACACGCCCTATCTACAAGATACAGCGCGTTCCTGCCCTTTTATTTTAACGCATGCCAGTGCAGCAGGAAGGCTTGCTGAGCTGCCTTGCGTCAAAATATACAGTAAATGAAGCCCCTATTGCTTAATTTGTAAAAGAATGAGTGCCGTGGCCCAAAGCTCTGCTGAAAAGCCAGTGGCCGGGGCTACTAAATGTTGGTGCATCGAATTCCAATGCTCTGTAGTCTTGAATTCACCTCAGACCTCTTTCATCCACCTCCACACACTCTTGCCCCTTTATGTCACTCTTTCCGGTCCCTGCATTCTCACTTTGTAAAGGTTTTCCATCTTTCTCTTCCTCCTTCTTTCCCGTTTGTGTGTTTTTCCCTCTCTTGCTCTCAGTCAATCGGCTGAAAACCGGGCCTTGGCAAAGAGCTAGGTCGGGGGGGGCCGTCCGAGCACTTTGCCAGGGCGGGTTTTGGTTCCCAGTCCGGCCCTGGCAAAGTGCTCGGCCGGCCCCCCCTACCTGAGGGGGTGGCGGGCTTGGGGATGCGATCGATTTTTTTGCTGAGCCGATTTTTGCAGCTATGCTGCTAAAACGGCTCTGTAACAAAAACGGCCCCAGGGGCCCAAAAACGGCCCCAGGGGCCCAAAAACGGCCCCAGGGGCCCAAAACCGGCCCCCAACCTTGCGGCCCACCAGGGGATTGCCAGGTGCCCGCAATGGCCAGTCCGGCCCTGCAGTCAATATCTGATCAGGAAAAATAAGTGGCAGTCTCCATAGGATGAGTGCCGGTGAGCCCCACAGCAACCACCTGCTCAAACTAAGCACATGCAAACCTAACCAAAAGGCATTCAGCCACTGTACTGGGTCAAAGATTATTTCACCTCATTCAGCTTTTAGGACTTTCCACAATCCTTTTTCTTATGCTACAATATTCTGTTTTAACCCCTTTTTCACCACTGGCACCAGAATTAGAAGGACAATATTTTGTTGTTAACTTGAATGACTTTGAGGCAACACTGAGGTTGCTGACACCTTACTAGCAAACTGTAATCAGTTTTTTTGAGTATCTAAAATGAAAATGTGTGAAGTGAATTTACATAAAATGAACTGCAGTGGAGATCATTTGCATATTTGTAAATCAGTAAATGTAAATGTAAATGTATTGGCATTTATATAGCGCACTACTTACCCGTAGGGTCCCAAGGCGCTTCGACCGCTGCGAAACCCTTCCTGGCTTCCCTGAGAGATGGTCCCTTAATGGGTATCTCCAGGGTGAGGCCAGGCATCCCCGGCGGTCTGGTGGGGCCGTTAGTGAAGATGAGGCAAGCTAATGCCCAGAGTTGCCGAGTGTGATCGCTGATCAGAGTGGGCACCGAGGCGAGAGAATTATCGAGTCCGCTGACCCTGGTCCAGAAACCTGCCGCGCCGGGAATCGAACCCTGGTCCCGGGCTGTCCTCTGCTCTCGGGTCTGCCGCCTCTAACCAGTGAGCCACACTACTTCACAATGGTGGTGTCTGTAATAAGGGAGCTGCTCAATATACCCCTATGATCACAGTAAGTAAATCAGTTATTAAATCAGCAAGATGGAGAAGGGAAGACCGGTTGATAGTGGGAGGAAGATTACTGAAATAGCCTAGTAAGTGAAGATGAGAGTGGGTTAGGACATGGGAGGTCAATATTCAGAGTTATTGAGTGCGGATAGTTTATTGTTCATCAGGTGAAAGAAGTGGGTTTTTATTGACCTCCAGAATTTAAGGAGAACTTTCTCAGTTGCAATGGTAACCTGTTGCGCAGTGGGGGTGGGGGGGCGCTACACATGCTGAGATGTCCATTGAAATGTCCTGCATTTTATTATGAATACTTTTCAGCTGGCTGACCTTCTAGTTCTCGTTGGACGGGGAGGGGCAAACAACATAGTATGGGAAATTATCTGTCGCTCACTATATACTATAACATATTATAGTAAATGACTCAGAGTAAAGTGTCATTATCTTAGGCACACTGCTAGCTGATGAAAGCTGAGCATCTAATAAGATGCCAATCACTGACTTGGCACAGATTTAAGAAATGCAATTCCTTTATTTTACCAAATTGGTAAAGTCAATCCATGTTCGTAATGATAATCAATTGTGATTGTAATTGCCTTTATATAGCGCTTACTGCCCCTGACGAGGGGTCAAAGCACTTTTTCGGCAAGTAGCACGCTACTCCGGAACCCAGACAGTATTAGTGGGGAAATTAGTATAAATGAACATGAAATTTATTTGAGCGGTGGCCATGTGAGTTTGTCATTTGAATTGAAAAGGATAGTGGAGGGATAGAAGAGGGAAAGGTTTGCATTTTTATAACACTTGGTACCCCTGATGAGGTGTTGAAGCGCTTTTTTGGCAAGTAGCACGCTACTACAGAACCCAAAGAGGATTAGTAGTGAATTAGTATAGGGAGATATGAAATTAATTTGAGTGGATGACATGTGAGTTTGTTTTTTAGATTGAAAAAGGATAATGGAGGGATACAATAATTAACGAATGAGCAAGAAAGGTAGAAGTACCATTTATTTGATGAAGTTGGAAGATTAGTCTATGTTACTCTTCCTTTTCGGAAGAGTGTGAGTGAGTTGTTTTCTTGAACGCAATTAGATCATAATAATACATTGTATTGATAGGTAATTTAATCCATATCAATCACCATAATTGGAAACATCTAATGAATTTTAAAAATAGAGCAGAACAAAACTACGTTATTACATAAAAACATTTGGAACTAGAAAGGTCCTTTTATTTCCTTATGAAGCTCTGTGCAAATGGTCCAAGTTGCCAATTATAACTTTCATAAGCTTCACAAGCTGCTTAATAATCAGCCATGGGAATTGTTGAATCGCATCCACGATTGTGTATTGAATACATTTAGAGTTAATGCCTGCCAAATTAACATTGTGTTCCTATTAAAATGCGCTGATCTTTCCAATCTTTGATGCAATTGCCAAATGATCATTTTTTGGATGGACTTTGATTTTTAAATAAACTGGCTTCCTTTTGTATGACATCTTCTAAGTAGCACTTTCATTGTTAATGTGTAATGCTGTGCACTTAAACAGATTTAGATAGCAAGCCCGCACCACAAGAGGGTATTACATAAGACGCTCTACATTTAAAGCTTTATGGGCAAGTTGTACAATGGTTTTTGCATGCGCAAACGGGTTTGCGTACCCGTTTGCACATGCAAAACCCAATAGGGGTATGTACCATACCAAAATAGCGAATCACAATTTATTTGCGACTCACTATTTTGGAATTGCGAGTCGCTATTAGGAAGGGACGTTCCCTTCCTAATGGCGAGAGCAACCCCATGTACAAATGTTTTGCGACCGCAATTGCGGTCGCAAAACACTTGCAAATTATCACCCTCTTCATGAGGGTGGTAATGGGGTCGCAAAAGTGAAGGGGTCCTCTGGGGACCCCTTCCTCTTTGCAAATGCAGGTGAAAATATGTTTTAAGGGCAGGCAGTGGTCCCAGGCACCACTGTCTGCTCTTAAAAAAAGAAACAAAAACGTTTAATTTTTTTTAAAAATGCATCTCGTTTTCCTTTAAGGAAAACAGGATGCATTAAAAAAACAGCTTTCTTTAAAAGCAGTCCCAAACATGCTGGTCTGCTGAGCTCAGCAGGTCACCATACGTGGGAGGGCCTGCCATTCCCAATGGGGTCGCAAATATTCATGAGCCTCTCTGTGCGACCCCATCGGGAATGCTGTACATTCAAAAGAGCGCCTCGCAAATTGCGAGTCGCAAAAGACTCGCAATTTGTGAGTCACTATTTTGGGTGTCGTACATCTGGCCCTAAATCGCATAATAATAAAAGTGAAAACATTTCACAAAGTGTAGGCTAAAGTAGCAACAGTGTTACTCAGTTTGCTTATAACTTGGATGAATATCATTCAGTCACTAAAAAGATATATACATATGTATATGTATATATAAATGAGCAGTTGTTTAGTAGAAGACCAGCAAGTTCAAGAAGAGGCAAAAAGGGTTGAATCTTTAGGGATTTCTTAAAATAGAGGATGGGTTCAGTTCGGATATCAAGGGGAAGATAATTTCAAGCAGAGATTGTGGAAATAGAGAGTGGGTGTTTTTGAACAAAAGAATAATAAACCTTCTTCAGTTTACAGGAAGAACTGAGTTCCAATTCCCTCAGACTGCCAGTGATGGTGAGGGGTATTTTTCAGTACAAATGAGTTGCTTTGTAGGTGAGGCAAAGTCATTTGACTTTTATTCTTTTTGGCAGCAAATGCAGGTTGCATAGTATAGTGGTGATGTGATCATTTTTGTGCATTTGAGAAGTCTTGCCCTTAAGTGTAGTATGGCCCAGAGCAGGGGGAGTGAGGCTTCTGGGTGTCGAGCTTGGGTCACATTATGGAATTGTGTCTGGTAAAGACACACTTTTGGACTGCTTTTCAGAAAATTTGGGGAGATAAAGGGCATTATTTAGACTTTAGCAGAGTGTCCTGTCCTTTCAAATATGCATGTCTCTTGCCAAATGTATAGATGGGGTAAACTCCAGGCCCGTGATTTTCATAACAGTCACGGAACGCAGTGCAGCAGCCAAAAATGATGCAATGCGTTGCGTGGCGGGAAGGAGCAGCAGAACACCATATCTACAGAGATAAGGCTCTCTCCTCCCTTCTTCCTAGAGTTGGTGCAGATTTTAGATGCCATTGACTTGGCACACACCTTAGAGGCATAGTGCTAGGGTGGGTGCCTGAGTCTACCATAGGTTCTATACTGGAAGGATACCCTTCCAGTACAAAATACTATTCTTAGACACACTTTAAAAGTTTTCCTATTTTGTGTGTGTACTGTACAGTGCAGAAAACATGCAAAGACGAAAAAGAAAGGAGAAATAAAAACATTTCTCCCTTTAACACCTCTTTTCAAATTGCATTAACTTATGGCGCTAAACCCTGTCTACTATTGTTTGTAGATAGGGTTTTGCGTCAAAAGGCATTAGCGGTTGCATGGGAATGCACATGTACCACCCATATAATGACCCCCTTGGCCCTAAGTAACACAAAGTAGTGCTTAGCGCTGCTTTGTGTTACTTTTAGGGTACTTTCCAGCACAAAACAACTTTTGGACTGGAAAGCAAATTAAGAAAAAAAATGTTCCTGCTTGTCAGTGTCCCTTTTTTGATGCTAACCCAGCCCAACATATTTGTAAATCTACCCCATAGTTTGTACTGGCGGAGCAATGGCTAGCTTTACCATTGTATACCTGCGAGACGGCAGTACATCTCCAACAGGACGCTCTCACAGGTGATCTGCCCTATTTATGGTGCAAGACCATCACTACATTTCGCTGCCTGTTACCGGCATGCTAGACACGGCGGTCCAGGGCAGGCAAATGAGTCAAAACTCTTGACACATGCACAAATATTTCTGCACATCAGGGCCATCATTTTTTGCTTTCCTGCAATAAACCAAATGTTGGGAGTTTGTTTCTGGAAACAAAATACTTTGCCAAGCAGACGGAGCACACATGATGTCTGCTCTGAAAATTTGGTGTGAAGAGAGGTGGAACTTTTTAGGTGCACCAATGGGTTGTCATTCTCCATTTGAAAATGTGAAATGACCCTCCCACACTCTCAATATATGTCCTAAAAAGTATATTTACAATTCTTTCCCTGGTTAGAGGTATATATACACAGCTTTGAATAGTGTTAAAAAGCACAAAATCTGAAAAAAACAAAGCACAGAGTGCTGGATAAATGATCAGGCAATATTTACCTGGAATGAAGGAAATATGTATGAAAGAAAAAAAAGATAGAATGTAATAGCTGCTCTCATAATTAAATAAGAAACACTATATTTGATTTGATTAGACTTTTACATTGCTTAATTTGAGCCACTGGTGTCCGGCACCGGAGCGTAATTGTCAACACTGGCAATTGTTACAGTCCACCATATGGTGGCACTGTCGCTCTAATTTTGAAATGAGCACAACTGGTGTTTAATAATGTAATATACATAAAACATTAGTGCTATCTACCACCCACACCATTCTTAAAGCATTGGGTGCCCTGGAATAGTATGAATTCTCACACTTGTAGGAGTGTGATGGTTAGTGGTTTTGTGGGTGTTGTCATTGGCAGTGCCGACAGGGGCAATGGCTGGTACTATGCAAGGTGCAATGGCCTCCTGACGAGGGCCCTGGCACTTTTTTCTTTTTTTTTGCAACTTAAGCACTGCTTTTGTAAAATGAACAACTCTGAATATTTATTTCTATATCCCACTAATTTTTGTAAATCTCTTATATTTTACCATAAGGTTGGGTAAAATTGATGTAAATAGTCAATTCAAAGCTTTAGCCATGCCCTTTTCAAGATTTTTAAGGGGGAAAAAAGTTACCTAATTCACAAGCCATGTTTGGCCACAATAATGCTGCATTAAACTGCTCAAAAGGGGAGGTGAGTGGGTGGCTTCCCATAAAAGAAGTGATCAGATACTATTTTTTCAAGTATATGAAGTAAATGTGATTCCAGGTGGGAAAAAGAACTGAGAGCCTCATTTACTATCTGTAACATCCGGCAGTGCCGCAAGCCTTCCTGCTGAACAGCTGTGCATCACGATCAATGGGCGGGAATGTTCTGTATCTACAAAATACGGTGCATTCCTGTCCTTATCCCTTGTGCCAGCGCGCAAACAGCGCAAACAGCAGCTGTGCGCCAACGCAGACACCCATGGGTCATGTTGCAAGAGTGCCTGGGTTGCGGCGACGATTGATTTTGACCAGGAAGGGACACCCTCATGCACAACAACAATCATTGATGGCATTTTCCTTTGTCTATACGAGCTGCAGAATGCAGCACGTATAGAAAGAGGAAAAAACGGAAGGAGTATTTTTCATAGTTGCGCGAATCCTACACCTCCCCTGAGAGGAGTAGCATTCTGATGCATTCCCAGCTTTACAAAACAATGTAAATCTCCGAATGTGTCAGGTTCCATGGATGCTGCATGGGAACACCCACAGCAACACCCATGAAAAGCCCCTTTCACGCAGAGTAATGCATGGCTTTATCTGGCCTGATAAATATGGGCCGACACATTGTGCCACCGGTGTGATGAAAAAAGTGATGCACCGGCATCATAATGGGTATGTAAATGATACCCCGAATGTTGTAAGCCTTGTAGGGCCCTAACCCTTGTAGGTGTGTATAGAAGGGTTTTTCTTCCTGGGGGAAAAAATGCAATCGCACAATGGGGCTGGCGTTCCATGATGCCTAATTGTAGCGCCTGTACAATTATGCCTTAGAGAAATAATTTGTACAAACTACACTTGACATGGCCAGTAGTGTGTCTCGAGGCCGCTTCTTGTACAGCTTTCTAGGCATAACTCAGGCAATGTTTGTTAATAACTAAAATGTTTGGTGGTCCGGCTAGAGGGTTTAAGGCAAGAGGGGCCCATGGCAAACAAGATGATGCTATGTTATCTTGTCCAATGCACCCATGTGTGACCTCACAGGACATGAGAGGCTTTACACAAGGAAATATGGCCTGTGTTAGGCAGTAGCTTTATTGGCAGCAATGGGTCATTGGCACAGGAAAGACCCATCCTTCTCGTCCCACTTGCATCAAATCATGTGAAACATCTTTGCTACAGAATGATCAGTCAGCAATGTTAAAAGAGAAATTGATCAATAAACACTTTAAAATGAATGTCCATGAGGACAATTATTATCTTTATTTGTCTTATTTAGCAGCAGCGGCCAGCACAGGTAAACTGTTGAGGCGGTTGGGGGCGGCAGGTAGGGAAGTCGACGGAAAGGTATAATTAAATAAATAAAGAATACCTATTCCATCGTCTGTCGGCTTCCCCCTTGCTGCGCCCTGCCCCGCCCCACCGCGCTTACTTAAGCCAGTCGCCAATGTTATTTATGGACAACACCATTTATTTATGTGTTAACACCATTGCAAAACAAATCTGGCTTTCTGTCCTATATCTGGGTAGCAGATTTCTCAAGCTTAGAACCAGGGAGTGGGAATCTGGGCCCAGCAAGGGTAAATGGGAGCTTTGAATAATGTTGGGGGTGATTGCCAGCCTCTGTGCTTCTGTGATGCATGTGCCCTGGCACATTGGCTAGCATATGTCACAATAGTACAGCAAGAATGATAGCCTCCTGGGCAAAGGTCAGCCAAGTGGCAGGTGCTGATGGTCACAGAGTGAGGGATGCAGTTGGGACAACACCAAGTATTCCCAGCTTCCTCTTCAGTCGCGGGCTTCCAAAACAACCCGCTATATTGAAGCTGTCGAAATGCTTTGCAGACAGGCCTGAATCCTAGTCAATGATTTTCTTCTGTGCTTCCTGTGCCTTCTATGTAGTCAGTCCTCTGGGAAGTAATCCAAAGGTTTCTGAAAGCTCTAACTTAGGCAAAATTCCTCCAGAAGCAGAACTCAATTAAACTAGGCAGTGGTCAGCAGAGAGTCCCCCTTTCTCGATTCTTCTCAAAGCAAGGTAAGTCAGTTTTGCTCAGATACATCATTTAATCTCAGGGGGCACATGAAGAAGCAATGTTCTGAAACATATCATTGGGCTGGGACACTGGCTATCTTACGTCAGAAGAAAACATAGAATTTTCCTAATAGACATGTACCCAGTGTTAAATCATTCCCCTGAAGACTTTCAGTATCCCCGTTGGTCGACAGGAGCACTCCCTCCCCAGTGGTGCGCACGGCCAACGGCCGACGCAGCCCCGCCCACTCTTTAGAACGCCCGCACCACGGCGGAAAAACCGCTGCGGTTAAGGCTTCAAAGAAAGCCAGAATGTCCAGGTTGGCGACTGTATCCTCCAACTCACAGTATATTTTGGTGGTGTAACCACTCTATGTGAAACCATATTCACAACATCCTTAAAGGTCACATTGAACACAACCCCCTTTCTTGCAGCACAGGGAAGTGGGTGAGTATTCACCCAACTTCTTGTTTCCCATACATTGTATATAATTTTTCATATCCAACCTTTAATGGACTTGGACATTGTTGATACTACTTACATTTAAACCATGTCCACCATTTTAGGTGCATGGGATGAACTCTCTTTCCAACTAATGCACTCTGGATGTTGTAGTCTTGCCTTGCTTCCATTAAACGAATCTGATTAACAGACTTGTAAACAATGTTTTGTAAGTGAAACATTAAAGATTGAAGATATTGCCCGTGCTGTCTGGGAGTGAGGTAGTCTCTGTAGCCATGCATCAAAGATTTATAGGATGGAACCAAACAAACTTGTGAGCAGACACAAAGACGGTCTCTGATGATGTGGTCCTTTCTGATGTGCGTGAAATAACAAACACTAGGCCTCATGCAAAATCAGAGGGCATATTTAGAAGGGCAGTGTGTCACTGGAGCGTCACTTTTAATGACTATCCTTTGGTGCAATGCCCTGCTCCATATTTACAATTCGGTGCTAGCTACTTTGCATGGCTTAAAGCCGGTTTGTAAATATTGTACCCTTTCATGCAATTTTCTGCGTCAAAGGAGCGACCAATGGGTGTTAATGTCGGCTTTGCAATGCAAAACCCATTGCTTTTTGACGCTGCCTGAGATTTACAAGGATCTGTAAATCTGAGGCAGTGGCAAAAACGAACGCATTGAAAAGCAGGCGTTAGAGTGATGCAACGAGGGGAAATACTTTTATTTTTCCTCGTTTGTTGCTCTTTCTATGTGTGCTGCATTTTGCAGCACACATTGAAGGAGCAAATCACCTTTAATTATTGTTTATGTGCAGGAAGGTGTCCCTTCCTGCAGGAATGTGCCCCTTCCTGCAGATAATTGCAGTCACCCTTGCACCACAGCACAAGGGTTTCTGCATTGGAGCTAGACGGCTTTTTTAGTGTGGGAGCAAAAGAAAACACAGGGGTGTGCTGTATTCTTGTAAATACGGTGCATCCCTAAGTTTTTGAAATGACGCAGTGCTGCTATATTACAAGTCAAGTCAAGTCAAGAGATTTATATAGCGCGCTACATACCCAGAGGGTCTCAAGGCGCTTGAAGAAGGGTGGGGAGTTACTTGTCGAAAATCCACGTTTTAAGTTGCTTTCTGAATGCTAGGTGGTTCTGAGTAAGGCGAAGGTGAGTGGGAAGTGAGTTCCAGGTTTTAGCTGCCAGGTAGGAGAAGGATCTCCCTCCCATGGTGGTTTTGTTGATGCGAGGTACAGTGGCAAGGGCTTGGTTGGAGGATCGTAGCTGGCGGGAGGGGGTGTAGAAGGACAGTCGTGTGTTGAGGCATTCGGGTCCAATTTCGTAAAGTGCTTTGTGTGCGTGGGTTAGGAGGCGGAAAGTAATCCTCTTATTGACGGGGAGCCAGTGGAGGTTTTTCAGGTGACCAGAGATGTGTTCTTTACGCGGGATGTCTAATATGAGCCTGGCTGAAGCGTTCTGGATGCGTTGGAGTTTTTTCTGGAGTTTTGCGGTGGTACCGGCGTATAGGGTGTTTCCGTAGTCCAGGCGGCTCGTGACCAGTGCGTGGGTGACCGTTTTTCTAGTTTCGGTGGGGATCCAGCGAAATGTTTTTTTGAGCATGCGAAGAATGTTGAAGCAAGATGAAGAAACGGCGTTGACTTGTCTGGTCATCGAGAGTGAGGAGTCCAGGATGACGCCCAGGTTCCGTGCGTGGTCCGTCGGGATGTGTGCTTTTCCAAGGGCCTCTGGCCACCAAGAGTCATCCCAGGCGGAGGGGGAGGTGCCTAGGATGAGGACTTCTGTTTTGTCTGAGTTCAGTTTCAGACGGCTGTGTTTCATCCATTCGGCTACTTCTTTCATTCCTTCATGCAGGTTGGTTTTGGCAGTGTTGGGGTCTCTGGTGAGTGATAGGATCAGTTGAGTGTCATCGGCGTAAGAGATGATGTTGAGGTTGTGTTGGCGTGCGATGACCGCGAGGGGGCTCATGTATACGTTGAAGAGGGTGGGGCTGAGTGAAGATCCTTGTGGCACGCCGCAGATGACTTCAGTGGCCTCTGACTTGAATGGTGGAAGGCGGACTCTCTGTGTTCTTCCGGCGAGGAACGAGGTGATCCATTCCAGTGCTTTTCCTTGGATTCCGGAGTTTCTGAGGCGCTGTAAAAGGGTGCTATGACAGACTGTGTCGAAGGCTGTGGAGAGGTCGAGGAGGATGAGGGCGACTGTGTCTCCATTGTCCAGTAGAGTTCGAATGTCATCTGTTGCTGCGATAAGGGCGGTCTCCGTGCTGTGTTTGGCTCGGAAGCTGGACTGTGAGGAGTCGAGGGATTTGTTGGTTTCGAGGAAGGCGGCGAGCTGGTTGTTGACCGCTTTCTCGATGACTTTGGCCGGGAATGGGAGGAGCGAGATAGGGCGGTAGTTTTTGAGTTCGGTGGGGTCAGCTGTGGGTTTCTTCAGAAGGGCGCTGAGTTCGGCATGCTTCCAACTTTCCGGGAAGGTTGCGGAGTTGAGGGAGCAGTTGATGACATCTCGGAGGTGCGGTGCTATAATGGAGTCTGCTTTGTTAAAGATGTGGTGAGGGCATGGGTCTGTGGGGGATCCTGAGTGGATAGAGTTCATCAGACGGATGGTGTCCTCAGTGGAGATTGGGTTCCAGTCATTGAGGATGTTCAAGGGGGGTGGGGGTCCTGCAGAGGGTTGGGTGGGTTGGTCATCGGGTCGGTTGTCGAAGCTGTTGTGGATGTCTGCAATTTTGTTGTGGAAGAATGAGGCTAGGGAGTCGCAGAGGGCTTGAGAGGGGGTGATGTCGTTGGAGTTGGCTGAGGGGTTGGTAAATTCCTTGACGATGTTGAATAATTCCTTGCTGTTGTGGGCGTTGCTATTTAGTCGGTCCTTAAAAGCGGCTTTCTTGGCATTCCGGATCAGTTGGTGGTGTATGCGGGTGGCGTTTTTGAAGGCGTCCTTGGTGCTGGTGTTTGGGTCTTTTTTCCAGGCCTTCTCAAGGGAGCGACAGAGTTTCTTGGATTTCTTAAGATCATCATTGAACCAGGAGGCCTTCTTGCTGCCTAGTTTGATTTGTCGTTTTTTCAGTGGTGCTAGGATGTCGGCGCTGTTGGATAACCATTGGGTGAGGTTAGTGGCTGCTTGGTCGGGGTTTGAAGAGTGGGCGGGGGGGTTTTGAAGAAGCGATGAGGAGATCTGGTCGATGGTGATTTTGTTCCAGTTTCTTCGCAGAGTGGGTTGGGGGTGGTTATTGAATGTGGACTTGTTGTAGGCAAAGTGAACGCAGCTGTGGTCAGTCCAAAGGAGAGCTGTGGTGTGGATGAAGGAGATATGTTTGCTGGAGGTGAAGATAGGGTCGAGTGTGTGACCTGCGATGTGGGTGGGGGTAGTGACAAGTTGTTTAAGTCCGAGGTTGGCGAGGTTGTCCAAAAGGGTGGTGGTGTTGCGGTCGTTGTTTTTTTCAAGGTGAAAGTTGAGGTCTCCCAAAAGGATGTAATCCTCGGAGGGGAGCGCGTGTGGAGTGATGAAGTCCGTGATGTCTTCACTAAATTGTGCGCGGGGTCCTGGTGGCCTGTAAAGGAGGGTGCCTCTGAGTGTGGTCTTGGGGTCGATGTGGATCTGGAAGTGAAGGTGTTCCGTGTTGGCGAGATTGACGTCTGAGCTGGTTGAGATGCGGATGGATTTCTTATGGACGATAGTGATGCCTCCTCCTGTTTGGCCGGTACGGTCCTTGCGAATAATCTTATAGCCTTCCGGGATGGCAATGGTGATGTCTGGGGCTGATGTGGCGTTCATCCAAGATGCTGAAAACCTGAAACAGTATTGAAAGGCAGTTCACTTGCAGCTCGTACAATTGGCAATCTTGGGTACAGCAATTAACACCCGACATAAGAGGTTTTGAAGAAACAAGCTAACTCCCTCAAAACGACCAATCATGAACTCACGAGCAACACAGGCTGCTAACCACTGTAACGTTACTTGGCCTGCAGTCTCAAAATAACCTGGGGGCATATTATCAAGGCAGGCGATATGAGATTATCGCCGCTTTTGCGACCGTTTTCGTCCGCAAAGCGGCGATAATTTTATCGCCCTATTAGCAAGCTGTCGCTAACAGCAGTTATAGGTGTTAGCGAGCGGTTTGGGACCTGCTTTGCATGTCAGCGATATTTATCGCTAATGACATGCAAAGTGGGCGTACCTAACCTATTAGCGACTGAAATCAGTCGCTAACATTGCTATTGCCTATTATCAAAGCTAGCGAAGCGACAAGAAAATTCACGCTAAGCGCGAATGTCCCTGAAAACTAACACCTGCTCAGACCAATTCTTAGCCTGTATATCCAATGGGAGGTGGATATTCAGGCAAAGTCCCTATTAGCAATAATGCCGGAATATCGCTGGATTTCCAGCGATATTCACGCCTTTCGCCGCTATCACCGGATATTTTATCGCTTTGGAGATAAACGTTGCTAATAGCACGTTATCTCTGTGAAAAAATCCGGCGATAAAAAAAATTTGGCTAAGCTTATTTATCTCTAAATATCGCTAGTTGTTGATAATATGCCCCCTGGTATTTAAGCCACGGCCCATGCAGTTAAGAGCGGCAGTCCGGGTGAGGGGGGATTTTGAGGGACGATGAAGAGGGAAAATGAAATAATTAATCTTCCCTCGTCATTGTCCGTCGAACACCCACCCCCCACCCCCCCATCAATCTTACCTGCACGGGCCGCGGCAGATTTGACCTCATATTTAAATAAAAGTAATACAAGAATTTCTGATTCATTGTTAGTGAAACTGTTGTAGACAATTTTCTTGTATTTGTCTCACAAGAGAATATTTCTAAGGAAAGGCCAGGCATACAATAGCTGTTGAACTCACAACATTCCTAGCACAAACAACAAATTACATCAAACAAAAATAAAAGAATGCACAAAAAACAATAACGGACACAAATGCCAGTGAACAAAGGCTGTCTGGAGGAAAAAGGCAGACGTACATCAAACAACCTTGATAAGACCCGCAGCAGCCTTTTGAACAGGGAGTTTTTTAATTCTTGCTCAGGCTCAACAAATTGTTTGACTGCTGTGTTAAGTATAGTGTGAGTATGAAACCCATTTCAGACTAATCACGCATAGACAAGAGACGTTTTTTGATTGGAGCATGTCCAACTATGAGCAAGGTGTGACCCTCAGTAACTATGCGTTTTTACCATCTCAATATGGCGTCATGCCTGAAAAATGGCAAAAGTCTAAAACAAATTAGCCAGGGTGCCCATGGGACAGACAGCAAGGGCATTTACCAGTCGCTGCCAGTGAAGGTAAGCGCGGTCGGATGATGCAACGGAGGGGTCGCGGGGGGAGAGTCAACAGATTACAGAATAGGTTTCATTTATTTATTAATTTTACCTATTCCGTCGTCTGTCGACTTCAAACCACACTCCCACATCCCCACTCCCACCGAGCTTACCTGTGCCGGCCGCCACTGGCATTTACGTCATATGGCGAAGTGACTAAAATGGTAGAGAGGTGCATAGAGGTCAACTTACATAGTAAGGGTAAGATTTAACAAGTTCTGTTTTTTCAGCCAGTGGCCAGGGGCATAGCTCGGGCCAACCATAGCCACAGCGATGCAGGGGGGCCCAAACTTTCATGAAGCCCTCATTCAGCTGAAAGCCAATAAGTATCTGTGATTTACAGGAGTTTAGGGGAGGCTTTCACTACATTCTGCAGGTGATCCCGGTGGAGTTACCATTGGTTCTAAGCAGCCTGGAACTTATATGCCAAAAACATAGATAAGGAAATATGAAACTGCGGGCATATTTACAAGGAAGTGGGGAGCACGGCATAAGCCTCCTTGGCTTAATGCCGTGCTCCTCTACTTCTGAAACACCAGGCTGCACTGTATTTACAAGAATACAGTGCTTCCTTTTGTTTTCCCCTGTGCTGGAGCTAATTTAGCTGCCTAGCACAAAAAAGGGGCCCTTGCACCATAGTGCACACCTTTTGGCTTCATACCTTCTATTTTTGTTGATCTTGTTTTTGCTGGCCTTAGGACTTTGCACTCGTTACCACTGCTAACCAGTGCTAAAGTGCTTGTGCTCTCACCTTAAAACATGGCGAAATTAGTTTTTACCCAATTGGCACATTTAATTTACTTGTAAGTCTCTAGTAGAGTGGTATAAAGCGTAGCCAGTGCCTGAAACCAAAATACTACTACTGGGCCTGCAGCACTGATTGTGCCACCCATTTAAGCCTACTTTAATGGTGATGTCAAATTTTAATCACAATTCAGAAAAATGCCGCTATTAAAAGTTGGCATTTTCTTGTCCTAACAATTTGATGTCTGCTGCCTGCATCCTGGGTCACATGACCAGGTGTAGTTGGTAGTTGGTATTTGTGTATTGCCCCCAGACAGTGACATAAATGGAAGATAGGCGATGGCACGATGGGCCACACTATCACCTACCACACTAGCACATCACAAAGGTCCTGCCTGAGCACTCTCACAAAGGTTTGGACACTAGTCTATTGTGATCCCAGACAATCTGGGGCCAGGGCAGGGAGGCAGTAAATTCCAAGTACTGCTGATGATGGAATCCTCTGGAGCTTCTCCCATTTCAAAGTGGGCACCAGTGATATATATTGGACCTCAGACCCCTGAGTCTTCAGTACACATCTGAACCTGTTAAATACTGAGAAGGAGGACTTCTATGCTGCTTTATAGGAACGACTGCCATTCTGCTGCACTGCTGCCATTGTGCCTGATGCCCTGCTGCCTGAGTGACGGAGTGGACCTGCTTCTTGAACCCAGGACCGTGAGAGTGACTCCAAGGACCTTTTAGCTGGCCTTTTGATCAGAAGCCTGAGTGACAGAATAGGCTTCCTCCATCTTCTACCCAGCACCTGGACTCTGTCAGCTGTGAGTCCTACCCTTCCAAGTGGTGCCACCCCATCCTGAACCCTTGCAGGTGGGCCTGAAGGTGCTCTACGAGACCCAACCGTGGTCCCAGCAAAACCGACATAACAGAGTTTCAGCGCAACGTATCACCTCACCAAAATCAGCATCAGGAGCGCTGAGTGGCTTTTCTCATGTGTAGTACTTCCCTTCTCTGCCCTGAGCATTCCAGGAACTGCCGCTGCACAACGCATTCCTGACACAGACTGTCGCATTGCAAGCCCCTCATCGACTTCCCCACAGCTTCTTCGGAACCAGCAGGTGTGCGACGCGTCTCGACGCAAGACTTCACATCTCAAGCTCCTCGTTGACAGCATCCTTGACAACGATACAGGACCTCTCATCACATCTTAGCAGTTCCTTGGAATCGCCCCTGCGTGACGCATGCAGGTGCAAAACTTTGCATCGCTCCACAACCAGGTTTTAAGGTACTCTTGTTCAGTGGGCCTAATTGGGTCCTTGTAGCTGGCCCGTGTTTCATCACAGTTGACCTGAACCTGTGACTTTGTCCCGGTCTGGTGCAACAAGATATCCACAGTTGGCGCTTTGTGCTTTTGTTCACTCAAACCTTTAAAACTTCATATCTCTGGCTTTGCTCATTGGATGTTTGTTGTTTTGGTCTCAAATTATTTATTAGAATTGACTCTATTTTCCTACATCGGTGTGGGCTTTTTCTCGTGTTGGGTTTTCACTTTATTACTGTTTGATGCAATTCATAAATGTTTTACACATTAGCTCTAAGTTAAGCATGACTCTTGTGCCAAGCTACCAGAGGGTTGAGCACAGGTTAATTTGGGGTTTACATGTGAATTCACCCTGGCAAGGATTGTGGTTGCTGCTTGAATAGGGTTTTACCCCGTCTGCCAATAGCCCAATTTCTTACAAACATCTATAGATTGAATGACAATGGAGACAAATATTCTGTCTGTAGGATGATGTACTATTTACAAACCACAAAAAGAGGAACAATATATGCTGACTAAGATAAAAATGAATTATGATTTTCTCACGTATCACTGCACAAACATATTTTTCATGTCATTCTGTGATATTCACAGATTAAGGGATCAAAAGTCATTGGATCTTAGTCACAACAGTCACAAAGATTGTTGACTTTGAGAGCTGGTTGGGGATTAGTCTATGACATCACCTCGAAGTGATCCTTCAGGTATATCTTCACCTTTCTCCCAGGAATGCAAACTGAAGTTGTTTTTTTGAACAGAGATACAAAGCAATCACGTTGGGGACCTGGTATCAATAATGGTTGAGACAGTTTTTAAGACATCCTGAGTTTGTCAATTTTTTGTGTCTTAAACTCATTGGCTTACACCATTGTTTTTACCACAAACTATTGCAACACTTTCAACACTTGGTTTTGTGCAGACACTCTGGCATTTTTATCTACTATTTATATATTAATGTGTAGTTTTGTATAGCATGAATCATACCTAGCTGGGTACCAGAGTGCTTTATGTAGGAGCATGGGACGAGTAGACATGCAGATTACTTTACAAATATTCACACATATTTTTGCAACACAAAGAGGGAGTATAGCTAGGAAACTGTATGTGCAATTTAGGCATGGCTCTCTCCCTTTGCGCTTATTCACTAATAAATGGTCCAGCAGTGCTGCCCTGGGGTGTCCAGCCTGCAGCAGGGGAGAGGAGACTGAACTTCATGTATTCTTTTATTGTTCCTGATATGTCAAAATCAGACCTAGATGGCTGGTCCAATTGTGCAGGAACCTAGGCACACAACACTGTAAAGCAGCAATCAGGCTCCTAAAGTACAATACTGAACTCAAAATTGTTTATACTGTATCCCGTGTTTTTAAGTTCTATGTGGTGGGCATGAAAAGTCTTCTTAGGAACCAGCAATGGATCTAATATTGACTGATCTTTTTATTCTTTTAAGCTAATGCTATCTATTATCCAATCCTGTTTTATCTGAGTTTTAGCTCTTTAATCTGTTTTTTTTATATATTGTATATATTTGTGTATGTTCTTTTATGGTCCGTGGAAATAAAGAATGATTGGATTGGTATATTGTTAAAAGTTTAGACGTCACCGGTTCACAAATAACAATCATTCAACCACTAGTTTTTACATTGTTCGAAGCTTACTGTTCACTTGGACCCCATCATTAGTTTGGTATGAAACTAATTAAGAGCTTTTACATTATTCTCAGTTTCAAGTTCTTTCATGTTCTCAAGCTCTAATTATTAGTTCTTGCTGTCCTTCCGGTACTCAGTCATAATATAATGAGGTTTCCAGACACTAAGAATGTGCACCGCAGAGCAGTCTGGCCCCATGGATAATGTACGTTTCTGTGCAATATAGTTTTCTGCCTGTTGGTGCATGATTTATTTTATTATATATTCCAATTTGAACAAGTATCTAACCTCTATACAGTCAGTAATTTGAGGGAGATCACGATTGTCATGATATACCCAAATCGTTTGATAATAGAAACTCGTCTTGTCCCCCTACGAAAGGCTATTAATCATGGGATCAGGTGGAATCTGGTAAAGTTAGTCAGTAGAGTGTTGTTGTAATCTATCAGTGACAGAACTAGTGAGTGGGCTGAGGTTTTGAGGTCTACAAAGAGGTGAGATCAGGACAAATTCTACTTTCTGGGGTTTGTCTCAGATAGTCAGTCGGTCTGGTTTACCTCTTTATGTCTTCCTGTGAGGAGACATTCAAGTATAGCTGAGTGTTGTTGTGTAGAAGTGAAACAAGATGTTTTCATTACCTCCAGAATAAAATGAGTCCCATTATTGGATGAAGCGTGTTGGGGAGAGAATGAACCTTTTAGAACTCCTTGTCAGAGAGGTGAGGGTCTTGATCGGGCCTTTGGCAGCTTTACTTGATGTCAGCCACTGTACAGATAGGATTCAAATAATTTTCAAACTGTTACATAGATCTCTATCTGAGACTTTGGGATTTGTAGGAGGGAAGCATAGTCAACCATGTCGAATACTACTGAAAGGTCAAGAGGCGAATGGCATCATCCATTTATGTAAAAGAAACAATTGATGGACGTAATGCTGGACAAAGCAAACAACCACCCCCAATCACAAGGATCTGGGTCAAATTCATCATTCTTTTGCTCACCACCCCAGTTTGGACCCAGCCATATGCAAACCAGTCTTGACCATGTCCCTTGTGGGAACAGTCCAACCCGAACTGCCAAGCCTGGTCCTCCCTGGACCAGAAACAAGCATCCTGGGACTGGTTTCAGGGCATCACCCTTCATCAGCCAGGCTAGCTTGAATCCGGTGGTGTAGTGAGCACGGGACCCACGTCTGCGCATACCCTTCCCACTTAGGGCAACATATGCAAAAGAAACAATTGATGGACATCCATTTATGTAGCATAGCCTTTTGATGCTGCACTCCATTCCGAATTCCAGTTGTGATCATCGAGATGTTTTTTTCAATGCATGTTTTAGTTGTTTTGCTACGCAGAATTCCACCACCTTTTCTATAAAGAGGAGATAGTAGATGAGTGGAAGTTGTTGGCCTCTGATGTTTTTGAACAAGGAAATGCTGAGACCAACTTTTAGACACTATTGGACTATCTGTGGGTAGTATTGTATTAATTTCATTAGCTAGGTATGGAGTGAATGATGCATTAATTATGTCGGGGGGAAACTGCGCAATTTTGTCTCATGAACTTTCATGAAATTCCTTGAAAGTCTCATGAAATTACACTTTCATAGCAAAATGTGGTTTGCCAGCATCTTGCATCCCTTTTTTTTACCTGTGCACCTTGCATAGGAACGTCTTGTGAGATACAGGCAGAAGACTGGGTCATGTGGAAAATGTCTCCTTGTGGTATCTCATGAGACTTCTTAATGTGAGATGCACCCTTGGGTAAAATAAATAAATGTGTAACTTTGAGAAATTTCACAAATGTTACTGGTGCAAATACATTTTGCCCAGATTTAGTATTTATGTCTTTCCCAATTCTTACTAATATATGGTCCACAAAATGTGATGTTGACCATTTTTTATGGATTTTCTGATTAGGGCTTCATGCAAGGAAACTATATCATTGATGGAGGAAAAGAGCTCAATCTAATCCTTTTGATTGAATAAATGGAATATGCTCTCCACTTCCCTTTCGAGTTTAAAATAGCTAGCTTTGTCACGGTCCAGTGAATTTTTTCACAAACTCAAAGACTTCCTCAAGCATTTTTTCGCCATATTGATCTTCTTTCTGAGGAAGGCTTCTTTGGCTTTAGGGATATATTTTTTGTAAACCTGAGTTTAATGTGAAGATATTATAGATTATCTTTAGAGAAGTTTCGACTCCAAATTCTTTAGGAAGCTCTCAGCAACTTTCTTTCCTCATGTAATTCTTTTGAAACTCTTTGAGATGTTTTGTTGTTGCATCTTGTTTGTTTTAACGGGGCAAGGTCACAAGTGTCCTCTATCATAGTTGAGCTGCAATTTTCTAGAACGTTATTAACATCAGCAGTAAGTGATGAATTCATGTGATTGGAAGATATTTGTCTTTTTAACCCCTTAGCTGCTATGGAACGTCCAGCTCCAGTGCTGGACGTTTCATTGCGCAGGTGCAGTTGGAACGTCCAACGGCCGACGGCAGCACTCCCGAGGTAGTGGTGCCGTCGGCCGCTGGACGGTCGCAGCGCTTAAGGGGTTAAGATGCCTTCAAAGTCTCTAATTCAGAGGTTTCATTTTTTATGTGCCCATGGGTGTTGTGTTGTACTGTAGTGTTAATGGCATAAGGTAGCTGTTCAACTAGACTACAGGTATAGGGGACTAACTTTCAATCCATCTTTTGCTTGAAATTGTGAGGTCTAGAATGGCTCACTTTTTATAAGAGGTTGAAGTGCAAATTTGTTCTAGGTCATTCTTGTGTAGAAAGAGGCACTGTTGTGTTAATGCCTTTTCTCTTGGATCTTTCCAGTGTAGGTTCAAGTCACCTACAAAGATGTTGTTTACAGACAGGTTTACAGCCTTTCAGCTATGCTTTTTATCAATTGTTTAATGATGAAAGGATTTTCCTTCAAGGGTATAATTCATAATGTGGAAAACAACGCCGCGGCTCTTGCAGGTTAGAGCGGTGAGGCCGTGGGTCCAGTGCGGCGGTATTTCGATAGGCGACACTGAGGGTATATTAAATATTAATTTAATGTTCCCTCGTCGTTCTCTGTTGAAATCACCCTTCACCTGGTCCCACCTCCCTGCCGCTCATACCTGCGCGAGCTGCCGCTGCATAATGGGTTTGGAATTTAATGTTAGTATTGCAACTAACAGGCAATGGAAGGAAGAACATTTTTAATTTTTCAAGCTTTTACATTTAATGGAGGATCTGTGAATAATTACAATGCCTTTTCTTGTCTTCACATCTCAGTCTAGATGGGCAATTACATTGCCTGAGAAATCCAGGAGGTGGAGTAGAGATTGTGAGGCATTGATAAGTCATGTTTATTTTAGGTATAAGATATCTACGAAACATGTCAATTCTGCTATTTCACTTCTGTTTTTGACTGCTGATCTGATCTACAGTTGTGTAATTGTGCAGGCTGCAACTGAAGTTGGAGTGCTTAGTTTTTGTGTTTGATGGGGGCTGGTGTGGATGGGGCCTGAATATGCTTGGGTTAACTCTGTTTCTGTGCTATCAAGGTGGTATATATTCTCCGTCATGATGATAGGTACTGTAAAGAAGAGTCTTGCATCAGTCCATGGATCAGACATGTATGATGCAATCAGGTCCTTGATGTTGATTTCCAATAGAAATTGGGTGAGTATTTTTGATCTAGGTTTTTATCATTGCGGAAAGGTTTTGAATTGATACTTATACGTTAGGTTTGAAAGGATAGTAGTCGGAAGCACACATTGGGGCATATGTATGAAGCCTAATTCCCATTCGCAAATGGGCCGATTCTGTATTTTTCAAATGCATTTAAGGAATGGAAAATTGCGATTACTTAAATGCAATGCAGGATGCACCCAAGTTGTGCGATTTTGCCCTAAGAAATCGCAATTACCACCAACTTCCTTTTGAGAAACTGAATTGAATTTAGTGGATTATGCGACTACCAGGTCTATTGGAAGGGCTTGTCTATTGTATCTTTATTGATGTGGGTCCCGAATTGCTCATAGCTGCGTGGTTGCCATTTGACCTTGCACTTGCAAGTGAGTCAGCAACTTTGAGCTAATTTAATTACATTGTGGACTTAGATGTACAAATAATGATCCCTGGTACATTGACTCAGTTGTTTTAGCTTGATTTGCTTCTAGTCCATTTTTTTAGAAACAGATTTCAGTCAGCAATCTAGTATTGTCTTTTTCTACAAAAACATATTTTTGTGGGATAAATAGTAGCCTCTTCTTGATGGAATGTTTTTAGCTTGCTTTAATAACCTTAGTGCAGAAACACGCTTAATTGTATGATTGAACGATGTGTCCAATTAGGCAACATACTCCTAACATGATTGACAGGTATTACCATATAGATTGGGATAGGCTTGTTCCCTGGAGGTACAAAATGCAATCTAGCTTTCCCTTGTGTTCTCAGGAGCCATCATTGCACCTTTGAGAATTCATTTAAGGTCTCTTGCCTCACTCAACATTTCTCTCCTGTGCACCTGAGTATATTCGGCCCAGCGTAACCTTAAGGTATGTGGTTCTGAAGCCTTTTAAGCCTGAGATAACTCTCTATTTCTGACAATGCCTCTATTTCTTCGTCACTCATAGCCTCAGTTGTCGTAAATCCAGCTCCTGGGAGTAGATCTCTCAGTTCTCCAACATTGGGACACCAAATTATTTCACCTAGGTCAAAGTGTGTCATAGCCAAGGTTATTCTGTGGCAGTGATGCATTTCCCCACTCGTCTTGAAAACACCAACCATCTATGGTTGTCCATTGCCATGATCCCAAACTCCATCTCTCAGGACAATTAAATACACCATCAGTCATAGGAGGGTCTCAGAGACACAAGAGAGAGTTTTTCTTCCAGGAATGGCAACAGTGCTAAGGTGAGTTATTTGTTCACTAAAGGATATGAGTGATGTTGCTGTGGGGATTGTGCATCAGCTTGATCAGAGTACATTTACTCTGAAACTGTGATGTGTCTGTCACTTTCAGGAAATCACCTAGGGCCATATGTATGAAGCCCATTTCCCGTTCGCAAACGGGCTGACTCTCAAAATCAGCCCATTTGTGAACGGGAAAAAGCCTTTTGGGATGTATCATCCCAAAAGGCCCTCGCAAAATAGGGAATCACCAAATTTGCGATTCCCTATTTTGCAAATGCATTTAAGGAATCAGAAATTGTGATTCCTTAATTGCGATGTAGAAAGCACCCAAGTTGTGTGATTTCACCTTAAGAAATCGCAAATTACCACCAACTTCAAGTTGATGGTAATTGTGACTTCTTTGAAAAAATCACCTTTTGTCATTTTTCAAAGTGCCATGTGTTATGTTATGTTATGTTAAGTACTCTTATAACGCGCAACAGCTACTCCGAGGAGTGTCCCTAAGGGCATGTATGTGCACCACATGTGCACACATGCTCATTTCAGAGGTGCAACAGGGTGACCTTATGACACCCTTGCACCCTTGAAATTGCATTCTCAATTTGCGATTCTCTAATTGGTAATCGCAAATTGAGAATGTCTTTCCATTTGTTTGTATGGGCCTCCTAGCCCATAGGAATGAATGTGAAGGTATTCTTTATTTGCGAATCTTGATTTGTGATTCGCAAATAAGGAATATGTAGGATTCTCAAGCTTTTTCGCAAATCCTACATACATTGCGTTTTGCGACTCTCTAATTGCGATTTTCTAAAAATCGAATTTTGAAAATCGCAAAAGTCTTTTTTGATACATATGCCCCCTACATATTTATGCAGTTTTATATAGCGCGGACTTTACCCGAAGGCGTCAGAGCGCTTTACAATAGGAACAGAAATGATACAAACTGAGAACATTACAGGAACAGCAGATTGCAAAAGCATACGTTACGTTACATACGGTAAAGTGATCATTGTGAGCAAACAAAAATACATGAGGTAGTAAAAATTGTGAGCAACCAAAAATACATGAGGTAGACAAGGTAATAGTGACACTTCTGAGCAAACAAAATACATGAGGTAGTAAAAATGAGAGCTACCAAAAATACATGAGGTAGTAAAAAGTGCACAGGAGGAAAAAGTGACAAGTGTGCAGGCTACAAGAGAAAATAGAGTATAATTTGAGGTATAATACTGCAATATATGCTAGACACTCAAGCACAAGAACAAACGTTACGTAGGTGAAGGTGGCACTTGTGCAAGTATCAATGGTAAAAAACCTGTGAGAGGAAGCAAACCGTGTGTTGCAGGGGCAAAGTGGTGAGTGCAAGTTGCAAGAGGGTACCAAACACGAGTACATGGATAATACTGCAATAGAAGGCAAACACTCTAACCACAAGAACACACTGGGAAGGCACTTCCATGGACATGAAAAGTAGAAATTTTCAGTAGTGGGAGGTCTTCCTTCATATAAAAGAGAGGGCGTGAATTACTTTTGGAGGTGTCTCTGGAGGAGGAGAACTTTGAGGTCCCTTTTAAAGGCCTGGGAGGAGGCGGTGGTCCGGAGCTGAGGCGGGAATGAGTTCCAGATTCTCACTGCGTTGCCTGAAAAGGATTGGGCCATCGTTCTTTCCTTCTTGAAAGTGGGAGGTTCAAGCAGTAGATTCTCCGCATTGCGTGAAGGTCTAGAGCCTCCAGAGAGTTTCAGTTTATTCGCCAGGTAGCGGGGAGAGGAGGAGTGCAGGGCTTTGTGGGTGACATACTTCACAAGCTACACTGATATCCACAGGCATTGGTCAAAACTCTGTAGGTTGGATGCCCTAGGCTACTAAAGTAAGAAACAATCTGACTCAGGTTCGAAGAATCTACAATTGGTTCGAAAAATACTAGCAGAACTGTCTGGGAGAGGGGAGACTCCTCCTAGGCAGAGAGAAAATCAGTTTCTTCTGAAGGAAAGAGGGCTGACCGCAAGAATGTGTCTCTGGACCTTGTAAAGTTATTGCCTAATACTCAATTTGGAGATGCACCCATTTCCTATGTGTGTTACGTCAGTAAGGCTGGACGACTGTGAACTGTCTGAATAATATCTCAATTTCCTTTAGGGTTTTTTTTGGGGTGAATTTCGAGCTCATTGTAATTTCAATATTATTATTCATTGTGGAAGCCTCCTGACACATTTTCCCTTTTTTAAGGTCAGCTTCAGAGAACAGTTTTGCTTACTACGCATTCCAATATTGTGAATGTTAATTTCAAGATATTGGTTTTGCAAGGGAGAAGCCCCCGCAGGGCTAGTAATCAGGCTCAGATAAATTGGAATGCCCTGTGATCCTTTCTTAAGACATTCTCCATGTGATTAAATGTTACTAGCGAAGACCAGAAGCAGCTGTTTCAATAATGGTCATAACAGAGCCACATTGGCTCTAATTACTAACTCACAATCCCACGCTAGATGTGGTTATTCCAGTAACATCAGTAGTACAACATACAGCTCAAATATCTTTACATAAAACACTGCTCTATATGACACAAAACTCATGTACAAAACAAATACAAAGACATAACACCCTAGTGTGACACATAGGCCCTTATTCCGATGTCGGCGGAAGGCCATCTGACAGATCATCAGTGGCGGTTTGCCCGACATCTTCTGCTGCGGTCCGGCCACCGCATATCAGTGTGTGCGGTCAGAGGCAGCAGGCGGAGGGACCGTCCGTAGCTTTCCGACGGGCTCAGGGAGCCTGTCGGACCATCAGACTTAGAGTAATCCCCACAATAGGGGTGGTGCTTGCGTAGCACCGCCGTAGTAATTATAATGTCACTCTCCTTCTAGCCTGTCTATGGCAGTCTGACCGTAATAGAAAAGCAGAAGAAAAGAGACCTTGGAGGCCCCTAGCAGGGCTACTACACGGTGCAGGGATGTTTAAAAAGTGCATATTTCCTATTGCGACTTGTGCTGCAGCTCGCAGCACAAGCCGCAACAGGAAATGTTCACTTTCTGACTGCCGTGTAGGCGGTCGCATCATTATCAGGGAAGTGGGACCTCCGACTCCTTGCTATGTGGTCCCGTTTCCGACACAATGCCGGTCAGACGCTCATCCGACCGGCATCGTAATGATGCTCTAAATGTCTGCCATCCTGTTTTTCTTTCCTCCAGTACACACCAGCTCCTGGAACTCTCACCATAATCTCTTATAAGTCTGAGCTCCATTTAAATCAGTCCAAAGTGTGGTTCTACCTCAATATTTCACTACAAGCTTCTGTCTCTTTCGCTCTCTCTCTCGTGTACACAAACAAACCCATAAGCAGACACCTGTCACCCTAGGTATGGCAGGATTATACTTCAGTATAGAGACATCTTTAATTCCTTGGGAATGCAGTGGTTGCCAGAGAGTCAGTTCCAAGTTAGGCCCGTCGCACCTAAACCTCCATGGTGGCTCTTCAACTTCATGTGATCTTATACTTGCAACACATTCAAAAACCAGGCACATGCTTGAGTGAAACATGTCCTATCACCACTCTTCACTACCGCACATGCTCGCGAATGGTACTGTGATGACCCTGAGAGAGCGCAAACTGAACAAAATGCATGAGTGCATCATAAGTACCAGTCGGCCGCACACACTATAATAGAAGTGTTGTAAGTGTTGAAAATATATTCACCTATACTTAGATTTGTGTAGTTAATCTAGAAACCTCATATAGAAGTGGAACTAACACAGAAATGTGTGGAAAATATATAACCTTATTAGACGTGATTAATCATGATCCATGTTATGTAGCTGCTAATGGAAGAATGTCATGCTGCAAAGCACAGAAGGGAACAGGCCTCATGGCCAGGGCAGAGAGGATTGAAAAGGTACACTTATGCATAACCTGGATTGCACTAATGTTATTTAGTAATTCTGTTTTTCGATAGATTTATATTCTATAGACGTGTTTCGCATAATCAAAGAATAAAGTATTAACATGTTATTTTGATTCACGAAAGGATTTGAAGAGAATAAACCTCTGCGAGAATTGTTGTAGGCCTGAAGTGATAAAAAGGTTTCTGATTTGCACGTACTGGTACAGGCCGAGTTGTGTCGGGAAATAAGTTGCAAAACTTCTGTTAGAAGTCTATGAGAATTGGGATTCAAGTTGCGGATGTCTGTCTGCAGGTGCGAGGAGGGTTCCAATTAAGAGTTGAATGAATAGAGCTCTGTTCGAAGAGACTGGTACAGACATGGAGGAGGGTTCAGGAATGTTTGGGGGTATCAGCGGACTGGAGAAGAAGCCTGAGAAGCAAGGTCAACGCTAAACACGAGGCCCAAAGGAAGATCATCATGGAAAAAGCCAGAACCGACACCACGTGAGGGGCGTCTTGTGAGGGGCGTTTCAAATGTAATTGTGTTTTCGTATTAGGGACAGCACCCCTGGGTGGAGTTAGAGCAGACGCCTGAGGACCTTTCAGAGAGCGGATGGGTAGGCAGAGAGGGGTCATGACTGGAGATCATAGGTTTTCACCTAAAGACTAAGAGTGGGTGATCTTCTTAGGAAGTCATTCACAGCTGACACCTTTGATAGGTTGGGATTCTGTTAAGTAGGGATACCATCTAGTACAGGGCAGGGACAGCCTAACCTGATACCTTCCTTCCTTTGTAAATGACGGGGAGATTGCCGTTTGTGTCTACTCTTGCAACCTTGATGATCTTGGAGCTAGTCTTAGTGTTCTTCTTTGGTCGCCTGAGAGCTTTTAGAGAACACATGTATGTATTAGTGCCCATATATCTTTTGAATCTCGTTCTGAGATGCCTGTATTTGCAGTTAGCAATGACCTTATAATAAACTTTTGAAACTTAGAAGTAGTATGTGGTTTTTCAGAGTCGAGCCCATTATTAGTCAAACTAACCTGGTATTGGATGCACTTTCTTTCCTCAATGACAGGCAATAAAGATTCAGTCGACCTGAACGGGGTTTAGATCTGGAGTGGTAAAGTAGAGATCAAAAATCCCGCCCTCCCAGTTGGTAGCTATAGAGGACGGTTGCCTTCTTGAGGAAGGTGATCTAGGCCAGGTTAGATTACCCCAAGGCCCCTAGAGATCGATGATCAGAAGAACCGCCCGCCGAAGAGGGTGCTGACGGCGTGAGACAGAAAAGCAGCAGTATCGGTGGAGAGTGAGTATAAAGGGTCATGCGTGTTAGATTGCGGTGTTTTTGTGTTGTATCTATGTTGTAATGTCTGGCGGAGTTGAATGCCTGTAGAGTGACTGTGGAACAGGTTGTGAGCGCGCGCAACCGGTGCAAATCTTAAGTTCAGAAGAGAGCTTAAGTGGTTCGGGTGTATCGGACATCCAGAGTAATTGTCAACCAGTGTGAAGGGGGTCATGAGGTACCATTGATCGCCCGCAGGACCGTGATAGGGGGAACGTAAGAGTGAGTGTGTGAGTAACGGACGCTGGTCGGAAGTTACTGTGTGTGTAAGCAACCCATCAGAGAGACGATTGCCTGGAAAGACATTTCGTCAGGTGTGGTGACAATTACAGATAGACTGTGGACGTACAGTCAAGAGAAGTGACCGCTTGGTCGGAAGTAGTCATTTTTCGGTGTATGAATGGGACGCATGCGTGACCGGGAGACGAGCTGAGAAAGGAGGGGAGCTGCTGCGAAGGGGAGACGAGTGACGTCAGAAAGTGCCGCGCTGGGATTGGCCGGCCGGAGTGAGACCGCGCTGTGATAGGCCAGCTAGCAAAGCCGCGCTAGGATTGGAGGATTGTCACCAGGAAGTAAACAGAATAGCGAGGCTGGAAATTGTACGTTTAATCATGAAATGTTTTAAATGGTTAAGAGCGGCGTTTAAGAGAGAGAGGCGGAGATCTTTTGATGGGGAAGAAGCCCCGCCGGAGGGTACGCCGGCTAATTATATGGCGACGAATGTTGGGTTGCATACTATATTGTGGATTTCTGATTGGTGTAAGATTACGGAAGGAAATGAGGAACTGACGTTTCCAAAGTACGGGACGTTCAGATTAGAGGTACTACATCGACTAAAAGCAGTTATGACCTCAATGAGACCTCTGCCTAGACCGACCCAGTTTGAAGCTCTCAATGCATGGATTAGGGCGGCGCACGATAGGAACCAGAACAGGCGTCAAGAAAGGGTGAAACGATCGGTAAGAGCAGTGCAGGATGCCAAATGGGATGCGGATGCTAAAAGATGGAGAGTGCATAACCTTGAAGTAAACAAACTGTACCCAGTAATAGAGGTGGCGAGAAACAAGAGCCCATTAGAGGAAGATGATGAGAGCGAGACAGAGGACAGCCTGATAAATAGGTTACTAATAGATAGGCCACCCCCGTACAATAAAGAGACAGGAAATGTCGAGCCCAGCAGAGAAGGGGGGGCTGGCATAGGGGAGTATGGACCGCTTCCTACCACAGATTGGGATCCCACTGCAAGTAAAGAATTGCCTCAACCTAGTCCGGTGCAGAAGGTAGTCGGAAGGTTTGTGGTACAAAGGGTGCCAGAAACGGAGCGTGCCACATCCTATGCACTGCCAGACGCCCTGCAAGTACCTGTTACTATAGGTCCCATAGTATCGATTTATGACCCAGAGAGAGCCAGAGGGGAGGAACAGGTACGATTGGACAGGGAGAGAGCAGAAATGGCAAGGAGGAATGATACAATCAATTCCCCAAGACAGCTGCCAGGACCAAGGGATTGGAGCACCCCAGTACATACAGCAGTAGATCCCACAGGAGATCCGGGGGGCCCGAGATGGCCGATGGATCTGAGGGGATCAGAGCCGAAATCCTTCCAGGAGTTAAGAGAGTACATGAAGGAATGGGATGCGGCAGTAGAGGCTCGCAAGAGCCTGATAGCAGCGGAAGCTGAAAGGGAAAGCCAAGATAGCAGGATCCGGACTCACTGCGTGGCTGACGAAAGCAGTCCGGAGTGGGACGGGAAGGGTCAGGACAGTAGCGGAGATACTCGTCATACCAGGAGTGGAGGTAGACCAGTACTAGAAAACAGGAGCCCTGAGTGTAGGGGGGTGTCCCGCCCCGTTCACAGCGAAGGGGATAGGAGAACGCAGGAGTACAGGAACAGCTTTAAGTGCACCCACTATGCGTCTGGCAATAGTGGACAAAACGAGAGTTGCGAGAGGTCTCGCCATGACCCCTGTGATCGTGGATATGAACAGAATCCCGGGGACATGGGGAGCCGAGAAGGAGCTTACCAAGTACTGAGTGACACTAGGCAACGAGGGAATAGCGACAGGGTGGAGAACAGCAGAGTGTCCTATCATGGGGTCAAGGAGAACAGGCAGAATGGACAAAATGAAATTGGGGGAAATAGGCCCGTGTTTCATCACCCTCCAAGGGAAGATGGCCGAGCATGGGACTTAGAAAGATGGGAACAAGGGAGGACTCTCCTTAACTCCCCTGAGCCTAGGCGTAGGACTCGGAGCTGGGACGGGAGAGAGATCAATGAACACCCTAAGAAAGACATACTGCGAGCCG
Organism: Lissotriton vulgaris; assembly: GCF_964263255.1. Classification (NCBI taxonomy): domain Eukaryota; kingdom Metazoa; phylum Chordata; class Amphibia; order Caudata; family Salamandridae; genus Lissotriton; species Lissotriton vulgaris. The sequence continues at coordinate 1,060,125,809 of NC_141699.1, forward strand.
AGATAAAAGCAAAGAGACTTGATGTCGCCAGCTTAAAATCAGATCTGGATGACATGGTAGATGGTACTTTGCCTTTGGAGAGAATGGACATGTACGAACAGGATGAAGTACTGTTCATGGCAAAGGACATCACTCGAAAAGCGAGAGCAGCACATGAGAAATTAGTCGAACTGGCAGGAAAATACATGGTAGACTTGTCGAGGACCAAAGCATTACAGGGTAACCACAGGCTACATTATTCAGATCAGGACCTAGATGAGAGAAGAACAATAGGATTAAAAACACACATAAGGGAACTGATCACTGGAATAAGGACATGGAGAGCGCTGGATAAGTGGGAAGAAAGATGGTCCAAGAAAGGGACCGTCAGGAGAAGCATACTTGGGATGTCCTCAGAGGGAGGGCTGCAGAAGATAGAGGCATACCCTTTGCGTGAGGTTGCAAACGGGAGCTATGTGCATGTGCCCTGGAGCAGGGGGGACTTAGCTGCCTTTACCAATTCCTTCCCTAAATTGAGGGAGAATCCAGTGGAATGGTACAAGCAGGTAGAGAGGTTCGTAAAAATCTCCAAGGTACTGTGGGTTGACCTGAACACCCTGTTCGACATTGTGGTACCAGGAGACTTGTGGTCAGCATGTAAGGTTAGTGCTGAATGGCCCACATCAGAACCGGAGAGAGATGCACGGACTAATGGACCGTCCGAGATAGTAATGACAAAATATGATAGAGTGATGACTTGGCTGAAGGAAAAGGTGCCAATGCAGGACATAGATTGGGTCAAAATAGATCGAACTAGGCAGGAGCCCAAAGAGACAGTTCATGAATATTATGAGAGATTGCTGAAGGCGTTTAAACAGTATAGCGGGTTGGATGTAATGGATCCTAAAGACATAGGGCAGTTCGTGTCTAAATTTGTTTTGGGCTTAAGACCGGATATTTGTTTAATGATTCAGCAACACTTGATTTGTTGGCAAAATAAACCTTTGGACGAAATCCTGAGATATGCTAGATACTGCAGTGATGAGATAGATTCAAAAGCAAAAAAGCTAAAAGAAAAACTGATGGTGGTACAGATGCAGTCAGCTGGAAAGGGTGGACAACAGCAACAGGGAACAGGGACCGTGGGCAGGAGACAGAATAACCAGAACAGAGGTAATGAGGAGAACCCCAACTCAAGACCTAGGGTAGACATTGCGGCATTGAAAAAGACGACCCGGTGCCATCAATGTAACGAGGTGGGACATTGGAAACGCGAGTGTCCCTACAACGTTGAAATTGGAGAACTAGAGGTAGAGGAGGAAGAGGTTCAAAACACTCCAGGAAAATGGGTAACGGCATACCAAGGAAAGGTGGTCAAAGGGGGACCCCAGCTCCACGAGCCCAGTTCCCTCAACCACCCAGAATAGGGACAACGGGAAAGACCTTTAGACAGATGCCTCTTTTCGTAGGAGGAGAGGAGTGTTACTACGTTGATCCCCTAACGGGACAGAGAGTGGAGAGAGAAGACTGTACCCTCGGGGCAGTCTTAGAGGTGGACCAAAGGGGACCATACGTTGAGGCCGAAGTGGCAGGGTGTCCCACGACATTCTTAGTAGACACAGGAGCCACTCGATCCACAATAAGATCGGCTGCAGTTCCAGGCCTGCCAATGTCGGGGGAAACAATTCAAGTGGTGGGGGTCGCAAACAGGAGAATAACCAGCCCATTGACAGAACCAGTGCAGGTGAAAATAGGGAAATACAGCGATGAGCATCAGTTTGTGGTTTGTGATTCTAGCCCTGTATGTCTGTTGGGAAGGGACCTATTGTGCAAGTTAAATTGTACAATATACTGCACACCACAGGGAGTGGAGGTATTGACTAATGATGATGACGCTGACTTTAAAGTCGCAAACTCAAGAATATGTGTGGAGCTGTATCCCACCTTGACAGTGGATGAGCTACCATGGGATCTAAGGGAGACCGTGGCACCAGAAGTGTGGGATTTCACTGGGGAAGAGATTGGACTAGTCAAGGGAGTGGACCCAGTGAAAATCATAGTAAAACCGCATGCTGAGTTTCCGAGAACACCCCAATATAAATTGACCCCAGAAACGATTGCAGGTATAAAACCCGTGATCGAGTCCATGATTAAGCAGGGGATACTGAAAGAAATCGTGGGTAGCCTGTGTAACTCCCCGATTATGGGTTTGCAGAAACCAAATGGGAAATTCAGAATAGTGCAGGACCTTCGAAAAATCAATAACATAGTTGTCTCATGTTGTCCAGTGGTACCGAATCCATCAGTGATATTGTTTCAGATACCGTTCCAAGCCGAATGGTTCACAGTGATAGACCTTTGCCAGGCTTTCTTTTCGATCCCTTTGGACGAGGATAGCCACTTTCTTTTCGCTTTTAAGCTGGAAGGTCGCGTATTAACATGGTGTCGTATCCCACAGGGGTATACAGAGAGCCCATCGATCTTTAACCAGCTGTTGAAGAAAAATCTTGAAAGTCTAGTGCTGCCCCAGAATTCGGTTCTGGTCCAGTACATAGACGACCTACTTGTCGCGTCAGAAACTGAAGAAGCTTGTAAGGAGGACTCCATTACTTTGCTAAATCACCTAGCTACAAACGGGCACAAGGTGTCTCCGAGTAAATTACAGTACTGCCTGACAGAAGTGCAGTACTTGGGGCACAGAATTGAAAAAGGAAAACGGAAGGTGTCACCAGACAGAATAGAGGCGATCATGAAGATGAATGCGCCCAAAACACAGAGAGAGGTCAGGATGTTCCTAGGGATGGTGGGTTATTGCCGACAGTGGATAGCGAACTTTTCACTGAAAGCAAAACCCTTGCAAAAACTGACGCACAAGGAGGTGAGCGATCCGGTACCATGGGACAAAGATTGTTTGATGGCGTTCCTGCAGCTGAGAGAGGACCTGTGTCGTGCTCCTGCTCTGGGAATGCCAGATTACGACAAAATATTCTTGCTTTACTGTTGTGAAAGAGAGGGTTGTGCTTTGTCAGTCCTGGTCCAAATCCATGGGAATGCCCGTAGACCAGTCGCCTATTTTTCGGCTACCTTAGACCCAGTAGCCGCAGCGTTGCCCGGATGTCTCAAATCCGTTGCTGCAACGGGTGTCAGCATTGAGAGGTGTGAGAATATAGTCATGGGACACCAGTTAGAGGTGTATGTACCACATTCTGTTGAACTATTGATGACCAGGACCAAAACCCAGCATCTGACCAATAGCAGGCTCACGCGCTATGAGCAAGTCATTCTTGCTGCAGAGAACGTGACACTCAAGAGATGCTCTGTTTTGAACCCTGCTACATTGATGCCACTCCCAGGTGACATTGATGATGATGTATGTACAGATCACGATTGCCTTGATGTGACTGAACTATGCACCAAACCGAGACCCGACATCGTGGATGAGCCACTGACTGACCCCGATGAAGTTTTCTTTGTTGATGGCTCATGTGTAAGAGACGAAGTCGGGCAGTTGAGAGCAGCTTATGCTGTTTGTACAATTACTGGAGTTGTGGAAGCCGCATGCCTGGAAGGAGTACACTCCGCTCAGGTAGCTGAAATTATTGCATTGACGCGTGCCTTCCTGGCAAGCAACCAAATTCGAGTCACCATATATACCGACAGCCAATATGGTTACGGGGTAGTTCATGATTACGGGCAATTGTGGTCTCAAAGAGGTTACATGACCTCTTCAGGTTCACCCATTCGCAATGGAGAGTTTGTACGTTTATTGTTGGAAGCCTTGCAATGTCCGGCAGCTATTGCCGTTGTGAAATGTACAGCTCATACCAGAAACACCGACTTTGTGTCACAGGGCAATAGATATGCCGACGAGGTCGCAAGATACTGTGCAGAACAAGGGTACTCTTTCACGGAGGTGGAAGTGGGTGGAATAAATGTAAGGACTGAATTAGCTATGATATTGGAAACTGTAGACACTTGGGACGAGTTAAAATGTATGCAAGAAAATGCACCCGATTTTGAAAAGAGAACATGGGAAACTGCAGGATGTGTGATGGGCGAGGCGCATTTCTGGGTTTCAGCAGATGGAAGGGCAGTGTTGCCAAATGAGTTGGTGAGCCCAATGGCAAGACAAATACATGGTCCAGTACACCTAGGGAGAGACGCTATGCTGAGGGTATTCAGACAAACCTGGTACAACCCTAAGTTCAGAGTAGCCGCAGAAGCAGTGTGCCAGCGTTGTGTGACCTGTCAGCAGCTGAACATAGGAAAAAGAACACCAGTTGCATTGAGTCACATAGGGAGGTCTGGGGGTCCGTTCAATCGGATGCAACTGGACTTCATCGAAATGCCAAGGTGCAACCGCCTTCGATATGTCCTGGTGGTTGTTTGCATATTTTCCAGATGGGTCGAGGCATACCCTACACGCAGGTGTGACACCCTCACAGTAGCCAAGTTATTGCTTAGGGAACTCATTCCGCGCTTCGGGGTACCGGCCTCTTTGGAATCAGATAGGGGAACACATTTCAACAGCGAGCTTGTGAAGATGATTTGTGCGGCCCTGAACATAGACCAGAATTTGCATTGTAGTTATCGACCAGAAGCTTCGGGAATTGTGGAGCAGATAAACGGCACCATAAAGTCCCGAATTGCCAAAATGTGTTCATCAACGTCTCTGAGTTGGCCTGATGCCCTGCCACTGGTTCTTATGAGCATCCGTAGTACCCCAGACAGAAGAACGGGACTATCACCGCATGAGGTGTTGATGGGGAGGGCAATGAGATTGCCATCAGTACCAACTGCAGCATTGTTGAATATCACAGATGATATGATCCTGGACTATTGTAAGGGTCTGTCTGATGCCATTCATTCTGTGTCCCTTCAGGTGCAGGCTGCCGAGGTCCCGTTGTGCCAGGACTTGTGTCATGACCTGTGTCCTGGAGACTGGGTGCTGGTCAAAAAGCACGTCAGAAGAAGCTGCCTAGATGTCCGGTGGCGTGGGCCCTACCAGATCATCCTAATCTCGAACACTGCTGTGAAAGTGGGAGGACTGCCCAACTGGATCCACGCGTCTCACACGCGGAGAGTTCCAGCACCTCTGGAAGAAACAGCTCCTCTCTCGGATGTAAGTCCAGCTGCGGACAGAGAAGCCATAGAGGGGGCCAGCCAAGCTGTAGAGGTGCCAGAAGAAGCTGGGAGCGTGTCTGACCAGGCCGAGGACGGTCAGTACAACAGCGAAACAGACGACGCTACAGAAGGAGGAAGCAGCTGGGAGTACGAATCAGACACTGACCAAGCTGAAAGAGAGCACGAGCAAAGCAGAAGGCAAAGGAGCAGGAGGGTAAGGCGTGGAGAGGCCAGCTGGCCGCAAAGAAGAAGTTCAAGCCTGAGGTCAACTCCAGAGAAAACCCTTGCTCCAATATCCGAAGACTCAGACCCGGACGAAGGTGCTCTGGGCTCTGGAGCAGCAGATCTAAGAAGGTCAAGGAGAGTACGTGTGCCTAACAGAAGATACGCCACTCCGGAGTGGACATACCTGGCGACAGATGTCTTGGGAACGAGCGACAGGGAGAATAAGGGCGGTGATAGTGACCAGCTCTGAACCCATCATCACAGTAGAAATACAGCTGTTGGTGCCTGGAGTCGAAACAGAAGGGTCACTAACGTTCAAACTCCCCAACCCTCCCTACCTAAGCAAGTTAAAGCACATGTGTTTCACTGAATTACAATTCCCCGACTTTGGAACAACGATAACAAGCCATGAAGAGCACATTCTTCGTTTGGAAATATTGAACTATGCTGTCCAAGCCGCAGGTTCAAGCCTCATTGTAGATGCTTAAAGACTTTGTAAATAAACGAGAAAGAGAAGATAACCTAGCGCCTAGTGAAAGCAGAGAAACTTAGGGACTTTTCCTTTAAGTTGACGGAGAAGGGCTAGGGTCGTCTGTGTTAAAGTTCAAAAAGACTTTGCAAAAAGAGATTGCCAGCTTCCGATTGTGTGGTTCTAAAGACTGAAGGATCAAGAGAGACTGTAAAGGAACAAAGAGAAAAGAACTTTGTGTTGAATAGAAGGAAGGAATCATACTGTCTGAAGAACATGGAGGCCGGTAGTCCGAACCGCAGAGCCAAATGTATAATAGGCACACTAATAGTGGGAGTGATACTTCTTATAGCTTTAGTAGTTACTGTATCATATGTGATGGGACACGAGAGTGAGGCAAGGGTACCAGACGAAAAATCTGTAGTGACACCAAAACCCACTGTTGCTGGTAAGAAAGGGGAAACCATACAGGAGAAAGCGTTATTAGCAGCAGAAGCCCGTAGGTTACACATGGATGAGTCCCAGGGCGACTATAGGTCAAATGCTTATGCCAAACTTTTGTATGAATATGTTGATGCCATGGAGGTCAAGGATTGTTATGTGTGTATGCAACTGCCTGCGTCTGTGGATGAAGGCATTAGATATCATCATCTACCACTGACTTATGGCATTACATGTAGCTTATTGCTTAGCATATTTTATGGACGAGATAGTTTTGAATACTACTTTTCTAATTTCGATTCAGTGTTACCAGAAGTCCCAAATTACAAAGAAATGAATAAGTGGGACTACTATAAGAGTGAAGACAGATTGGCAAAGTTCTTCCTTCCTTGGGATACTTTAGATACTTCACATGCCCGCAGAAATAACCTGACTTGCAAAGTGTCAGAAGTCGAGAAGAAGTTTATAGGGCAAGTGGACGATCGGTATAGAAGGCAAAGGATTCTGAAAAAATCCGGACAGTGGAAGACAGATTGGACCGAGGAAGAGAAAGCACACAAGAGGAAGGGTAGTAGTGGTCCAATAGCTTTGGATCGAACACAGAAAGGGAAGTTATGCCTTCACAGAAGCCAAACGTATTACGAAAATGTATTCGTAGGGGAAGTCAGTTGTGAACATGCTTTTAGATTAGAATATTACACAAAGGACTTCTTTAAAGGAATGCAAGTGATTCCAAATGTATATTTTGTATGTGGAAGAAATGCCTACGTGAGACTACCTGATAACTGGTATGGATCATGTTACTTGGCAATTGTCTTCCCCAAAATATACCATGCCCAAGACTTAGAGATCATAGAGGGCAAGGTCTCAACAAGAGGGAGAAGAGACCTAGGGGATGCAGAAATAGTTGGAGATGTATTTGGCGCTGCATTTCCTCTTTTAGGACTGATCCTCAATGATGTCAAAATTAGGAGACTGGCCACAGTCGTAGACAGATTGTCTGCCAGCACTGCTAGATCCTTAATGCTGGTGGAAGGAGAGATGCAATCGATAAGGACCATGGTGCTTCAGAACCGCCTTGCGTTAGACGTTCTGTTAGCCAAAGAGGGCGGAGTCTGTAAGGCTTTGAAGGTCCAGGAATGCTGCACTTACATTCCAGACAATTCAAAACCTCTTGAGAAAGTCATTATGAACATAACTAACATTCACAAGGAGATCGAAGACCTAACTAAAGTAAATGTTTGGGAAAAAGTGGGTCATGGAATGGGTGAAGTTGGAGGTTGGTTCGCCAACATAGGGAAGAGCTTTGTATGGTACATACTGAAACCTATCATCATAATAGTGACCTGTGTGATCATATTGTGGGGATTGGTGAGGTCGTACCAATGGTACAGATCAAATAGGTTGGAGAGATCCAGGAGAGAACAGGAACGGAGATTAGCTGCAATACAGGACAATCAGTACAGGAGTCTGAGGGCTCTAGAAATGCAAAAACGAGGGGGGATCGCAACTAGTTCAGTTTAAATTTTGGTGATGACCCCGAGAGGTCATCAAAGGGGGGAACTGAGAGAGCGCAAACTGAACAAAATGCATGAGTGCATCATAAGTACCAGTCGGCCGCACACACTATAATAGAAGTGTTGTAAGTGTTGAAAATATATTCACCTATACTTAGATTTGTGTAGTTAATCTAGAAACCTCATATAGAAGTGGAACTAACGCAGAAATGTGTGGAAAATATATAACCTTATTAGACGTGATTAATCATGATCCATGTTATGTAGCTGCTAATGGAAGAATGTCATGCTGCAAAGCACAGAAGGGAACAGGCCTCATGGCCAGGGCAGAGAGGATTGAAAAGGTACACTTATGCATAACCTGGATTGCACTAATGTTATTTAGTAATTCTGTTTTTCGATAGATTTATATTCTATAGACGTGTTTCGCATAATCAAAGAATAAAGTATTAACATGTTATTTTGATTCACGAAAGGATTTGAAGAGAATAAACCTCTGCGAGAATTGTTGTAGGCCTGAAGTGATAAAAAGGTTTCTGATTTGCACGTACTGGTACAGGCCGAGTTGTGTCGGGAAATAAGTTGCAAAACTTCTGTTAGAAGTCTATGAGAATTGGGATTCAAGTTGCGGATGTCTGTCTGCAGGTGCGAGGAGGGTTCCAATTAAGAGTTGAATGAATAGAGCTCTGTTCGAAGAGACTGGTACAGACATGGAGGAGGGTTCAGGAATGTTTGGGGGTATCAGCGGACTGGAGAAGAAGCCTGAGAAGCAAGGTCAACGCTAAACACGAGGCCCAAAGGAAGATCATCATGGAAAAAGCCAGAACCGACACCACGTGAGGGGCGTCTTGTGAGGGGCGTTTCAAATGTAATTGTGTTTTCGTATTAGGGACAGCACCCCTGGGTGGAGTTAGAGCAGACGCCTGAGGACCTTTCAGAGAGCGGATGGGTAGGCAGAGAGGGGTCATGACTGGAGATCATAGGTTTTCACCTAAAGACTAAGAGTGGGTGATCTTCTTAGGAAGTCATTCACAGCTGACACCTTTGATAGGTTGGGATTCTGTTAAGTAGGGATACCATCTAGTACAGGGCAGGGACAGCCTAACCTGATACCTTCCTTCCTTTGTAAATGACGGGGAGATTGCCGTTTGTGTCTACTCTTGCAACCTTGATGATCTTGGAGCTAGTCTTAGTGTTCTTCTTTGGTCGCCTGAGAGCTTTTAGAGAACACATGTATGTATTAGTGCCCATATATCTTTTGAATCTCGTTCTGAGATGACTGTATTTGCAGTTAGCAATGACCTTATAATAAACTTTTGAAACTTAGAAGTAGTATGTGGTTTTTCAGAGTCGAGCCCATTATTAGTCAAACTAACCTGGTATTGGATGCACTTTCTTTCCTCAATGACAGGCAATAAAGATTCAGTCGACCTGAACGGGGTTTAGATCTGGAGTGGTAAAGTAGAGATCAAAAATCCCGCCCTCCCAACCCTGCAAGCTCCATCTTTTTCCTGTATGTACATGGGAGCACTTACTCGGGTCTACTGCAAATGCTCCACCTCTTCGGCATGAACATGAGGTGATTCCACTGGTAATTCAATAGTCCTCGTTTACACACCCTGGTCTTGACATTTCACCAAGGAAAATGCTCTTCCTCTGGTGACATTTATGTACAGAACGCCATTCAGGACATAAGAAGAAAACTGCACTGCATTGCAGTTTGAGGATTACGGAGGGCAAACTAATACGCCGTGCTACCCGAGGAAGGCATGCAGTAACGTTTGTGAATTACGCTTTTTTGGTTGTCACCTATCATAGTGATCAGAAGACATTTTTTAAATTTGGAATGTACTACACATACTGAACAGTTTGCGTCGTGTTTTAAGTGAACTCTCTATCAAAAGGGGGATAATAATTGAAAGTGCTTCCTGTGGCTATCTGCACTAAATGGATTGATGCCTTACAGATTCTTGAAGTATTGTGATATAATGATCCTGGGAGCGCAGTGACCAGTATAAAGATTCGTGTGTTGTGAAATTTGCTCTGAGGAAGCCCCATTTGGGGCGAAACGCGTTGGCTATATTATTCCATAATTTTACACCACAAGTGGTCCAAGAAGTTATTAAAGGATCACCTTTGAAATCACTAAAGATTCCGGATTGATTTATGTTCTGTGCATTTGTGCTCTGGGATATTCTTGTTGCCTCTCTGTGCATCTTGTACTGTTTTAAAACTGCAGAGTAATACTTATGAATCTTTTCAGAAATCACAGTCCTTGGACCATCACTACTGCTAACAAAAATCTATTTTCCTCACAATTATTCAAATCAACATTTATGCTAAAAACAGAAGTTTAGACACAACCTCTAGCTAGTGGTTCCACCAATTTCCAAACAGGCATAAGTTGATCCCCAAAGGAACATAAAGGGAGTTTTTGACCAAACATGAATTACTTTCTTCTTTGGCTTCGAAAAAAGATATATTCGAGGAGGTATGTCTTGCTTTATAAAATCACAGAATAACAAAATATTACCGCTAGATGTGATGCACTCTGATTATTTCAGAGAAGCAGACAAATATGTTCTTCTGTTGCTTTGAGGCAGATGTCTGACGACATCCCGATAGAATTCCATGTTACATTTGTGATTTGCTATGAGTAAATGCAAATTATAAATGATTCGCTGATTTAGTAAAATCACAAATCTCACAATATAATTAAGCATTTTTAATGCTGCATTTGGATGCATCAGTGATGGCAAAGGACTTGTCTCAAGGGTTGCAATTAAGTCAGATAGGAGCATACGGAGACATAAGCATGTTTCTCATAATAAAACAATAATAAATTCAATTGGCATTAAATTATTTAGAATGCTGGTGAAGCAGCCACAGTTATTAGAAAATCTAAAAGCCCTGGAAAAAGTCAAGAAGGAAAAATTATAAACCGTGACCCAATCCTAACTTCTGTGAATACCAAAAGTAGTAAGTTTAGGATTTTGCCTTAAGTTAGTTCTGTGAATCGGGCCCAATTAGCTGCTAAAGGACAAATTGCGTTCAATGCCCTAAATCTAAGCAGAATGGGAACTCTAGATTCGAAATCTAAATGTTACTAAAATTTCGTTTAAAAGAGGTTATCCATCAAATTTCTAGAGGAACAAATTATGTTGCTATTTGGGTTGTGGGTAAACCAAGGGATTGTCCACCACATGGGATGAGGTAAAGGTGTGAGGAAGAAAAGAGACAGAAAACATCATCAGATAAAAACATGTGGTTTCGTTTATGTTGAGTTTGGCTACCTTTCAAAGTAAAAATGGTAATAAAAGTATTGCTTTGAAAGTTCTGGACAGGCTATGGAGTATTTGAGTACCAGATAAAGTTACACAGTTCATCTCAGTTTTTGAGTACATTTATGAAACTTTAAAGGTATATTCTTACATTATAGCCTTAGTGCAATATACCTGCAGGATGTATTGTTAGCAATATGTAGTAATACATAAATAGCTTTCACTTTTTCCCAACCATATCACTTATTCTATAAAAAAACACTTTATCTTCATCGTCTGTCCATTTATTTACAATTAATCTACCTAGTAAATACTTGTCTCTCAATTCTTGTATAAATTAGAAATTTCTGCACATTTTCACTGTTTAGGTACATGTACTGGAAAGAATAGTGTAATTCATTTAAAAATAAAAAATAAAACATTGAAAATGTAATATGTCAACCATATATTTGGACTCACTCCAAACTAGACAACTCTCTTCTGTGAACTCTTCATGTATGATATTCTAGAAGCAGACAGGACGCGATCATGCATATATCCTCAGCAGCTTCCCAACACAAGATACATTTGCAAAGTTCTTATATGAAATACCCCATATTGATCACAGTATCTGAAGAAGAAAGGCATCATTGGCTGCAGTTACATTGTTGCACAAAGTTTGCACTTAATGAGTAGTGGGGATGGGCTTCAGAATTTCTCCAATTCAAGTCCCCGCCACCAGAAGTTGTAATACCAGGAGCATATTACACAAAGTGCTACGGGGTGCAACGGCGTTTGCACCCACTTTGCACGCCCCTGGGGCACTTGGGTATTACAGAAGGGGCCGCAGACGTTTGTGTGGCCCCTTCTGTAATACCAATAGGGCTGGCAGTGAGAGAGCAGTTCTCTGGAGTGGGTCCTATGTACCCCCAGACATCCCCTTGCAGGCGAGTGCAGTCACTGACTACCCCCGCCTGCAGGTCCCTTTCAAAGTGCAGGTGTGTGCCGTCTGCACAGTGAAAACACCGAACAGCTTCAAAGCAGCCGCTCCATTTTTCACATGAATTCGCAAGTTAGCTGCTGCGCTTGGGGCAGTGCATTCATCATAATACGGCACATTTTCCTTCATTGCTCTGGGCGCATCTTTTTAAAGGTGCGTCCAGCGCAGTGAAGGAAAATGCGCTGCATGTATAATTCGGCTCCAGTAGTTCTTAATGCAATGAAGGAGCACAGAGTGTCTCACACACCGAAACGAGAAAAACAGTCACCCAGGCCCTCGTCACCAGCAGGCTGGACTAAGGAACGCCCTCTACGCAGGAACGTCGGCCAAGCTCCTGAGACAGCTGCAACGCATCCAGAACGCCTCAGCACGACTGATACTCGACATCCCCCGCTGCAACCACATCACACCCCACCTGAGAGACCTGCACTGGCTCCCCATCAACAAGAGGATAACCTTCAAGCTCCTCCTCCACGGGGCACAACGCTCTCCACAACACCGGCCCAGCATACCTCAACAGACGACTCAGCTTCTACACCCCCACCCGCCAGCTCCGCTCCTCCGGCGTCGCCCTCGCCACAGTCCCACGGATCCGAAGAACGACCGCCGGCGGCAAATCCTTCTCCCACCTCGCCGCCATGACCTGGGACACCCTCCCCACCAACCTACGGCAGACCCAAGACCTACTGGCCTTCAGAAGACTCCTCATGACCTAGTTCTTCAATCAGTAGCAGCACCCCCTCCCCCCCCCCCCAGCGCCTTGAGACCCTAACGGGTATGTAGTGCACTTTATAAATGTCTTGATTGATTGATTGATTGATTGTTGTTGCACCTAAGATCCCACTCCAACTCAGACAGGATTTAGAAGGACGGAAGAACTAGATATTTGAAGTGACTTCATGCTAATACATGCTGCCTAAGTACACCAATGACACGCTAGTCTTGCACATTCTCCCTCTACTCACTTGATCATACAAGCGGGATAGCACAGGACACCTGGTGTAGGGCGATGTATCGCTTTTTTCTGCTATTAGGACACGTTTATCGAAGCAAGTGACTATGAAGCTGATTCAAACACTAAGAAAGATAGAGAAACAGGTGTCTGATGGTGGACAGTAAAGGATAGTCAGCAGTATTCAAGACAAACCTGCTGTATCATTCTGCTCTTACTCCTTAAATAAAAACAAGCATAGGCAAAGTCAATATATCTCACCTTTTATGACCTTTTGGCTTTGCCTTTTATGACCTGTTAGCGTTGCCAGTGCGTTTTCGCAATGTTGTGCAGCATGGCAAACAAGCTGTGTCTACAAAATTAAGTAGGTGGCATTTTTTTTGTTATATGCCAATCTGAGATGGCAACACAAAACCCGGAGGAGGCATGTAGTTTGTCAGGGGAGAATCCCAAAAGAGGTGTCCTTGCAACACAAGGGAGATATCAAAACGGAGCCTGGGGGAAGCAGAGTACTTGGTGGGAGCAAGAAAAGCACGCGAGGGAGAGAGCTGGAGAAAAACACATGCTCTCTCAGGGAGGACTTAAGCAAAAAGAAAACTGTAGTTCCCTAAAAGTGAACAGTGGATGGATAGCAGTCAGCCAATCAGAGATGGCAAAGAGGATATCCTCCAATAAGGGATAAACACTAGATGGACAAGCTGAGACAATAAAGCCATCCAATAAGAAGAAAGCAAACGAGAGTGACATAAAGCCAACCAACTGTAATAAGTGGGAGGGCTGTAAGCCTGGGAAACTTCTTGGTAAACCTGCTGAGGTCGTTCACAACCAGACAGCCTGAGATAATAAACACAAATATTCTCCACCAAGGGAGGTTTGCCTGTTAAAGACAAACACTAATGCAAAAAAATATCCCCGCTACAAGGCAATGAAGTAAATGATGATGACGCTGTTGATGACGCAGGAAGAAGGATAGAGAAGGAAAGGTGAAATGTGGATGGAAAGGCAAGGAAGATGAAAGCGACAAAGATGGGGAGATGAGACACATTTAAATGGTGAAAAATAAAATAAAATAGAACCAGAAAAAAAACATTTGAAGGGGAAAGCACGTGACCTGGCTGAAAGTTCGGAGATATAATAAAGGATTGCAGATGAAGTCGGAAAAAGTGGTGGCGATGTCTGATAGAAGGAGAAGATATGAGACATCTAGAAGATAACGTTGAAGGAATCAGACACGGACAAATCCACGGCGGGAAGGTGGGAAGCGGCGAGATGAGCGCAGCGGCAGACACTTTGACAGGTTCCGTGATTATAAGTAAACATTAATTAAACGCGCATCACAGCGCCTCGTCCCACTCTGGCTTCGGGCTAATCCAATTAGCGGGAGGTGCGGCGAGGTGTTAAAGTGTAACCGGGAGGTGATTGATGTGGGTGCTGGGGAGCCTGGCACGCGCAGGTGCCGGTGCCAGGCCGCTGCCGGGGGCCAGGGGGGGGCAGTGCCCGCGAGGTGCCAAGGCACGGAGAGAGCTAAATGTTGGCTCACCGAGCGGGCCCTCCGCCGTCCTCGGAATATTAAGCGCGGCCTGACTCTCCCCTCACAGCCGCGCGCGTGAATTATTCACTGCGTCACCCCAGAAAGAGCGGGAAAGGAGGCGGGAAGCATGAAGAGGGCAGACCAGGGGAAGACGGAGTAAGGGATGGGAGAAAGAACAGCAAGGAATGAAATGAGGAGAGATGTAATGTTTGTAGTTCTCCCCCAAGGACACTCTGAGTCAGGTATATGTGAGGAACTCAGGTTTATTTGGTACAACAGGAAAATATGAGCTAAGGGCGCCGAGCGTCTAACTGTGGCGAGCTCCGGTCGCCAACTGCCGTTTTCTCGCGTTCGCGCCTTTCCCTTTCACCTAGTGCGCATGCGCGCCTATCCGCTCTAGCCTACGGCGTAACGCGTCATCGCGTATACGCCCGTAGACTAGAGCGCATACCACATATCTCCCCCCTTTAATGAAAACAAAGTTATAACATTTCCCCCCCCACTGGTGAAGTGTCCTCCAGCTGTGAACATAGTCTATGTGGGGCACCAGGGGGCCGGCACCAAGCTAGTGTCCATCCATCACAAAGTCACTATAACGAGAGGGCACTACAACTGCCCTTCCGCTGCGGGTGTGTCTTACCGGCATGTTCTCTCTCACCTCTGTCTCTCCTTGGGACACCCCATCTTCTCTCACGTCTGTTCTCAGCTCTGCATTCGCTTGCACTCCTCCTCCGTCGGTCGGCCCGGCTCCCCGGACAACCGCTTCACTGTCATCGCCTGCACCTTCTCCTTGGTTGTCTATGCCGTGCTCCGCATGGGGTCTAACCTCCGGGTAATCCGTGTATCTTCCGACTTCCTCGGCCTTGGGCCAGACTAATATTTTGTTGACTCTGGCCATGCGATCTTGTGACCAGACCTTGCCATCACTGAGGAGGGCCGCCCTGCCACGCACCTCCTTGACTTGTAGCGGCTGGCTGAATTTGCTTTCGCCCTTCTTTTGTAGGGTGGGGAGTTTGATCCTAACCCACTCCCCTTCTTCCAGCGCCGTTTCCTTCGTGCTGCGTCGCTTGTCATAGTGTGCTGCATAGATCTTCTGGGCCTTCTCCAGATTGTGCTGCACCACCGCTGGGGACCACTTGCTGGTGATGGTCTTCTCCCTCCATGCTACGTTGTCCCGGGTGAAGGGATGCCGTCCTCTTAGCACTTGGAACGGACTATACCCCACTACAGAGGGCGTTATCCGGTAGGCCCATAGCATGTTCATTACTTCTACCTCCCAGTCTTTTCCTTGCGATATGGCTGCCTGGATGGAGCCCATGAGCACCCTGTTGAACCTTTCGACCTGGCCGTTGCAAGCTGGATGGTACACGGCAGTGTGTCTCCCAACGATCCCGTTCCTCTTCATGTATCTCCCCCACTTATCCGACACAAACTGCGGTCCATTGTCGCTGAGGATGGTTTTGGGTATTCCCTCTCTGAGGAACACCGAGGTTAGGAACTTCAAGATCGTGTCCGTGTCCATCGACTCTTGTATGTCCACTTCTGGCCACTTGGAATACTTGTCTATTAACACACAGATGTACTTATTCACACCTCTACTGTCCAGAACGGGCCCCAGAATGTCTATGGCCACATCCTCCCATGGGCCATGCGGGGTGTCGAACGTCCCCAGTGCTGGTCGGAGTGGGCGGAGCACCTTGTCCGCTCCTTGGCATTGCCCGCACTCCCGCACTTGTCTCTCAATGTGGGCATCCATTCCTGGCCACCAATACATCTGTTTGACCAACGCCTTGGTTTTCACTATGCCCAGATGCCCCTCGTGGAGCAGTTTCAGCAGTCGGGGTATCAGTGTCACTGGGGGCACCACTCTCTCTCCTCTGTACAAGAATATCCCCGAGTCACTCAGGGACAATTCTTCTCTTATTTCATAAAAACGTCGGACACCCTCCGTTAGCTTCTTCTTGTCCGGCCACCCCAACGTGAGATGTTTCCTTACTTCCATCTTCTCCTCATCGAGCTCGTAAGCCGCCTGCCATTCCTGCGCACTGATCGATGTTTCGTGATCGTCCATGCTGGCGACCATCTCCTCTGTGTCCGGGGTCTCTCCCGGCGCCTCTTCCATGGCTGATGCCCGGCTGAGGTAATCAGCTACCTTGTTCTGCGTACCTGGAAGATATTCTACATCGTACGTATAATCTAGCAGCTTCAGGGTCATTTTCGCTATTCTCGGGGTGGCAGTGTCATGGCCCGATGACGTCAACACTTTGATGAGTGGCTTGTGATCCGTTTGGAGCCTGAATCTCGTGCCCCATATGAACTGACGAAACTTGTTCAACGCCCACGTGACCGCCAGCATCTCCTTTTCAATTACGCTGTACCTTTGTTCCGTCGGGGACAGCGCCCGGGATGCGAAACTGATGGTTTCTTTGGTTCCGTCCTCCCTTTCCTGCGCCAAGACAGCCCCCAAGCCCTTGTCGCTTGCATCTGTTGTTACAATAGTCTTGCCCGTGGGGACATACCCCTGCAATGGGATGGCATGGCTGATACAGTCTTTAATGGATTCAAATTCGGACTGGGCCTCCCTGTCCCATTCGAATTTTGTATTGTGCCTGATTAGTTGCCTCATCCTGTACGTTCTCGTGGCAAAATGTCTGACAAACTTGCTGTAATACTCGGCCATTCCAAGGAATGACCGCACTTCCTCTTTGGTTGTTGGGGCTTTGGCGTCCTTTATTGCCTTCACATTTTGCTCCTTCGGCGAGATGCCATGCGTTCCTATCTCGTGCCCTAGGTAGGTCACTGAGCGAGACCCAATTCTGCACTTGCTCCATTCCGCCGTCATTCCTTTGCTTTGCAGCACTCCCAGCACTTGATGTAGTTTCTTGTCGTGCTCACCTTTGTCGGAGCCCATCACTAGGATGTCGTCTTGGAAGTATTGCACTCCCGCGATGTCCTTAAACAACCTGTGCATCAACTTCTGGAAAACGGCCGCAGCGGATGCCAGGCCGAAGGGCATTCTCCTGAATTGGAAGCATCCAAAGGGCGTTATGAAGGCTGTGTACTTCCTGCTCGACGGGTGCAGTTCAATCTGGTAATATGCAGACGTGAGGTCTATGGTAGAAAAGTGGGTGATGCCTTTTGTCCTTGCTAGCATCTCCTCTATTCTGGGGAGCGGGAACCTTTCCACTATGAGGTTTTTGTTGAGCTCCCTCAGGTCCACGCATAGCCTGACTTTTCCATTGGGCTTTTTGACTACCACCAAGGGCGATAGCCATTCCGCACTGTCCACTGGCTCGATGATATCTAGCTCTTCCAACTTCCGTAGTTCCTGGCGCACCGCCTCACTCGTGGATATCGGTATGTTCCGGACCTTATGCACTACTGGTACTGCTCCCTCCTTAAGGACCATTTTATGCACGAATTTGTCCAGTTTGCCTACCGTCCCCTCGAAAACCTTGGGGTATGCTGCCTTCCAGTCTTCCTCCTTCGAGAGGGGCCATTCGTCTGTTAGCAAGATCTGTTCTTTCCCTCCGGGATTGAGTATGATGCCGAGATCACCTGCGTCTCTCCATCCGAGTACCGATGGGCCCTTCTCCGCTACATACAGGGTGCACGTGGCCAACCGTCCTCTGAATTCGAACTCCAAGTCCCTGCATCCTACCAGTGGAATGGAATTCTCGGTATACGAGATGGGTCTGATGTCCGGCGGCATCAGGTCGGGTCCTATGACTGGCGCGAAGTCCTCTTCCCATATCGACCTTTGCACGATGGTCCAGGGGGACCCTGAATCCACGGCCACATGTACCTTGACGCCCCCGATGAGCATGTCGGTGCGGGGCTTATCCCTTCGCTTCCCGGATACGTCCAGCACTTGATCCTCTATGCACAGCACCAGGTCATCCCCCTCCGGGTCTTCTTCCTCACTTACGTTGGCCGTGGCTGCGTCGATGCACTTGACCGTGGACTTCGTCCCTTTCTTTCGACAGACCTTTTCGAAGTGACCGGTCAATCCACAGAATGAGCACCTGGCGCGAAACGCGGGGCAACGCCTGTCCTGGGCCGCGTGCGCTGCACTGCCACATCTGTAGCACGCGAATTTCGTCCCCTGGCTGGGGCGAGACATCTGCTTCCCAGACCCTCTTGTGTCCTTCCTCGGGTCTCCGTAAGCGCTTTTGGGCTTGCTGGATTGTGGTGCCTCATCAATCTTGTTGATCATTTGTCTCGGCCCACTTTCCCTTTTTGCCGCGTCTGCGCCTCTCTTCGACATTTCCGCCTTCTTGACCATCGCCACGACTTCTTTCAGGGTTGTCTCATTCATCGCCCATAGCTTGTCTTGGACTGCTCTGCTGGTGGTGTGCATTACAATTTGGTCTTTGATGTATTCATCCTGCAGGTTCCCATACCTACACGTGATTGCTAGCCGGCGGAGAGCTGCCACATAGTCATCGATGGATTCTCCTGCCTCTTGTTTTCTCTGTTGGAAGTTATAGCGGTCTATCGAGACGCAAACTGCTGGGCGGTAATGGCTGTCCAGGTCGTCCAGTGCATTCGCAAAGACATCCGTCTCCGCTGCACCCCTCTCTTTGGGCACCAGGTTCTTAAACACCCTTACCCCTTCTGGGCCTAAGTTGTGGAGCAACAGTCTCTTCTTCCTTTCCGGCTTGTATTCACCTTCACTTTCATCTTCAAGAGCCTCAATGTAATTGAGGAAATATTCTTTCCAGTCTTCCCATTTTAGTTGGGGTTCACCTGGTCTGGTTAGGAACGGGACGGGTGCCATTAGGGCTGACGCTTGATTCGCCATTCTGGCTTCGCTTCTAGGTCCTCCTTCCTGGGCTCTTTGGGTAGGCTCACCGGACGCTCCTGCGCTCTCTGCCGTGTCACCTTGGCCCCTTGGGCTACCCGGGGTATTGTCCCTCGTAGTGTGCGCTGTCTGAGCTGCCTTCCCCCCTTCCTCTAGTTCGGGGGTGTCTCCCTTGGTTGCCAGGTTGCTGCCTGGGGGCTCCTGGGGTCTTGGGCCGCACTAACCTGCCTTGTGAGGCTGGTGTTTTGTTCCTTGCCGTGCTGCTGCGCTGCTGCCACGCCCTTGCTCTTCCTTGCAGGATCTGTGCCTCGCTGGGGGTTTCTTTTATTTTTTTCCTGCACCTGGTGGTGTCCGGATCCCACCTTCGTCGCCACTGTAATGTTTGTAGTTCTCCCCCAAGGACACTCTGAGTCAGGTATATGTGAGGAACTCAGGTTTATTTGGTACAACAGGAAAATATGAGCTAAGGGCGCCGAGCGTCTAACTGTGGCGAGCTCCGGTCGCCAACTGCCGTTTTCTCGCGTTCGCGCCTTTCCCTTTCACCTAGTGCGCATGCGCGCCTATCCGCTCTAGCCTACGGCGTAACGCGTCATCGCGTATACGCCCGTAGACTAGAGCGCATACCACAAGAGAGAAAGAGTAAAAGAGCTAGAGAGAAAGGTGGAAGAAAGAGATTAGGAACATTGTGGAGGGAAAGAGGTGGACAAATGGGAGGAAGGAATGAAGAAGAGCGCGGAGGGGAAAGATAAGAGAAAAGGTCGGGATGTAGAGGAGTGAAAGCGAGAAGAGAACGAGTGAGGGAGAAGAGTAGCGAGATGGAGAGGTGGGTGAGAAAGAGTGGGAGAGAAAGAGTGGGAGAGAAAGCAGAAGAGACAAAAAGTAGTGAGTTGCACAAGAATTAGAAAGAAGGGGAGAGAAGAGAAACAGGCTGAAGAGGAATGAGATGCTGAGCATGTGCAAGAGTGAGTGAGAGAAAGAGGGGATGAAAAACAGCTGATGGAGAAGAAGGGGTAGTGAAGTGGTGAAAAGGTAGTAGAGTTGGAGATGGGCGAGGTGAAGAAGCGTGAAGGAGGATAGTTAGCATCAAAGGGATCATGAAGAGCAAAGAGGCAAAGAGACAGTGGTGGAGAAAGTAGAAGAGATGAAGAAGGGAAGATGGAGAAGAGGAAGTGAGGCGGAAAGAATGTAGCGGGGGTAAAGTGGATGGGGTGGCAAGGTGAAGAGTGAAACAGACGAGGAGGAAGAGAAGGAGTGACGAAGAAGGGATGCCGCAAAAAGGGAGTCAGTGATGGGGGAAAAGATGTATACAATAGAGGCAATTTGTTAAACTTTACTAAAATGTGCCACCATTGTGGCAGTGTAATAACAGTTTATTATTCCATTGTTGGGTTAATTTCATGACCATTGGCCTTGCAATGGGTTTTCTTTGCCAAATGACCTTGGTGCTCAATGGGACACTCAGAAGTGAGAGTGGATGGGCCCTGAGGTCCTCTCTGTATGCTCCATGCCGCATCTTCAGGGATTTCCTCTTAGAGACTCTCAGATCCCCTTTGGTGGGGATGGATATCGGAATCTGCTGGTATGACTGCATGCTCTTCAGAGGGAACTTTTCTAATGAGAGGACTGTTATGATATCTTAAGCAGGCTCATGGCAGTTTCCTCTTGACCGAAGTTTATTTAGGTAAGAAGTCAAACACAAAGGGCCCGATTCACAGAACTAACTTAAGACAAAATCCTAAACTTACTACTTTTGGTATTCACAGAAGTTAAGATTTTGTCTTAAGACAGACTTAAGACAGACTTAAGACAAAATCCTAACTTAAGTCTGTCTTAAGTCTGTCTTAAATCTGTCTTAAGACAAACTTAAGACAAAATCCTAACTTCTGTGAATACCAAAAGTAGTAAGTTTAGGATTTTGTCTTAAGTTAGTTCTGTGAATCGGCTCCGAACAGTCCTTCTCCAGACGCAGATGGACGCCAACTCCCAACCGCCACCCCAGAACTCATGACCTCACCCTAGAACCCTGGTACATCATAGAGATGGATCTAGCCAGGCTAGCTGGAGGGTTCTAAGTAGAAAACAGCACATCTCCCCATCTTATACAACAAAGAAAAACTAAGGATAGAAAGTACAACGGAAAAACAAAAATAAAGAGCGCAAGAAGGAAACAGGGAAAAAGAAATGAAAAGGAGAATTTTGAGACCGGATAAAAATTAGACAATAAACAAGATCAACCCAAAAGAGTGATCATCCTGGCAGAAACAAGGGTACATCGAAAACCATTACTGAACATAATCACCCAGATAGGCAAGAGGTCTTCTTTCCCCTGCCTCCCTCACAACACGAGGCACACACACCAACCCATCTCCTTCCCTTGGAAGTGTACCATCAGCATCACCACCCATTTCACTGAAAACTTCATTCTCACAATTCTCAGGCATCCCCAAGAACTCACGATCACTCATCAACAGCCAGGGAGACCTGACATTCATCAAATCGTCACACTCAACAGTAACACCCAATACATCCTTCACCTTGCAATAAAGAGCAACCTGCCTCAAATTCCACGCTTGGCCATTCTCCACTTTAACCCACTCTCCACCTACCGCCTTGACTTTGAATGGCCCTCTGAATATATTCAACAATCTTCCACACCCGCCTGGTTTCACCTTCACCAAGTAACCAACATCAATAAAACGCTTACAGTCAACCTTCACAGCATCCCTACTGTCAGTCTTGTCAAACGACAGCGTTTTTGTCCGCATCCATGACAGGACAAGTTTCGTACCAGGAGCCCTGCCATGCATAATTTCAAAAGGACTCTCGCCCAACTCAGAGTTCTTGGTGGTGCAATAAGACCAGAGCATTTCACTCACCGCTCGTTGTACAGGCACGCCAGCACTCATTGCCCATTACATAGTGCCCTTCACCAATCTGTTAACCCTCTCAACTAACCTGTTGCCCTGGGGGTTGTACAGGGAACAACAAGAGTTCTTGACACCAATAGTTTCCAAAAATGTATTAATCTCAGAAGAAGTTAACTGCGTGCCTTTATAGGTAAGGAGGACCTTAGGAAAACTCTCACTTTTAAAGACATCACTCAAAACAGCATTGGTAGAGGAGGTGGTAACGCACCCCATAAAAACAACCCCAATCCACTTCGATTTTGCATCAACCATGACAGCTGCAAATGTCTCTCTCTCAGGCAGAAAACTGAAAGGCCCAATGAAATCAAGACAAACTTTCTCCCAAACTTTCTCAGCATGCGAGACATGTTGGCCCACATCTGAACCCCAAGACCAACCCTCAGACGTTTCTCTGAATTCTTACAAGCCTCACACCTCACCACCCAATCCTGGCCCTCAATAACATTCACTCAACCTCTTATTGGTGAGATTCTGTCCCAGGTGTCCTTCATGGGCTGGACGAATCAACATGGGATGTAAACCAGAAGGTGGTACAAAGCGTACTTTTCGCCTTATCACAAGGACCTACTGCTCAGGGTTCTCTGATTCACGCTGGATGTCTGATGGAGTACCTGCAGTTGTACTGAGGGGACCTGAGGTGGGACTGCAGCGTGACGTCGGTCACTGCTCCCATTCTCCAGCTGTTGAAGCCACGGACCAATCCTACTCATCTAGCCAGACTTCATTTCTACTTCCTTGTTGTGTGAACATTTTAAAAACATGTTATCCTTTGCATCATGGAGCTGGGGACTCTGTTGTCTGCTGGAGACACACAGGGGGTGAAGACTCCTGTGTGGCAGTGGCCACCTATCTAAGGGATGGGTGATGTAGAGGAAGATCTTTCCTTTGAGGACTTTGTTGGATGTTTTCGGGTACGTCAGGACTCCGGAGGTAGGGGTGTTTATGCTCTGGAAATACTAAAATGTTTTTTTGACAAAAGGGTGAAATTGCTGTTTGAGATTTAATATAGCCAAACACAGTGCGTTACTCTCTCAGCAAGATAGTCACTTACTGTGCTGTGTCTGCATCACGTCTAGCATAGGGTTTGTACTGGAAGGGTAACTATTGTAAGTAGATAGGGTTTTACCTCAAAATCCATGAACGATTGCCTGGGAATGCCCATGTACCACCAATGGAACACACCCTTGATGCAAAATCATGTAAAGCAGCTCAAAGTGCTGCTTTGCCTTACTTTCAGGCAACCTTCAAGCTCAAAACAGGTTTTGCACTGGAATGTAAATTACAAATAAATATTTTACACAGTTATGGGCAACTTTTGTGAAGCAAACCCTGCACAAATTGCTAGTAAGCATGCACCTGCATCTGGCCCTATAATTTTGACACATGTATAGTTGATCTCACATGCTTTTCCTCCGTATGGTAACTTACACAAAATATATATTTTTCCTTTACATTGTTGACAGAAGTGCAGACATTAGGCATTTTTTTTTAATTTTTGGATGTAATGAGCTAGGTCAGTTGGCCTCCTCTCTTAAACTCTTTTGCACATCCATGTCCTGAGTCTCTGCTCACGTGCCCTCTCACTTTCAGGCCTGCATCTACCAATCCTAGGTTTGATATCCATTTGATGGATCCACTGGTCTCAGGACTAGCATCTCTACATTCTGACCAGAGACCGGCAAGTTTCCTCCAGTAGCGGACATCCTTCAAGCATTTTGTCACACAGTGAGGGACCCGTCATCTAATATAGAGTAGTCTGTTGTCCACAGACGTGTGATGTTTGATGTGCTGACCTCTCGAGAAGTGGAAAAGCAGGATAATTTAGATTTTAAAGAGGATTTGAGAAGGTTGTTCACAGAAGGACTCCACAGCAGACACTATTGATGTCAGATAGTTAAGATAAAAGTGTTGATGACTTAGAAGAGATTGATAGTGAAGGATGCAAACCAGATATTCTGTATTGACTTTCATCTTTTGCAGGCCTTATAAAAGATAGTGGATCTGGAACTCTAACCCTGGCTAAAGTTTTTAAATGGACTGAAATCAGTCCAAAGTGATTTGTCTGATCAGAATTATATATCAACCTTTACAAAGGCTTTGCATGAGGGCTTGGAGAAGCAAAGAAGCACAAAGTGGCGGAAGGTACCTACTATCCAGGGCAAGCATTTGCACTTGAAAGCAAACTTTTCACAATGCAAAAAACACTTTGAGATAAAGGATTGTTACTGGGGCATTGCTGGGGCAACTTAGACTGCAAACACCCATACATTTTGACGGTAAACCCAATCTACGGTAATAGCCTGATGGGTTTTAGGTCGAAGACTAGCGCCTTCTTACAGCAGGTGCAGGGATCTATGTTATTTTTAAAAAGATAACGCAGTGCATGTGAGCTGCAGTAGACAGCACACATCCACAAAATGGCAACCCTTTGGTTTGTTTATGTGTAGCAAATTGTACGGAAGGGGTATGCCTCCACTACAAATCCTATGTTAGAGAACATGGGCACATCTCTCCATCATGGTGCAAGTCTGTGCATCATGTGTGTTTTTTCACCATTACAGTGGACAACGCTAGGAGCAAGCCAGTTTTTGTAGATAAGGTGCTGTGCTGTGTTGTCTCGTTTGTGTAACACAGCACAGCAAATTTAGATTCTGCAATGCCTTGTTTTAAAAATACGTACTTCTAGGCCTTAGTCTTTGAAGAAACTTTCTCAGTATGATCTGGACAGGGCCGGACTGGCAGTAGCAGGCATTGGGCATTTCCCCGGGATGCTGAAAGGCTGGGGGCCGGTTTTGCAAGAGATGGGGCCAGTTTTGTTACTGGGGGTTGGCTTTATAGCGGTGTTGCAATATTGGCCCCACTAACAAACACTAGCACCTCAGGGCTGTCCCCTACCCCGGGTGTTGGTTCGACAAAATTGCCAAGGCTGCTTTGGGTTCTCAGTCCAACCCTGGATGTGGTATGATATTTCATCAGAGTACATTTCAGGGTCTGGTACCGATTGTAATCATGGTAGCAAAATGTATGTCCGATTACCAGCAGCGATTCCTGGAAGAGAATAATATTCCAGTGTTCCTTTTGTAAGGGCAATTAAATACTCATTTTTTTTCTCTCTTTGCTTTCTTGGTATTCTTTGCAGATAATGTCTTCTAGGTAAACTGTGAAGTTCTTCGCCACAGGCTTTCTTTTACTTTTTTCCTAAAATTTACATTTCATCGCAATCCAGTTGTTATTAATTGATTGTGACTTCTGGAGATTTTGTTCTTCTGCTCTTCTACCAGTTCCCAGAAGTTATTTTAATTCCCTAGCAAGAGTCTCAGGCAGCTGTCTTTGCTGTCATGTTCAAGAGCAAGGCTAATTTGTAAAATGCAGCAGTTATTTTAGTAACTCCAGGTGCCAAGAAGAACACATGAAAATATTCCTAGTTCCCCAAATCACATATTCAGTTTGGAAAGCATTCTTGACAGCTCTTTAGTTTGCTTTTCTAAATCACGCGAACATGGCACTTTTCGTTCTGAGTGCCAGGTAACAAAAAATGATTATACTTGTGAATACAAATCGATAGCCATAAGCAATTTATGGCAATTAGTAAAGTCCGCAGTACTGCTCAATTGTTGGGAGGGTTAGCTATCAATTTTGCAGAAATTGTACAAATTGTGCTGGAAGAAAAGTTTAATAGCAGGGTTTGGGTGTCGAATTCATGGTTGTGTACAGGTAAAATCAGGGCACAAGTCCTAAAAAAAGAAGTGGGGAGCGCTCCAAGTTAGGTGGTGTCACCGGAAGAGACGTCATGACAGGAAGTGACGTCACAAAATTTGCCGTCTCCGTCTGAACTGCCTGAATACATACAAGATACAAGTAGAGGTATAATACTGCAATAAGTGGCAGTCACTCAAAACACAAGAACACACTATACACAGGACCCATTCCTCGGATTATAGGGCTATTACAAACCCGGGCCGTAGGCACTACGGGCATCTGTCGGGGTCCATGGAAGTGCAAAAACCACAGTTGATGGACAGAATGCATTTTTGCACTCCACACCACCTCAGTTCAGACATGGCAATATGCAAATCAGTCTGACTCTGTGCCTCATGGGAACAGTCCAGCCCGAACTGCCAAGCCATGCCTTCCCTGGACCGGAAACAAGCTTCCGAGGACCGGTTTCTGGCATTCCAGCCGTCTTCAGCCCGGCTTGCTTGAATCCAGTGGTGTGGAGTGCATGGGACTCACGTCTGAGCATACCCATCCCACTCGGGGTGACAAATGCAAAAACCACAGTTGATGGGCAGAATGCAGAACAATGTCATACATTCACCCCAGTACAGAGATCTGGGCCTAAATCCATTGTTTTTTTGGAAGTGACATGCTCAGCGTGTTGACAGCGCAGCTCCTTGAAGCCTTGGTGTCTCAGCTGTGCTCTGAGAAAGGCTGGCAAGGGGAGGGCGCGAGGTGGAAAGGGTGATTAGTCTGAGCCTCGGGTGCATTTGAAAGGCTATCTTTCGCGTGCAGGTGCAGACTCGGGTAGCGGCTCCATCTTTTGGGCATGGGGTCGACGTCCACCTGGTAAAAACCCGGTAAAATAAGGGAGGGACGCTGTCCACCCGCGTGTTACCCCGACTCGAGCCCTGGGTAAAATATTTGGAGTGAGACCATCGCTGAACTCCCACCATACAACATTAACAATAGAATAATCAATGGCTGATAAATTCAAGTTACACTGGTGTGTAAAGCCTTTGGACCAACCATGCAGTCTTTCTAAAGCTGAATTAAAATGGGTAATTCAGTGGGTGCGGTAGAAATTGGGTCCCATCTATTGTTCACATGTCTGCCAGGGCATACCAAGCCCTCATTGAAGCTAAGAGGATTGTTTTATGGCTGGTTAAGGATTTTCACAAGATCATGTTATAGTTCACACTGCACTGAGTGTTGTATTTCCCCCTATCAACAAATCTTACGATTACCCAGATCACTAGTTATGGTATAAAGACTTTTGTAACGCGCTCTGTTACTAGCAAGTATCCTGGCGCGAACTGGTGTATTGTTTGTAGGAGTGGGAAGGGCCCAGTTCAAGGACCACATGATTAAAAGACAGGAGACTGTCATTTTGTGATTTGGAATCGCATATAAGGTCATATGTATTTCAGTATTTAAATCATATCACCTTTGAGTCTCTTACAACACAAATAAACAATGTGAGCAGCGTAACAGAAACAGCCTTGTAAGTGTCCCCAGTGTGCCTGACACCAAGAGAGTCCCACAGCTTACACTTGGTGTAAAGACAACCAATATTATGAAATTAGATGCTGGGTGGCAAGGTGCCACATCAGGGCTGTTATTACACTGGGCATTTCCTCAGTGGGCGGGAGCCCCAGACGGCCAGTTGCTTGGGCATTTGTCTGCCCCTGATGCCTCTGTCACTTTTGCCCAGCTCCCTGAGGTTAATTGCAGCAGGTACATGAAGACTTCAAGAGAGAGAAAGAGAGAGGGAGAGAGAGAGAGAGAGAGAGAGGGAGAGAGAGGGAGAGAGAGAGGGAGAGAGAGGGAGAGAGAGGGAGGAGGGGCGTAAGACAGAGATTAAGCAAAAAGAGAGGAAAGGGGAAGGCAAGACGAAGAAGGAAGTGGGTGGATGAAAAGAGAGACATTGAACGAAGAGATAAAGGGAGAAGGGCTGGTTTGAGAATTTTTGCCCGGGCTGCTTTTGATACCCCAGTCTAACCCAGGCTAGTTGTGGTGCAGAAGAAATCAAACAGTCATCAAACAACGTGTTGCCTAACAGAGAATGGTGGACACATCCCTCTAAGGCAACCATGAGGAATGGGCGTCCGGCATCTCAAGTTGAGAGCCTTCACTGGTCGCTGTTTAAATGCTTCACAGACTTATTCATTATTTCAACAGATGACCCATCCCTACTGACCTGCCTGGGGCAATGTAGGAGCATGCAAAACTGCCCCTGGAAGCTTCTGCCCAACCAAGAAATGTCTGCTACCTAGAGTACAGTAAGATCCCTTCTGCGAGATCCACTAAACTGTCCCCTCCAATCTGTAGGATCACAAGCAAAAGTTGACGCAAGCCCCAAGCTCAAAGTCATTTCAACAGCCATTTGACCAACATGAAGGCCACCAATGTTGTTCCATGGCTAATGAGACTTACCTATTGCACTCACCACTTAAAGCTATGAAACAACACCAGTGCCCATAAGAGTGACACTGGCAATCGACCATCAGACATAATACACAGGTATGAGAAAGAATAACCATAACCAGTATTGCTGCAGCATACTACAGGCAACCCCTCTATAAGCCATGCCTAAACACAGGCTTTAAATTAAGTATGGATGGAAGCACGCTTATAACAGTCACACACACTATTCAGGAGACGTGTCATCCTCTATTGTAAAGAATCGTGCAATGAAATTAGAAAGTTCAGAGTTAGGGTCCTTGCTATGGGTGTGAACAACTGTGAAATGCCCACCATACAGGTATTAGCAGAAGTTAAAAGAAAATGTCATATAATAAGGGAAAGGGCAATTATCAGCCGTTAATGGCTAACAGCATGTGTGCAAAACTGTTACGAACACCACTTCCAGAATCTCAGCCAACACAAGCCAGATTCGGTTTGCTTCAAAACAATGTCAGTGGACCTAGAATGCAGGCAACAACTGTACCTAGTGCCAACAATCTGATTAGCTGAGCTAATCTCAGCATTTCATACACAATACTAGTAGTGCCAAGCTGGATTCCCATGTCAGCTTTTGTTTTACAAACTTGAGCTGATAAAAGAATGAGGTTTGTTGAAGAAAGGTGCCTGGACTCCTTCCCCATTTCTCTCGACCAGAAGCAACAAGAACACCACTTATTCTGGCTGTGAGATTACTGGATCTGTCACCTGGTGGAAACCAGCCAAAGTCAACTCTTAGGCCGGCTCGCCTAACCTGTGATCTTTGCGTTGCTCCAACAACTGACTAAGAAAGCCCATCAATCATAGCTACAACACACATCTGAAGTGGACTTGAGCCAGCATGGTTAGCCTTCACAAAAGGCCTAATTGAATACACAGATAAACAAATGCATAGCAAAGAAGAACAGTATTTGCTGTTGATCAAAGTATGAACTTTGCATCTTCAAGCAAATATTTACCGTAACTGACTTCAACTTCACGGTTGACTGCAAGATGGGAGGTGACACGATCCATTTGGAATACAGTAGAACATACCCCTTAACGCTATACCCCCACTGGCTCTCTTGAAATCTGTTTTCAGCACTTCTGAGTATATCCATGAAAGAAAGATCGCGTTGGTTCAATCTTGACCATGAAGTCCCTTCAGATTGTGACATTATTCAGAACCTTTCTCTAGAACTAATGAAGATAGAAAGTAGCAGGTCCTCTTTGGGTGTTTGCATGCCCACTATTCGGTACTTCATTCAAAGATGAAAAATTTGATTAAGGGCTTTGTGGTGTAAGTATTTGATAAACATACAAAATCTATCTTCTCAGCTATGTGGTACATAGAAAGAAATGTTCCCTTCCTTTTTCTGTCCATAATATTTAAATTGAATTATCATTTTCTCTCTCTTTGATTTCAGGATCATACTTGAAGGACGGTAAGTCTATGTCTTTGAGACACTTTTTCTGCCCATTCCTTTATGTAATACATTTGCATCCTAGCAGAATTATATAGATGTCTTTTTATCATTTGTCTACACATTTGTTTTACCTATAATTAATGTATAATTCCGGAATATCATCCGGATATGATTGTGTTCTAAACGTGGCTGATAAAAAAATCACCCCATTGAAGATAATAATAGAAAATCTACTCACAATGGGACAATAATTTTGGAAACAA
Source organism: Lissotriton vulgaris (assembly GCF_964263255.1). Taxonomy (NCBI): domain Eukaryota; kingdom Metazoa; phylum Chordata; class Amphibia; order Caudata; family Salamandridae; genus Lissotriton; species Lissotriton vulgaris. The sequence continues at coordinate 1,060,155,887 of NC_141699.1, forward strand.
TATATAGTACGCTGTTTACGTCAGACACTATTTCTGTAGGTAACATTCTGATATATAGCCATTCCTGTTTCAGTGGGAATGCATGTCTTTTGAGTCTTGCCTCTCCACTTCCCATCCAATTAATTTTACGCCTGCTTGAAAACTAAGCTCAAGCAGACCTTCTTTTCACTGATACCCGAGCAGTGTTTTTACTGGGAGAGAAGAAGTGGGGACTCTGAAGGTGGATATCTAAAATGCATATCTATGAAACTTTCACAGGAGGTGTGTCCTATGTAACTAAGAGTGTGGCCTAGTATCTGTAAAATAGTATCCTGTTCTTGAGGAATTCATGAACAGAGATTTACTGAGCAAAAAATAAACAAAATCAATAGCCAACAGCAAACGTATTTAACAATTTACATAGAACTATCCCCCTGTGCTATAAGTAATAAAATACATGAAAGGGTAATTTTAAAAGTAACTTGGTCATTGAGTTGGAAGGAAACAAGGACTGGCACTGGTAAACAGACCTATCAATTGCGACCTTGGTCCCGGCATCACAACAAAGACTTCCAGTGAATTTATGTTGGCATGTTGGCTTGAATAGGTAGGCAAGCACAGTTTATTTTTCAGTAAGTGTAGGCAATAAATAGAGGATGCTATACGGCCATGAATCCATGGTTCAAATGGCCCTCAAAGAAGACACACGATGAGACTGCAACATGAAAGTGTCTATATTTAAAGACCTCATCCACAAACTGACTACAGTTGTCACTCCCAAAGATTTCATGGTTCCCTCCAGCACAATAAGATTCTAGGTTAGGATAATTTGATGCATAGGCCTTATTAAAAGACAAAAAAAATACACTTCTGTGCTTTTTGTTGGTTGGACTCAGCTGTAGAATGTCCTGGCCTTCTTAGAGCACTGGGCATTAATGCCATCCCTTCACCAAGTTCTCTTCATTTTGCAGCTGAGTTTGACTTTCACTTTTTCATGTTTGGACTGCCATTACTTTGCTTTCCTTAATTTCTTCTGACTCCCACTCCAAAAGGCAGTCTCATTGAAGGCACTCATTGAGGTTCCTCTGATTATTCTCAAATAGCCGGAAATCTTTGATCTCCCTGCTGCAGCTGGATCTGGTGTTATCTTGGGGACCCGAGATTCGAAAACACAAGAGAGTCACCATTATTTAGAGAAAAGGGACAGGGCAGTATAAAGTCTAACAAAATAATTCCCTTTTCAATCCTAAATATGTATTATGTTTGTAAATGTATTTCTGTTATAGGGCAAAGGAGGTACAGAACAAATAATGACCAGTCCTGATGTAGATTAGGAAACAAGTGAGCATAGTCATACAACAATATTAGAAATAGTGATACATTTATAATATATTCTTATAATCAAGATACATCAACTCTTATAATTACAATATATCAGCTGGAGTTTAACACAGAAAAAGACATTAAAAAATTGAAATCATGTACATAAATGGATTATAATAAATGGATTATAACCTATGCATTCTCCTCTTATCAATATTAATAAAAATAATAAAAAAATCTTGGCAATTGATATTGAGTATCACAATTTGTGTTAAAAAGACATACAAATTTGTCACAAGAATGTAAACAGCTGCCGATATTCAAAACAGTTGACGCAGCGTTTCGGTGAAAAATAAATTATTTGTCACCTTCTTCAGGATGCACATTAGGTTACATGATTTATGATTATTGTTCCGAATACAGTACATTTCAATAACTAATATTGCTATACCAAATATATATGTTCACTTGTTTTTCCAAAATTATTATATAACAACTTAATTACAACTATTGCCTTTATTGCTGTAAAATTGAAAAACAGACAATAAAAGTAGTTGAATCTCCTATCTCTACAAAATAATATTATCCATATATTCAGTTATTATTTTAAATTTCCTTGAGAAACATAGTCCTAGTTTATTACCATCCCAACTCCATTTCCTACATAAGAATGTAGTTTTAATTAACATTGAATGCTGAGCATACCTTCTATTTATCAAATGGATTTCTCTTCTTAAAGAAGGATGTCTCTGAGGCTGAAATTGTGTGTAAAGCCCCCAAGAACTCTTGTTGGGACACTATATAATATGGTGTTCTTTTAAGAACCTGTGTCTCTTGCTGGAAATTCGAAATCTGTTGAACATATATACAGACACTAATTTTAATCAAGCCAGCAATGTGTTATTTGACTTTAAAAATCATAAGGAATGGTACTTGCTTTAAATATATTTATAAGTCAATGTATATGTTCCAGAATGGCCCCGATTATAAAGAAAATTTAGAGTTCCTATGCCAATCAAAAGAAAATCAAAGAAGGACCCAGTGATTACTTTTATCTGAACTATGAATATTTTATGCTTTAAAAACTATACCATATCTCACCTCTTAGTTCTAGGCCAAATTATAGGGCCTGTAATGATGGCAGGAGCCTAAGAATCATTTATTCATTCCCCCGTTCCATGTATTTCAATTTAATGGATTTCACTTGGGTTCAGGTTGTGATTCTAAAATCAAATAAAAATAGTAATAAATTAAAAAATGTACATTTCTTTTAGAAAAGTAGTCACAAAGCTTGTGATCAAAATATCTTTGTTGCTACCATTTGGTATAAATGATTTCACAAAAATGAGAAACAACTAATAAGATGATGCAGTTCACTCAGAAATCCTAAATGGAACTTGCGACCTGTGCCGTAAAATTTGCTGCATTTAATATATATACATTGTCATACGGGTGTCTCTAATTTAGAACAAAAATGTATTTTTCTACTTTCGTTTCTTCCCATAAATATAATAGTGCTCTGCGTTCCATATTTTCATATAAATGACACAACTAATAAGATGGTAATAAATCCACAAAGATGCCCTTTCGACCTATGGCACAAAATCACTACACTTGATATATATATGAAAACTCTTATGGGTATCTCTAATGGACAGATAAACACAGCTCTCTAATTTCATTTCTCACTGCCAGTGTTATGGTGCCTCACATGTAATTTGGGGTCAAGTTGAAAGACCCTGACCCCGACCAGCGTTTTCTTATGGGATTTTTTGGTGATAAGAATACAGTATGTGATGACGTCACCACAATAAACGCTGAACACATTTATGTTTCTTTATCTTTATAATTTTATTGTTGCTAATTTAAAGATTTCCATTAGGATATTGCTTCATAACAATATTAATAGAGTTGGACAAACATCCAACAAACTACTGATATTTTATTGAGATGTATCAAATAATGGGTCGCACCTCAAATCGGTGGCCATGTTGAAACAGTCAAACACATTTTTGATACAATGTGCACCATTGATCTTAGACAAGAATCTCTTATCAGTGCCATGAAAGCCTACAGATATGAATGCCTACTATACAAAAATTGTGTTATAGTACTGTTGTCTGAAACCTGATGCAACAGTGAAAAGAAAAGAAAACAGACTTTCCAGAAAATATGCATCATGTGCATATTTTAATTCAATTATAGCCTAATCTAATTGCAGGTATTTGCAAAAGGATGAGCATTGCAATGTGCCAAATCAACGATTAGTCTTTCTTGTGTGTTTCTGTGAACTGCTGAAGATACTGGCTGTCAATAGTCTTGAAAATTAAACAAAAAGGGAGAATTAATCTGAAAGTAAGTCTAAAATGCTTTAATCCTGATATAGATGCAGTCCTGCTTACATAGGCTGTATGTGGACCGTCAAAATATTGCTAAAATATTGACTGCCACAATATTGTGATGGTATAGATTTTCTATTTTGAACTCCATATCTACCTTGAAGATACATATACCACCAGTGTACACTTCTGTGGAGTCAAGAACAGAAAATCTGTACTTAACTTTACACACCTACTATCACAATATTGTGGCATTCGATAGTTTGGCCACAATAATTTGTCAAGTTGAGATGACAGTTGTGATATTCTAATGGGAAAATGCTCACCAAGTGCTTCGTAGTTTATAAAAATGGGGAAATGAGTCTATCATCTCTTTTAAGAGGTTTAAATCATGCCTTTTGCCAGTGTAAAGATTCAGATTTTTTTAAGTACTTCTGTGATTTTTTTCCCTTTATTTTCTGAAATCATTTTAAAATCATGCAAATAAAGACTAATAAGTTGTTACAGTTTATTTTACTAGCAGCATGTATTAATTTTAAATGCAATATACTGTTCATTGGTAAATAATTTTGCACCTGGTTGTAATTCTTGTTCTATTGTCTATGAGATAAAACCTTTTTACTTGTAAAAGTCATGCTAGATTTTTATAAATGCAAGTATGAATATTTTGTGATGACATAATTATTTCTTTACATAATTTTGTGTAATTGTATGCAAATTGTGAACCAATGTTTAATACAAAATAGTTTAGACATACTTGTATGTGGTCAATATTTGAAATATCCAGAACCACAATATAAATCAGATAAATAATGTATAATAATGTACCAGTTAGTTAAATTGCAATTAACACTCATATAAGATTCTCAAGAATTGCATCAGGAATGCATTAAGTTACCAACCAAAGATAGTTTGAAGAAATATCAAAATGTGATTATTAATTATACCTTAGAGCAATCTGATAAAAACCAATTATTATTATGAACTTACAGTGTGCACAGCTGCCCCAAGGGGTTTCCTGCCGCATGGCAGGAGGAAAAGATGCAGAGAGCTAAGTGAACGGGTTAGAGAAACCAGGTCTTCAGGCACCCGCGGAAACCAGGAAAGGATACACAGTTCCTCAATGAATCTGAAAGGAATCCCAAAGTTTCGCTTAAAAATTAGCGAAGGAACGGCCTTTCACGCGGGACAAGTGAAACCTGGGTACAGTAAACAAACCCCAAAGCATGACAATCGGACAACAAGACATCAACTTTATATTAGCTTATATTGTGTTAGGAAGTGGGCCCCTCTACAAGAGTAATCTTGGTGTTTTTCTCAGTGTGAAGGAAAGAGAACACAATTGCTCTTATTGATAAGTCACCTAAGACCATTTATTTTTAGCGAATCAACTGAAATACCTTTTTTAGTATCAATTCCTGGAATGATTACATAATGGATAAAATATATTTCCTCATGGTAAATATGAGTGCTGCTGTTTGAAGGATTCAAATATAGAAAGGGAGAAACAATTTTACAATACACAACTACTGTGTTAGTTTTAAAGTGATTGCAAAAGTGCTGACCTATTAACCAGACTCCTTGGGACATATTGCTCAAAGTACACTTCAACTAAGAAATGGCTTATGTATGTTTAAGAGTGAACACAAGTTGTGTTGGGGCACTCATACAGTTTCAATTGAGCCTCATGAGCTACATAAATTGTATATAAGGCTCCCAGTTTAACATTTTCACTGATTTTTACAGATAGACAGAAAACAATATGCTTACTAACTGTATTTATTTTTGAAAGCAGAAAAATACAAAAAGTTGTCCTTTTGATAGAGACTCTCCCGACCGCTGAGCAGATAGAAACCATGCGGAGATAAAAAGCAGGATGAGATTTCCTAAATATAGTCATTTGTTAGCATATATTTGCATATATTATACTAATATTTATCTGTGAGTGTAATATTTTGTTATATTTGCGGCTTAATTTGATAAAATGTGACAGGCTTCATAATTTGAGTGCATGTTTATCTTTTAAGGAAATATTGAATTATACAATTTTACAACTCCATTAATTCTCAAACCACTAAATAAATATGAATAAATATCCTTAAAATGATCAAAAATAAATTTGGGTAAATACAGACGGAAATGTTTAAAAAATAAATAACATAGAACTGTGAGCCCTAATTGTATATTTTCTAATTGATCACCATCGTTCAACAGGCAGGTTAGTTTACAAATATTGTATTCATTGTGACTGAAAGTTTCCTTAATTTTATAGCTAAAATGAAAACTACTTATATTCAAGTAATTTTTCAAACATTAAATTCCACTTAATTAGAAAACAGTTAACTAAAGGTAATGCAATGTCATTAGGTTCATGACAAAAAGCAAAGTAACTCAATATCAGTTAAGGGGATAACATTCACATGTTAATTATACAAAAGCCATTTTAATACATTAAACAGAACTTCATTTTGATTTGCCTTTTGCATCTCAGTTCTGAAGAAACTTTAAAACGCAATTTTCCTTTGAGATTCTGGAAGAAAACAGTTTTCGTATTCAGTAATACTTTAATTTGTCTTTCCAAACCATGAACTTCTGGCGAACAGCAGCGTGTAAGTTACTTTCTAAAACAGTAATTGTCCTGATTTTTTGCCTTAAAACGTTTTGTGAATTTTTTATCCCTGATTAAAAAAATATATATTTCATTTGAGATGTCATCAGTGATGTCACTGACCATGTCATGAATGATGTAATATGTGACGTCATCAGCAGTGCATTGCGGGGGCATGAGTTATAGTTAGCTGAACTAACTATACCTGGGGAATTTCTATGGTTTTGTACGAGTGAAATGTCCAAGTAACTATAACGTCCCTGAAACCTATGTTTTATTCAGTGAATTTCTAAATTTTTTCAAATGCTCATTTCCAACTATAACCTGCCTGAAACCTATGTTTTTTTTAGTGAACTTCAATGGTTTTTTAAATGCTAATTTCTAACTATAACGTGCCTGAAATCTATGGTTTTTTCAGTAAATTTCAATGTTTTTTTGAATGCTAATTTCTAACTATTCCTACAAAGTTAGGACATGTGAAGAAAGAGGAAGAAAAGCGCAGCAAGAAGCAAGACAAATGCAGAAAGAGGCAACAGAAGTCTAGAAAGATGAAGAAAAGTGCAGGAAGAAGCAAAGATGTGCCGAATGAACCAACAGAGGAGCAGAAAGTCCACCTGTGCCCCCAACTTTTTAGTGATAGGTACTGATGGTAACTGACTCTGACTAAACAGGACCGGAGCAAGTGCTATGCTAAAAGACACTTAGAATCAATGTTCCCTCTAATTTTTTTCCTCTGCGTGCGGCAGTGATGGGTCTCTGTGCGCTGCAAGCATGACTATGTGCGCCAGGATCCAAACCGCGCGTGTCTGCGGCGCCAAATGGCACTCAAAACATTTACTTTAAAAAGTGAAAAGATGGTGCATTTTCACACATACAGCGCCACAATAAGTGTCTTAAGGGCAGTTTGCAAATTTATTGTATTGCCTGTATTTTCCTTGTTGTGTCTATGACTGCTGTTGTCAGTCTTTCCCGCTGCCTGTATGTGGTCCGTGCCCCTTTTTCTTTCCTCTGTTGCCCGCGCTGTCCCCGTGCTCTCTCTGCCCGGTCTCTCCTTCTGTACCCCTCGCTGCCCGTGCCTCTGCCCAGTTTTCCCTTCTGTTCCCCTCGCTGCCCCGTGCCTCTTTGCCCGCTCTGCATTCTGTTCTTAGCTGCCCCTATATTTCTGTATTCTGTATTTTGCCTCTGTGCCATTCATTTTTTGTGCCCGACTGCCCTCTGTTCCACTCCTTTTTTGTGCCTTTCTGCCCTCTGTTCCACTCGTTTTTGTGCCCTTCTGCCCTCTGTCCCACTCGTTTTTGTGCCTTTCTACCCTCTGTTCCACTTGTTTGTGTGCCCTTCTGCCCTCTGTTCCCTCGTTTTTGTGCCATTCTGCCCTCTTTTCCACTCGTTTTTTTGCTTGTTTTTGTACCCTTTCTGCCACCTGTTCCACTCGTTTTTGTGCCTTTCTGCCCTCTGTTCCACTCGTTTTTGTGCCCTTCTGCCCTCTGTCCCACTCGTTTTTTGTGCCTTTCTGCCCTCTGTTCCACTCGTTTTTGTGCCCTTCTGCCCTCTGTCCCACTCATTTTTTGTGCCTTTCTGCCCTCTGTTCCACTCGTTTTTGTGCCCTTCTGCCCTCTGTCCCACTTGTTTTTGTGCCCTTTTGCCCTCTGTTCCACTTGTTTTTGTGCCTTTCTGCCCTCTGTCCCACTCGTTTTTGTGCCCTTCTGCCCTCTGTTCCACTTGTTTTTGTGCCTTTCTGCCCTCTGTTCCACTCATTGTTGTGCCCTTCTGCCCTCTGTCCCACTCGTTTTTGTGCCCTCTGCCCTCTGTTCCACTCGTTTTTGTGCCTTTCTGCCCTCTGTTCCACTTGTTTTTGTGCCCTTCTGCCCTCGGTCCTACTCGTTTATTTCCTTGTTTTTGTGCCCCTTTTGCCTTCTGTTCCGCTTGTTTCCCCAGCCGCTGTGCCCCCTGCGTCCCCCCCCCTGACCGCCCACTGTGGCCTTTTGTTTAAGTATTGCTGTTAATCAGATCCCCTTCACGGGCTCCGATTAACAGCAATACTTAAACAAAAGGCCACAGTCTGCCCCGCGCTTTACTAACAAAAGCGTAGAGACAGTTTTTAAACACAGCGTGTGCTAAAGTACGCGCTGTGTTTGGAAACTGACTACGCTTTCTGAACCGAGCTGTACCTTTTTGCTAAATTTGGGGTAATTCCGTTCAGCAGTTCGGCCTGTAGCCCGTCTCAAAATTTCCTATTGAAATTAAAATGGGAAAAACGCGTTTTGGGACCCCCCTTTTTTCTTAGCCTCCGCTTGATGAATCATCCCCAAACCTTCGGGATAGGAGCTGACCTGGATAGACTATTTTTGGAGAATTTTGTGAGAAAGTCATTAGCAAACCAAAAAATGCTTTTCCTATGGAAACTAGGTTCTAACTATATAACTATAACTACCTATTTGCGACCACCAGTAGGTAATACACACACACACACACACACATATATATATATATATATAGATATAGATATCAGCAAATTCCAACTCCCGCTATTTCTAACCTCCACACGGTCGCGGCAAAGAAGGAGACTCAGACCCAGCAGAACTTCTGCCAAGATGTTTTTATTTCTTGCAACAACCCACGCATGACGTGCTTCAGGCCACAGGAGCCCTAGTTCACATGCGGTTTTGCATTTCGCCATTGCATTTTTTTAAAATGTTTGTTTGGCAACCACCCACCTTCACCTCTCCATATCCCGTGATGATTACCATGGAAAACAGACTCACTGTGTACGGCAGCTTATGTAAAAGACCAATATAAATATACCTCGCCGGATGTTTATATATCTTGCCAGTAAAACCCACAAATTTAACACTCACTTTTGTAAAATCTATATGCACGGGTACTATTACGAATATATAAATAAATAAATATATTATTCATACATACATATATATATGTATACATATATACACATATATATATATTTATATGTATATATTTCAACAAAGAAATGTACCGCACTCCAGTAGAGTTGAATAACAGCTTTCCTTTTAATAAAGCACAATATCCACCACCACCATCACCTACGTTTTGACCAAGAAATGGTCTTGCTCACGGTTTATGTGAGTCCATCCTCACTTTCTTATTTTATAGTCTGGCCATGTTAGCCCATTATGAGGCATTGTGGGACTTGTATTCCATATTCCATTACAGATCACAAATGTCTCTGCCATTATTTCTGGTCATCAGATCCTTGTCGTAGATGTTTCATTTTAATGTCATTGTGCAGAAACTTATTGTACTTCTCTTATTCTCATCTCATTTTGTGTCGTCACACATGATGTTGATTTTTCTTTTTTGATTTAGGTTTTCTGGTTTTGGATTAGTCCAGTTTATTTTGATCATTGTTTCGTATTAGCAATTTTTTAACAATTATTTATCCATAGTAATAGATGCTGTCCCCAATTCTGTGTTTATGGGTCTTCATCAGCATGCATATCAGGCAATTTCCCAACTTATGTGGGTGATTTACGATTTAAACCCATATACGTTACTTTCGTTATACATAATGTCTTTCTGTAACCGAATTTCGATTCACTTTATGCATATGATACCATATATTGAATGTTACTCCTGATTCATGGATCGTCCTCAATGGTTTGTACCTATTGTGTTGGTTAGATTACATGCCTGACATTCTTTATTGATATCATTTAGTCTCATTTTACAAAATGTGTTAGTATTTCTTAGTGATCAGGGTGACTTTGATCATATAAGCTTAGTTTAGATGTTCTTGGCATTCCTGGAGCTAGTGCCAAATGTAGATTACAATCCACAAATGGAGTTTCTTTCCTCAAAGTGATGGAAGGGTACAGGAAATTCCACCTGTGGATTCTCCAGGCATAGGAGGACTTTCTGTTACTGTTTGCAGCAAAGCAATAAAGGGGACACATAAGAATATAACAGTAAGTATAGTACAAAGAAATTCAAGGGGCAAAGGGGCGGGAAAGAGGCTGACAGAAGACAGGAGAAAAAGGAAAGGTTTGCAAGACAGGGAAATTAAATAAAACTTCAAGAAGAGATATGAAATGACAGGAGGAATAAGGGCCTGAGAGATGTACAAATAACTGAAGCAAAAGCCCACAGACCAGACAGGATTGGGAGAGAGACGGGGATTTGTAGATAGAGAGAAAGGTAGGAAAAGAGAGAGGGGAAATGTGAGAGACTGAGTGAAGCACAGAGGCAAAATGAGAGACGCCAATGAGAGGAAAATAATTAGAGTATGAGGATGAAGAAAGAACTAGAGAGAGGGTCAAACAGTGATAGGGAGAACAAGAGAGGTGCACACAGCAATTAAGAAAGGGGTTTAGAGACGGAGAGAGAGAAATACATTTGAAGTGAATTCCTACAACATTTCCACATTCAGATAAAGTCTCTACCCACAATACAAAAGAAAAAGATATCAAGTATGAAGTTGTCTGCAATCCCAAGGACACCTTTACTTCAATTTATGGAATTTGGGTCACATAGTGGGAGCCCTGCACGGGGAAATGAATGCTCCAAATAGGAAATCTCAATGGAAGTTTCAGAGAAAGAGATAATCTCCACGTAGGACCTGTTCACTCTTCTTGCGTATGCCCCTCTGCCTGTCGATCTCCATTGGCCTGTTCCTCCCCTCTCCCATTCCTTTTCAATCTATATATGCCTCTTTGTTTCCTATATCATCCTACTTTCTCTGTCTGGCACTATCAGACTCCAGTATTCCTTTTCCATCATGATTCTGTCTTCTTCTCTACTTCACACTTTACCAAACATACCTTCTTCAGGCTGACCAAGTGTTTCCTCCTACTTTACATTCATTCACTCTCTTTTTTTATATCAAGCATGCCTCTGTTATCCTCCTTATTCTATTTTCTCCTTCTACTTCTCTTGTTCCCTATCCTGAATTTCAAATTCACCCATTGTATCACATCTCTTTGTTTTCTCTTTGTCTTCTTCATATCTTTCCTCCTATATATTACTCCACAGGTCTTTGAAATGTCCTCCAGAACTTATGGGTGCCTCGCAGGATAGTAAAAATCTCATGTAATAGAAATATTTTATCCAAAAATAATTTCCAAAAATATTGTCCCTTCTGGTGTAGATTCTCCATTATTAACTCAATGGGAGATGTTCTGGCTGATGATATTTTGAATCTGATAATCTGGTCCCAAACCACACAAATGCTAACCTACCTATGGTACGGATGTCATTGAGGTTAAGCTGGTGAGTGACATCCACATCTTGAGTTATATGCTACTAAGCAAGTTATTAAAAGTAATGCCATTTTCTCTGCAGTACTCAATCTGCATTTATTTCAGCTTTTAATATTTGGTCACAATTGTGTTGTTTCCAGCTCCACATCTCTTAGAGGGTGTGGGCTGGATAAGCAGCTTCAACAATTGGCCTTTCTGCATTCAGACCACTGGTGCCACTTGGCCTATTCCACTTTCCCCACTCCCCTGTGGACACAGTTGTGGACTTCCCTTTGAAATTTTTAAAGTGGGGGGGATCATGGAGCTTGCAAGAGCATCTCCAAGTAGTGAAGAAGATTAGTTTTAAGGCAAGAAGGAAGGTGAGCCTCAGAGCTCTGGGAAAATCCTATTCTTGGCCTGACTCCTCCCACTTTCTTAATATTACTTAAGGATCTTGGAAATCAATGAGACTTGGGGCATGACCATCTCTTAACCAGAGATGGAAACTCTCCATCCTTTTCCAATTAGGCTAGTATTGCTGTTTTGAGTGCAAATGGGGTTTGGTGCCTGAATTAACATTGGAAGTCTGGAACAAACTTTGCACTGACCTCAACGTGCTTTTTCAACACCGCTTTTGCCAGGTCATATATTGGCTTTGGAAATTTGGAAGGCCTTGTCATGGGTAATACATAACAGCCATAGTTGCAGTGCCCTTGGCATCAAGGTAATAATGTTGGGCCCGATTCACAGAATGAACTTAAGACATTTGGTATTCACAGAATGCACTTACTACTATCTGGTATTCACAGAATGCACTTACTACTTTCGGGATTCACAGAATGCACTTACTACTTACGGGATTCAAAGAATGAACTTACTACTTTTCGGGATTCACAGAAGAGACTTACGACTACTAACTTTACGTCCGCCGCCGGGCCGTAATTTCCGCCACCGGGCCGGATATTACGGCATATAGGCGGACTTTACCGCACACTTGCGTAAAATGCGATTACGGGCCGTAAAATGCGATTACGGGCCGTAAAGTACGATTACGGGCCGTAAATTGCGATTGCGGGCCGTAAATTGCGATTTCGGACCGTTTGCCATGTTAGTCAAGAGGAAACACCTGGCCAAGGTCCGCCCATCCCCCAACATGGATCAGCTGACACACAGCAGCCAATCCCAGCCCTGCAGCATGTATGAATGCTGAGCAGACACAAAAAACCCTTTTCAGGATGTCACTGAACGTGTTTGTAGCACTACCCCTTGCCATGCGGCAAAACTACTTGAGGAGGAGGAGGAGGAGAGCACAGAGGATCTACAGGCAGAGGATCAACCTATTTGGAATGTCCAGCCAGGATGTAAGGGCCAGGTACCGTTTCCCACCTGAAGTAATCCTGGAAATGGTATGTGAGTGGGAGCAGGAACTTGACTCTGTGACCTGCTGCTCACATGCTATACCAGCATACCTCAAGATCCTTTCTGCCCTCCACTTCTTTGCTACTGGCTCCTTCCAAAGGGTCACTAGTGACCATGTGGGCATTTCCCAGGCGAGCCAGTCGCGGTGCCTGCATCAGGTACTGAGATGCATCACTGAGAGAGCCCCCAACTACATCAAAATGCCATATACACTGGACATGAGACAAAAGGCAGCAAGAGATTTTTATCTCCTTGCACAATTTCCACGTGTGCTGGGTGCAATAGATTGCACCCATGTGGCCCTTCAGCCACCCCGCCACATTGCACACATCTTCTGCAACAGACACAGATGGTATTCCATCAATGTTCAAGCAGTCTGTGATGCCAGTGGAAGGTTCATCAATGTGCATGCAGCGTTCCCAGGCAGTACACATGACAGCTTCATATTCCGCATGTCACCTCTTGCTCGGCGTATGGATGCTGGAGAATTTGGTAACATGTGGCTACTGGGTAAGTACCAAGCACTGAAAATGGGTGATATGCGTCAAGTAAATATATGAATGCCCCACAATAGTAACGATTGTACAATAAGAAACATGGCCCAACAGACACTGCATGTATGAATGTATAGATCATGTCCTGTCAAAGTCAAAGAGTGAAATGTTAACAACTTCCCATTCTTCCCTCCTCAGGTGACGCTGGGTATGCACTCTCTCCACATCTCCTCACCCCTTACAGGCGTGCTAACACTGTACCTCAGCGTAGGTACAATAGGGCACACATACGTACTCGAGCCATCATCGAGCGCACTTTTGGTCTGTTGAAGTCGCGATTCAGATGTCTCGACCGTACAGGGGGTGTGCTTCTGTACTCCCCAGTAGTTGTGTGCAAGATTATACTAGCCTGTTGTGTTTTGCACAACATTGCTCTAATGCATGGCTTACACATGCCTCTCCACCCTCGACTAGCTCTGAATGTGGGAGCCCGGGCTATTGCACATGACCGACGTCAGGGCATGCAAGTCCGTGATCTGCTAGTTGCCACATATTTTGCATGAGCAACCTGTAGTACCACGGACAACATGTGGTTTGCTGTCTGTTGTCAATGATGAAATGTGGACAGACACAACAGTGTCCATAAATCCCACCCTGAGACGACTTTCCAAACCACACTAACTGCATGCAAATCACAGCTGCTGACAGAAGTCAAAAGGTGGATTGTGCCTCAGGTCACGTGCCCATGTCAGCGATCAGCGTAGTGGACATCCCTTAAACAAACTATTCACGCTGATGACAAATAATACATGTCCTGAGAGACATACCTGGACCTCATAAGGATGGGTCACCAAGTCACAAAAGGTTGCATACTCAGGCCTAAGACCACTAGAGAATTGACTCCCCCACAAATGATGGGCCCAGAATGTGAGTGATGATGTCATGTTAGAATCATGCACCATGGGTCAGATTTACAATAAGAGTTGCATCTCTGCATATCAGCAGGGATGGCCAAGTAATTGTGCCTCACAGCAGACATCCCTTGCGCCATCATGGCTGTGCCGCATGTACAAAGCTGTGCGCTGTGGACCAAGTATAGACAGAAGTGTGAAGCCTATGCTGTCATAAAGGTGAAGCACCACTGGAGTTGGGTCGCAAGCGCAACGCAGCTCCAGCAAGGCAAGCGGCGAGCCGATGCCCAACATGCAGCATCAATTCTCACGTCTCCTACAAGCAGGTGCAGGGTTGGGACGCAGCATGGCTACGAAAATGACAGTGTAATTTTGTACTTTTCATGCTCCCACTGTTTGGTGGCGTATGTGTGCTGGAAGGCCAACCCCCCCCCCCCCCCCCCCCCCTTGTGCAGGAACGCACAACTGCGGTGCAGGGCCATACAATATGACACATTTCACAGATGCGTCACGTTGAAGATACCCCACAGCATGGAGTTGGCGTAGCGCTGCTGCGCCAATAAACTTACGCTACTGTGGCGTAATTGGGGCACACAGCGGCCCCCATATGTATCTGACATATCCACACTTCTCCACACCAATGTTACATGACACGTCATGCAACTCTGATACTGAGTACTCAATATGAACTACATGTCCCATAATGCAAAGTATGAGAATAGGAAAGTCGGATGGATGTTGTCAGCCCCCTACCCCCTGTCAGTGCATAAATGACATGAAATGAACTGTTCCCCCTTTTGCTACATAATCATGCATAACACCTGCATTGTCCTTTCACTTTTTCCTACATCAGAACAACAGGATGGCAGTGGATTTGTTTACTGATTGTGGATGGCCCAGGATGAATAAAAATGGCAGCAAAATACTTCCTGTGATGTGTTTCCTGTTTCCCACTACCTGTATAACATTTCCTGTATGAAATAATGTGTTCTGGGTCATTTTCGCAAGTTACGGCGCAAAACCGTAGTTTCCGGTTGCGTAGCGTAGTGCGCGTGCGCGTAAACGACGCTCCGGAACCGGAAACTACGAAATCGGGCCGTAAATTACGAAAATAAACTAGACCACATCATTGCATACAGGCAAGGTGATACATCAAGTGGGAGACAGGAAATACTTTACAGGAAGTACTTGGCAGCCATTTTGTGGTCATTCAGAGTCATCCCCTTTCACTGATCAGATCCACAGGCATCCTGCTGCTCTCATCTTACCAATTTCCCCATAATGGCTGAGGAATATGAGGAGAGAGCCCGACCTTTCTCAGACAGGGAATTGGACATCTTGGTGGAGGGGGTGCTGGAGAAATTCCCTCAGCTATATGGGGACCCTGAGCAACAGCTGAGCACTGCAGCCCGGGGCAGGGTATGGGCCAACATCGCCGAGCGCTGCAGTGCAGTGGGAGTGTTCACCAGGAGGGCTAGGACGTGCCGCAAGCGCTGGGAGGACCTGAAGCGGTGGGCCCGTCACAAGGCTACGGAGCTGGCTGGCCTGTCCACCCAGCACCATGTACATCGTCCTCGCCTCTCACCACTGTACAGGAGGGTCCTGCGAGCAGCGTGGCCAACCCTCCATGCTCAGCTGGAGGAGCACGAGCAGCATAGACCTAGTAAGTTCATCATATGCAATATGAGTCTGGGAGTACGATGTGAGTGAAACAGTGCTGTACCATTGTGTGTCCCATGCCTCCATTAGCCAATTCCATGTCCAAGCAGCAGTCACCAAGTTTTGATAGGCACACTGCGGCATATGGACTATACAGGCCAGAGTGCACTTTGGGAGTTGTAATGTTCTCATGACAACTGGGTAAATGAGCCACACTCATGCATCCATATTGAATTCTGCTCTGCCAGCACCACTACAATTGTACCAAGTCCATCATAACGGATGTGTGCATTGGATGAGCGATGGTACAGAGACGGTCCAGTCTGCACATGGCAGGCCATGGGGGATGGGATGTTGTGATTAGCATTGCACCTGTAGCGTTGTGTTACAATTGAGACAGATCATCATGTGCCTTGGAGTCAAGACAGATATTGAGATCCTTGCATCACTCACAAGTTCTCATAGGTCTGCAAGGTGTGACCACTGACAGACGTCTGACCCTCAGTGGCCTGTATGACATTTCACATGCACAGATAGCTGACACAACTGCCCACCACTGTTCAGCGGTGATACTGCACTACCGTGTCAGTCAAGTAAGTCACTATGTGGCACTGGATTGTCTGAAGATGTGTGGGGACATCAAAAGGCTAGACACACAATGTAGCTAGAGGAGTACTCCAGACCCCACGTGGATGTGTGACCCACATTTGTCTTGTCCCATACAATGCTACAATGCAGATGACACTTGTCCAGACGTTAAATAGCTGCAAATCAATATCAATGGGCAATATCATTTATATCTGGACTCTTCATGTTCTCCTCTGGTGGACTTGTAGTTGAACTGGTACATGCAGCAGTGACACGACACACAGATCACAACAATGCCAAGGTTGAGGTTTGGATAATTCAGTTGCGCAAGCCACAATAATACACATGAGATGTCCATGTCAAACTCAAATCAGTATATGACAGTGTGCATACATGTAATGTAAGTGCATGGACAGAATGGGTGTTGGGAGCACACTGCCTCACAGTCCCAGCACGGTTTGTCCCTTTGCATCCTGGTAAATGCAGTACACATTTCAAAGTCACTTAGGAATAATCTGGAGTGATACACCAAAATTGCTGCTGACTTTGCTGTATATCCCTAGACACGTGTTCCTGGAATGAGCGCTTCATCAGTAGAGAGCTGCAGTTTCATGGAGAGCAAAGTAAATCATCTTGCTTTGCTGTGTTCCTGTGAGTGTTACTGTGACCTCAGAATAACTTGGCAGCATTCCCAGCAAACACAGATGAATCAGGAGTTAGTTAGTACTGTACACAGCATATACCCGGATGCAAAGGGGCAAACTGTGCTGGGACTGTGAGGCAGTGTGCTCCCAACCACCACTTAGTCCATAAGGACTGATGGGCAGATCAACAAGGCACTTGCGCCTCTTTGCACCGCCATTGGGTCACTTTAGTGACGCAGCGGCGGAGCACACAAAGCGCCATGCTGCTGGATTATTACAACGTGACGCATACGGTGCAGGATTGCATCCTAAAAGTGGCTGAGTGAAACTACAAGATACCACTCAGTCACTATTAGGGCCAAGCAAAGTCAAATCTACGCACCTGCTTGAAGCAGGTGTTAGGATTGCCGCAGCATGTTAGCGATCGTGCACCCCCGAGCCTTGCTGGAGGCGGCTCCGCAATTGCCACGCCACTACAGCAAAGCTCGGCTCTTCCACCGGGGATGCATCACACATCTGCCCACCCAAGCGCCACAGTGTGCCGCTTGGTACATGTGGTCCAACAGGGGTGACGCACGGGTGGGCTGATGCGTTACAACTCATCAGACACACCTCTGCTGATTAGCGGAGATGCGCCAGAAGTTGTAAATCGCCCCCTGATAACTGTACAGTGTGAATAGAGTTAAACAAATTTGGACCTAGGCTATTCTATGTATGTGTAGCGTCATGCATGGAACAACCACCACATCAAGATTTTGCTTATACTTCTGCAGGCACGGTTGATGAGACAGGAGATCCACAGGAAGAAGTCCGGAGGATTAGACCATCTGTTCGGCGACGGCTAAACCCTCTTTCCACTAGCGATGAAGGGGAGGAGGAGGAGGAGGAGGAGGAGGAGGAGGAGGAGCCATCAACATCTGCAGGCCAGAGGGTTTCACCCACCCGGGATAAAGACGAACACTACACCGGTACTATGTCCCAGGTGGAGGCTGTGGACAATGAAGGGGGGGGTGACGAACCGGACACCTCGGACCATGATGTGGGGGATGGCCCCTCACCCACACATACATCACTAGTGGGTCACAAAGAGGTGTCCCCGGGGAAGGCCAACATTCCATCTGGGCCTGCCATCTGCCCCACCGTACCTCTAGAGTCCCCCATGCCATCGGGGGCTCCTGCTCAATCCCCTGATACCAGTCTCCCTACTCTTGGCCGCCAAGCCAAACACATCGGCTCCGGATCGGAGGCACCACGTCCCTTCTGTGTCCCCCCCCCCCCAGTGCCGGTGCTGTTCCTCCTGTGGCTGTGCCAGGGGACTTGAGTTGGATGGTCGAGGGTCAACCAGACATGTCCGCTCGCATCTTGCTACAGGTGTGTCTGGAGATACGCTCGATGCGAGCGGACCTAGTCCGATCTATGGACAACATCGGCATCCAACTCCAGTCCCTGACCACAGCCATTACCTCTTTCATCTCCCAAGTGCCTTCCCATACCACCGTCAATGTGTCCCCCTGTCCGTTGGCCCACACTGGTTCCCCCCATACGCCTCGTGTGTCACGTTCCCGTGTGGTGCCTGTTCCTGCATCAGCCAGACGTGTGGATGTATCCGACCCTGAGGAGCTAGACATTGTGCTCCTGGATGATGACCAGAAAGACACTTGACTGTTGGACTGAGACATTGTTTTGGACGATGATTCATTTCTCCCCTTGTGAATAGACTGGTTCCCATGACGCTACCTGACGTATTATATTTGTTTTGCCCCACCCAAATCCAAGTTCCCTTCTCCTTCTGCATTAAGATCATCATTTGTTTTCCTTTCTCCCTTCCAAACCGACGGTTTCTTTGTGTTCCTACATAAATGACTTTGCAGTATTATACTTTGTCTGACTAGTTTCACTTCATTTTGAATGTCTATTGCCAAATATAGACACATATTTAGTAAGTCATATGCTATGCATACTACAACGTGTTGCCATGATGTGTTACACTTGTACCTGTCTCACACACACACACACATGCCTACATCGTCAGAAGAGACATACTACACAACAGAATATTACAGTAGTAGATATTTGTCAAAATACTCCTAAGGAGCCCAAAACAAATAAGCCATTTTAATGGCGGTCATGTTTGCGTTGCCGCAATCGTGGGGGGGGAGGAACGCGGTGAGGGGTGAGGTCGTCGCCTTCGTGTCTGTGGGTGTTGTCCAGGCTGATCAAGAGGTGCAGGTGCCAATGGTGTCTGCACATTAGGTGTCTGTGGCTGGACAAGGGCTGATGATGAGGTGGTTGAAGTGACTGTGCAGAGGTTGGTGGTGGTTGGGCAGGTGGTGGGGGTGGTGGGAGTGACTGTGCAGCGGTTGGTGATGGTTGGGCAGGTAGTGGGGGTGGTGGGAGTGACTGTGCAGCGGTTGGTGATGGTTGGGCAGGTAGTGGGGGTGGTGGGAGTGACTGTGCAGTGGTTGGTGGTGGTTGGGCAGGTAGTGGGGGTGGTGGGAGTGACTGTGCAGCGGTTGGTGGTGTTTGGGCAGGTAGTGGGGGTGGTGGGAGTGACTGTGCAGTGGTTGGTGGTGGTTGGGCAGGTAGTGGGGGTGGCGGAAGTGACTGTGCAGTGGTTGGTGGTGGTTGGGCAGGTAGTGGGGGTGGTGGGAGTGACTGTGCAGTGGTTGGTGGTGGTTGGGCAGGTAGTGGGGGTGGTGGGAGTGACTGTGCAGCGGTTGGTGGTGGTTGGGCAGGTAGTGGGGGTGGTGGGAGTGACTGTTCAGGGTGCAGGTGTGTTTGTGTACCTTGGCTGTGGTGCTGTGCAGTTTGTGTTACAGGTGTGGGGATGTGCTGTCCTACAGGCCGACATGATTGTCCCCCTCCCTGCGTTGGCTGTGAAGGTAGACTTTGGACCACTCTCACCATGCCCTCCATCATCTTCATGGCCAAGGCATGGTGTCTTGCACTCTCTTCCCTTTGGATGGATATCAGGTCTCTTGTATTTCTAGACATTTCCTGCCAAGTGCTATCCATCCTGTCCAAAGCTTGGCCCACCCTGTCCACCCCCTGAGGGAATTGGGCCATGTCCTGCAGGAACCCAGATATGTCAGACAGGGTAGCCCCTATGGCCCGAATGTCCTGCCTCACATCTGCCTGCTGTTGGAAGAAGTCCTGCTCCCACTGGCCACCATAGTCATGTGCAGGCCCCCTCTGCTGGTGTCTGCCAGGGATGAGATGAGCAGGTCCAAAAACAGGGAGGCTGGCAGGTAGAAGTCTGTGGGCAGGAGAAGGGTTCCCAGGGGATACCTGGTCCACAACAGGGCTGGCACTTCCCACAGATGGTGGAGAGAATGGCAGGGATTCACTGCGTAGGGAAGAGTGGGTAGGGGAACCACCATGTCGGTCCCGGACGTGAGGGCTGTGAGTGAGTGATGTCTGTGAGTGGATGTGTGGTAGCTGTGTCTGTGTTGATATTTGCCGTGGTATTGATAGTCTGAGAGGAGGCAGACGGGCGTTGCTTGTCAGAAGATGTGAGGCGGGGACGTCAGTATTGTCATCCCCGGAGTCTAACAAATTGTACTCATCATCCTCCTCAAAGGCAACGTCCTCTTGCTCTTGATCCTCCTCCTCTCGGGCATGAGTTGCAGCCGACATTGCTGCCTGGAGGATCAGGGGATTCTCCCCTTGGATTTCCCGTCTGCCACTACTGGTTGTCGGTCTGTCAGCCTCTTTAACAGCATCATCTGAAACACAGAGGTTGCAACTGTATTGGTGATTGACCAGGTATTACATGTGCAGCAACACCAGGGTTGTATTTACTGCACCTTGCATCAGCAGATGAGGATCATGTGATCTGGTTTGGATACCACCACAAATGGCCGCTCACACCATAGCCCTGAGGTGTTACACGGAGATCTACATGATACTAGCAAACTCACCAGTTCCAGCCACAACTCTCTGTCCCTTTGCGTTCCCTCCTAGTCTATCCTGCTGCACCTGTCTCACCATAGTAGTTGTAGACATAGCTGTAGAGGGTAGAAACAACATTATCAACAATCTGCCTCACCAAATGACAGACATGCATATGTGTCACTCCTGGTCTGTATTTCACTTAGTAATCAACAACTGTTGATTCCATGTAGAAGGGGATCTTGATCTATGTAATGGCTTTGTAATCTGAGCTGTTGACACTCCTCATGCCCAATTTACCTGAGGGACAGGTGCGTGACAGTTTCACAGCTGCAGCCAGGATGTCATGCATCCCCCGGGATGGTGTGCGCTGCAGTGGTCTCATCCTGTCAGCACCTGTGATGAGAAATACATGTCCATATTTTCGTACAGCAGATTGTAGCTATGAGAACAAATGACATTCTCATTAGCCATTTGTGGATAATCAAGGACGCTGTGCAGCATGCATAGCTCATTGACTTAACAAGTGGGCACCTGCTCACAAGCAGCATTTGCAACCTTACAGCCATGCGGCACTTACATCAATTAGATGACACATCAACTGACAGACTTGTATGAGAAGGTTACTGATTTCACCCTTACCATTGTGACTGACTATTTTCATGGGTGTAATGTTGTGTGTTGAGAAGTCAGAAAGGAGTTCATGTGTGAGATGTGCAATTGTCAGGGGCCTGATGTTGCCCATATGTGCTTCCCTACCCATGAGGTCACACAGCTCATTATTGAATGAGAGAACGCAGATTACTAATGTCCATCCTTTGAGTGTTCTCTGTTCCCATGCTCCATTTCCAACATCATGGTACTACTCACATGACAACAGATAGTATCTTGTGTGTGCAGCAGACATCCAAACCTCATATTTCATACACTCACCAATACATGTGGATATGGTAGAAGGGAGGCAAGCAGAAGACAACATTTGGATTTGATCACACATTGCAGAGGAGGTGAGAAGCTTTGAATCTTCGCACCTGCACTGGATTATCCTGTTGCTCTTCAGCAAAATGATTTTGCAGGTGTAACTGCATGAAGAATCACCTCAGCAGCCCCTACACCCATCTCACAGGTACACAACTGGCACCAGTGTGTGCCTCAGCCATGCCAATTTCATATTGATTTGTGCATGTTAATTTTCCTAGGTATTTAGCATATCATTGACTTGCAAGCCTGTTGTGTTGTGGAGGTTTCTCATGACACATTGTTCTATTGTATGTCCATTGTGCACACACTTGGCATACATTTTGTGTCAGCATCTCATTTGCCACCAGGGTCTGATCGGCCATGTGTTCAAATGCCCCATGTGAGCATATTGTGATGCAGGATAACAGTGTTGTACAACACATATGGTGGAGGTGAAAGGCACAGTTCATAGGCATTCAGCAAGCTTGACTTACCGTGGCCCAGCACCGGATCAGTCTGTGGTCCCTGGGCAGATGTGAAGTCCAACCTAGTAGCAGGAGTCAGTGGGCGTCTGGGGTTATGGGAGGACGGCATTGTACCTAGAATGATAAGTTTGTTTGGCAACTTTACATTCCTGCTGCCACATGTGATGCATTGGATTCCTGGCACAGGACAGGCACAAGCAGTCATGGTCACCACCGTTGCAGTAGTGTGTCATACATTATGTAATGTGTGATTCCACATATAACTTAGATTGGGCCCACTACCTTGATGCTACCTATAGCACAATGACATGCCTACGACTCCAGAGGTAAAGTCCACTATCGTGTTTTGTTGAAGTCCGAAATTTAGCCATCCAATGTACGCAGTACATGATCAGCTCTGTGGACTGTGCTGAACAAAGTATGTATGAAAGATTTGAAGTTGGACAGTGTATGCATTGTCAATACTACAGAGACTGCTATCTCCCCGTTTGGTCTTCATTTCCGTATCGGTGCAAATGCTACTTCTTGATTATGTCTACAAACACTATTACAATATGGTGTATACACCCTTCTGACTTGTTGTGGCCCTCGATTACAGGATTGCTTTCCCCGTTCTGGGTCTGTTGATGTAATACATGTTGTGTACCACATTTACTAAGGTATGATGAGGCAAGACATGTTATAATTTGTATTTCGCGGTTCACAAATGTCATAAGTAAACGGTGAATGTCCATTGACGTCTCCAATTGTCATGCAGCAAATGTAGCATAAATGGTTGTCTTACATAGCTGGGCACTATTTGTCCCTCTGTTGTCTACTGACCATGTATGCTTTTTGACCATCTCCTTTGACTTACCAGTTAGTGTGGTTGACATGCCTTCATCAGTACGTTGCCGAATCCTCCTATGCGATGCGGTGACCTCTGCTACTGAAGTTGTCGGTGCTCTGGCTGGATGTGTCAATGGGTGAGAAGAGAGAAAAGTAGACAAATGGAAATGTGCTTGTGTACAGTTTCGGGGATTTGCCCATATCTTCTGTGTGATAACAGTATTGCGTGGAACTGCCGCAGACTGGGCAGGTAGGAGCAGTGGTGTGTTGGGGATGTAATGGCGTGGCAGATTGGAAATTGGACAACAGGATAGGTGTTGAACATGTTTACATCAGAGGATACTCTCACCATCTGCTTTGTGATTTAGGCCAGCACAGAGTGATGTACTGTTTGGAGACTTTAGTGGCAGGTTTACAAGCCCCTGGGGAAAATAGATTTACACTGTGGTTGCATCACTCCTGTGACACAACAGTGGTGTACAACAGACAACACATTTAGGAGTATTTGCACCGTGACGCTACTATGGTGAATCGTCATGTTGTGAGGCCCTGCGCTACATCAGCTTGGAGGTGGCAGGGTGTGCACTCCTTTGGAGTATGCCGCATCCAAGTGAGTCAGTGTAATCTACATCAGTGGTTCCCACACTTCTGACTCCTGAGGACCCCCATTGAGTCACCACTGGAAGCCGAGGACCCCCATGCAATTAGTATGAGTTAAATTTCAATCATTTTAACAGTAATTTGAGAAAAATACACACGTGTGCACACAAAACAAATACTCAAAGTACTAAGTCTTTTGGGTCAAGATGTGCGACTATTTAATGTAGCGCCTCGCAATTTGCTACACTTTTCAAGTGGTAATTTGCGAGTCACTAAATGAAATGTACAACAGTGTGTTTGACACTGTCTGGGATTCCCAATGGGGTCGCTAATTGCGAGGTTCATTTATATTATTGAGCCGCTCGCAATTTGCAAGCCCATTGGGAATGCAAGCCCTCCCAGGTATGGTGGCCTGCTGGGCTCTGCAGGCCACCATGTCGGGGCCAACTTTTCAATATAGCAGTTTAGAAAAGAAAATGCTGCCTGTTTACAATGCATTTTGTAAAATCAATCAAGTAACAGTAAAGTTGTCTTTACATTTTGCTAAGGGCAGGCAGAGGTCCCTGGGACCACTGCCTGCCCTTAAAATAATATTTTGCTTGCTTTTGCTAAGGGGAAGGGGTCCCCCGGAGACCCCTTCCCATTAGCAAATGCATTACCATCTACTTGAAGTAGGTGGTAATTGTGACTGTTTTGCGACCACAAACATTTATACATGTTTTTGAGACTCGCTAATTGGAAGGGAATGCTGCTTCCAAATCGCAAGTTGCTAAACCTATTTAGAGAGTTGCAAACAAATTTGAACTTGCTAAATTGGCTATGTACATGGCCCCATAGATTTTTGCATGCACAAACGGGTTAGCGAACCCGTTTGCGCATTTGAAAACCGATCGTACATCTGGCCCTTAGTGTTTTATGTAGAAGTAATAGGCCCTCTGTCAAATGTATTTCATTTGTTTTATAGCATCTTTCATACCAATGTAGAATGTCAGAGCACTTTCCATCACACACATATAGAGACATAGAATCGTACATGTAAATGTGTGTATATGAAATGTTTTAAGAGTTCTTGGTCTGGAAAAGCACAAACTCAGTATTCAGAACATGACACAGGGGCTAGCATTGACTTTAGCATACAAAACGTTTTTCTACCCAATAATTTCTTCTTAGCAGCATCAGGATAAATAATAACTGGGAGATGTTTAAGTTACAAACTGGTACCATGCAATTTGCAAGCAGCTCTTTGATGACAGTTTATAGGTCCCTCTGCTAGATTATGATTGTCACTCATGAAGAGCACAGTAACAAATGAATCTCTGTGACAAAAGCAGTAACCACAATCCTAGGTACATACAATACTGCTTTTCAAGATGATTTTTATACTTTCTTTGCAGTAGGCACATTTCTACGCTGTGCTACATTTGTTACATTGCAGCTGCCACAGAACAACATTCTCCTCATGCTCCAGCAGGTACATTGATCACTGGCATTATCTTGACACGTTTATTGTTGCTGGTAAGCTGCTAATTATACAAGAAAATTTCTGTGCTTTAAAAAATGATGCCTATGGACCCCATGGTAATGTGTTACGGACCCCTGGGGTTCTGCGAAGCACAGTTTGGGATACACTGGTCTACATTATTTCACAGTATCACCTATCAGAGGCTGCTGTGACGCAACAATACGCCTGCTTGAGGCAGATGTCAGGAGTGGCACAGCACGTTAGGTATGGGCAGTACATGGATATTGTTGGAGTTGCAAAGCTCTTCCGACACAACTTCAGCAAAGCCCCCCCTACACACCATCAGATTCAACACACATCTGTCTATCCCTGCACCACAGTGCACAACCATATGTACACGACACATCAGTGTTTGCGCAAGGCTTGAATTGGTCACATGTCACATTGGTACTGGCGCTTCCCTGCTAATGTTTGTCTTTAGCTTATTTATTTATTAAACTTACTTTTAAATTTCCATTTGTCATTGCACATTTTCTGTCAATATGTACAGTTATTGAATTAGCTGGGTTGTGTATGTATGGCATCAGTACTGTGCACATGTTTTTAATTGGGTGGGGGGGGTATTAGCCTTTTCTGATGCAAAGCATTCTGGGACTTGTGGTGCTGCGTAGTGGGTGACACATGAGTCTCTGACTAACCATATTTTTATATGCACTTAGGACTATTTCCATGATCACTATGACAGTGTAACACAGACAATCTCTTCATGCACATTTTCTTTTCATTCCACTTACCTGGTACCACGTGGCGGACGTCACTGACAGGCAGCCCATGGACCAAGTGGGGGTGTATTGTTGTCAGGATGTCCTCCTCCTGTCGGGTGAGCTGGATGCGGGGTCCAGGGCATGCAGCAGGGAGGATTCTGCGCAGTTCTATCGTGGAATATTTTTCCTTGACCCTCTGCTTTTCGTCCTGCCACTTTTTTTTAATGTCCTGTATGGTTCGCCTCTCCACCCCCAGGGCTGAGACAGCAGTGGCTATCTGCTGCCATAGTTCTTGCTTCTGTGCCCCACTGGTGCAATATGGTGGTAGCCCATGTAGGCGATTGTGGTGCCTTACAATGTATTCCACTAGCATGGTGGTCTCCTCTGCAGTGAAATTTTTTTTCCGTCTCTGCTCCATGTTCACTGTCACTGGAAGCATTGTAGGTACAGTCTCTCTGTGTCCAAACCTGTTTCTTCACTGTGTGCTGCTTTTATGTGTTTTGTGGTACTGGTCAATTAGTGTTAATTAGCTTCAGCTGGAGCGTGGTGGGGGATGGTAGGCAGTGGCAGCATACACCATGGCAAAATGGAGCTGTTGGCTGGGATTGGCTGCTGTGTGTCAGCTGGTCCATGTTGGGGGATGGGTGGACCTTGGCCAGGTGTTTCCTCTTGGCTAACATGACAAACGGTCCGTAATCGTAATTTACGGCCCGTAATCGCAATATACGGCCCGTAATCGTAATTTACGGCCCGTAATCGCATTTTACGCAAGTGTGCGGTAAAGTCCGCCTACATGCCGTAATATCCGGCCCGGTGGCGGAAATTACGGCCCGGCGGCGGACGTAAAGTTAGTAGTCGTAAGTCTCTTCTGTGAATTCCGAAAAGTAGTAAGTTCATTCTGTGAATCCCGAAAAGTAGTAAGTTCATTCTGTGAATCCCGTAAGTAGTAAGTGCATTCTGTGAATACCAGATAGTAGTAAGTGCATTCTGTGAATACCAGATAGTAGTAAGTACATTCTGTGAATACCAAATGTCTTAAGTTCATTCTGTGAATCGGGCCCGTTAACAATAAGTCTCCCCAGTGCCACATGATTTATTATTCAATGGCAGATGTATATATATTTTGGAAATTAAACAATTTTCACCTAACACCTACTTATGAGTTCTGAAAATTCCACATTTTTGTCTCAAATACAGTCTTGGTAAACATACATTAAATAATCCAAGCAAAATCTTCTGAATTTCAAGGCTGGACTGCACACAGGAGAGCTACTTTCAGGTAACTGGAGAACTACCAGTAATTCACGAGCTACTCGTTGGAGAAGCCTGTTCTAGGGTTATCAAATAGTGGTAATGGAGGCAACAGCTGTAAACAAAGGCATGTTGTTTTGCAACCCCTGGAATTGCTTTTGCATCCGCTGGCTCGATGGGCATCAAGGTAGTGACAGGGACTGAATATATACAGGGGTCTTAGAAGCAGACTTATTTCATGTACCTTCCTCTCTGCATTATTCCCCCCTCCATCAGCAAAAACTCGGAGCAGTTGAAGAGTAAGTGCAGGACAATGGGGCAACTATGTCATTCCCTTAGTGTGACAACACTTCCTCTACCTCTTGCATTTTGATCAGTTGACGTCCATGTCCTCTTCAACTGATGCTGGGTCAAAAGTCCTCTCTGAAGGGTGAATTTTAAACATGTAAAGAGGCTTTAGTTTCCCTCCTCTATTGGATTTAAAAATGATGAGTACTAAACATGTCCAACATTAACTTCCTTGGGACGACATTTTTCCTGTGTTTAGCTTTTCTCTGGGTGTGGAGCTGCATGTCCGAGCAACAATAGTTTTCAGACAAATTACTTAACTTTTGATTTGTCACCCTATAAGGGCCTAAATACACAGCTTTGGCGGTGCAGCACCGGGTTCGACCCATCGCCACACTGCCAAATTTGAGGTCAGAGCACCCAGCAGATTAGGAGTTTCCTCCTGTCTGGCGTATTTTTTTTTATGTTCCCATGGCGCCCTGAAAATGAGCACTGCAATGGGAATGCAAAAAACTGTTCCTGCATGGCATGGACTGAAAACAACTAAAGGAGCTGTTGTGCAAGCACACAGGGGCACATGTTCTACCCCCCTGTGTGCATTCACATGCGAATGAGGAAGATGGGGCCCTGCAGGGCCTCCCTTTGTTTCCTCTCCGCCACAGTGTTCATGGAGTATGAACTTCCATGACACCCCCGGTGGACCGGAAGCTCATAATATGCTTGGCATGACTGCAGCGGGCCCCGCCAAGCATAATGCGGCCTACTGACCGACACAACACCACCAGGGGACGGCAGTTCCCTGGTGGCTGTGGAAGGGCTATGGCGGGCCATAGTAGGGCGGTCAGGAGACGTCCAATGCCGGGACCCCACAAGTCTAGCTTTCCGTGGACTACCAGACACGTAATCGGGCCCTAAATGTGCAAGTTTCCTTTTTCTGACAAACTAATAAAGGATTGTCTCACATCCAGAAAGATTGTTGCCAAAAAAAGAAACTACAAATTATTTAAAGAATTTTTTATTGATCTGCAAGTTAATATTGTTATGTTTGTTTTTTGTCCAAGTGTTATGACCATATTAACACCGATATACAGAGTTCCTAAACACCTCCTGCTTTCTCCACTCCAACCTTTTAAGACACCTTGGTACTCTTTCTTCCCTATTAAGAGTATTTACTTATTTTTGGCTGCTATTGCTTCATTCCCAAAAATATTTAATGCACAAGTTGCTTGGTTTCTTAACATGTCTCCGACTTCGGTTGCTTAGATTCGTAGCTTGTTTCGTACTGTCCCAGTTTAGATTCCAAACATATTTCGGTCTGCACTTGCTTAGTTACCTAGAATGTTTCATACTGTCCCTGTTCATTTTCCTAAGATGTTTCAGTCTGCACTTGCTTAGTTTCCCAGCAGGTTTTATATTATCGTTGTTCAGTTTCTTAACATGTTTTGGTCTGCACTTGCTTACTTTCCTTACAGGTTTCATATTGTCCCTGTTCTGTTTTCCATTATTTCAGCCTGCAAATGCTTAGTTGCCTAGAAGGTGTTGTACTGTCTATGTTCAGTTTCTTAACATGTTTCGGCCTGCACTTGCTTATTTACCTAGAATGTTTCATACAGTCCCTGTTCAGGTTTCTAAGATGTTTCGGTCTGTGCTTGCTTAGTTTCCTAGCATGTTCCATATATTTCCTGTTCACTTTCTTAACATTCTTTAGACTATGCTTGCTTAGTTTCCTAGCTTGTTTGGTATTGCTCTTGCTTAGTTTCCAAACATGTTTTGTACAATAAACATCTGTTATTCAGTGCCAAGAGACCTATGGGTGAACGTGCGCTTTACAAATACACGTTATGTTATGTTTACATTGTTTGCTTAGTATGTTAACCTGCTTATACTGCACTTGCTTAGCTTCATAACATGTTTCGTCCTGCATTTGCCGCATTCTTTAACATGATGTAAACTGCATTGCTTATTTAATATATTGTCAGTGATAATACTTAGCAATGCATTCTTTAAGGTTTAAGGACAATACCCTAAGGTCTTGCTGAGTTTCCAGACATGTTGCGTACCGACATTCCTTAGTTTCACATTTAACACATTTCGTACAGCACTTCCTTAGACTTCTAATATGACCCTAACAGGTTTTATACTTCTCTTGCTTCGTTTTATTATATGCTCTCTTCAGCTCTCCCGTAGATCCCAAAGAAGTCCTAACACATTTAATATTGCACTACTTTGGTTTCCTTACAAGTTCCCTATCAGACTTGCCTATTTTCCTCATATGTTTCATAGGGAGCTTCCTTATATTAGTAACAGGTTTTGTAAGGTGCTTGCTGGGTTTTCTTTGCTTTGTTTTCTAATATGATCTAACTTTTTCTTCCTTAGTTTGGTAAAATGTTATGTAAGACCCAGATTTAGTCTCCAAACATTTTTCTTACTGTGCTTCCTTAGTTTGATAGCGTGTTTGTAAGGTCTTGCTTTAGTTTCCTAACATGTTTCACTATACGGTAGTTTTGTACATCGCTTGCTTAGTTTTCTAACATGTTTCTACTGAACTTGCTGAGTTTACTAGCATGTTTCATTCTGTCCCTGCTCAGTGTCCCAAACATTTTTGTACTGCTATGCCTAATTTTCTTTCATACAAGTTTCTTATTGCGATTGTTTAGTTTCCCCAACATGTTTCGGACTGTGCTTGTTTAGTTTCTTAGCATGTTTCAGACTTTGCCTGCTCAGTTTCTAACATGTTTTGCACAGCACCAGCTGAGTTTACTAACAAGATTCTTAATGTGCTTGCTTAGTCTATTAGCATGTTTCAGACCGTCCCTGCTCAGTTTCTAACATGTTTTGTTCTGCACCAGCTTAGTTTCCTAACATGTTTTTTTACTGCACTTGTTTAGTTTTCTAACATGTTTCATACTATACTTGCTAAGTTTCCCAGCATGTTTCAGACTTTGCCTGCTCAGTTTCCTAACATGTTTTGTTCTGCACCTGCTTAGTTTCCTCTCAAGATTCTTACTGCACTTGCTTAGTTTCTTAGCATGTTTCAAACTGTCCATGCTCAGTTTCTAACATGTTTCATACAGCACTGGCTTAGTTCTTTGATGACAATTCACCAAAATGCTAGGGGTAGCGAAAGTGATATCACATACCCTCTGACTTTCACTTCTCACACAAGGACTTACGCATACACACACACATTAACACAAACACTCTTGCTCACATAAACACACTCTCACCCGCAAACACTTACACAACATACATTTAAAAGTGTTTCTTTACTTACCTCAGCTGCAATGAATGTCACATCACAGCTGATAGTAGTCCGTTTTTTAATACAATAATGGGGAATAATGTAATATTATTAATTACTAATGTAATAAAAAATTTAAAGAATACAAGGAAAGTGGAGTCCCAACCTACTCCATAAGGACAACGTGCCCCTGTGTTTCCTGGCACTGATTTTGCCACCTCTGGGACCAGAGGTCGTGAAGGCAGTGCCAGGGGTCGCAAAGAGCAAGCCAGGGGTTACAGCTGAGACTCCTGGTGACCACTAAATGATGTTCATGGCATAGTTTCCTAACAAGATTCTTAAAGTGCTTGCTTAGCTTATTATCATGCTTCAGGCTGTCCCTACTCAGTTTCTAACTTGCATCATACATCACTGACTTAATTCCATAACAAAGGGTCACATTACGATGGCTGATGGACTAACGTCCATCTGCCATCGATACGGATTTGGGATTGGCCGCCTATGAGCCGGCCTCCCCACAAACCTAATCATGATGCGATCGCCACCACAGCGGTCGCATCCACCGTGGCAGTTGATCTTTACGACGGCCACGCTTAACCAACGATCATAATATGGCGGGGCAAACAGAAATACGATGACGGAGGGCCCACCACCGACCGGTGGCGGGCCCTCCGCCATCGTAATGAGCCCCAAAGTTTTTATGGTGCTTCTTAGTTTCCCAACATGCGTAGTTAGTAATATGTTTTCTTAGACTCCCAACAATGTGTTTTTTCTGTGCTTGCTGAGTTTCCTCACATGTATGACGACACTCATCCGGTGACTTCCCTAAACACACCCTCCATACTCCTTATTAGCTCATGTCTCAGGGTCAGCTCCCTTCACCTCCCAATCGCAGCCCGGAGCACCTTGACTCACTCAGACATTGGACAACATCAAGGTCAGAATGCTCCTTTGTGTCCTTTTAAAGCCTGTAATTTACAAGATGTGAAAAACCCCCAGGTGTACTTAAGGGCTGGCTGCCTTCAAAGAAGGAAAGTCAGCTCAGCCTGTCTGCCCAGACAAGAAGTTTTGGATTGCCTTTTTCTCCTTCGTGTCCCTTCATTTTTAATTTGGGCTTGTTTCATGGACACTCTTTTGCAAACAGATATGAGAGGTAAAAACTCAGAGAGACACAAAGCACACACTGATGTTCTCTCTTATTCTTGGCTCTCTGTCCTGCCTGGAGATGCTCTGCTTCTATCAGGCTTCTGACAGAGGGAAGGAGTGACTGCCAGTACCAGGCCAGGGTTAGAATGCAGATAGTTTGAGACTGGCAACAGATACTGGGTCAGATTTATTATTTTTGGCACAGCACAGTACAGCAAGCAAAGCTGCAGAACTGTGTTGCACCCGTGGGTGAAAACAGTGCAGAGGTATATTTATTAACAAGCACTGGCAAAGACAATAGGTCCGGCATGCTCCGCCAACATTTTCGCAATTCTTGTATTGTTTTTTCATGGTTTTTGCAAAATGTTATTCTCAAGAAGCTGTTTGGCCCTCTTCAACCTATACAGAGCATTGGCTAAAGGCAAAACATGTATTTTGGTATCAAAAAAGGATGCATTGCCTTAGTACTCCCTGGCACTGACGGTAACTACTTTGGGCCTCATTTATGAAAGGTTTTGCATTGCTGCAGTAAAACAGCGATGCAACACTTTTCAGTGCACCCTCCTTGCGACACCATGGAGCGTCGTATTTACTGTATGACGCTTCATGTGGCAAGGATTGACAGATACGTCAGGAATCCTGATGTATCTGTCGGTGCAAAAATGGCGAATTGCTGGTGTGTGTTTGGAAATAGACGCAACTCCAGCAATGTGTCATTTCACAAAGGGGCAAGCCCCATGTAAAAAGGCCTTTGTCACCCCTTACGCCTGCTTTTAGCATTCGTAAGGATTTGACACAGTGAAACTGTAGAAGAGTCGCAATGAAATCTCATAGATTTCACTGGAACACTTCTGCGAGCATTTTCTGCGCTGTAATGCCCACCCTCCATCCATTATACCTGTGACAGGCATAATGTAGCACAGGGGTTTTGTTATGTTTCATATAGATGCCCTAATATAGGCATGGTTTGAGATGGCCTAATATAGGCATAATCTTTCACCTACATTTGTTCTCTATTCTCCACAATAACGGGCGCTGAGGGCTGAACCTTATCTAGACTGCGGTTTAGGTACAGAAGGAGGATTTTATCACGTAACAACGGCCTCCTATACCATCTGTGATGTGCTCATCCAGTATGATTAAATATTCATAAGAGTTCTAGGAAATCAGGCAGGGGCTAGAATCCACCTGCATAAACATCTATGTAAACGGTTCATCCCATAAGTCATCATCAAACCCAACAATGGCTAACACAAGACACAAGGGACAAAGGGACTCTATACTTATCTGTATAAATACAGCACCTCTTGCTATCAGTAGTTAGATGGAACTGGGACTTCCAGGCCGACACACTGACCAGAGATACTGAGACTCCTGCCTGCAGTCGCTCCAGCCGACAGTGGTTTCGCCATCGCTTGCGGGGTGTCCAACTCGAGACCAGGACGAGGTCCCACTCTCTCTTTACTAAGGTAATGGGCTTCGACTGAATCCTAGCTGGATTCTTGGCTTCTTATGCACCTACTCACATGCTAGGTACATTTAGGTACATCTAGACAGGCATTGTGGGAGTATGCACTTTATTTTATAAATGCATTTTATATTCCTGTATATGTTCATGACTATTGCAAAATGGTAGAACTGTACTATTCCTTTTTATTCACTGTACTGCTGATCATATATCTCTGCTACTGTTTAACAGTTGTGCCAGCACATATATTGTACACTAGAAGAACAACTGTGCAATCAATTGTTATTGTAAAACGCCCGACTGTTTCTTCTGTGTGACTCTCTGAGACAGAACTGTATTAGCAAGCACGAGTGACTGGGCGAAAAGTAGTACACTGTTTCCACGAGTCTGAGGAATCAGGCTTGTTGTGTTCTAAGGTTTCCAGAAACTAATCTCTCCTGATAAGAGGAGACACTAGTGGCACTGTGAGCTAGCTAACGCAAACAAGGCTAACATATGCGGTGGGGGTGCTCAGAGTCAGTCTGAAACCAGCCCTACAGTGTATGTTATCCAAACGTGCAGGTCCTGCAGAGGTACTATAGGAACTACACTACAGTCTACAAAGTCATGAATATGCCTACATGTGTCACTTTGTAAATATGGTGCAGTGTGGCACATTTATTACACCGCTGCAGCATCAGAAAAAGTGACGCAACGGAGGCACAAGGGCCTCACAAATAAGACCCTTTGTATGTTAATGTGCGCCTTGTGTAAGGGTATGAAGCCGTAAATCATAGTGAATTAAGCCAATGGCTGGAGTGGACTGACACATCGCCCCTTTATTCATGGTGGAGTTGAAAGAAAGACAGACAGTTATTGGTTGCAAAGATAGAGCACCATCATGAGCTTTATATTCATGTGAGCTGCTGGTATGGTGTGAAAAAGCTCAATCAAATAACAGCAGCTTCAAAAGGAATTTACAACAACATTGACAGGAGAAGGGAAATGATAAAGTTGGAATTTGCCCTGTGCTCCCAACTGGTAGAAAGGTCCTGCTATTACATCAAGCTTTACAAATCAAGGCAACACTAAAGTAATAATAAAGAAAAAAAACAAAAATACTGGCACTGAAGGGCACTACCTTTTGTGTGTGTTCTTTGTGAAAGGACCAAATGCCATCATTCAAAGTAAGGTTAGCCAGTGACTGAAGCCGGCTGAACCATTGCCCCAAGCTGTATGCTGTAGTGGGCAGAACCAAAATGTGAGTAACACAAGGACAGACCAATGGGTGGAGAGAGGTAGCTGAAAGCCCCTTTATGTAAATATATTGTACATAAAATCTTAGTAAAATCAAAAGGTCTTGGCTAACGCCAGATCTAAAAATGTCCTGTTGTTGTTGTCATCCCCTCCACCGGTGCACCAAAAAGAATAAATTGCGCAGTGCCCAGACTCTCACCAAAATCACAGGTGAGTATGCGCTGTCTAGCATTGAATTTGTTCTTCAGAGACAAACTCTGAAGCATCCCACACATTGCATATGTGCTGTGCACTACAGCACACTTGCAATGTGTGGGTTCCTTTTAGAAATGAAAGCATTACTTTTTTTATTCCTAATTCAAGGGGGTCTTAATTCAGATTACCTATCTTAATAGAAGTGACTTTGCCTCAAAGTATATGGATGGGTGTGCTGATCTGTCAAAGTTACATCCCAGTGCTGCCCCTTTTTATGCAAAGCAGCTCAAGGCACTTTTTGTGCTGAGAAAAAATGCACATTTCCAGCACGAAATAACTTTTTCTCCTGAAATATATTAAACTTGCAAGACTTTGTGTAGCTTTGTTCCACTTTACAAATCTCTAACAACTATGTCATTCCCTCTGTTTCGTTTGTTGGTGCTTTGCCTTTTCCTCCTATTCTTTCCTTTTCCCTTTCCATCTGCTTTCTCCAGCAAGGTTTTCCTGTGGACCATCAGATGCCTATTCCAGTCCAGGGCCCTTATTTATGAGGCCTTGCGTCAGTTTTGCGCCGCCGGTGCGTCACTTTTTGTGACGCACCAGCGGTGTAAAAAATGCGCCTCGTTGCGCCATATTTAAAAAGTGACGCATCTAGGTAGATGCGTCACTTTTTAAACCCCTGCGTTACATTATACCTGCGTCAGGTATAATGTATGCAGAGGGGGCGTTCCCCCGCAAAAAGCCTCGTAATAGTGACGCAGTGAAATCTATGAGATTTCACTGCGTCACTTTTAGGATGCTGTTGCGTCAAAATCTTGCGCCTGCCTCACAGCAGGCGTAAGACTGACGCAAGCCCTTTCACATGGGGCATTCCCCATGTGAAAGAACGCATTGCTGGAGTTGCGTCACTTTTGTGACACACTCCAGCAATGCGTCACTTTCGCGCTTACAGATACGTCAGAAATACTGACGTATCTGTAACTCCTTGCGACATGATGCGTCATACATTAAATATGACGCATCAGGAATATCG
The DNA here is from genome assembly GCF_964263255.1 of Lissotriton vulgaris. Classification (NCBI taxonomy): domain Eukaryota; kingdom Metazoa; phylum Chordata; class Amphibia; order Caudata; family Salamandridae; genus Lissotriton; species Lissotriton vulgaris. Next base: position 1,060,191,912 of record NC_141699.1, read on the forward strand.
TAAGGAGTGCGCAGTGAAAAGTGACGCATCGCTGTTTTCACGCAGCGATGCGTCACTTTTCATAAATGAGGCCCCAGGTCCTTACTCAGACCAAAGCAGAGAGAGTTACTAACTGACATGGATTCCCAGGTAGTTCCAACAGAGTTGTCATAATGTTTTCCTAAGAACTTGTTGGTCTTGTCGCTCACATACCCTACTCCTATATTCTACTTAAGGAGGACTTTGTGTTTCACTCTTCTCTTACCCAGTTTTATTTCCCTGTTTCTCCTTTCTTATAGTGTGATGGACCAGGTAAGTATTGCAAACCAGTAACAGGTCTCACAGTGGTGGTGGTTCAAATCCAAATTACTCTGGTATTTTTTTTTTTTGTCAATCAAGAAAACTGTATTGTGGCCATTTATAGCCATAAAAGCACATTAAATTTACATCAATTATAAGTCCACGCTGGATTAAAATTACTAGATCACAAAGTACATTGGCGTCTAGGCATACAATGGAAAATAGTACATTTCATTAAAAATGTAAAATCATCATCATGGGAATTTCATGATCTTATCACATACCATAAAAATATAAATTAGATATAAAAATTCATAAAATTCTAAGAAGAGTCCCATAGTCGACATCCAAACCCAAAGTGCATGCTACTAAGGGGGTCATTAGGATGGCGGGCGGACTTTGCCCGGCCGCCATCCTGTCGGGGATTGGGACCGCCTGCCATAAGGGCGGGGGTCCCGTGGGTGGTATTAGGATGCGGCCACCACAGTGGCGGCCGTATCGTGCATTTATAACATTCTGGCGGGCGGTGCTCTCTGCACCGCCCGCCACAATGCCATAAATGAATGTATGTATTTGCATACACAATGCGGCAGGCACCGCGCGGTGCCTACCGCATTGTATATGCAAAAGCAGGGGGTACCACAGGTCCCCCCCCTTGTGCACCCCCACCCCATCCTTCATTTTGGGGGCCCGCAGGGGGCGCCCAAAGTGAAGACTGCAAGCCTTTCTGTGGCAGCATTGCCGCCACAGAAAGGCATTGTATAATTCTCATCATAATATGGCTGGCGGTGTCTGATAGACACCGCCACCATATTATTCCTTTTCCGCCCCGGCCGCAAGGCGACCGGGGCGGAAAAGCGGCGGACGGTGTTTCCGTCCGCCGAGTTCCCCCCCGCCATCCTAATATGGCGGGGGGAAAACGAGTGAGGATGTCGGGCGGATTGCCCCCTCCAGGCTGGCGGTGGCTACCGCCAGCCTGGCGGGGGCAATCAGCCCGACATCCTAATGGGCCCCTAAGTCTCAATCTAGTTTACCTCAGTCCACCTTAAACTAAAATTAGGGATCCCTGGATTGGTCATGATACCAGAAATAGAAAGAAAGGGTGTTATAGATTACTTGTGATCTGCTCCACTTTTAGCAAGTTCCTTCGAGTTAACCACATAGCAAACAAATGACTCTGTTATTGAGGAATCTGCAAAAATTCCCAATGGCTTAAATTTTTGGGAAAATACTTTTGGGAATGTAGAAAGTATCCAGGCTGGGGGTGTGCCTTAAATACAATCCATACTTTTTTAATGATTTTCCAGAATTTCCGCTGTAGATAGTGATGGATCTTGAATCTCTGGTGGCTGTTGTTAGCCAGAGATCACCTCCTTTTAGAAGCAATCAACTTTCTTCGCAGTCCCCGAGAGGGTGGATTTAATAACAGATCCAGTGCTAAGAAACTAATGAATGAGTGTCACCTAATAGGTTCAGTGCTAAGACAGTAATGATGGATGGTGTCACATATGGATTGCGACCTGTGGACTTTGGCAACACCAACTTCAGAGGTCAGGCGATTACCACATGCTTTGAGCATGTTGGTTGCAGACTTTTTATGTTGCTTCCAGTACTGCACTATCACCACTAAAATCAATAATTAATTTAAGCTGATGTTTTCCGGTGCTCAGCTCCTGCACTTAATCATCAACACCAGCACTTTTCATGAGCACCAGTTAACAACACATTTATGAATGGTAGGCACAGGGAGGTTAAGTGATTTGAGCAGAATCACACGATGTCGAGCCAACACCAAGACTCAAACCTGGTTCCCCAGCTCCAAAGTCAGCAGCTCTGGCTGTTACACCACATATTTTCCCCACTTTCATGGCCAGTAGTTGTTTTTATTTTAGGCGGCAGTAACAGGAGAAATGGGCTGGTGCAAGCTGCCTTCTGACAAGAGCCCCAGCACTTTTTTTTATTTTTTTACAAATTAACCACTGACTATAATAGCCTTATTATAACACTAGAGATTAATTTTAGAAACCTTTTTCTCATTGGCGCTAATTTTTTGGGCAATATAGCTTAGGTTGATATACTTTCTGCCCTAGATCTGCAGCATACGGTAGACTGAGCAGTATTGAACACACCATTTGGTACTGGAGGCGACGGTATGAAGAATAGCGAGAGGCGGTTTCTTTATTAAAAAAGGGCAATTGACTACCTCTGGTTCCATCATCCTGAATCCCTCCACTTCTGTTGCTGGAGGGTCAACGGTGCTCCTTGTAATGTGCTCTTTCTTTCTTGTTTCTGTGAAATTGGTGTGTAGTTTATTTATTAGACATCTGGGACAAATCTTGAGGAAAAAAACGAATATTACTGTGGTCAGACCACACCGATAGTTCGGTCTGTACCTTTACAGGCCAATGGTTTCTGCCGAAGACACAGCCCAGAGTGCCTTTATTATGAGTTAGAAAGCAAGTGTTCTGGAAGTGCAGTATCATAAAACTGAGTTGCAATAACACCTGCAACTTACAGTGCTTAGAAATGGCAGAAGTGCAGATGAAACACTTTATAAACAATGTATTCTGATTATTGTAAATTAAATTTAGCTGGGATAGGCAATCAAGGAAATGTGCAGACAACAGAAAGAGAATGGACGGTGAAAGTTCCGTATGCAGATGAAAGCTGCACAAAGTTGTGAGTCACATGCTTAATTTGTGAAAACATAAGTGCCAGAGCCTTGGACAGGAGGCCACTGCACCATGCACCACTAATTGCCCTTACCTGCACTGCCAATGTGATTACCAACACAACTACTAAGCATCACAATCCTCCAAGTGTGACAATTCAGATTATCCCAGGCCCCTGAAGCTATTAGAATGGCTTGGAAGTCATTTTTGAGGTATAAACAACTGTTGTTGTGCTCGTCTTTAAATTAGACAAACAGTGCCACCATGTGGCAGACTGTCATCATGCTGGTGTTGACATGTAAGTGCCAGTGCCAAGCACCGGAACCAACCAGTTCAAATTAAGCACTGGAGTCACCCAACTTCAAACAGCTTTAAGTGTATGCTCTAGGCCAATTCTATATTTCAAACTGCAACATTGCCCTCTCAAAATAATCTGCATAGTCCAGTGGTTCAGTTGTAAGTGCAGTACAAATCATTAATAAGACATTTTAGTTTCTCCAAAAATGTAATCATGTTTCTAGACACTCCTGAAAAGACATCTACATAGAGCACCGATGAGGAGGGCAAAGTGTCATATTAGCATAACTTAGCCCTTTTGTGCATATAGCCAGGGACAGCTCCTCCGTTGGGGCGCAGGACCGTTACCGGACTTAAATTCCCCCCAAAGCCGCCGAGATGAAAAATAAAATGGCATTTTATTACCAATTTATCTTTCATCCGTTGTCCTGAACAGAGATTCATGACGGGGATGTGCCACTTTTGAGTGACAGCAGCAGGGAGGAGTGTGGGCTGGCTGTGCACTTTTCAAAGTGTGCATGTCCCTTTGGCCGGCTGTCTTCCGATGGCCAGCCAGACCTGGGGTATTTGAAACCTCTAACCCAGCTGTTTTAGGACAACTGGGATATATTAAGGGCTGGCTTCCAGGGCACTGAGGAGCACCAAGGGAGGACGCCCCCAACAATCCTGGCGCTGCTCTCACAGAATGATTGGTTAAGGTAGTTCCAGCATCCAGTTTCTGTGGGCGTTGGAGAAAGAAGAGCTCCGGAGCCGAAGACATAGTAAGGAAAGTCTTTTTATTTAATTTTGCGGGTGCATATACCCGCACCCCCTATCCCCCCCCCCCCATTTACCGGTAGATGCCAGCCACCACTGCATATGAATTAATGAATGAATGAATGAATGAATGAATGAATACTTTCTTGTAGAGCGCATGGCTACCCTCGAGCATCCCAGCGCTGTAAGGCCGGAGGACATGAAAAAGACATTATTGAAACAAAAATGTCTTTAGGCGCTTCCTGAAAGCCAGATGGTTGGTTTCATGCCTGATGTTATCTGGGAGTTTGTTCCATCCCTTGGCTGCTTGGAAGGAATGCTGGCCACCGCCCATCCGGGCTAGCTTCACCCTGGGTACTACCAGCAGATTTCGCTGGTTAGATCTCAGAGGTCTCACCGATTGATGGCGACGAAACAAGGGACCGAGAATGGTAGCGCCAACATTGTGGATGGACTTATGTGCCAAACACAAGGTTTTAAACATAATCTTCTCCTGAATTGGTAGCCAATGAAGCGACCGAAGTGAAGCCTTTCCCGAGCATCGTTTAGGGACTTTCATGAGCAGACGAGCTGCACAATTCTGCACAGATTGCAGAGTTTTTATAGGGCCTGCTGGGGCCCCCATATAGACAGCATTTGCATAGTCCAACAGCGACAGAATCAGCGACTGGACCAGCACCAGGGGAAGAGCATGGGCTTATATTAGAGGTGAAAAATTATGCAGGACAAGTGATCCATTCCCCACTTGATTTTTTTATATTAGAGGTAGCCAGAGTAGTAGCCGCCACCCCTGGCTTCGTTGTAGTACTCCTAGCACTTTCATTTGAGACCCCTGGAAAACATGTATTGGTGCATTCCCAAGGATATTTCAAAGACAACCGCTTGCTGTGAGAAATTCAAATTATGCGCAAAAATGTAACATTGTAAACACTCGCCTTGTTCTTCGTCATGTTGAAAGCCAACATCAGACGAATTATATTCAGCGTGTTGTACTTTTGTTTAAGCGTATCGGGTCGTCATGGGGAAAAAACTGCTTGTCATTTGTTTTGCAGCGAACAGATTTGTTTTGATGTCTAGCTTGCATCAAAGTCAGACACATTGGAAACACAACCATGAAGTACATCTGCAATCTGCTGCTATATTTTTGAGTTATACCAGGCTCGAGGAATCCTTACTTGAGTGTAGTAGAATTGCAGTTTTATGATCTTTCTGGCTAATATTTATTTATTTGAAAAGTTTTATAAAGCGCAAACAAGACCTGATAGTGTATCAGAGCACTGTAGATATGAGCAAAACTATAAAGGGAGGTAAAAAAACATAAGGTGGTCATATTGGGTATAAATAATCAAAGCATTGCATAGCTGGAAGGTAGATCCATGCTGTACACATGATGTTATGTCCAGCAAATGCACCAAATCACCCTTACTTTTATCCTCAATCAATATTACTGCAGAGAAAAAGATCAAATTTTGAGGTTTCGTTGACAGATTTCCAAGCAATCCACAGTGATTGGTGTATCTTTTTCTTATTTTTTCTATGCAAGGAATATAAATAGAGTGACCTGATACACCAATCACTGTGGATCATTGCTTGGAAATCTGTCAACGAAACTTCAAAATTCGCTCTTTTTCTCTGCAGTAATATTGATTGAGGATAAAAGTAACAGTATATAGGTGTGCTTTGGTACATTTGCAGGACATTGTGTTCTGGACTGCATGTTTGTGGGTCCAGTGGACTTGTACCTAAGGTGGGTGGATACTTCAGCACCATGGGAGCACCCTTGAAAAGTATTGAGTTTGAAAAAGAATTGTCGTAACATGAGATACTGATTTATAGAGGTGCAGATCTGTCAGCACATCCACTGTTCGCTTGCTTTTGTATGAAGCAAATGTTAGTTTGGTGATTTAAGTATATTCCGATCATCGTACCCACAGCTAGGACGCCGTCGGACTGGAGACTATAGGCCCGATTTATATGTTGGCGGTAAGCGTTCTCTGTTGCAAAGTCACCCCATGGCAAAAGGGGCATTTCTTTTTTGTTTACAAAAAGAAAATCCAGCTTCAGGAGTTTCTTTTTTAACACCATCCATGCTTGTGACGAGCTCAGCTCGTCATGGAGTACAGCTGAGCTGTACTCGTGACGAGCTGAGCTCGTCACGGCTGTTGAAACGTTCGCACGCGGGGCTAATTTCCCCGCTGCGCTGAACATTCTAAAAACGGGTGCGGCCGTGAGGAGCTCAGCTCGTTATGAGGGCAGCTCCGCTGTGCCTCATGACGAGCTCAGCTCGTCACCAGCATGGGGGCGCTGCGCGCGGCCCCTCCCCCGCACAGCGGGGGGAAAAACACCCCACAGCAAAGGGGTTAAACAAAACATCTGTTTGATCCAGGGCTCTGTAATGTTGACGGAGCTCTGCAACAAACTACAAAAAGCAGTGACAGAAACCACTGTGACAGCTGTTCCTGGCAATGCTTTGAGAAAGGACTGCCTGTTGGTGGTCATTTCTAAATCTGGTGGATGGTACTTCTGTCAGGGCGACTGAGTCATTTACCCTTGAGCAGTTGGCTGACGAGCCTGGGATCCTGCACCTACGCGCCTGAGTGGTACTAAACCTGGCAGATATTTGGCAGCCATCGGCAACCCCAGAACACGGCCTATCCCTGCTGACCAGGGGTGATACCCCGAAACACGTGTCCAGGGATGGCGAAGACAGCGAAGATAGCAAAAGATCGAAAGATGATGCATCGCAAACACGTTACTACATTAACCAGAGTCCTTAGGGGCGACACCGCCGGTGTGTGAGTAGTGTGCGGCCCCACCCCATTTGAGTCATTTACCCCAGTGCCCTGATGGAGAAACGGGCCTTCTGCCCGATCATAAATCTGACCCTATGTTTCAAAAAAAGAAAACAACACGAAGGAGGCCTTCCCCAGTCACATCCAGAATCTACACCCTAAAGAGGCCTACACGTGCAACGAATCTTCTACAGCTACCCCCAGAATCTACACTCGAAACAAGCCTACACCACTGAGTCATCATTGACAAATGTGTCTTCTCACATAAATCTTTAAAAATACCCCCAGTCTGCCTCCCTGGCAATCGGAATGAAATGTGCCCATATGCATGAATGTTAAACTAGACGATTTAAAAAAAAAAAAATCCTGTGATCTTATCCTGGTCATAGGTCACATGATGTAATTTCCTGTGATATTATCGCAAAGTGTGTGTGATGCAAGAGATGCGACCTCCATACTCCAGGCAGTTTTGAAAATCCACCTTCAGAAGAAATGTGTAGAGATCTGGGAAACAATGGGCACTTAGCTCTGGGCAAGTGAAAATCGCGTGGTTGTCTTGCAGCATTGTCGAGGCTCACAATACCACTCGTTCTTGCAAAAACAAAACAAAAGACCGACTTTCTGTCCATGTACACCTACGCTTGAAAGTTATGCGTATGGTTCAATATTCATTGAAATAAAAACAGAACAAAATAAACATTATGGATATGTACAAGTAGGGGTTATATCACAACTTTAAATGCATTGAGCAAGGCAAGGTTTGAAGAAGGTCAGGAGAATGGCAGTTCTACATTTTCAAAAAGAGAATCTCTTGCTTTGGAGGGGCAAGAAGACATGTGAGTATGTGGAATTATGGAGAAGCAAATGAAGGGTGGAGGAAGAGAGAGACAGACGGTAGAGTAAAAAAGGGAGAGTGGGAGAGAGAGGTATCGCAGAGAAAGAGGGAGAAGCGATAGATAGGAGATATACACAGCAAGAAAGGGAGAGAGATATAGTGTAAAAAGAGGGATGGAGAAAGAGAGGAAGAGAGGGAAAGCGAGAGAAAAGAGGAAGAGAGCGATAGATGGAGTGAGAAGGGGAAGTGAGAGAGTAATAGACGTAGGAGATAGATTAAAAAAGAGAGAAAAACAGTATGAAGAGAAGGAGAAATGGAGAACGAGACCAATAAAAGATAGAGGGGAAGGTGAGGAAGAGAAGAAAGAAAGAGGGAAAAGAGCAAGAGAGAGACAGAGAGGCTGGGAAATAGAGTAAGGGTTATGGACAGGGGAGTTGGATACCGACAGATGAATAGAGAGAGAGGGCCGGGTGATGAGGAAGAAGAGAACACAATAGGAAGAGGCAAAAAGAATGCAAGAGGAAGCAAAAGAGATGAGGAGAGAAAAGAGACAGAAAAGAGAGAGGAGGAGCGATAGAAATATGAGTGAGAGAAAGTGTGGTGACAAGTAGAGAGTGACTAAGCAAGACAGGTAAAAAGAGAAAGGAGGAGAGAGTGTAGGAATAGTGAGAAAGAGTGACGGAGGGGAGAGAGGTAGGAAGGAGACAGAAGATAGAGAGAGGGAGAGTGGATGAGATAGAGATGAGAGTTGGAGCCAGGCAAGACAAGATTGAAAAGAGAAAGAGAGATTAAAGATGTAGAAATAGACACGGAAACAGAAGAATAGTAAGGGAGAGATGGGGAGACAGAGAGCGGAAGTGAAAGAGAAATAGCAAAACAGACACAGAGACCTAGAGAGGGAGAAAGCAATGTGGAAAAAAGAAAGGAAGATTGATTTAGAGGGGGTTAAGAGAAAAGGGAAGTGGGTTGAAAAGAGAGACACAGAGAGTGAGAACATTAGGGATAGAGAGGGAGAAAGACTCTGTGAAGACAGACAGGTATCGACAGGTCAAATACTGAGTTGGAGCTCATGTGATAGAGATCAAAACAGGGGCCATACAGATCGGCCTGGAGAGCAAGGTACATGGAGTTCCTAGAAAACAGAGTACTCATTCTGAAACACTGACACCTATAGGAGGAATGAGGAACTGCCACTGTGGGGAATCCGGCTCAAGATTAGTAAAACAAGCATTTGCAAAGCAATAGGTCTCGCATTAGGAAAGTTTGAGCTATTGGTATTGTAAATGACAAATTTTGTATTTATGTGTTGGTTTTGAAAATAGCTAAATTAATAGCTTTGTCATTTGTAATGCAATATGTGTTGTATTTACGTGTGCATGCATGTCTGGTACTTGTAATGCAGCAAGCAGGTAGCATGCACCTTTGATATTTCACAACAGGAGACCGAACGGGGTTGATTGTCCTACTATTTACTGCACAGAGTCTGGAGTTGTTGGGCAGCTGATTAGCTGCTGCATGGGAGGAGGGAGGATGAGGGGGGGGTGAGGTCTGAGGCTGGCTCAGCAGCCGATCCCTGTGGCTCTTGCGCCGTAGAGATGATCTCGGGAAACGATGAGCCCGGCCGATGATCAACTCTTTAACCTGGTAGCGGGGTGAAAGGAGAGTTAAATATGTTTTTGGAGGTGGGAGGCAGGGCACACTACGGGGAGATGGAGCTTCGAAGCTGAAAGCACAGAGCTCGTGCAATGGGTGCCGCGCTACAATGAATAGTTGTAAGTTATTAAACAAAACAGGCGAGCCATGCCCTGCAAAAGAAAGACCAATTTTTTATGTACCTTTAGATAGCGCGAAGTCGGCCTGAAAGTATTGGAGCGCCGTACATGAGTCAGAGGGACCCTGCGGCCCGCGCCTGCCTACCGTAAGGTTCAGCCTCTAAGTGACGTCAGGCAGGTGCACGCACTTCCGCGCAGGCGCAGAGTGTTCTTCGCCGCTTCTCCGGGTCCGCTTGCTGATGGCGTACAAGAGGCGATGGACGGCACTGGAGCCCCAGGCCGCGTCGCCCCTGCCCGCCGTAGCAGCACTGGAGCCCCTTGCCGCGTCGCCCCCGCCCACCCGCGGTAGCAGCACTGGAGCCCCTGGCCGCATCGCCCCCGCCCGCCCACCCGCCCCTCCATTGGGAGCCGGGCAGAAGGAGCCCACAAGAAAACAGGGATTTCATGAAGAAAAGAGCCCGGTGAGGTAAGGGGGTGTGTATGCAGTGTGTGTGTGTGTGTGCGCGTGTGTGTATGCGACGGCGGGGGTGGGTTCTCTGTATGTATGGGTGCGTGCATGGGCGCTCGTGTGTGTGTCTCTGTGTATGCGCATGCGTGTGTGGTGTTGGAGCTTCCGAGGGGGGTGGGCGTGTGTGTATGCAGTGTGTGTGTGTATGCGCGTGTGTGTATGCGACGGCGGGGGTGGGTTCTCTGTATGTATGGGTGCTTGCGTGCATGGGCGCTCGTGTGTGTGTCTCCGTGTATGCGCATGCGTGTGTGGTGTTGGAGCTTCCGAGGCAGGAGATGGGCATGGCGCCGTGCGCGCCCACGAGGTCAAATCTGCGCTTGTGCCACTCTCGTGTCCACATTCCCAAAAACGGCTGACATTAGTTGTCGAGCAGACAGCAATCAATGCTTCGCATTGAATGCAGGTCGAGCTCGACCTAAAAAACTGCAGGAATAAAAAGGATAGATATTCTACTTAGAGAAGACATGAGTTGGAAAGAAGGAAACAGAATAACAGGCATCCTGTGGCAGAGACCAGAACACTAAGTTGTTAAGTATATCTTCCATAGGAAGCCTCTAACATTTACGCCAGTGTCTAAATATGGTAATTCACTCAACATCCACTGTTAGTACATCATAAAGGCAGTGCTTAATTTGTAAAATATTAAGTGCCAGGGCTCTGACCAGGAGGCCACTGCAGCTTGCACCTCCCATCGGCCTTGTCTTCACTGCCAAAACAACTACTAACCATCTCTCTTGCATGTAAATGCGACAGTTCAGATTATTCCAGGTCTCCAAAGCTAAAGGAATGGCTGGGGGGCAGGTATTAGCAAATGTAATGTATATTTTGTTCATAAACTACTGCTGTTCTGCTCATCTCTGAATTAGAAAAGCAGCGCCACCATGTGGTGGACTGTTCCAAGTATAGTGTTGACAATTAGGTGCCAGTGCCAAGCACTGGAAACCAATTAAGTCCCTGTGCTTAGCACCGGAAAGCCCCGGTTTAAATTAAGCACTGCATAAAGGCCTTCCACGCCAGGTGACAGAGCTCCCTGTCAGCCTAGCTCTGCTTGTCTGTAACTGAAAGAAGAGCACAGCTGCAGGTGGGGATAAGGAGGCAGAGAAGGTGTTGGGGGTTGGTGAAGGATGGCAGGTAACACATTTTTTCACATTTGGCACAGGGAGGCAATGCCATATTATGTGTTGCTCCTCCGTTACTTCTTTGCCTCATCCTAGCAGTTATAAGCAGTAGCAGATGATGTGGGGGGTATACATAGCATAACATTATAGATGGGTAACGCTGCTTTACGAGCGGGTTCTGAGTGGCATCACAGACAACTTGAGCTTTGCTTTCGTCTACCTGATGTCTCCAAAGCCCTCAGTGTAAAACATCTTGGTTATTGACTGTTACCCATCTATAATTCTATATATGATGCTTATCAATGATAGAACTTAGCCTACATGTGTAATCCCTTAAATAGAGAAAATAGAATATTACTGAGTTGAATTTAAGAGGAGAAATACAACAAGAGAAAAAAGTAGAGGAGGTCAAGAGAGAAAAAGATAGAGAGAGAGAGTGGGAGCCGATGAAATGTAGAGAGTATAAGAGGGAGATTTCAAGAGGATGAGGCAAATTGTGTGAGTGTATGAGAAGAGAAGGTGGGGTGGCAAGAGAAAAGGGTTTGAAAGGAAGAGAAAGGGTAGAGGGAGTTATGGCTCACACAAGAGGAAGAGAGTAGAAGAAGTTTGGAAAGAGAGCATGAAGATTCTGGTGGGAGTTAGAAAGGAATGTTGGAAGGAAGGAGTGAAGAAACCAGTGGCAGATGAAGGCTCACATTGTGTCCTTTTAAAGATAAGCAGGGCAAAGCCAAAAGGTCTGGCTTTAAAGTGCCAACTTACGAAAACACAGGCGTCAGCGATTACATACAGTATCACAAATTACAGCCAGGATTTGCTGGTGCCGTGGGAGTAGCAAATAAATAATTCCTTTCGGCAGTGGTGGCTCCTCCACTGTGGCGCAGGAGCGTTGCCCCTCCTGCCAAAAGCCGCAAAACTCAAAAAATAAAAAGATAATAACACTGGGTTATGATTGTTTTATTTTTTAAACGAGTCTTGGGTGTGGGGCCAGAGGATGACAGGCTGGAGGGGAAGTGTTTCAGCACTGCTGCTAGTGTGTATGTGTGTTTGGCCGGCCGCCTCAGGACGGTCAAACCGGCATGCGCACTGCATGTCTCCAACCTGAGCTGCATTGCCGGGTTGGAGACATGCAAGCACAGGCTCCCAGTCTTGGAGCGCAAACCGAGGCTGCTCAGGCCAATCCTGATGCTGCTCCAATGACATGAGAGCAGCGTTAGGATAGGCTGCAGGGGAATTGTTGAGTTTGTGTAGTGCAGCAGAAGAGCGCTGAGTCTGCAATTCGGCTTGCAGAAGGTTAGTGGTTTTCTTTTCTTTTCCCGGCTACAGCTTTGACTGTCAGCGTTTAAGGGCGTGCATTTGTACACTCGCGAAACATATCCCCAGATGAAGGCATAATGGAAATGCCGAAATGCATTGGGATGGTATGAGTGCAAAAAATGTTAAAGGAACATGAATAGCAGCAAACACTTGTGAATATAACAAGCCATGAACAGATGTGAATAAATATTCAGACCACTATTCTTTGAGTAAAGTCATAATCTTTTTGTGAAACCTTGATACAAGGACCTCTCTGGATCCTAGAGGACATCTCTCAGTGTTGAGAGTGCAACCCTCCTATTTCAGTACATTACGCCTCCAGACAGAAGGCGATACTCTGGAGATCCATACAAACTCAAAAGCTTAACAAAACACGCTGTGCGCCCGGCAAAAAAAAAAAAACCTTTTTTCTTTTCTTTTCGTCATCGTCACCCCCTAATCCCCTGCCTTACCAACCTATTCCTGACACCGGCCGCCCCTTGCTTTCTCTGAGAAATGCAAATAGGAGATAAAGAATGGAGGGGCATATTAGCAAGAACCTCTTAAAATTATCGTCGTTTTAGCGGTAGAAAACTGCCGCTAAAGCGGCGATAATGGGCTCGATAATATGCCCTTGAGAATTCCCTTAGAAGCCCATGTTCTGGTGTGAACATGGGCTTCTATTGCAATTCTCAAGGGCATATTATCAAGCCCATTATCACTACTTTAGCTGCAGTTTTCTGCCGCTAAAGCATTTTTAACGCCGTCTTTGATAATATGCCCCTGAATGTGACAAACAGTGTGATAATTCAGTTCACTTTTCAGGTGAAACCAGTCCTCATATATTCCAATAGACACACTTGCTAAAGGGTGGGAATATACTCTGAACAGTCAGCAGCATGATGAGAGAGAGAAATACTCTTCCGGGTGGAGACAATTCCCACTCTATGGATTTTTAAGGAATTTATAAAAATAGGTCTTGCAGACAGCTGTGATGTCAGGCCAGGCCTGATAAAAACGGGGGTCTGTTTAACTCCCTCCAGAACTTTAAGATTTTTAGAAATTTTGGAGTAGTTGGCAAAGGAGGTCATATGTTTATCCTTTACACACTTTTAACATTTTTAATAGCAGATCCCCTTCAGACCACAATTAAACCCTCAAGGCGTGTGCTATGAATTTATGTCATGTGATTGCAATTGTGCGTGAAATGGGCGCATTCGTGACAACCACCCTTTGGCAAACAGGTCTGCTTCCAACCACAGAGATTACTTACTTTTTTGTAGCATTCCATACTCACGCCCCAGAGGATTCTGGTTCCTGAAGTCCAGTCTTCTTCTTGGCAGAGTTTGCCACGAAGTACAGGTGTATTTGTGGACTATGAGCTCAAGGCAGACATGGAAATAAGTGTTCGTATCATCCCCAACATAACTGGCAGCAAAATGCACTGCTTGTTGAGCCAGCCCAGTGGGCAAGGGCTTTCGGGGGCCATATTTTTAAGGAAGGGGTCGCTGCTGGCATCTCTGCCACTGTGTGATCAGGCTCATGGAGACATTTGTGGGAGTGAGTGTCGATGAGAGTTTAGGGGGATGGAAGGAACGAAGGAGGGTGTGAAGGAGGAGGCAATGATGGAAGGAAGGAAAGCAGGAAGAGAGAAAGGAAGAAGGGATGAAGAAGGCATGAAGGAAGAAAGGGGTTAAAAGGGAGGAGTTAAAGTAGGAGAGAGGTAAACGGAATGAAGGAGGAAGAGAGGGAATGAGGCAGCAGGAAGAATGGACTTGGTAGAGGGATTAGGGGAAGGAGGGAGGGGCAAGGAGGGAAGGAAAATGGAAGGAATAAAGTCACGAAGGAGGAAGAAAGAATAAAAAGAAGGAAGGAGGCGAAGTTAACGTAGGCTGGAGGGAGGGAAGTTACGAAGGAAGAAGTAAAGTGAGGGAGGGAGGGGCAAGGAAGGAAGGAGAATTAAAGGAAAGAAGAAGGGGTGATGGATGGAGGGAACCGGAAGCACGTGAGAAGAATGGAATGAGAAAGAAAGTGAAAGAGGAAGTAATGAGATGGAGAAGGAAGTGAAGGGGCGAGGAAGGAGGGAAGGGAAGGGAAAGGAAAGGAAATGAAAGGGGAAAAGATAAGGGAAAGGAAAGGAAAGGAAAAGAAAAATGGAAAGGGAAAGGGAAAGGAAAAGGAAGGAAGGACAGACGGTCCAAATGGAAGCAAAGAAAGGGAAAGCAGAAAGGAAGTAAAGATGTGAAGGAGGAAATGAGGACGAAAGACGAGGTAAATATTTTTGGGGGAAATGCGTGCTGCCTTCCCATCTAGCTATGACATTTGGCCCCATCCCCCTGCAGTCCAGGGCGCTTCCAGTGCGTGTATCCCATCCCCCTCCAAGAGGAATCTCACAGCGCTGCTTCGCAGAGGTATTTATTCTCCAAAGCGTGGCAGCCGGCCTCGTCAGCCTGTAAACACGCCCGCTCGCCGGTTCCTGGAGCAGCAGCGACCCCTGCCGGCGGCCGGCAGAAGGCAGCCTGCCGGTAATGAGGCAGCGCAGCCCCGGGAGCCGCTCGAGCCCCCGCCTCACTGCGCACACTTCAAAGCGCCGAGCTGCCAACCTGGCTTTGATGCCCGGCTCACCGGTAGATAATAATTGGCGGAGGGGAGGGGAAGTCGTGGCAGCTCGGAGCTGACATCCCAGCTCTCCAGCTGCTTTCGGGAGAACTGAGGAAGGATCCCGAGCTGCCCCCGCACCGCACGTGCACCTGCAGGGCTGTGCGGGGGGGAGCGCTGGCACGGTGCATGGATACACGCTGACACGAACATGCAAAAAATGCATCAGGGATACATGACAACGTAAATCACAGCAAGCACATATGCAAGAAACAGCACACACGCGAACAGGCACTCTAATGCGCGCGTGCATTTCTCTCAGACTGTCCTAAGCAGGGGCGGCCATAGGCATGTGCAAGCTGTGCACCTGCACAGGGCCGCCAAACCCCAGGGGCCGCCACGCCGATATATATCCTATAATAATCCTCTGAGGATGGATACATATTTGCATGGTGGCCCCAGTGGGAGGGATTTGGTGGCCTCCGGCTCTCTCTGTTCCACTTCCAAACACCCTGACCCCCCCCCCCCCCCCCGCCCCCCCCCCTCTCCACTGGCCTCCGCGCACCGCCCCGTCCGGACCCCCTCTTATGGGGCCCCCTACCTATACTCCCTGCCCATGGCCGCTATGAGCCTAGAGCCGCCCCAGGTCCTAAGCCCCCAAGAAGGGATGCCGGACAGATGCACTGCAGCATAGAAACAGGCACCTAGTATCAGATGTGCTACCTACCCGAACACACATGATAAACACATAGCAACTCGCGAAGCAATTTATTTGAAGATTACATTTTGCTTTCGAATCAGTGGCGTCACTAGGGGTTGCGGGGAGTGCGGACCGCACCGGGTGACACCCTCACATGGGGGTGACACCATCTGGTTGCGCCCCCCGCCCCCCCAGCAGGCCTCTGTACATGGCACCCCCTGCACCGCACCCGAAGGCCTCGGAGAGACTCGATCCGCTTTAAAAACAAAAGCGAACCGAGATATTTTCTCACCTATTCGAATTAAAATGTTCTCATTAGATAAAGTTTGAAAAGTGTAGTAATGAGGGCCCCCCGCCATTTATATGGAAAAAGACACAGTGCTAAAGAGGGAGGGGGGGGCGGGGAGGGGGGGGTATTAACCGCTTGGAAATTAGCTTTTACTTTAGCTGTTACATATCGTAACATTCTCACGTCTACAAACTCGCTGGTGCCTTGTACACAGATTTCTATTTGCATCTTGAAAAGCTTTTAACCCCTTCGATGCTGATGACGGAACCATTCCGTCATCAGTCACGGTTGAGCTGTGCTGATGACGGAATGGTTCCGTCATGACCACACCCTGTTCGTAAAGAAGCAGCACAGCAGGAAAATTCCTGTAGCAGCGATGTGGTTAAAGAGAAACCACATGAAAGCGGCAGAGAGTGGGTTTAATGTGCGAGAGAGAGGGAGCTAGAGGGGGTAAGAAGACAGAGAGAGAGAGAGTTAGAGTGAGAAAGACAGAGAGAGAGGGAGCTAGAGTGAGAAAGACAGAGAGAGAGGGAGCTAGAGGGAGTAAGACAGAGAGAGGGAGAGAGGGAGCTAGACAGAGAGAGGGAGCTAGAGGGAGTATGATAGAGAGAGAGGGAGCTAGAGGGAGAAAGATAGAGAGAGAGGGAGCAAGACAGAGAGAGAGGGAGCTAGAGGGAATAAGAGAGATGGAGGTAGAGGGAGCAAGACAGAGAGAGAGGGCGCTAGAGGGAGTAAGACAGAGAGAGAGGGAGCTAGAGGGAGTAAGACAGAGAGAGAGGGAGACAGAGGGAGCTAGAGGGAGTAAGACAGAGAGAGAGATAGGGAGCTAGACAGAGACAGAGGGAGCTAGAGGGAGTAAGACAAAGAGAGAGGGAGCTCGAGGGAGCTAGACAGAGAGAGGGAGCTAGAGGGAGTAAGACAGAGAGAGAGGGAGCTAGAGGGAGCTAGACAGAGAGAGGGAGCTAGAGGGAGTAAGACAGAGAGAGAGGGAGTCAGAGGGGGCTAGAGGGAGCAAGACAGAGAGAGGGAGCTAGACAGAGAGAGGGAGCTAGAGGGAGTAAGAGAGAGAGAGAGGGAGCGAAAGGGAGTAAGACAGAGAGAGAGGGAGTAAGAGAGAGAGAGGGAGCTAGAGGGTGGAAGACAGAGCGAGGATCTAGAGGGAGTACGACAGAGAGAGAGGGAGCTAGAGGGAGTAAGACAGAGAGAGAGGGAGCTAGAGGGAGTAAGACCGAGAGAGAGGGAGACAGAGGGAGCTAGAGGGAGCAAGAGAGAGGGAGCTAGAGGGAGCTAGACAGAGAGAGGGAGCTAGAGGGAGTAAGACAGAGAGAGAGGGAGCTAGAGAGAATAAGACAGCGAGAGAGGGAGCTAGACACGGAGAGGGAGCTAGAGGAAGTAAGATAGAGAGAGAGGGAGCTACAGGGAGCTAGAGCGAGCAAGACAGAGAGAGAGGGAGCTAGAGGGAGTAAGAGAGAGAGAGGGAGTTAGAGGGAGCAAGACAGAGAGAGGGAGCTAGAGGGACCAAACCGGAGAGAGAGGGAGCTAGAGGGAGTAAGACAGAGAGAGAGGGAGCTAGGCGGAGCAAGACAGATAGAGAGGAAGCTAGAGGGAGCAAGACAGAGAGGGAACTAGAGGGAGTAAGAGAGAGGGAGCTAGAGGGAATAAGACAGAGAGAGAGGGAGCTATAGGGAGCAAGACAGAGAGAGGGGGGGCTAGAGGGAGTAAGAGAGAGAGAGGGAGCTAGAGGGAGTAAGAAAGAGGGGGCTAGAGGGAGTAAGACAGAGAGAGAGGGAGCTAGAGGGAGTAAGAGAGAGAGCGGGAGCTAGAGGGAGTAAGAGAGAGAGTGGGAGCTAGAGAGAGTAAGACAGAGAGAGGGAGCTAGAGGGAGTAAGACAGAGAGAGAGGGAGCAAGAGGGAGTAAGACAGAGAGAGAGGGAGCTAGAAGGAGTAAGAGAGGGAGAGAGGGAGCTAGAGGGAGCAAGACAGAGAGAGGGAGCTAGAGGGAGTAAGGCAGAGAGAGAGGGAGCTAGAGGGCGTAAGGCAGAGAGGGAGGGAGCTAGAGGGAGTAAGACAGAGAGAGAGGGAGCTAGAGGGAGTAAGACAGAGAGAGGGAGCTATACAGAAAGAGGGAGCTAGAGGGAGTAAGACAGTACCTAGCACCGTACATTTCTGACAGAGATAGTCCATGCGGTAAGTCGTAAGGGGGTGACACCATGAGTTACCCGCACCGGGTGACACCAACCCCAGTGACGCCACTGTTTCGAATAGTACAGGCGCAGCTCTCTGCTTATTCACAGATACCACGGCATATGCAAAGATGGGTTTTTTAATTCACATTTGTTTACAGTTGACGAAAGTATGTCGAATGGCAAAAGGTGTCAGAGGAAGTATCGTCACAGCTAGAGAAGCCAGCTTTGCACAGGGGTGGGAACACTAAGCAGCCCAGGAAAATGTGTCAGACCAGCAGCCCCTGCTCTAGGGGGCTGCAAGTGTGAAGAACTGCTGCTGTTTTTCCGGGGGTGGGGGGGGTGGGGGGGGGGCAATTGCAGCACCGCTGCAAACTCGGCCTCCACAAAAAAAAAATTCTCCCCCACGTTCTCAAAACGGGCCCCACCCTTGCAGCCTCCCAGGGAAATGCCTGTTGCCCGGTACGGCCAGTCGGGCCCTGCATTTACATCTGGAGAACCTCGTTTGAGTTCCGGTGTCGTTTAAGATTCTGTGGGGCAAATTTACGTTTCCTGGCGCATCCGTGTAAATCAGCAGGGATGCGCCAGGAAACTTGCGACACGCATCTCAATCCTGCGCCACCACGGATGCGCTGCATTTACAATGTTGCGCATCATGGCGCAAGGAAATGCAGATGCGTGTTGCATCTGCTGCCGTAATGTTGGCGCAGTGCTGGAGTTGTGTCGCGGGCGCGACGCAACTCCAGCACTGTGCCAACCCTGCCTATGACTAACATGGTGCATCAAGCCTTCGCCTGCTTCAAGCAGGAGCAAGGTTTTGACGCATCAGGGTCGGAAAAGTGACTACGTGAAATCTTGAAGATTTCACTCAGCCACTTTTCCGAGGCATTCCTGCGCCAGAACGCCCACATGAAACCTGACGCAGGTTTCATGTGGCGCAGGGCTTTACAACGTGACGCATCTTGGGAGATGCGTCACGTTGTAAATACCTGGCAGCATGGCGCTGGCTTTAAGCCGCCGCTGCGTCACAGAAGTGTCGCAACGGCAGCACAAAAGTGGAGTACAGGGATTGTAAATCTGCCCCCTCGATTCTAACAAATCACGTAATCTCTCTGTGCTTAACATGAATGCCTGATATTCAGGTAAAGCTCCCAAAACCTGCTGGTCGAGTTTGTGTTATACAAAATTGCAATACATAATTAAAAATTAGTCTTAATCGGCCAGTGCGTGTAGGCTTTAGAATAGTGTGTATGTGTAAATAGCCAGTCACCACGGTACAGATGAATATAGAGTTATGTGTAGAACGCATAGATCGCACAATATATTTATCCCTTTGAGGAATAATTAAGCCATTTTATTGCGGAGAATGGCCAGGCTTCATAAAGCATCACAGCCTGACGCCGCGAGAACTAGTTTAAACGTACAGTGTCGCCTGTAAAGTTTTCCCGACAAACACAATCGACTGTTAATAAAAAAGCAGTAGTCTGCAGGGTGGAAGGGTGAGATTACCAAGGTTTGGGATGGACTGTTTCCATGAGGAACAGGGTCGGTAGCGATTTGCGTTAGGTGGGCTCTTATGTGATAATAAAGAACAAGCATTGGCAAAGCCAGCAGGTATCGCCTATGCAAGAGATTTTGGCTTTGCCAATGTGCTTTAGCCATGTTGTACAACAGCATAGCTGCTGTTGAGCATTGCTAAAGTTAGTTGGTTGCAGAGTTTTGTATAGCGCGAACTTGACCCGAATCGGGTATCAGAGCGCTTTACATAGCACGAGTTACATTACATAAGGACACACATTCATTTTTGTTAGGCACGGGGAGATTAAGTGATTTGCCCAGAATCACAGGATGTTGAGCGTCATTAGAGTGGAGTGGCATACAGTGACCAGGAGCGGCCCAAGCAGGTAAGAGCAGTGGGGTGTGGTTGGGGGAGATTCGACAGACGACCAAGAGGGAAAATTAATTATTTAATTTTCCCTCCTCCTCGTCTGTCGATATCCCCCCCATCCGGCCCCACCTCCCCACCTCCCCACCACTCTTACCTGCACGGCCGCTCCTGACAGTAACATTTACTAGACTGGCATAGAGTGGAGTCACGTAGAGTGGTGTACAGTGGAGTAAAGTAGAGCGGACGGGTGCAGAGTGAGTTGGAGTAGAGTGCTACAGAATATAGTGGCTAAGAGTGCAGCGTCATAGAATCCAGCGGCTTACTTTACAGTGTTGTAGAATGCGGAGACGTAGATTAGAATGTTAAATAGCAGAGTGCAGTGGCGTAGAGTGGAGTGATGCAGAGTAGAGTGCATTGGCATAGAGTGCATTAGTGCAGAGTAGAGTGGCATAGAGTGCAGTGGCATAGAGTGGAGTGATGCTGATTGCAGTGGCACAGAGTGCAGTGATGCAGAGTAGAGTGCATTGGCTTAGAGTGCATTAGTGCAGAGTAGAGTGGCATAGAGTGCAGTGGCTTAGAGTACAGTGGCATAGAGAGCAGTGGCATATAGTACAGTGGTGCAGTGTAGAGTGCTGTTGCGTAGGGAGTTGTGGTTTGGCGTAGAGTGCAGTGGCAATGAAAAGATTGTTTTAAAGTAGGGTGAAGAGGTGTAGAGTGTAGTAGTGTACGTTAGAGTGTAGTGGCAAAAAGCAGAGTAGCATAGAGTGTAATGGCATACAGTAAAATTGTGTTGAGTGCAGTGGTTTAGAGTGCAGAGGTGCAGAGTAGAATAGAGTGGCGTAGAGTGGATTGACGTAGAGTGCAGAGGAGTAGAGTGGAGTGGTACAGAGTAGAGTGCATTGGCATAGAGTGTATTGGCATAGGGTGAGGTTGCGTAGAGTGAAATGTTGCAGAGTGACGTAGAGTGGAGTTGTGCAGAGTAAAGTGGAGTGACCTAGACTGGAGTAGTGTAGAATGCAGTGACAAAGAGTGCAATGGCATTGAGTGGCTTGGTGTAGAGTGTATTGGCATAGAATAAAGTGGCGCAGAGAACAAAAGCGTAGAGTGCAGCACTGTAGAGTGGTGCAAAGTGGAATAGAGTGCAGTGGCGTGGAGTGGTGTAAAGTGGAGCAGAGTAGAGTCCAGTGGTGCGGAGTGGAATAGAATGCAGTGGCGTGGAGTGCTGTAAAGTGGAGCAGAGTAGAGTGCAGTGGCGTGGTGCAGAGTAGAGTGGAATGCTGTAGAGTGAAGTATGCTGCTATTACAGACAACAAATTTTCAATGACCATTACATTTGCACAGACACTAATAAAACTATACAGGGCACAAATGATAATGTGGGAAATGCCATCACGAGGTGTATTGATTTGTTTTGATCATAATTGAGTATTTGTTTCCAACACACTTAAGAATTAACAAAATTATGTGCGTCATTTGTATTTTCCTAATTCTGATATCTTCTGAAATACTTTAAAACAGAACAAACACGCAACAGGGAGTGCCTCATGAGTACAACAATTGTATTTATAGTTTGTTCTCCTTGTTTCTTCTCTCCTTTTTTCAAGAAGTACACATAGTTCAGTGGTGTCAATATTAATGTACTCTTCTCCAATATCAAAATAACATGGGAGCCGTGGTATGAAGTGTCAAAACAATTCTCTTTATTATTCTTCAATACATCAAAGAAACAGCGCAGTCAACGCGTTTCGTCCTCCGAGAGTACTTCATCAGGGTTAATGTATTTCTTTACAGCAATGTCACATCGAAGTCTACGTGTAAAATGGAACAGTTCTCCCCAATTTTCTTGGACGTACTGTTTCTTTAATGCATTGAAGGATAATAAAGAGAATTGTTTCGAGACTCATTCCATGGCGCCCATATAATTTTGATATTGGAGAAGAGTACGTTGATATTGACACAATTGAATTATGTGTACTTCTTGAAAGGAGGAGAGAAGAAACAAAGAGAAGAAACTTTACAATACAATTGTTGGACTCTTGAGGCACTCCCTTTTATGTTTTTTTTCTTCAGTTTTAATGTATTCATGGTTTTAGAGTAGTTTGAGCATTAGAAGGTGAGTGCAGACCACTACTACCTTGTAGAGTTAGCATTCCAACACATGCACACATAGCAACACTACACAGAAATACACACTTACATAAATTAATTTCACACACAAAGACAATCTCCAAGAATGTTGCAGAGATACCAGCAAAGACACGATACACACAGGGCAATCAACACACACGTGTCCATTTACAATCATAACCAGGGTCATCATGGACAGGTCAGTAATTCATATTCTCGTTTGAGTTGTGTATGTGCATTATGGAAGCAGGTTGGAGTAGTGAAGGTACACTGAGCAGAGTCAGGGCATCAGGATAAAAAGCATCTTTATTCACACCCATTCAGAATCCCTTTAGTATCCCTCGGGGCTAAGTATTGATCCCAACCCAATTTAACACAAACTTAGATCTTGGGAAATTCCAAAACACATTTGATCGGTCATTTCTTATAAGGAGATCGATGTCAAATAAAAGACTGGCATGAAAATTGGGGAGAAGATGTGGTCTAGCAGCTCCAAGCTGGGGAACCAGATTTGATTCTTGGCAGGGACGCTCAACATCCTGTGATTCTGTGCAAATCACTTATTCTTAAGAATTTGCAGCCAGAACTCCAGGACATTAGTCTTTGCTCCAATGTGATTCACAGATCCACACCCCTGGCTTTGCACTGGACAATAAACAGAAGTCAAATGCTCAAATAAGATCTAAGGCTAAAGGGTACACAACCAAATAAAATTAATCAATGTGAAAATACAGGAAATATGTTTTCTTGTGGAGAAACCCATCCTAATCCTCCACAAAGTTTGGAGTATTCCATTCTCCTTCTCACACTGTAGAAGGATTCACTCCTGTCCTTGACTTGAGTTCATGTCTTACCATTTCCATGATGGCAAGTGTCAGAGGCAAGTCTGTGAATGCCGTGGAGAAGTGTGGCTCAATGGTTAGAGCGGCAGACTCTGATGCAGAAGTTTGGCCCGGGATCAGGGTTCAATTCCCGCCTCGGCGGGTCTTGGGCTCAATTTCCTCGGACCTGATAATTCTCGCCTTGGTGCCTATTCTAATCATGGGTCCCACTCTGCAACTCTGGGCAATAGCTTGCTTAATCTCCACAACGGCCCCCAACAGCACTGGGATGCCTGGCATCACCTTGGGGTTGCCCAGGGGTGGACATTTCACAGGGAAAAGCCAGGAAGGGTTCCACAGTGCCAGGAAACCCCGAATGGGGTATAATTGCACTTTACAAGTACAAATTCATTTCATTACAGACTGATATCTCTTTGGATGTCCACAAGGCAAGCAACCCTTGAAAGGACTTTACACTATCCTGAAATTTACACTGGAGTAAATGGATCTATGTCTGCAAGCTCACCTAGGACCTATATGGTTTAGACCCAGATGTTTTAGTTCATAAAAGTAATTTTACAACTGAAAGTGTCTTTGTGGACAGGATATGACATCTCAACAAGGGCAAGGTCTCCTGTGAGGAACTTTTGGGAGGTGTGCACACCCTGCTACACATAGAATCTCCCTTCTGAACACAGAGACGCATGAGCGCACACACACATGCGCACATGCACACACACACACATGCCTCCTCACATACACATACAGCCAGACACACCAAGAAAGTCACTGGTGCTTCACACTCTGTTTCACCCAGAGCACAGGTGGCCGGTAGAGTTCCCACGGCATACGCTCTCCTTCCATCTGACTTTTGCTCCACTGTCAGGATAAGAAGGAACAAAAAGAACTGGCTAATTATCTGCTTTAATCTGAGAAAGAAAACATTTCAGCAGCAAACTGACTCATTATGCAAATCCCACGGCGGAAGCATTTATCCAGATCAACCATTGCTGGAAAAACACACATCTAAGATCACTCCTTGACTGTGGAGCGTGAGAAGAAGAGTGCTCCTGGGGAGAACTAGTATATCCCCCCTAAACAAACTCAAAACATGTCTTCAGGGAGCCTCGGAACCACAGGTATAGGAAGATGATAGTTAGTAAGTCTATGGTGAGTTAAAAAACGGAGGGATTGTCAATAATAACCATCATTCCTACAACTAGACAGGAAACTACAAGGAGAGGTGACAGAAAATTCCCAGGCTTTTGGGACCCAATAAAACTTTGGCTAGGTTATAATAGACACCAATCAGACTAAAAGATAGAAAGGAATAGGGATAGATGGTGATAATATTTGGGCCTATGGCTACACTCAAAAACTTTGGGTAAATGATAATAACCCTTAATCCTATAAAAAGACATGAAATCATAGGAATAGATGATGATTTCTGGGCCTACAACTATCCAAGAAAACTTTGGATAAATGATAATAACTGCTAATGCTACATAAATACATGAAATCATGGCAATAGATTGTATTGCATTTATAAAGCGCTTACTACCCCTGATGAGGTGCTGGAGCGCCCTCCATGATTTCATGTACTCTACTCCGGAACCCAAAGGTGGATTAGTGGTGGATTAGTAGGTGGAAATACAAATTGCAATTGGCAGTGGTAGACAGTTGGATCTGCTAGTTGGATGATTGGGATAGAGGATGGCTAGATGAAAATTTCTGGGCCTATGTCAAATCAAGTAACATTGTCTAGAAGATAGAAACCGCTAATGCTACAAAAGTACTTCAACCCTCTATTCCAGATGATAATCTCTGCACCTATGGCAATGCAAGAAGACTTTGGAGAGTGAATAATAACTGCTAATCCCACAACAAAACATGAAACCTTAGGGTAGATTATATCCACCACAAGGTATTTGGCGACACAAGAAAACTATGGATAGGTGATTCTAGCAACTAATCTTAAAACACAACGAAAACTGAGGATAGGTGATAATAAATGTTAGGCCTGCATCTTGTCACAAAATCAGACGAGGAGCTCATGATACCCTCTAGGCATTCAAGGAGACATGAAAACATGAGAACAGGCATGGCCAGCACAGGTAACTGCGCTGGGCCGGGACGGGGTTCGGGGGGAAGTCGACAGATGACGGAATAGGATTTATTAATTTATTTTATTTTCCCTATTCTGTCATCTGTCGACATTTCCGGGTGTGTTGGATACAAAATCATTTGAATAGATGTTAATAAACAATGCCCACACAACGAGAAAGAAACCCCATAATATATGAGTAACAGAGCTCCAGAGAAAGTTAACACTAGCTATCAATCTTGCAATGAGATTTAGAACCATAATGGTAAGTTTTAGAGACCACTATGAAATAAATAGATATATATCCAATCAGATAATAGATGATGACTTCTGATCCACCACTGACATATGGAATGGGGTTGTTATAATAAGTTGTTCATAACTGGATTCCTTATTTTGAATCAATCTCAATTTTGCTCTTTCTTTTCCTCTCTCTTTACATTCTTGCAGTGTTATGTTATGCAGATTTGTAGGGCACACTATCGTACATGGAGGGTATCCGGGTGTTGAGCTGGTGTGAGTTTAACCAAATCTATAGCCTTGTGGGACAACTCTAAACGCTAGGTCTTCAGTTACTTGAGGAATTGAAGAAGTTAAGCGGAGGCTCTTATTTCTAGCAGCAGGTCATTCGCTTTAGGAGCGATGTAGGAGAAGGTTCGACTGCCGAATCTGGTTTTCCGTATGCGGGGGATGTGTGCAAGTAGGAGTCTGGATGAGGTGAGATGTCTGGAAGGTTTGTGAAAGCAGATGTGATAGTTGAGGTATGCTGGGCCAGTGCTATGGGCTGCCTTAAAAGTGTGGGTAAGGAGTCTGAATTGTGCTCATTTGTGTATGAGAAGCCTGTGCAGCTTCTTCAGGTGTGGGGCAATGTGAGTGTGACGTGGGAGCTTGAGAGTAATTCTATACGCTGAGTGTTGAATGTCTGCAGCTTTCCTGGGAGTTTTTTGTTGATCCTGACATAGAGGGTTTTCCTGTAGTCTAGCTTGCTTGTTATGAGGGCGTGTGTGATGGTTTTCTAGGTGCTGATTGGGGGACATTTGAAAATATCCCTCATCAACTATGAAGGTGTCTGTGAAGTTGGTGCGTGGATGAGATGGTCTGTAGATGCGAGTGCCACTGAGGGTGAAGTTGGCTGTGATGTGGAGCTTGAAAGACAGGTGTTTGAAGTTGGAGTGGGTTGTGTCACTACTGGTGCTACTGATGGTGTTCTTGTGCAAGATTGTGATTCTGCCTTTGGGCTTATAATGTCTGTTCTGCCTAGTGATCTTGTAGCCAGGGGGTGGCTGTGGTGATGTCAGGTACCAACGTGTGGTTCATCCAGGTTTTCATGAGGAAAAGTAGGTCCAGGGGATTGTCGTGCAGCAGGTCCCAGCATGTCCCAGATCTCTGTGCCGTGTTTGGTGAGTAAGCAAATGTCAAGGAACATACATATGAGTCGGGAGTGTTGTGTGGGTGGTTGCAGGCTCTGTATGTGAGAGAGAGTGGAATGGGTGCTGTTGGTGCAGGTTCCGTGAGTGTTGGGAGTAGGTAAGTGCATGAAATCTGCAGGAAGTACAGGAAAACACACCCTCTTTGTTGTATGGTGTGACAAGGTGGCAGTAAAGGGAGCTGTAGCCGGGGTTGAGGGCATGGAGGGTCACAACAGGGTAACAGTGGGAGGGGGAGGACCAGGGTTCCAGGAGCAGGCAGGCACAGAAAGGCTTGCCTTTGGTTCCACCTTTAAGTAGGTCCTGGAAGGGGAGAAAAGTGATGTCACTTCCTGTGCAGATGGATGATGGGATATCCAGTGATGTCATTTCCTGTGCAAAAGGATGATGGAAATGAGTTCTCTTGATTTGCATGTTCTTTTAAAGACAGTTTTGGCAGGAAACCAGTGATTGCACTTCCTTTGCAGATGGTTGATAGGAAATCCAGTGATGTCACTTCCTGTGCAGATGGATGATGTATGCTGTCCTAGCACAATAATATGATGTTGGACTTTGTTCTTGTTTAATGGCCTTGTAAAGGTAAAATGCCCAATAAAGAATAGTTGCAAAAAACAGATAGATGATAAGCAGACCTGCCATATCACAAGGGATAAAAACCTAGGAAAATGCAATGAGTGTTGCAAGATCTAAACCAATAGGCTAAAGAGATATGTAGCCACCATACATTTAACAAAAAATCAAAGAAACAGGTGCTAATAATGGTAGGCTATTTATAACACACAGACCCTTAGTATGCAAATCACAAATCCATGCCAGTGAATAGTAATACTTGTTGTCCCACAATGTTAAAATCCAGCATAAATCCAAGGTCAATCAATCAATCAATCAATCAATCAATCAATCAATTAATTAATCAGTAAAGGGCACTATTCACCCACAAGGGTCTCAAGGCACTGGGGTGGGGGTGGGGGGGAGCTGCTACTGCTCCAGCATCCAGGCTGAAGGTCAGCAGGTCCTGGGTCTGTCGCAGGTGGATGGGGAGGGTGTCCCATGTCTTGGCGGCGAGGTGGGAGAAAGATCTGTCGCCTGTGGTTGTTCTGTGGATGCGTTGAATGGAGGCAAGGGTGGGGTCCAGTAGCAGTCAATGGTGGGAGAAGCTGCCGGGCGGTGACGTGGGGAGGGGGAGGGGCAGGGTGGGGGGTAGTAATCTATGGATTACGGAGGATTACAGGTAAGTAAACATATAAATAAATAAAACGAATTTCGGTGCGTGCACTGTATCGCATTTGGAGATGCAGTGCGCACAACAAAATTTGTTGTATTTATTTATATGTTTACTTACCTGTAATCCTCCATAATCCATAGATTTCTACCCCCCACCCTGCCCCTCCCCACGTCACTGCCAGGCAGCTACTTCCACCACCGACCGCTACAGGCGAGTTCAGAGGAGCGAAGCTGGCAGTTGGGAGTCTTGAAGGTGAGTTGTTTGTTGAAGTATGTTGGTCCGGCATCTTTGAGTGCTTTGTGAGCGTGGGTGAGGAGTTTGAAGGTGATCCTCTTGTTGACAGGGAACCAGTGCAGGTCTCTCAAGTCGGCAGTGATGTGGCTGTGGTGGGTGATGTCGAGGACGAGGCGTGCGGAGGCGTTATGTATGCGTTGAAGACTTTTCTGGAGTTTGGCCACGGTTCCCGTGTAGAGGGCGTTGCTGTAGTCCAGCCTGCTAGTGACGAGGGCCTGGGTGACCGTTCTTCTGGTTCCGGTGGGGATCCATCTGTAGATCTTGCGAAGCATGCAGAGGGTGTTGAAGCAGGAGAAGGAGACGGCGTTGACTTGCTGGGTCATAGACAGTGATGAGTCCAGATGAACCCCAGGTTGCTTGTGTGGACGGTGGGTGTCGGTGCAGCTCCCAGTGAGGCCAGCCACCAGGAGTCATCCCAGGCGGAGGGGGTGGAGACGAGGAGGAGGACCTCCATCTTGTCTGAGTTAAGTTTCAGGCAACTGTTCTTTATCCATTCAGTGACGGCCTTCATTCCTTCATGGAAGTTGGTTTTGGCGGTGGAGGCGTCCTTGTTGAGGGAGAGGATCAGCTGGGTGTCGTCGGCGTATTAGACGATGTTGAGGTTGTGCAATCGGACGATGTTGGTTTGGGAGTTTCACGACTGGATTTTGGGACCCATGCTTCTATCATCCGGCTTGTGCAAAAACCACAAGTGATGGACAGAATGCAGAACAATGTCATACATTCACCCCAGTACAGAGATCTGGGCCTAAATCCATAGTTTTTTTGCACTCCACACCACCCCAGTTCAGACATGGCCATATGCAAATCAGTCTGACCCTGTGCCTTATGGGAACAGTCGAGCCCGAACTGCCAAGCCATGCCTTCCCTGGACCAGAAACAAGCTTCCGAGGACCGGTTCCTGGCATTCCAGCCGTCTTCAATCCGGCTTGCTTGAATCCAGTGGTGTGGAGTGCATGGGACTCACGTCTGAGCATACCCATCCCACTAGGGGTGACAAATGCAAAAACCACAAGTGATGGACAGAATGCAGAACAGTGTCATACATTCACCCCAGTACAGAGATCTGGGCCTATATCCATCGTTTTTTTGCACTCCACACCACCCCAGTTCAGACATGGCCATATGCAAATCAGTCTGACCCTGTGCCTCATGGGAACAGTCCAGCCCAAACTGCCAAGCCATGCCTTCCCTGGACCAGAAACAAGCTTCCGAGGATCGGTTTCTGGCATTCCAGCCGACTTCAGCCCGGCTTGCTTGAATCCAGTGGTGTGGAGTGCATGGGACTCACGTCTGAGCATACCCATCCCACTCGGGGTGACAAATGCAAAAGGAAGCTTGTTTCCGGACCAGGGAAGGCATGGCTTGGCAGTTCGGGCTGGACTGTTCCCATGAGGCACAGGGTCAGACTGATTTGCATATGGCCATGTATGAACTGGTGTGGTGTGGAGTGCAAAAAAACGATGGATTTAGGCCCAGATTTCTGTACTGGGGTGAATGTATGACATTGTTCTGCATTCTGTCCATCGCTTGTGGTTTTTGCATTTGTCACCCCGAGTGGGATGGGTATGCTCAGACGTGAGTCCCATGCACTCCACACCACTGGATTCAAGCAAGCCGGGCTGAAGACGGCTGGAATGCCAGAAACCGGTCTTCGGAAGCTTGTTTCCAATCCAGGGAAGGCATGGCTTGGCAGTTCGATGAGGGTGGTTTTGGTGCTGTGGTTGCTGCGGTATCTGGATTGGGACTAGTCCAGGGTGTTGTTCTCTTCGAGGAAGCGGGTCCGTTGTTTGATGACGATCTTCTCGATGACTTTCGCTGGGAATGGGAGCAGGGAGATGGGCCTGAAGTTCTTGAGGTCCTAAGGGTCTGCGAGTCCCACATCCAGTGCAAAGAAGCGGGTGCACAACTCACTTCTACTTTCACTTCCTTTTTTTGAGCCATGTGGAAAGGCCAAGGCCCTTCAAGAAACCAATTGCCAAGGCAGCAGAGATCTCATAGTACTGGCAAGTGGCATCAAAAAGGTGTGCACACTGAAGGGAAAGGACATTGGAATAATAAACTTCCAGATTTATCTGTACAAGTTGAAGACACTGTTCCTGCCACCACTATCAAAAAAGCATGGTGAGTTGATCTGGGTGGTAAAGGAGCAGTGTCTTTAATTGATAAAAAACAAATTTGGTGACAAATAGAGGGACCGAAAAAGTAAAGGACAAAAAACATATCTGGAGGGCAGAGAGCATATCATTGAATCCATCATCATTCTTTAGCTCACTTTGCCACACCAGTTCACACACAGCTGGATTCAAGCTAGCCCGGTTGATGAGGGGTGTTACCCCAAAAGCGGTCCCAGGATGCTTGTTTCCGGTCCAGGGAAGACATGGCTTGGCCGTTTGGGCTTGACTTTTCCTATGAGGCACAGGGTCAAGACTGATTTGCATATAGCTGTGTCTGAACGGGGGTGGCGAAGTGAGCTAAAGCATGAGGATGGATTCAACCGAGCTCTCTGACTGGGGGTGAGTGTTTTTAAAGTTTCAGCCCACCATCCATCATCTCCCTGTGTTTGCTTTGTTCGTCCTAAGTTGGAAGGGTATGCCCAGACATGGGTCCCTTAACTCACTTTGCCACTGGATTCAAGCTAGCTTGGCTGAGTAGGGGTATTACCCCAAAACCAGTCCCAGGATGCTTGATTCCGGTCCAGGGAAGACATGGCTCGGTAGTTCAGGCTGGAGTGTTCCCATGATGGACAAGGTCAAGACTGATTTGCCTAGAGCTGTGTCTGAACTGGGGTGGTGAAGTGAGCTAAAGCATGATGATGGATTCAACACAGATCTGTGACTGGGGGTTAGTGTTTGAAAAGTTTTAGCACTCCATCCATTGTCTCCTTGTGTGTGCTTTGTTCGCCCAAAGTTTGCAGGGTATGCCCAGATGTGGGTCCCTTGCTCACTTTGCCACTGGATTCAAGCTAGCCTGGCTGATGAGGAGTATTACCCTGAAACCAGCCCCAGGCTACTTGCTTCCGGTCCAGGGAAGACATGGCTTCGCTGTTCAGGCATGACTGTTCCCATGAGGCGCAGGGTCAAGACTGATTTGCATATAGCTGTGTCTGAACTTGGCAGCAAAGTGAGCTAAAGAATGACAATAGATTCAACCCAAATCTGTGACTGGGCGTGAGTGTTTGAAAAGTTTCAGCACTCCGACCATCATCTCCTTGTGTTTGCTCTGATCATTACTTTAAGCCACTTTTTTAAAAAAATGAATCACTCAGTAAATACCTTGAGCAGAAACTGAGATAACACACCTCTGCCATTTTGTGTTGGAATCAGATAAATGGAAGGTGTGTTATTTCCCATCTTGTAATATACCATGCATGCGGAGAAGATGCTGCAAACTGCAGCCCTTTGATTTAAGTCTCAGTGGGTTCCCAGCATGAAACTCTGAGACCTTGTGCAACTGTAAATCAAAAGCCCACATCTTGCTTCAACTGTTTAGTAGCATAGAATAGAATATAAGTGGTATTCATTGTATCATATCAACAGGTGACTGTGATGGCTAGCCCATTCAGAGACAATACACCTTATGAATAGGATAAGAATCATACAAATGGACATGCCTCTGGATTAAGCAGCTTTCCATGAGATATTGGAACAGGAAGTAGCTAAG
Source organism: Lissotriton vulgaris (assembly GCF_964263255.1). NCBI lineage: Eukaryota > Metazoa > Chordata > Amphibia > Caudata > Salamandridae > Lissotriton > Lissotriton vulgaris. Next base: position 1,060,223,553 of record NC_141699.1, read on the forward strand.
AATTATTGGGTATCACAATGAGGGCTTAGCTTCAGTTTTACATAGTCCATAATGTGATTACAAACTGTTGCTTTCCCGTCCACTCATGTGTTGCTTAGAGCCCCCACACTCCCTTGTGTTGCTTTGACTTTTTCCAACCATCCCCCATGTTGCTTCTGCTCCCTTATTTTATTTATTTATTTTATTTTATTTTATGCATTTTTGTAAAGTGCAGACTTTACCCGAAGGTGTCAGAGCACTGTACAATAGAACCAGTTACGTTACATGAGAGAACTGTTACAGGAATGGAACCAACAAAAGTAGCAGGCCATAGCATCAAAACGCTGCAGGCAAAAGGAACACAATCTCAAACACAGCAAGCACAGAATGTACAAACAAAAATATGAATATATATGACAAATTTACAATGACTAAAGAACTTCCTGGTGAAAAATAGCAGGCCATAGAATCAAAACAACGCAGGCAAAAGGAGCACAATATCGAACGCAGCAAGCATAGAATGTACAAACAAAAATATAAATATATATGACAAAATTACAATGACTAAAGAACTTCCTGGCTGGGTCTGAGAAGGAGGGAATTCGTTCTGAAATAGTCTTTGGAATAGAAGAGATTTGAGATCGGCTTTGAAGATCTGGATGGAGGTGATGGCACGGAGCGAAGGATGAAGCGAGTTCCAGATTCTCATCGCATTACCTGAGAACGACTGTGCCATAATTTTTTCCCTTTTGAAGGAGGGGGGCTCAGAAGGAACTTTTCCGCATTCAGAGAAGGTCTTGAGCCTCCATCAATTTCAGTTTATTCGCCAGATAGTGAGGGGAGGAAGAGTGCAAAGCTTTGTGGGTGATGCACGCCGTTTTGTAGATAGCTCTAGCCTCGATTGGAAGCCATCGGAGAGAAGACAGGATAGGAGTGATGTGGTCACTTCGTTTGGACCCTGAAATGAAGCGAGCTGCTGAATGGAGGACGGATTTGAGGGGGGAGAGGTGAGATTTGGGAAGGCCAGTCAGAAGAGCATGACAATAATCCAGTCTAGAGAGAACTAGCGATTGGACCAAGGTTTTTAGGTCATTCTTCGGGAAGAACCGACGAATCCCCCATAGAAGGCGCAGTTGATAACGTGCGCTCTTGGCAATGGAATTGATGTGTGAGATTAGGTTTAGCCTTTGTCAAGTATGACACCTAAGGATTTAGCGCGTTCCATAATGATGGGTTTACTGTTGAGTAAATTCAACTGATCCATCCAGGATTGAACAGGAGGCAGGGAGAGAGCTAGAGAAGAGGAGGAATTCCGTTTTGGAGGGATTGAGAATGAGTTGGTGAAATAACACTCAGTTGAGAATAGAGTTGAGTAGTGAGAGATCATGAGGGGAAGACACCTTGAGGTAGATTTGAGTGTCATCCGCATAGAGATGGTAGAGGATTCCAGACTTGCTTAGGAGGTTCCATAATGGTTCCAGATAGAGATTAAACAGAGTGGGAGCAAGGATAGAACCTTGAGGGACGCCTTGACCAACCACCAGTGTAGACGAGAGACTGTTCACAATCTTGATCATTTGGTATCTGTCTGAGAGGAAAGAGGCAAACCATTTGAGTACTGTGCCTTCCACGCCCATTCTCTGTTGAAGAATGTTAACGAGGGTGTTGTGATTAACAGTGTCAAAAGCTGCAGAGAGGTCAAGAAGAATCAGAAGGCACGATTCCCCCGAATCGAGAATATGCAGTGCATCATCGAACACTCGCAGCAGGGCTGTTTCAGTGCTGCAATTTTGAATAAAGCCCAACTGGAACATGTTGAGTAGATTATTGTCCATAATGTGTTGGGAAAGTTGTTTTGCAATGCATTTTTCTGTGATCTTTGAAATAAAAGGGAGATTGGTGATGGGGACGGAAGTTATTGAGGTAATTTGCATCTGCAGAGGTTTTTTTTTAGAAGGGGGTAACCTGTCTTGTTTTGAGGACAACTGGGAGGGATCCTTGACTTTGGAAGAGATTGACTAGCCTGGTCCAGTACGAGAGAGTGTTAGTATAGAAATCAATGGCGATGCCACTGGGTAGGGGGTCAGAAGAATGGTTGGGGGGTTTGGTTTCATGGATACATTTGAGGAGATCATCCTCCGAGATTGCGGCAAAGTTCTGCCAAGTGACTAAGGAATTTCGCTCCTCAATGGGGGTGGGTGACCTGTTCCACCGGAGATTTTACCTATTGATCGAAGAATATGGCAAACTCAGTTGCTTTCATTGAAGCATCCTCAGGTTTGATGGTTTGGGCAGAACAATTTGGGTTTTTGATGAGGTCGAAACGTTTTTTGGGTCTGTTTTTAGCTGAATCGAGGAGGGATCTGTAATGTGTTGTTTTTTCCTGTAAGATGTGCTTGTGGTATTTGGATCTTGCTGAACGTAAAAGGGAGAGGTCGGAGGTGAATGGAGATTGTCTCCAGTGCTTCTCTAAGATTCTAAGGTTTTTCCTTTCATCATAGAGAGCTTTATTGAACCAAGGAGCTGATGGGGTGGGTCTTTCCCTTTTGCTTTGGAGTGGAGCAACCTTGTCGATTTCGACTGCAAGGATTGAGAGGCAATGGGGAGTGAGATCGTTGACATCCGTATTGGGGTCTAGACTAGGAAGTGAACGCATAGCAGAATCACATAGAGTCCCAAGATCAATGGTTTTTGTGTTGCGGAACCACGTATAGACTCTTTTAGGTTGGCTGAGGGTTAAAATGTGTGAGAGGTGAAAACAGAAGGGAATGAGGAAATGGTCAGACACGAATGGGTGGAGCAGTGGTAATCTGGTCTGATTTGAATATAACAAGGTCCAGAAATGGGTCTTGGCGTTTATCATTTCCGAGCAGTGTTGGACAAGATCGTTAGCTGAGAGAAAGGTTGCAAGCTTGTTGGCAGCCGAGTCTTCCACGGAGCCCCAGTGGAGATTGGAATCACCTAGGAAGATCTGCTTGTCGCTTTGTGAATATTGGTCACTAATGAAGTCGATGAATTCATCCATGAAGGAAGAGCAATTACCAGGTGGGTGGTAGATGGTATGGAACGTGAAGGGTGATCCATGATGATCTTGGAATTCTAGGGAAAGGCATTCAAGGGTGCGAAAGAGGATGGTGGGAAAGGCTTTGATTTGGAGGGCATATCTGAAAATAATCACAACACCACCCCCGATCTTGCCTGTTCTGTTGTTTCCGAGGATAGAGAAGTCAGTAGGTATCAAAAGAAGTGTGATAGGAGTCATTAAGCCAGGTCTCAGTGAGAAAGAGCAAGTCAAGATTGTAGTGAGTGATAGTGTCCGAGATTTCCAGTTTGTGTTTGGTGGCATATCTGCAGTTATGGAGCATACAGTGTAGCTCTTACGCAACTGTTTTGGTGATGTGAGTGGCTGGACTGATGAGGGGGATAGGGATTAGATTCTTGAATGAGGGTGCCCCTTGAGGGGGAGGCTGGTAAGTTCTGACGGAAGAGATGGTCTGAATGGCAAATTGAGTAGAGTTGTTAGGAGAGGCGAGTGGAGGGGAATTGACATTGATGGTCTTGTAGGTAGCCAGTAAGTTGGTGATGTCTGTGGAGGACAGATTGTGGTTGGCTTTATTGGGGCGCTGGAGCAAGGAACTCCTCTGGAGGTTATTCGGGGAGGGGGATATCTTAGCATATAAGAGTGAAATGGATGCTTCAAGCTGGGAAATGGAAGAGATGAGAGAATTAAGTTTCGTTTCCAGAGAGAAGTGTACTGAGCAACGTGTGAAGGGTGGCTCAATGGTTAAGGGAGAGGGTGGCCTAGGCGAAGGAGGACAGGAGGAAGTGGGGGACCCGGAGAGTGTTGGGGTGCGAGGGTTGAAGGTGGGGGAGGAAGTGAAGTAGGCGGAGGGCAATGGGCTGTGTTGACTGGGGAGAGAGATGTGATACAAGGGTCTGAGGGTGTTGAGCAGAGGTGAAGAATAGAGATCATACATAGGAGGAGAAAGTTGAGAAGTAGAAATGGATGGCTGGAGGAGGAGGGGTGGAGGAGTGGGTTGTGGGAAGGCCATGGATACGGTGAGATGAGAGGGGAAGGGGCCGAACAGGTAGGGAGGGGGGGAGGTCAAAGGGAGGCCACCGGAGTGGGGAAAAGAGAGAGGGTGCGGCCCAGGTACCATGGGTAATGAAAGGTGAATGTAGGGGTAAAGGCACAGTGGGGGGGTTGAGCAAAATGAAAGTTGTGGGAGGAGTGAAGGACTGTGCAGTCAAAGGGAGGGAAGAGGGAGGAATTACCCAGAGGGGAAACAGGGTTGTGAAGCATAGGGGGGAATGTAAGTTGTGGAGAGTTGTTAGGTGTAAGATCAGTGGGAGGGAAGATGATGGAATTACCAATAGGGGAGGCAGGGATGTTAGGCATGGGAGGGGGGAGTGAAGGTTGTAGAGAGATAGGACGTGTAAGAACAGAATTGAGGGTACGAGGAAAGGGAAAAAGCGGAAAGGGGTGAGAAGAAGGGGGAGGGCAAGGCGAGTTGATCGGTAGTTCAGATTATAAGAAAGGTGGATGAAATAGGGGGAAATGGGTAGGAATAGGGGAGTTAGGGGGCGGTAGAAGGCAGTGGAATAATAGGGAAATGCAGGATGTAGAGGTGAAGTGGGGTGTAAAGCAGATGAGGTAAGGGGGAGGTCCGGTTGGGAAGGTGGCAGAATGGGAGGGGAGTGAACAAGAGAAGGAGGTGATAAGGGGTCGACCTGTGACTCCCGGGAGAGCGGTCTGAAGGAATGTGTGGAGATCAAGGGGGGAGAAAGGGAGAAAGTAGACAAGCTAGAGGAAGAAGAAGAGGAAGAATCTAGAGAGATAGTAGTCACAGGGGTGGGACGAAGGGAGTGGAAGATGTGTTCAAAGAGAGAGAGACAGGAGTCAGAAGCTTGGATTATGACAGTGCCATTGTTATAAAGTGTAATGGTGAGATAGCCATTAAAGCAAGCGGAGGGAGAAATTTTTAACCGCTTCACATGCGGGAAAGAAGAGGAGGAGGAGACGTTGAAGGAATTGAAGAAGCTGGAGGACCATGAAGGTATGTCATTAGTGAAGAAAATGAAGTCATTTTTAATCTTGCCTAGGCGCCCATTATAAAATTGGTCAACAAAGAGGGAATCTGGAAATTGTTCAATGATGTTATGCTTGAACCTTTTAGCTGCTGCTTTGGACATATAAGGGGGATAAATTACTTTGACGCAGTTGATTCCAGACTTAATCCGATTGGAAGACATGAAAAGGAGATGAGGTGAAGACGTGGTGTGGTGGACAGAAAAAGGGGCCACTAGGGTAGTGATAGCGCAAAGAAGTAAAATAAGGGGGGTGCGCAAATTCCGGAAATCAAGTGAGAATAAAACCAATAGGAGTGAGGTCAAATCAGGAACAAAGGTAGATACCTGACAAGGTTAGAAACAGGTAGAAAGGTGCAGGGGAGAAGCAGCATTGAATCATGTGTGCATACCTCTTCTGTTTCTAATAGAGGAAGGGGAGGCACCAAAAGAAAGGTACAGGGGAGAAGCAGCATTGAATCATGTGTGCATACCTCTTCTGTTTCTAATAGAGGAAGAGGAAGCACCAAAAGGGATTGCCCAATCTAAGATGGCCATCAAAGATTTGAAAGAGCATTCCTCCTTCTGTTCTATGCACTGCCTGGTGGCAAAGGGCACCATCTTAGGGTCAGGCATCCAGGTTCTGGGCATGGGGGGCCTGGGTGGGAGGAAATAACATGGATGGTTGGGGTGTGGAAGCAACACAGAGGGCACACCAGATAGTAAGCGAGTAATCCACAGTAATTCAGTTGAAAGCTCCCAATCACCCCCTCTGTGAACACATTGTCTGAAGGGACAATAGAGCGCTGAAACTTCCCAAAGTTCGCAGCCGACCCCTCAAAATAGGCCAAAGCAGTTCCCTTGGTACCACACGGATCCCAGCAGTGGATCGGACCTCCCAGTAGGGCAAGACTCTAGGCACCGGTAGAACGTTCAGGTGGAGCAGCCTCCAATTGGGCCCCTGTTAAGTAGTCACAGCGGATCCAGATCTGCACCCGATCGCGACCGAGGGGTCCTCTCACCCTCCCACACAGTCACGCTCGGACACTGGCTCTAGGGGCTTACCGGAGCAGAAAAAACTGGAGCACTCCAGGCTTCACCGGGTGCGGCGCCATCGCACCGCGATGAACATGTCAGAGGCACCGCGCCTCCAAGTGCCGTCGACCGCAGGGCGCTGAGGACTGGGATCGCGTTTCGGGTGATTCTCACCGCAGGAGCAGTCATCCCTGTTTTGCTCTCATTGCAGTCGGGAGCCTCCGTTGTGTCTTGCGGGGTCACAGCGCTGCTCATACCTTGGACACAAGATGCATCATAACGCATTCCAGCCCACTCAGGACTCTATCTTTCAGTAGTTCCCCATGGCCGCCATCTTTACGGCTCCGGCCTCGGACCTTGTACGTTTGAATTGTTTGGCTCAAGTAAGGCTTCTGGCATCGGATTCGGCACGAATGAACATCCTCTGCGTCCTATGCTCCGGACCTGCCCCCAGGAAGATCGGTGGCCCAGGAAGATCGGTGGCCCAGGGCTGAAGACAGATAACCGGGCACCCGATGCGCTCACCAGGCGGGGGTGAGGAATGAAAGCAGTCTAGATTCAACATACGGCTTCCTCAAAAGCAGTAAGGTTATTTAAAGGAAACGGTGGACCTTTAGTATTGCCTCAAATCCACCTAAATCAGCAGGGCAGACATTTGTGATTGTGCGGTTGCTATTGCGTAGTTCCGATGATGCATGTGCCTGCTTTGGGAGCAGTCTCGTGGGCAAGACTCTCTGACAGACTGCTTTAAGCGCAGTGATTGGTGATGAAGGGGCCAGACATGAAATTCAATAACCTGTGTGAGGAGGTGGACATGAAACTTCAATGGCAGATGAGTAAGAGGCCCGCTGTACTCAGTACTTTAAATGGAAAAAGAGAAGTGCTGGTACTCACCAAATTGATTGGGTTGGGTTTGAAGGTCTGGTAGGGGGCGTGTCTGGGGGGGTGGCTTTGAGGCAGGCATTTAATAAATCTGCATTTTCCTATCCAGTGCAAAGCACCCTAGTGTCTTTTGGCAAAGTTCGGCTCCTATGTGTAGGGCGTAATTAGTATTTTCTGCAGTGTTATATAGTGTGAACTTGGCTAGAATGCATTAAAGCTTTTTACCTGAGAAGCATAAGTTTTACATGAAAGCATTTTTTTTGTTTTTATGGTACAGGTAGATTACGTGACTTTAAAAGAATCAGAGCACAGGATTTCACCTACCCGTGCCATAAAAGCAAAATAAAGTATGTTTTAATGTAGAACTTGTGCTTCTCATTTGAAGTGCTTTAATGATTGTGCCAAGTGTGCACTATATATAAGTGCAAAAAGGTACTAATTGTGCACTGAACACAAGAACCAAACTTGGCCGAATTATCCTATATTAAAAGTGACGCATTGGCGGCGCAAGGGGCTTGTAAATAAACTCTAGGTGCTTTAAGGTCTGGCAGTAAATGGTAAGCACATTCCTGCGCTGAAACCTTACACTCTGACAATGCAACAGTTCCAACGTCGGGAGCTCTCGCCGTCAGGGCACATCTCCTTATTCCTTCCATGTTGTGAGAGTGTAAGGCTGCAGCAGCAACCGAGCGCGGGAATACACTCGCTGTTTTCTACGCTCCCTCTGAAAGAGTTGTGTTCAGCAGCACCTGCGCTGCATGTGCCCATATTCCCATACCCCAGCTTGCCTCTAGGAGTATTGGTACTCTCTTGACACAAGGAGTAGTTTCTGTACTCAAGGGGAGAACACTGAGAAGTGCTGGTACTCAGTACTGGTGAGTACCGGCCCATTTACAGCACTGGCTGTACTTCAAAGAAATGCGAGGAGGCAGACATACACTTGAGGGGCCTGTGTGAGGGAACAGACGTGATCTTGGTGAGGGGTAGGCATGTGAGGGGATGACATAAACTTGAGGGACCTGTGTGAGGGAACATAAGTGACCTTTGTGAGGGGTAGACATGTGAGGGGCAGACATACACTTGAGGGACCTGTGTGAGGGAACAGACGTGACCTTTGTGAGGGGTAGGCATGTGAGGGGAAGACATACACTTGAGGGACCTGTGTGAGGGAACAGACGTGACCTTTGTGAGGGGTAGACATGTGAGGGGCAGACATACACTTCAGTGACCTGTGTGAGGGAACATATGTGACCTTAGTGAGGGGTAGGCATGTGAGGGGAAGACATACACTTGAGTGACATGTGTGAGGGAACATATGTGACCTTTGTGAGGGGTAGGCATGTGAGGGGAAGACATACACTTGAGGGACCTGTGTGAGAGAACAGACGTGATCTTTGTGAGGGGTAGGCATGTGAGGGGATGACATACACTTGAGTGACCTGTGTGAGGGAACATAAGTGACCTTTGTGAGGGGTAGGCATGTGAGGGGAAGACATACACTTGAGGGACCTGTGTGAGGGAACAGACGTGACCTTTGCGAGGGGTAGACATGTGAGGGGAAGACATACACTTGAGTGACCTGTGTGAGGGAACAGACGTGACCTTTGTGAGGGGTAGGCATGTGAGGGGATGACATACACTTGAGTGACCTGTGTGAGGGAACATAAGTGACCTTTGTGAGGGGTAGGCATGTGAGGGGAAGACATACACTTGAGGGACCTGTGTGAGGGAACAGACGTGACCTTTGTGAGGGTAGGCATGTGAGGGGATGACATACACTTGAGTGACCTGTGTGAGGGAACATAAGTGACCTTTGTGAGGGGTAGGCATGTGAGGGGAAGACATACACTTGAGGGACCTGTGTGAGGGAACAGATGTGACCATTGTGAGGGGTAGACATGTGAGGGGAAGACATACACTTGAGTGACCTGTGTGAGGGAACAGACGTGACCTTTGTGAGGGGTAGACATGTGAGGGGATGACATACACTTGAGTGACCTGTGTGAGGGAACATAAGTGACCTTTGTGAGGGGTTGGCATGTGAGGGGAAGACATACACTTGAGAGACCTGTGTGAGGGAACAGACCTGACCTTTGTGAGGGGTAGACATGTGAGGGGATGACATACACTTGAGGGACCTGTGTGAGGGAACAGACGTGACCTTTGTGAGGGGTAGGCATGTGAGGGGAAGACATACACTTGAGGGAACTGTGTGAGGGAACAGACGTGACCTTTGTGAGGGGTAGACATGTGAGGGGAAGACATACACTTGAGTGACCTGTGTGAGGGAACAGACGTGAGCTTTTTGAGGGGTAGGCATGTGAGGGGAAGACATACACTTCAGGGACCTGTGTGAGGGAACATAAGTGACCTTTGTGAGCGGTAGGCATGTGAGGGGAAGACATACACTTGAGGGACTTGTGTTAGGGAACAGACGCGACCTTTGTGAGGGGTAGACATGTGAGGGCTCGACATTCACATCAATGCCCTGTGAGAGGAGCAGACACACATTTCAGTAGCCAGAGTTAGGGTACAGACTATCTTAAATTTCAACCACATGTGTGAGGAAGTAGAAATGGGTTCTCCAACCCCCACATTGAGGGTGGTTTCTAGACAGGCATCATCACAAACCCTTCCTAGCCCGGGAGCTGTTAAGGAAGAACTGATGCAACCCACCCACCTGTGTTAACCAATGGGACATATCTCTCCCATGTCCCTACGTCACTGTATGTAGCTCACTACTGCCCCCTTCTGGCAGATGCTGGTGTATGGGGGGAGTCTACGTCAGTCCGCCCCTCCATCCTTTGAAAGGCGCCTTTGCAAGGTCACGCACAGCCGCGCTGCAGACATGAAAGCCTCCCAGCCCCACGCACGTCGGTTCCCGCTCGCAGGAGTCACCGCCGCCTCAGTCCTCTCCTTATCGCCTCGCGTCGCCGCCACCTTCTCCCAGCGCCTCTTATCTCCCCGGTAGAACAAAGATACCGCCCGCCTCGACCAACCGAACAGGATCTCGCAGGAGGAAGCGATGTTTTCCGTAAATTACATTTCTTGATTATTGTCAGAGGAACGGTATGCAAATAACATACACGTGTAACAAAGAACAGTTGTTACACCTCGTGTCTGTTCAGGTTTGCACGCCCACCCAATAACTGCCCTTTGCTATCGAACATCAAATGCACATATTGCGAAAACGGATTAGGCTTGATTGTGACATATTTGGTAATAGTAGCATGAGCATCTATTGTGTAAAGCGCCTAGAAACAGTAGACGTGTGGTTTCCAGGCGCTAAGTAAAATGCAAGTTATTACTTTTATTGATTAGATAGATCAGTGAGACCTTAGTTAACAATGTGCTTAGACTCTCACACATATTTTATTAACTGTGGAACGTTTTTAAAGATCTGGCACAAATAACACAACAGTGCAGTTCACACGAAAACAAGTACGGGTGCGTGAAAATTACAACAATTTTGGCGGAGATTTTGAATGTTGGTAAACATGGCAGCACTGTAGAGATCCCGTGTACTTAAAAATCTCTGAAAACAGACCTGTCGGAGAAATTGCCTGCAAAACGAGTTGACGTGGAAACCTTTTTTTTCCGTCGTCGGACTCCCCTACTTAAAATGACATTTTGCAAATTTTTCTCACGACAAAAGCCAATTTTGTGAAAAATGTTTTTGACTTCCTAATTTTTTCAAACTTTATTTATGTCACGAAAGTTAACAAAGTATCAGTTCAGACTTCATGAAGTTGGTGAAAGCTAATTATGCAGTTGTGTTGCTGCCCAGTAAAGTATCGCATGACATCTAATGCCCAGGACCACTAGAATTATGCGGCTCTGCAGCATTTTTTGCATAAATATGGATTTGCTCCATTTGCCGCATCATTCATAATCTGTTGCTTTATCCGCAGATTATAATGATCCAAAAAATGTTCTAGCTCAAACAGATCAACGGTTACATAAAATATGGTAATTTGTGTCCTTCGCACGGGAAGGCCCTTTCTAAAGGTTGCTCATGTTGCAATTGTTTATTCCTGAATGTGGGTATTAAATTAGTACTAATAAGGTGAAATATTTTCCTGGAAAGTGTTACAAGATGTAAAAATGATAAAATAATGAAGTAACACTTCATAATTTGTCTTTTCCTGTCGCATGATTTAATCAACCATGCCACATAATTTAATCCTCCTCTGCAGCATGATTCCAGTGGCCCTGATTATTCCTGAATGAATTACCGAATTACGTGGCAAAATTGACTAACTAATGAAATTTGGCTGTAAGAAAAGGTAAATTATGAGGTGTTTTATGCCACCTTCTGTGGCACAGCTATCCACCTATTTCTCATTTTAGCACACTTTGATAGAAAATGGATTCCAACGCATTGTAAAATACAAATGCTTCCTTGGAAAGACAATTATGCACACTCCCCAGATCCTGTTGAAAATGCTGTTCCCAAAAACATAATATTTTTGTTTTGCGTTGAGCACTTCATGGACTAGTGCTGAGTCCCAGCAGACACAGGCGTTTACGCCATGCCCCAACTCATGTTTGAGGACAGGTGATGCCTTCTTACACTGTGTGCCTGAAATATAGAGCGTGTGAGCCTCTGGTACATTTCTTATTTACTAGTCCATCCCTCAACTGCCAATTAATACTCATAAGCTTTATACATAGGCCCTAATTACTAATGATGACATTTCACCAGAAGCACTAACAGTGGATAGAATTCCAAGTATTTATGCGCCTGAAATTGTCAGGGTCCACTCTTCCTTTCATCCTTCTGAGGTAAAAAAAAGGAGCACCATTGAGTGAGATAAATATAAACATCTGTTATTCAGTGCCAAGATACTCTTGGGTGAAAGTGCGCTTTACAATGAACGTTATGTTATGTTACAGCTGAAAAGTCCAGACCGACATTTTCAGCCTGTAGGCCTGGCTACTCGCTGCATAGTCATCGGCTGCCTGCAGGAATAGAGCCTGGCCCCTACCAGATCCCTTCTGTTGCATGGGGAGCACAGACAATGTCCCTCCCTTTGACACACTCAAGCCTTCTCCGGCTCCATTGCCATGGTTCTCCCATTGGCACATTGAGTCGGCTCAGGGCAGGAAGGAAATGTCAGTGGTTTTCTACCTAGGATTTTGGAAAACAAAATGAAAAATGCCCTTGTATCTCCGGGTCCATGTGGTTATATTTCCCATTTTTTGGACAAAACTCATAATGGGCTGTTTTTGGAGCAGCAAACGCGGCCATAATCAGATTCCGGCACTCCGGGATGCATGCACCAAAAACTAGCAACCTTCCTACCTGGGTCATGATGTCAACCCATCACTTTTATTACCAGGGTCATTTAGATGAAGGTGCTAACAATAGGTGCAAAAACAATCAAGCACAAACGACCTGCAGTCTTATCAGCAGGTCTTGTTTTAATTTTTTGAAGGCTAAATGTAAAATCATCCACAATAACGCATACTCTATCTGTGCCTATTTTGCAAGTGTTGTTACCTCCTCATCGCAGTTTAAGCCAGGTGGTGATGGACCATCAAAACAGGAATGAAAAGTGAAATTTGCACTCAGTCTTTAATTAGTGTTAATGCTGAACTTGGTTCAAAATGCATCTACACGCTTTTTGTCACTTGCACGAGGTCTAAATTGCCCCATTAATATGATTTAAAAACCTTTCTTGCATTCATTAAATACAAATAAAGCAATTGATTAAGCGTAAACAGCTAAAAACAACAGCAATTGCAAGAAAACAAAAGCGCCTGAAGATGCACACAATGGACTCTGAAAATATACATTAAAGGGCAACCCTTTTGCAATAAAATAAATTAAAAAGTTACATAAAATGATACAGATGCTCAACAATAAATAAATCTGTCTACGGTTCAATTACACTAATAGATGCATTAAAATAGTTAACTAATTTGCCTAGAAATTTAACATTATCACTCTTACAACAAAAATAAATGACAGCCTCTTTACACGTGGGTTGGCTAAGCTACAACAATATCTGATGTAACCATTATGTTCATCTTGTTAAAAGTGCTTTACATGTGCACAGGATGTACAACATTCATAGCTTCTTATAAGGACACAATTTGCAAAAGTCCCAGTTTTTAGAAGAAGCTTGCTAGTTGTGGAAGAATTCTGAGACAGTAATTTGTTTACATCTAAAAGGAGCACGTGTTCCCTTCCCAGAAATCACGTGGTCATTACACTTTGCATGGGTGGCAGCATGAAGGTGTTTCTGTTTTATCGTTTTATTCATTTATATCTGTTTGGCGAGGAACCAAACCCAGCTCTTTTGTTTTTATGATAAGCGTAAGTTAACAACTTTGTTTCATTTTCCTCTCTTTTTTTTCTTTGATTTGTGCCAAGGTACACACAGTCCCACAGATTAGCCCTTGATGCTTACAATTGGTTCAACACGTTGCTGGTGGGAATATTTGCTATAAATCCTTCCTCGACTCCATCCCTCTGCACCAATGCAATACCACAGTGCTACCCCATTTTTGTCCTCCACTGTTCCCTGCTTATAAATTACCTTCATCTGCTTATGAAAAATATCACTTAACCCCTTCCATGCGCCTGTTGGCCAATGGCCGTCGCAAGCACTACCTCCGTAGTGCTGCGCATGTCCGTTGGCCGACGTGGCCCCGCCCACTCATCAAAGCCGCCGTGGCAATTCCGCCGTGGTTAAGCGATTAAATGCCAGCCACCACCAGTGCCATGCTTTGGTTCATGCAACTTCACAAGAGATCCCATCTCCCCGGATCCCCACATTTTGAAATATGACGCGGGTGCATTCACTATGCACAAATGTCCCACTTATCCAATTTTGTGCATGAATCTGGTTCTACACATCTCTTTCACAATGAATGTATAAATGTTCACATTGTCGACATGCATCTGTGATTTACATACGATGGGACAGAAAAGGACTCCCACATGGGTCTGGAAAGCATGCCCCCCCACACAGAAATCTCAACAGCGAGTTTCTACAGATTTTTGGCCTCAGCACACATGACAATCATGCATGTACACTGAGAGCCCACTGTGACATGCAGTGCGATCCGGAGGTGGGTGTTGCGATGTGGGGCCATGTTGTACTTGCAGCTAATTTTCCTTCATTTAAAAAGGTGTGCCCAGCAAATGAAAACAAGCATTGGAAATGCAATAGGTCTCGCATTAGGAAAGTTTGAGCGATTGGTATTGTAAATGACACTTTTTTTATTTATGTGTTAGTTTTGAAAATAGCAAAATTAATAGCTTTGTCAGTTACAATGTCAATAGTTTTAACTTTCGCAAATGTGACACCTATAGCATTTGTAATGCAATGTGTGTTGTATTTACGTGACTTAGATGTATTGATATTGCAAATAACAATGGCTTTTAATTTTGTAAATAATTAATACTTAAATAAAAGTTATTGTAATTTATAATGGCAATACCTTAAACGCTTGTAAATAACTTTTGTGAAGATTATGTTCAGTGAATTTTATTGTGATGAAAATCCAAGAACATTGCATGTGCACCTACACACACACACACAGCCACACACACACACACACACATATAGATGTGGTGGTGGTGGATCTGGGGGATATGGTGGTGGTGGATGTGGTGGTGGATGTGGTGGTGGATGCGGTGGTGGTGGTGGATGTGGTGGTGGTGGATGCGGTGGTGGTGGATGCGGTGGTGGTGGATGCGGTGGTGGTGGATGCGGTGGTAGTGGTGGATGTGGTGGTGGATGCGGTGGTGGTGGATGTGTTGGATGTGGTGGTGGATGTGGTGGTGGTGGGTGTGGTGGTGGATGTGGTGGATGTGGTGTTGGTGGATGCGGTGGTGGTGGTGGATGTGGTGGATGCGGTGGTGGATGTGGTGGTGGATGATGTGGTGGTGGATGATGTGGTGGTGGATGTGGTGGTGGTGGATGTGGTGGTGGTGGATGCGGTGGTGGATGTGGTGGTGGATGTGGTGGATGTGATGGTGGTGGATGCGGTGGTGGATGCGGTGGTGGTGGAAGTGGTGGATGTGGTGGTGGATGTGGTGGTGGATGTGGTGGTGGATGCGGTGGATGTGGTGGTGGTGGATGCGGTGTATGCGGATGTGGTGGATGTGGAGGTGGATGTCATGGATGTGGAGGTGGTGGTGATGGTGGATGTGGAGGTGGTGGATGCGGTGGTGGTGGATGCGGTGGTGGTGGATGCGGTGGTGGTGGATGCGGTGGTGGTGGATGTGGCGGTGGATGTCATGGTGGATGTGCAGGTGATGGTGGATGTGGTGGTGGATGTGGTGGTGGATGTGGTGGTGGTGGATGTGGTGGTGATGGTGGATCCAGTGGTGGTGGATGGGGTGGTGGTGGATGAAGTGGCGGATGTAGTGGTGGATGTGGTGGTGGTGGGTGTGGTTAAAGTGTTGGTGGATGTGGTGGTGGATGTGGTGGTGGATGTGGTGGTGGTGGATGCGGTGGTGGATGTGGTGGTGGTGGATGTGGTGGTGGTGGATGTGGTGATGGTGATTTGTAGGTGACACATTCAGGACTGGAGACATTGTCTATAAGGACCTGGCGTGAGGTGCTCAACCTACTGAAGCACGAAAAACTTTGGTGCGTGAAACTGACGCATGACAGATAATGAACCTTATTGACAAATGATAATCTAATTGTTTCAACATATCATTGATAAATGATAAACATCAGTTGCTTTATAAAATTAATTTTTAGTCTGTGGCATATACCTGTGTTTTCACTCAAATGTCAGTAGTGTAGACAATGCGCCTGGGACCCTAAAGCAAGAAAAAAACTGGGTCCCTTTACCTTAGTTTCGTAGTAAAAACAGCCACTAAATAGGGGAAAGTGTGTCACACATGCCCATGGCCCATGTGCCGCTCACTGCAGCTTCCACACTTTCTGATAGCTACGTCACCCGTGATGGAGCCAATCAACCACCAGCCTGACGCCCTCCACTTCAAGCGAGGCCCAGACTCCCATAACAAGTCCGTCTAAAAGGCACAGTAGACCCTCTTTTGTTTCCAATCATCTTTCCTTTTAAGGTACAATACATTAAAGCGCTCTCAAGAGTGGACAGTTGGTGATTATTTAGTTGCGGTAAACCGCATTAAAGGGCGGGACCAAAATGACAAGTTTATGCACCACTGACAGGATCTTGGTCACGCCCCTCGGAAAGAGCTGAGGCAGCAACCACGCGAAGAGTGAAACTGCAACGATGACACCCTGCCTAGAAACTGCCTGCCTGCTGCCCGAAGGCAGGGATGGTCCCCACGCCCTGATGAATAAAATCCTGAAGCAGCAAACACCTCCACGCAAACTTGTTCACAGATCAAAACCCCAGCTGGCTCAGGGAGAGGCGCCATTTGCAAATTAAAGAAAATAAAGTAGGGGGTAGCTTTTTCACGGCAGCGAGAAGTCGGTCATAGCAAAATCTGCGTTGCTCTTGGTTCTCGATCGGACTTCGTGCTTGTTTTTCAATCTGTTTTCATTAATATTCTGAAATACAGTATAGCGATGGATTATATTTACAATGAAGAGTCGCCTGCCGAGGGCATCTGAGAAGGGATGGGAAGTCACATCTGTGAGAAAATGTGAATCCTTTCAACAACCTATGAGCTAACCCGAGACAGAATGTGGCTAGGAGTACATATTTAGGTCGTGGGAGCCCTTCTTGTGGTGAAAGCAGCCCGGGCCAGCCGTACACTTGCCACCCGGCTAGTATTTTATCAACCTTGGCTGCTTATTTATGTCCATGTCATTAGAAAACTTGAGAAAGGAATTTAAGTATTTTTCCTTTTGAAACATAACTCTTGAAACAACAAACACAAGAAAAACAAGTAATTTGCCCGCAATCCCAAGTTACCGGTCTAGGTTGCTGCACGCTTTCAGGAAGCAGAGTTGCTGGCGGGGGCGAAACCAGGAAGTCAGGCATCCTTGCCCGTGACATGGGCGGGGCCTGTGACGCGGCCGGAAGAGGCCGGTGTTGCGCGTTGATGCGGGCTCCCATCATGGAGGGAGAGCGCCGAGGTAGCGTGAAGATCCACAGAAGTGCCCCGCGTGTGGAGAAAAGGAGCTCAGCGAGGCGACTCGAGCACGGTGAGTGGAGGGGGGATATGTGTATATGTGTGTGTGCGCGCGCGTGCGTGTGTGTGAGCCCCGTGAGGAGTGGTGGTGGTGGTGGGGGAGGGGGGTGCGTATGTGTGTGTGTGTGTGTGTGTGTGTGTGCGTGCGTGCCTGCCTGTGTGTATGCCTGAGGGGGGTGAGTGTGTGCGTGTGGGAATGTGTGAGCGCATGCGTGACTGTGTGTGTGATTGAGTCTGTGTATGCGCATGCGCGTGTGGTGTCGTGCGCGCCCCCGAAGAAGAATCTGAGACTGCGACGCTCGTGCGTGAGCTCCGTCTCAGATTCCTTCTAACACGCCAGCAACAGATGTCTCGCAGACAGCAGGCTTACGCCTGCTTTTTACGTCTGCGAGACCTAAAAAATGTGCCTTAGTATGATGAATGCACTGCCCCAAGGGTAGCTGCGAATTCCAGCTGCCCTGGGGGCAGCACATTCATGTGAAAAACGAAGACACTGCTCTGTGTTTTCACAGTGCAGGCGGCAACCTGCCTGCACTTTGAAGTGCATCAGTGTGACAGTGACTGTACTCACCAGCAAGGGGATGTCTGGGGGTCCATAGGAGGGGGCTGCCTTCAGGGGGGCTGCACTGACAGTGTGCCTACTGACAGCTTCTTTGCCTCTGCAAAGGGATTTCGTCATCTGCGTGGGGCACGCTCCCATGTAAATGAGTGAAAGGCTCCTGAACCTAGTGGTGGCGCTTTACGTGCACCAGCACTATCAGTATTACAGAATGGGCCGCACAAGTGTCTGTGGCCCCTTCTTTAAGCCAAAGTGCCCCAGGGGCACGCAAAGCAGGTGCAGACGCCCATTGTGCCCCCGGGGTACTTATTATTATTATTATTATTGCATTTATTGAGCGCACAGCTACCCGGAGGTTTCCCGGCGCTTGCCTTGGGAACCCGTCCTGGCTTTTCCCTGAGAGATAGCCCCTACAGGGCATCCCCAAGGTGAAATCCAGGCATCCTGCAGCAGGGGGGCCGTTGTGGAGATTAAGCAAGCTTAATGCCCAGAGTTGCAGAGTGGACATTTGAGCTCAAGACCCTGCCGCGTCGGGAATTGAACCCTGGTCCCAGGTCTGACCTCAGCTTCCAGGTCTGCCTGCTCTACACCGTGAGCCACACTTCTCCACTTTGGGTAATACGGCCCCTAGGGTCGTTTACAGCCAAGCTATGGACTCCTGCATGTCCAAGACTTTGACGTCCTTGAACCCATTATTGGAACTATTACTTTACATTGTGGTCATAGCCAAAGGGCTGACTGAGTCACGCCACAAGCTCTTGGACCTCCTCTTCATTGCTTACCTGCTCACCCAGTTTCCTCCCTCTCCCAGGGAGCTCTGAGGACACACTTTGGGTGATTAGCAGACTTAATAAAAACCCACAAAAAATAAAGTATTGGGCAGAAACAACCAGCATGGTTAATTTCTAATCAACCAGTACCCTGGGACCCCCAACAGTGAAGACTGAGAAACTTTGTGATGAAGTGTTTGGGTCTTTGACGGCAAATTTTCATTTGTAAGATCCTGGAAGAGCTGAAACTTGCCAGGAAGAGCTGCCGCCATGAGAGTAGGAGCTGACTGGTTTCCCGGGTGGACGCTGGAGATACCCTTGTAGAAAACAGACCCAGTGTGGCCTTTCCTATTGGCCATGTAGGACCATATAGCCCTGGATTGGCAAATCCTCTACCACAGCTGGCAGAAGCAGGCCCTGCCCTCCAAAGACTTTCAGGTGTACAATAATAGTTTGTCAGAAGAACTAACTTTGTGACAATGTATGCTCAGCCAAGAACAATGTATGCTCAGCCAACAACCTGGTTCACAGAGAACCCAATAGTGTGCAGGGAGTTTCCTACTCTCCATTTTCCACAGGGTCTAGTTGTCATGTCCTTCACTTAATGTATATTTGTCATACCTTATCCTGAGGATCAGCCTACACCAATCCTGCCTGGTTCCTCCATACACTGCTCACCCCCTTTAATAATGTGTAAAGTATCCTTGCCCTCTGGTTTTTATGTGATGATTTGCTCTATTGAGTTCAGGATTTCTACCCCACTGTGCTTCTCTCAGTAAGGCTTGGACTTCTAGACTGCGTTACACTGATGGTCACTTACTAAAGGTGTGTTCTTGCGGCTCAGGTTTGGCTCAACAGCAAGGTCACTCCCAACAGAGGCATAACACAAAATGATGGGGCCTCCCTGCAGAATGTGAAGAGGCCCCGTTGGTCTGCCATATCTCACAGATATTTCTTACAACGATACTTTTACAACGCAGTGCTATTACAACGCAGGTTTTCCAACGAAAACCATTACAACGCATTGCGCTGGGGGGCACTCTAGGATAGGGAATAGATTTATTGTACTATCCAACACCTTCCCTAGTGTCCACGGGGACTAGAGTTGGAATAGTAAATTGAACTATTCACTATCCAGCACCTCTAAGCGCTATGCGTTGTAAAGGTTTGCGTTGTAAAACTGGTGTTGTAACAGCATGCGTGGTAAAAGCATGCGTTGTAACCTCATACATCCATTTCTTGGCCTAGGGGTGATGGCTGGCCCTCTGAAGGGTTTGGGGAGGGCCCTGTATGGTAGGGGCCCCCCTATGGCGCAGAGGATTTTTTTACGCCATCTGACTCCCCGGACTTTGGTGGTAAAAGGATTTCATTGATACAGTTTGAGCCCACAAACCTATGATTGTCCAGGACTCTTGAAAAAAGTTCTCACAACAGGGATTTTTGCTTTTTCTGTAGCCAAAATGTTTAAGGCCAATGCCTTAAGAATGCAAGTCATAGATTTCCAGCTTTTCTCCTACTCCTGCAGTAGTATATATTGTGGAAATGTTTTTTTTACACTTTTAACCGTTTTCCCTTTTTCTCCACGTGGATTAGAAGGGAAGCCATTCCCCACAGTTCCTGAAAAGCTGGAGTAATTTGAGGGCCTTCTGCGGTCTCTTTGCAAACCTACCCTAAGATAAAAAGTCATATTTTTGTAAATAAACTCTCAAAATGCTCCCGCGCTCTAATACCTATTTTCTTATTACTTTACTAGAATGTGCACACATGGATGATTTTCTGCGGTAGTAAGTGCAGTTTGCAATCACAAACAAAAAACCATTTGGTGTTCAAAACTCGCACATACACTTGCGAAACGACTTGCGGTTTGGGACCTTACAGACTGGATTCTTCCATCTATACATGCAATTAGTGTTGCAGGAAAAAGCAATACCTTTTTAATCTCCAGAGCAAGCTTAGTTCGGTTAGAGAAAAGCAAATGCAATAGGAAATTTAGACAGCCCTTCTGTTTCCTATTTCCTACAATCAAATGTCAGTTAATTAAAAATGTATTAATAAGGTAGGTGTTCACTGGACAATGTCCAAACTGGATCTGAGACTCGGAACAACATATGTAGGAATTCCAATTCTCACTCAAACAGCCAGGTCACATTTATGTGAAGAAATTTGTAATATAGTTTCATGAAATAAAAAAAAAAGTAAAAGCACTTGAAAGTCAAATTCTACACTTTAGTGTTTTACTGCTCCATTCCAAAACATAAACATATTGCTCATGTCAGTATAATAATGAGTATATTTTCACCAGAAGAAGAGCAATATCTTGTGCAAATGTTTTGCCGAAACATGTTGATGTAGTTGTTTTTTGGGTCACAGAGTTAATGCAGATCTTGCTTCATTAGATGAACTGAACTGATATTTTTCTATTGGGGTGTAAAAATTCTCGATCAAATGATTTGGAAATCAACATATTCTTTGTTTGAAATTAGAGGGGTAGTGAGTAAAAAGTTCCTTGTTTCAATAAAGTTCTGTTTTTCAGGTTGCATGTTGACCTTTTCTTGGGTCTGTACACTACTTTACCAGAACAGTTTCTACAAGTGGCACCCCCTCAAAGGATAACACAGTGTTAAGAGGGTCCCATAATTTTGGAAGGACAAGGGGGGGGGGCTCCAAGATAGTGAGTAAGTTTAGCCACGCAGTGAAGAGTCACACTTGTGTGCAGTATATAACTTCAGACATTGGAAAATAGGTGCGATTTCTGAGAGATTTGAAGCTAGGAAGCTCTGTGTGTCTGAGCAAGACTAATAATTGTGTGAGCGTCTTTTAAAATCTTTGAATAACTCACCCTCTGTCAATGGTTATGAAATGATGGAATGTGAAAGAAGAAAATTCTATTTAGGTGGATAAATAATCTAGAATATATGATCCATTGGACAACATGCTGACCTTGAAAACCAGAGGTATTACTATTACACAAAACTTATAATGCGGGCAGCTACCCAAGGGGGTTCCCGGCGCAGGGCGGGAGTAGGGAAAAGAAAGCAGTGATCTACAAATATGTTGGTGGGAGGTAGTGCACCTCAGATTGAGATACTCTCTTGTTAATAAAGTGATCTCTTTAAAGTTTCGCACGGGAGATTGGTTGACAGTAATAAACACGTAAGAAATATAAGCGCAGGATGCCAGGGATATAAGAATGGGGCTATTTAAGTACATGATGCCAGGAGTAAATGTCAGACTGAAGGTATTAGTCGATACAGGGAGATTAGAAATATTGCAACTTAAATTGTTAAAAGTCATGGAGCAATTGGACTACTGGCTGCATATCATCTCATCTCATCTCATCTCGTCTCCTCTCGTCTCGTCTCGTCTCCTCTTGTCTCCACTCCTCTTTCCTCTCCCCTCCTCTTCCCTCTCTCCTCTCCTCGCCTCTACATTCCTCTCCCCTCCGCTGCTATCCTTGCCTCTCCTTCTTCCCTTCCCTTCACTTCCCCTTTACCCCTCTCCTCCCCTCCTCTCCCCTCCCCTCCACATCCCTCCTCTTCTCTTCTCTCCTCTCCTCTCCTCTCCTCTCCTCTCCTCTCCTCTCCTCTCCTCTCCTCTCCTCTCCTCTCCTCTCCTCTCCTCTCCTCTCCTCTCCTCCCCTCCCCTCCTCTTCCCTCCTCTCCTCTGCTCTCTTTGCCTCTCCTTCTTCCCTTCCCTTTACCCCTCCCCTCCCCTCCTCTCCCCTCCCCTCCCCTCTCCTCTTCCCTCCTCTCCTCTGCTCTCCTTGCCTCTCTTTCTTCCCTTCCCCTTTACCCCACCCCTCCCCTCCCCTCCTATCCTCTCTTCTCTTAGCTTCCCTTCCCTCTTATCGGGCTTCTTACTTTCGCTTCTTCTATTCCTCTTTCGAATGTCCCATCTATTCCTTCTTCTTGTCCCCAGCAACTTCCTTTCTGTTCCCTCCTCTTTTCCCACACCCACCCATCATGCTCCTCCCTCTCCACTTCTTTTCTCCTCTCCTCTCAGTCTTTCTCGACACCCTTCCTTGGCCTTCTTGCTCAGTGTCCCTTTCCTCTTGCCTCGGCCTTGCTTTCAGGCGCTCTGGTTTCCTAGCAATGCCCAACCTGTTATTCAGACAAATAACCTCTTACTTGCCCTGGCTTCCCTTTCTGGCCGTCGTCATTGTATTTGTTTAGCTAATGGCCCAGGCCTGGCGCCCTGGCTGCTCCAGCGGGCTCCGGGTTTTGTGAGAGATCAGAGGCATCTGGTGGAGAGAAAACATAGCATTATGTGCGCCAGACTCAGCAGGTAACATGTGTTGTGTGACGTAGACAGCCAGAAGTATGGGTTCTCCTTACACCATGCCCCCTGCACCTTATCATGGCCCTGCCATCCTTGGCTCTATCTCCACCTTCAGTCGGTTCTTCTTGTTTATTCTTTCTCTTTCTCCCTCTCTCTCTCCCCATGTCTCTCTTGTGGCTTTTGTCCCTCCCTTTCTTTATCTCCTACTGTGCCTCACTTTTTCCCCTCCAATCCCTGACTTGTCTCTCTTTCGCTGTCACTCTCTTCTCTCTCTTGGTCCCCCATCTGATTCTCTGGCTCCCACTAGTTATGTCTCTGTCATCTCTCTTTGCCTCCCTTTCTATTCTTACCACTGATTCACTCTCTCTCTCTAGGTCTCTCTTGGAATTTCATTCTCTCTCGCTTCCACCCTCCCTGCCCCAAAGTCTCAGTCTTAATCTATTTCTCTCCCTCACTTTATGTCTCCCCTTAGCACTCTCACTCTTTCTCTCTTTATATCTTTCTCTTTTTCTATCTCTCTATTTCTCACTTTCTTTGAGCCTTTTAGTCTCTATGTTGTTCTTTCTCTCTGTCTCGTTCTCTGTCTCTTTCTCCCTTGCTGCCTTTCTCACTCTTTCTCTCCCAGTCCCTCTATGTTCTGCTTTTTTTACTCTCCTACTTTCCGTCTTTCTATTTCTCCCCCTTTCTCTGCTATTCTTAATGTAGTTTACTCTCCTGTCCCCCTCTCTCATGCGCCCTTTCTTTCTTCCTTTTCTTTCTCTCCAGCTCGTCTGTCCTGAAGGTTGGCAGTCTGAGATGGCTGTGTAGATTGTAGTAGTATATGAGTCAAAAAGGGTAAAAGCTGAGCTGAAAAGAGAGGCGGTGGCACAAGAGGTGTAGCTAAAACAATGTAAATTAGATGTGACCTGTTTACCAATGGGCATGTCCTGATAGAGGTACCTCAAATCACTCCTCGTCTTTCTGGTCCTGGCACTCCGGGTGATTGTCCGCAATCCTCCTGATTGTTCTGATCTTTCTCATGGCCATGTTTCTGGTTATCCTTGAGTTAAAAATATGTGTGTCTGTGTTCTACCTTTTTGTTGTCTATGTGTGTATCTTCCTTTGTAGGAAAGAATCCTTTGATTTATGAAACGGACATCCCCCGTATGGAAAAACCAACGTACCGTAGGATGTGTGTTATCATCTATATGTGTTCATTTCCCTTTTTCATTGAAGCTTTAAATAAGCTTTATTGCAGTAGTGTTTAAGAGGTCCTGACGAAAGCCGAGTAGGTGTAACTTCTCCCACAAAGGCTGAAACATGTTGACCGAATACCATCCTTAACAGACAGTTATAATTTCAAACTGCCTCACACCTAGTTTTAACATTGACACCATGACTTATCCCTAATAAAAATTTTCCTTATGTTATGGTAGCCAATTTTACATTTCACCTTTTTTTCCACACTATTTTTTCACTGCAATTGACATCCCACACCATTACATACATTTGGTATTTGGTATGATTCATCACTGTTGGTTTCTTTGGTTTGGAGAAGCACACAATACCAACAAGTGTGTCACTCCTCAACCGGATCATCTTTGATTTCATCCCAGATGATGATGCCCTGCCATATAGGTGGGCTGATGGGATTCATTTTCTTTTTGTTGTACACACTTCATAGGTAGACACAGATTCTCCTTTTCTTCGCCCATATTAGCCGTAGAGACCATTGACAGTCTTGTTTTGTATAGTCATATTGTGTGTAGGGGGTTTAGTCTGTCTTCTTGGTCTTTAAATATCTGTTCCCCTTAGACCCTCCACCAATCTTGTTTGACATATCCTTGAGAACCTCCTCATCCGTCTTGCCCTCTTCCTGGTCCTCCTTTCCCCAGTGCTGCTAGTTGTCATTGTACCGGTCCACTAATACTCCTAGTGGTCTTGGTTCTCTTTGTGGAACTGCTCCTCCTTGTAGTCCTGGGCCTGACGGTGGCCCTTTTTACCCTGGTCCTGCTTCCAATTTCCATCCATCTCCTCCCTCTTGTCCTTGTCCTCCTGGTCCTCCTGAATGACCTTGTAAGAAATCGGGTTGTCACCTAAAATGGGATAATTGTTGTCTTTGGTGTTAGCCTCCAGCCTCAGATCTGTGGCTGCCACATACACAATTAATAATGCCCAGCCCAAATGCCCTGGCAGGCCCTGACAGAGAGAGAAGGGAATGGATGTATTGTGTGCAGTCAACATGCCAGAGCTGTCCTAATGATATATTTCTCTCAAAAGCACACACTCAGAAGTCTAGCCTTGGGCAGGGAAAATGTGCTATGAGATGCTTACAGTATTCACGTAAGACGATACTGACAGTACCATTCATAACACCATATTAATCATTAGACCAACTGTGACCACCTTGGAGACCACTTAATGTCCTCATTGGCATCCAGGCAAAACAAAAGCTACGTTTAATCATTTTCAGACAACAAAGATGATGTTTCATGATGAGCTTCCAACAGGCAGTCGGAAAAGGTTGCAATCAAGCAACAGGGAAAGACAAATGTAACTAAAGTCGCAGAGGCTTTAGGACTTTTGATGCTTCTGCAGAATTCTGGGGTTTTCTCATGTTACAAATGCAGGCCTGTGATTGTTTTTTTCTTGATTTTGAGTCCAAATCCTTCATAAAAATGCATTAGACAGGAGCAGCTTAATTTGGCTTCACCCTTGTACGTCATGTATGTACATTGATTTGTGTAGGTTAGCACTTATTATATTTTGTGTGGTTTAACATTCTAATAAACAATGGAGTTTCAAATGTATTACTGAACTGTTCCATACTAGAATAGCAAGAGTTGTTTAATGTGTGAATACTAATGTTGAAGATTTTAGTAAACACTTAGGGCCTCATTTATGAAAAGTGACGCATCTCTGCGTGAAAACAGTGATGCGTCACTTTTCACTTCACCCTCCTTGCGACACCAATGATGCGTCACATTTACAGTATGAGGCATCCTGGCGCAAGGAGTTACAGATACGCCAGTATTTCTGATGTATATCTATGGCGCAAAAGTGACGCATTGCTGGAGTGTGTCACAAAAGTGACGCAACTCTGCATGAAAACAGTGATGCGTCACTTTTCACTGCACCCTCCTTGCGACACCAATGATGCGTCACATTTACAGTATGAGGCATCATGGCGCAAGGAGTTACAGATACGCCAGTATTTCTGACGTATATCTATGGCGCAAAAGTGAAGCATTGCTGGAGTGTGTCACAAAAATGACGCAACTCCAGCAATGTGTCCTTTCACATGGGGCAAGCCCCATGTGAAAGGGCATGCGTCAGTCTTACGCCTGCTGTGAGGCAGGCATAAGAAATTGACGCATTTGTGTCCTAGAAGTGGCGCAGTGAAATCTTATAGATTTCACTGCGTCACTTCTATGACCCTTTCTTGCGTCAGAACGCCCCCCCCTGCATACATTATACCTGGCATAGGTATAATGTAGCGCAGGGATTTACAAAGTGACGCATCTACCTAGATGCGTCACTTTGTAAATATGGTGCAACAAGGCACATTTTGTACGCTGCAGGTGCGTCACAAAAAGTGACGCACCAACGGCGTAAAAGAGACGCACAGACTCATAAATGAGGCCCTTAGTTTTTGTTCCTAACTGTACGAACTTTTTAAGATGTATCACACAGATACATGTAATTATGATTTTACCCAACATAATATTCAGTATATGTACTAATTGGAATGTGCGTGCACCTTTATTCAAATGTCAAATGCACTTTAACTGTTGTGTTAACTTTGCATAATTGGAGGCTTATGTTCATGAGTTTTAATGTTTAAACTTTCATGTGAGAATCGTTTTGATTGCATGTTCTCTACTCTGCAGGTGCAGATACAAGGATTTGTTTGTTTGTGAAAAGACATTGTTTATTTGCAGTGATAGTAAGGTAAGGTAGGAAACTATTGGTAAGAAGAAGTGCTAATGAAGTTGGAGACGAGTTCTCATGGTGCCGGAAGGATGTTCAATGTCGATTGAATGTACCCAATGGAAGGAGTGGGAGAACAGCTGAATTTCTACCAAGGAGGATGGAAATGTACTGGATATGTTGGCGCTGGTTACCTGGAATACTTTGTGTGTTAACCCGTTCGCTGCGTGCGTTGCCGTCGCGAGCACTATATATCGGTAGTGCTGCGCACGTCCGTTGGCTGACCCGGCCCCGCCCACTCTTTCAAACCGCCGCACCGCTGGGGAATTCGTGCCACTGTTAAGCGGTTAACAGATGTTGCATATAGATAGAGAGCAGACACTCAGTATTCCATGAGGTGCAGACCTGTTTTGCTGTTCTTCTCACTTTGTAGCTTCATGCTATACATTCTATGGGTTTGGAGTATTTTCCGCAAGACTCCATGATGCTGACACCTGACACCTTGCTTATGTTAGATTACTTAGGATTTTTCCCCATATTAGTGCAGAGTGGGGTGAGTTAGTTTTCTTTGGGTCTACTATTGACTAGGTAGGAGGATCCAATCTTGCAATTTAAACCTCAGATTCTCTTTCTCATCTTCTGTATCACTTCCACTGAGTTTTTGGTGTGCTTTCCATTGTTTGTGATCAATTTCATTACGAGATTTGGATTCATACTTGCAGTATTATATTTTTAAACAATATGCTTTTGAGACTCATCTATATCAGCTTGTTTCTGGGTCTGTAATACAACCCTTGCATTGTATTCATTAGTCCTGGCCTTATTGTGTGACTAGTTTGTTACCTTGTTATTGTGATTTAAAATGTATGCAAATCCCTCTTACTACTCATGCAACTAATTAAAGGTCCACCGATCAAATCAAATCAATGGGCTCAGAGATTTGTTAGGACTATTGTGTCAATTATTATGAACTTTGTAAATGATTGTGCTGGTGGAACTTCCATAGCCTTATATAGAGAGGGCCTCGCTAGGAAAATAATGGGATACAGGATGACGAAGGCGGATAATTTAAACCATATCTGACGGAGATCCACTCTTCACATGGACCATCTCTTTCACCCACAATAGTTGTAATATAGCCTTTAATTCTCTCACTCTGCCGTTATTACACAAGGTCATATTATAGGGGTAAAAGGTACCAAATTGAAAATCTACAACAACTAGATTCCTGTATTAAGTCCAACTCCTTTCCCTCGCCATGGACTGTGTTGTCCTGTCTGTCCTTGCCATGATGACAGTGTCAAATGAAGGACTGGGAGGTGTTCATCACTAACCATCAGGACGCCCAGTGCCACCAGTTGAAATGATACATGCAGAGGATCAGGTTCATATGTATGGTTAAACAAGCATTGGAAATGCAATAGGTCTCGCATTAGAAAAGTTGGAGCTATTGGTCTTGTAAATGACAATATCTTTTATTTATGTGTTAGTTTTTTAAATAGCTAAATTGATAGCTTTGTCATTTACAATGCCAATAGTTATAACTTTGGCGAATGTGACACCTATAGCATTTTTAATGCAACATGTATTGTATTTACGTGACTTAGATGGCAGCTCTGGTCGTTATGCCACATCTCTAGGGAGATGTACGAAGTACTGAGGAAGACAACATAAACTGCACTTCAATAATGATGTCGAAATCAAGTGGCTAGGTATCACTGTGTGGTGAGCTGCCAGCACTCTTCAAAATAAAATAAAAAAGTCACAGGAAGGACATGAAAGGTAACCTAGATCATAAGAAAAAGGAAAACTAAAGGACTGACCCACCAGCCCTTGTAGTGAAACACACACATTATCAGGCAAAGTGAATATGTGATCAGGGGAGAATGCCATCACTGATAGGCTAATATGAAGGTTAATTTGAAAATGCTCATCAGACGTTATATTTACAAATCACAATCTATTTCTTTAATTGCCTTCACTATACTATTTTTTAAACTTAAAAATCTCAGACTCTTATGTTTTAACAGTCCAACAGTACCTTCGGACAGACATTTTCCGAGTTAATGATGGTAACTAAAAGGAGAACACCTATATCAAAGGGTTAGCTTGGAGAAGGATTTGCAGGGACGGATACAACAAACTGAATCCAAGCTACACTATACTAAAGGACTAGAAGATTATTTTAGTCAGGTTATGTTCTGCTTGTTTCAGGTTTAACTAAACGAACATCTAAGCAGATTGAGGATAACCAAATGGCCACACATCAGAAAACTGCCTGATTAACTATACCTGGTTAGGAAACATAATTTGCGAGTCTGTGACAGATGCGCAAACATATGGAAAAAATGTACGCCAGCAACTTTGCTACCAGAAACCAGCTTGGCTAAAAGTATAAGAATCGCACGAACACAAAACATCTGCTCTGAAATGCGAAAGCTTAAACTGATAACGCAGCATGTCCAGACAAAATATTCAATTAAGAGCGTGAAGGAAACCGTAGCCATGTAACAAATCGTGTCGACAGGGAAACCTACAACAGAAACTAAATGCCAGACAGTACTAAAACAAGACGAGGGAAGAGAGGGGAGGGGGGAGGAGAAATGCGACACGGCGGGAAGGGGAGGGGGCGGAGCGGGTAAAATAAACAAACAAGACGGAGGGAAGAGAGGGGAGAGGGGAGGAGAAATGCGACACGGCGGGGCAGGGACGGATACAACAAACTGAATCCAAGCTACACTATACTAAAGGACTAGAAGATTATTTTAGTCAGGTTATGTTCTGCTTGTTTCAGGTTTAAATAAACGAACATCTAAGCAGATTGAGGATAACCAAATGGCCACACATCAGAAAACTGCCTGATTAACTATACCTGGTTAGGAAACATAATTTGCGAGTCTGTGACAGATGCGCAAACATATGGAAAAAATGTACGCCAGCAACTTTGCTACCAGAAACCAGCTTGGCTAAAAGTATAAGAATCGCACGAACACAAAACATCTGCTCTGAAATGCGAAAGCTTAAACTGATAACGCAGCATGTCCAGACAAAATATTCAATTAAGAGCGTGAAGGAAACCGTAGCCATGTAACAAATCGTGTCGACAGGGAAACCTACAACAGAAACTAAATGCCAGACAGTACTAAAACAAGACGGAGGGAAGAGAGGGGAGGGGGGAGGAGAAATGCGACACGGCGGGAAGGGGAGGGGGCGGAGCGGGTAAAACAAGACGGACGTGCACGCGCTTTTAAGCTCAATGCGCATTGAGCTTAAAAGTCACGGGCACTGCAAGGAATCGCCACGATTCCTTGCAGTGGATAAAGAGTGGATAAGCCCCCATAGTCTCGCTTGCTCGATGCGCATGCGCATCGACAGGCGAGACCTAAAAACATGAGGGAAAGAACACAACCACGTTTTATTTCCTGTTGGGTAGCAAGACATTCTGCTAACTGGTCACACTTACCACCAAAACTAACCCTTGCCGTGTTTGAGCTGTAAGATGCCTGTTTTGGTGTAAGAAGAATGGCCACCATCTCCCTTTGTAATAGGGTGTGTTTGTCACTTTGGCAACTTAGAATAAGATGGGTTTGTTTTTTAACCGCTTGCACGCAGCGCAAATTTTTGCGTTGTACGAGCATTTTAATTAGTGGGCGGGATTCGGACGGCTGGGGGCCGTCCTCCGCACACGCCCACCATGACGCGTGACGGCTCCTGGCCGAAACGAGCATTCAAGGGGTTAACAGAGCATATGAGCCTGAGGCCTGACTAGCCCTAAAATTTCCGCAGCCGAGAGGTAAAAATCGCACCAGATGTTCAGAGCAAAATTAATTTGGGGAGTCATGGCAGACCAAAGGTACAGAGGTGGATTTCCTTATATACCTCATTCATAGGCCATTTTTGTTGCTTTGAATAAGTGTGTCTTAGCACGAAGAATTCTGGAGTAAGTTTTACCAGCTGTAAAATTGACCACAGAAAAGTTTTTGAAATCCAGCCTATAAAGCGCTTCTGTCATAGACAAAATGTGGAGAAATTATGTATTTCTAGCAACATTAGGGGAACGAGGAAATAGGTAGTTTTTTTTTTTGTGTGTTTTATATAGGGCAAACTAGACCCGAGACATTGGGTATCAGACAGCTTTACATGATGAACACTTCCACTTTTTTTTGTTAGGCACGGGGAGATTAAGGGCCAGATGTATCAAGATACACTTTTGCGATTCTCAAATAGCGATTTTTAAGGAATCGCTATTTGAGAATTGCAAAATGGTGTGTATGTAGAAATTCGCTATTTTTTAGCGATTTCTTAAAATTCCTTAATTGCGATTAGCAAATTGCTAATGGCAATTAAGGAATAATTTCCCATTCATTTCTATGGGCCAGGAGGCCCATTGGAATGAATGTAAAATTATACTCAATTTGCGATTCGCAATTTGCTAATCGCAAATTGAGAATATTTTCAAGGGTGCAGGGGTGTCCACAAGGACACCCTGTTGCACCCCTGAAATAAGCATGGGAGCACATGTGGTGCACATACTAAGGGCATGTATGTGCATCACATGGCACTTTGAAAAATGCAAAAATGGGCATTTTTCAAGAAATTCGCAAATTACCACCAACTTGAAGTTGGTGGTAAATTGCGATTCCTTAAGGACAATTAGCAATTTTTTTTTGCTTCATACATTGCATATAAGGATTCGCAAATTTTGAGATTCCTGAAATGCAATCGCAAAATAAGGAATCGCAAATTTGCGATTCCTTATTTTGCACTGAAATTTGCTACATACATACCATTTTGCTCAAATGAGTTCGCAAACGCCGACATTCTGCGAATTTCAGCGTTTGCGAACCCATTTCAGCTTCATACATCTGGCCCTAAGTGAGTTGCCCAGAATCACAGGATGTTGAGCGTTGTTGCTGAGACTCGACTCCAAGGCAGACCACTCTAGCCGTAAGTTACATCCTCTCCCCTCTTATGGATACAAACTCAAAGCCCCCAAAAGTGTTGTATTCTTTTAACCACATCCCATCACTTAAATAATCACAAGTTAGGAGAACACCATCCATTGCTAATTTGGAATGCAGAGAATGATGCTTCACAGAGCCTTCCTCACCTCAGTAGAATTTTGTGAGGGACGGCCAGAGAAGTGAACCTATAATCAATGCAGATCATTCTAAATACAGAAGATTATCAAAGCTTCAACCCCATTCTATTATTTACTCTTTCCTTCCCGTCATAGCTGATTTTTTGCAACATTGACCATTCATCTCATCAACACTACCTCTGTCCCCATGATGCCTAATTAGCCATGCAAGATATTTCTCTCTTCCAAACAGGAAATTGTGTCCCAGTGTGCTCATGCTCCACCACGGAGCGCTCTGAACTATTGTTCCCTTTCTTAGTCACTTCCTATTCCTAGGATCCTTGAGCCCCTTCTAGACAGTCAGCAAAGTAACTTCCTCTTTGTTGCCACAGCAACAACAACATTTGACTTTGGACCACTTGGACTACATTTCAGCAAATATAAGGCTATGAGAACTATTGCTTTGAAGAATTGTTCTGCCACATCAATTTCTGTGAATGTCACAATCTTAAGCTGTGGTCATACCTCTTCCACAAAATCAATTTTTATATTGTCCATTGTCCCTACTACCCTTTTGTCTCACACTTTATCTACCCACTAACAACAATGCCCCGGAAATCTGGTTTCACACCCTCACCCAACCAAAACTGCATTATCACATGTATTCTGCTTCCTCATCACTCCTCACCTCACTGTCACTACCATACTCCTATATCTACCCTCTGCCTTTGACACATTAAGCATCCTTCGATAGGGTTCACTTTTAACTCACTGGACAACTGAGGCGCAGGTCATAAATGGCCCAATTCTTACCTGTCCAGATGTTGTTTCATAGAGGAATGAAGCCATTCACATCCACTTACAATGGGTGTTCTCTGTTCTTGGCCCTATTTTTTACACAATATATATCGAATCCTTTTGTGATATTATCTATTCTTTTGGATTTTCATGTTACCTACAGACCAATTACTTTTTGTCCTCCTTTTCTCCCTGTCTCTCCTACCATGTCTTGGTCTGCCT
Source organism: Lissotriton vulgaris (assembly GCF_964263255.1). Classification (NCBI taxonomy): domain Eukaryota; kingdom Metazoa; phylum Chordata; class Amphibia; order Caudata; family Salamandridae; genus Lissotriton; species Lissotriton vulgaris. Next base: position 1,060,256,228 of record NC_141699.1, read on the forward strand.
CATTCTGACATCAGACACTGTGAGGTTCAAAGATCAAGGAAAAACACTCTAAAACCTAGCTCCTACACTTCCCTTCCTCATCCGCACCCGAATTTCTTACTGATCCAGTCTACTTCCCCCTTGTATACTTACATATACCCCTTGGCCAGTAAGCGTTGGTCTCTCTTTCCTTAACCAACACAGCAACGTCAGCACCATACCAACTTTTGGACTTATGCAATATCCACCGTCACATCCCTTTAATGCAGATCAAACACTGAGGGCCTGACTCACAAAGGTAAACGTACACTCTTGTGTTTGTTTACTACTTTTAGGAATTCACAAACTACATGTGGAGTTGTATGACTCTGCGCTGCCTATACTTTAGTGGGTGGAGTCTCTGCCCATATAGCAGAGTCTCCAAGAGCAGAGAGCTTTGCATACACAAGTATATGAAGTGCGGAGTTGTAAAACTCCATACATTGCTTGTGGCTACCTAAAAGTAGTAAACCTACACAAAAGTGTACGTTTACCTCTGTAAATCAAGCCCTGATAAACTCATTAATATTCAGCATGTTCCACTACTATAGTAGATTACTAATGAACATAACCCAGTACTCCTTTGCACTGCTTCACAGTCTTGAAAACGCTGCCACCAGAACTTTGTACAATCTCCATAGACATACACTTTATCTAGACATGAAGCCGCCAACTAAGGAAGAACGCTCTTCAAGACAATCAAGCATTGCAACAACCTTCTGGCTGAGCCTCCTATACCACAGCACGCGAACAAGTGTAATGCAATCAACAATTTCTTCAATTAAGAAAATACGGAAATTCTGACAGCACATCAGTAACACTAAGCCTGCTCTCCTCTCAGGCCCACTAATTCTTGTAGTATCTGGCAATATTCATCTTTCAAAGCACTATGTTGTGCAGATCTTACGGATATACTCATCTCCCTCATAGACACCGCCTAAGCAGGTGATGTCTTATCCACATCCTTCAATAAAGCTCTCTCAGGAGAAGCTTTTTTTGCCAACAACTCCCTTTCTCAAGCATCTTCCCAGAAGATCTCCCCCACCCTAAGAAACCTGAACCACACCCTGACAACCTAGCCAACGACTGGTCCATCCCTCACCTACGCTCCATTGGCAAGATCATCGAGAAAGTAGTCTATGCTCAACCCCAAGATGACATCTCCCAACCATCTCTAGCATGGCTACTAATTAGACTTTAGATCATGCTGAAGCAAGGAGGCAGCTCCCTTACACATCACAGATGACAACCTTCTGAACAAAGGTGAAGATGACCCCTGCAAACATAGGTGGACGTCTCAGCTGACTTTGACACCATAGACCATCCCACACCCTGAAGTCTTCAATGGGATTTACTGGCAATGTCCTTCAGTGGTTCGCCTCCTACCTTTCATTCGAATGAGCAACTCCGAATTAGTGCCTCCTCACACTTTCTACCATTAGAGCATAACTCAGGGAAGGCAAAGTGAGAGACAACTTTAAGGTCTTATAACAACAACCGAATGTCTATGGGTCTCTGTGGGGACATCTTAAAAATCCTGTTCAGAATACAACCAAATAGTTAGGAGACAATATGTACCTGTGTACATTAAAGGGACAACGTGGTATCACCAGGGTATAAAAAGTACCCATCAGTTCCCAGAAGGTACCGCCCTTGTCATCAGGTGGCTTCTCCCTACACCAAGGAGAGCATGTTTGCAACCACTAGATGTTGTAAGTGGTTGCCGCCAAACCTTTGAGAATGGTAATTAAGGAATGGGAAGTACCAAGACCAAGATGTATTAGGGTAACTAATATGCAGTGCGTGGATAAGTGAGAGTGTGAAAATAGTGAGTGTATAAAATTGGAGAGAAGAGAGGAAAGGATTTTTATTTATGTCTCTCAAAACTTCCAAGTTTTAAAAACAGTGCAAAACTTAAGCATATTCACCAAATAACTGCGTATTTTAGATCATGGGTCGACATGTTTCAGCATGTGTGGATATTTATTGTCCATTGCTTTCATCAGGACCGTGAATTCGCTACTGCAAAAGTGAAAAAAATCATACAAACAAACTAATAACCATGTCACCTGATAATTTAGATCATGGAAAATCCTCCTCCTGGAAACTATTGGGTAGGAGGATAAGCATCACCTCACCTGGCTGCAGCTCAGGTAAGTGGAGCACCGCTCTGTCCGTCGATTCCCCCGGCTTCCCTCAGAGCTGACTGTCAGCTCTGAGGGAAGCCGGGGGAAGAGCGGTGCTCCACTTACCTGAGCTGCAGCCAGGTGAGGTGATGCTTATCCTCCCACCCAATAGTTTCCAGACATTCGGTTGATGTTATAAGTGCATTTCTTTGGGGGTTATGGCTATGTTGTGGTCTATAAATATGCCCCGAGACCCTCTTTTTCAAACTCCTGTTTTTGTTACAACTTTAAGGTCCCCTTTTCTCCTGAAAGGTGGTATTTACATATTTAGGCTTAAGGATGTATTGGGTGTGGCCACAATAGATTTTGGCAAGCACAATGCCTCCAGGTCCCCTTTTCTCCTGAAAGGTGGTATTTACATATTTAGGCTTAAGGATGTATTGGGTGTGGCCACAATAGATTTTGGCAAACACAATGCCTCCAGGTCCCAGAAGATCCCTATCAAATGCTCAGTCCCCCCTGCATTACATACTTTGCCCCACACTCCTCGACCTCTACACAGATTTCCTTTGGGCTCTGCTCACTGATAACTGCATCAAAATTATTGAATAGTCTGATGGTACACAACCCTACCTAAAATATCTCCTCGTTGACAGACATCCAATACCACAAACGCTTCCTGTACCTCATCCAAATCTGAATGTCCAGCACCTACATGAGGCTCACCCCCACCAAGACCGGATTTCTGGTATTTGCCAAGAATAATAAGTAACAAATAGTACAACAAAGTGTTGGTTACTCTGAAAGTGTGATATATGGGTCTGATACATTGTTTGTACTTTAAAACTGAAGCCCTTAATATGATCAACTGGAAATGCCTTTCGAATGACTCAGGGCCCGATGTAGGTAAATCTCATTTACCGACTCTAGAATACCGAATTTCACCGATTCGGTATTCTAGATTCGGTAAATGAGATGTAGGTAATAATTTGGTAATTTTTACCGAATCTGTATGATTCGGTAATTACCGAATCGGTATTTACCAATTCGGTAATTGCCATTGAGGCCCATAGGAATCAATGGCAATTACCGAATCGGTAAATATCGATTCGGTAAAATTACCGATTTGTCAAGGGGGACAGGGTGTCACTTTGACACCCTGTTGCACCCCTGATTCTGGCTTGTGTGCCATGTGACACACATACATGCCCTTAGGGCATGTATGTGTGCCACATGGCACAGGTGTACATGCACAGATGTGCATGTACACAGGAATTCGTTATTTACCATGAAATCGTATTTCATGGTAAATAACAAATTTTTAAGGGCCTGTGGCACTGTTTTCAGTGCCACCTACATCTAGATGTACCGATTCGGTAAATTTACCGATTCGGTATTTTACCGAATCGGTAAAATTACCGAATCGGTAAATATTAGGCCCCCTACATCTCAATCTCCAAATACCGGTCGGTAACGGCCCGGCCGTTACCGACCGGAATTTTGGCGACCTACATCTGGCCCTCAGTTATTTCCCAATTTTGTGACATTTAAAAAAAAATATTTGCTGCCATTTTAAGGACTGTGAAAAATATACACACTATTTCTCTCATTCACAGAACAGATGTATTTCTTGAAAATGTCTGTGTTTTGGTGTAAAGCCTTTTGCTTGTCACTGTACTATAATAAAATGTTCATAAATGTAATCTTAGAATTTTGTAAATGAGCTCTCTCCCTCAGTGTACTTAGTCATACACTTTAGGCTCTACTGACTCCCCTTGTCGTTCAACACTTTCCATCTACCTCTCAAATCACTTGTTGAATGTACAACGCAACACTGCCTTTGACTAACTTCGCGGTATACAAACACTACATGCATAGCTATGTAAATACACAACCCCAACTCAACTTACTTTCATAAACCTGGCAACTCTCCACCAAGAAAATGGGCCAAATGGAAGCTACTGACATTTGTGTTAAAGGCAAAAAATGTCCTCTTCCTTAGCTACCAGTCTGACATAAGTTCTTGCTGATTCAGAATGAATGAATGGATCAATCAATCAATCAATCAATCATTGCATTTATAAAGCGCTACTCACCCGCGAGGGTCTCAAGGCGCTGGGTTTGCTGCTACTGCTGGAAGAGCCAGGTCTTGAGTTGCTTCCTGAAGGAGAGATGGTCCTGGGTCAGCCGCAGATGGGTCGGGAGGGAGTTCCATGTCTTTGCCGCCAGGTAGGAGAAAGATCTTCCTCCGGTGGTGGTTCTGCGAAACCGTGGGACGGTGACGAGGGCGAGGCGGGCGGATCGGAGCTGGCGGGTGGGTGTGTAGAAGGTGAAGCGTTGTTGAGGTATTTGGGGCCCATGTCGTGGAGAGCATTGTGAGCGTGGGTGAGGAGCCTAAACGTGATCCTCTTGCTGAATGGGAGCCAGTGCAGGTCTCTCAGATGGGCCGAGATGGGGCTGTGCCGGGGGATGTCCAGGACCAGTCGTGCGAATCTATGATCAACTAGCGACCAATTCCTAGTCACACCCAACTCACTTCACAGTGACTCCGAGTATAGGTCCTTCTGGGCATCACAACCAACAACCATTAAGGACAATCTCCTACCTCCAAGTATTAAGAGCTGCACAGAAAGGCTAACTACTGTTAAATATGTTGCTTTAACCCATGTTGTGAAGCGCTCCGAAACCTTCGGGTCTGGCTAGCGCTATACAAAACTCTACAATAAATAAATAAACTCCTGCAGCTTGAAGACATGAGTCAACACAATATCCCACTCCTCACATTGATGTAAATGTGTAAACTGCATGCTGTAGTTTGAGCTTGTAGTAAGTTTACGTGTGCGGAGACTCCGAATTTGGGGCGAAAAACTCCGCCCAATTAAAAGATAGGACAGGCCTATTTTATTAAAGTCTGTGCTGAGTTATCCATCCCAACTGTGGAGTCTCTGCACACGTAAACGTACTATTAAAATGCAGTTTTGTGAATACTGAAAAAAGCGTACATTTACACAACCGGATAAGATTACCCATGTGAATCAGACCCTGAGAGAATATGTTATGGAAGGATACACTAGACAATGGAAATATAGATTAAATACTTAAATCACGGATGAATGGAATACACCACAGCAACAAAGCACAGATGTTACACTGATTTCTCCTGTCTTGGCAGAACAGAAAAGATTGTAGCAGGAAAGAGTAGATATTATCAGGATAAAGTAAATTTCGAAAGGAGAGATAGGTTGTGGCAGAATAGTCTTTGTTGTGGCAGAATAGAATAGATCACAACAGCATAGATAAGATCAAAGTACAGCAAAGTTATTATCGCAAGAAAGCTAACTCTATTGAAAAATCAAATAAATCATGGCAGAGTAGACTGGATCAGGACAAAAGAAAGTCTCTCATGGGGTGAAGGAATGCATCATGGCGGAATAAGATAGATGGTGGTATAGTATAATAAGTAAGATCTGGAAAGAATAGAACATAAGGTGGAAGAATAGAAAAGACGATAGCAGGCTGGAATAGACCATGTCACAGCCGAATGGATCATAGTTAAGGCTCCCTGTTTCCCGTTTTTACAGATTTTTACAGACAAATACAGACAGAAAACAAAGTGTTTTCTGTCTGCATTTATTATTAGAAGTGGATACATACAGAAAATTGCGCTTCTTTTTAAGTGACTCTTCATGCTGTCTTTCATGAATTATAGTATAGGCCAGCAGCTGAGCAGATTGACAGCGTGGTAAATTAAAAAAGAGGATGAAACTTCTCTAAATAAGGGTATATGTGAACATACATCTATGGTATAATGGTAGCATTTACCAGTGGATGTATTGCTATGTAATATTTGACACTTTAAATAGCTAAAACACGACAGGCATCAAAGAATGAGTATGCATCTAGCTGTTCAATAAATATGGAAATGAACAGGTTTTCAACTTCATTTATACGCAAACACAAAATAAATATGGATAAATACAGATGGAAATGTTAAAAAAATAAATACCATAAAACCGGGAGCCCTAATCATAGTATAGCAGAATAGCTTGGATCATGATCGAATAGATGATGGTGGGATTATATAGACCATGGCAGCAAATAATAGATCATGACTGGATACAACACACCATGACATGATGGAAGTGTTTGCGGTGGGATCCACTAAGATCACAGTCGGGAATAAAATAATAGGCTACAAGAAAAGCAATTAGGGCCAAATAGGCTAGACTAACACCCAATAAAATAACTTGAGCACAACAAAATAGATCTCTGAGAATTAGGAAAACACTGGGCAGGGCAGAACAAAATAAAAGCAGGCAGTATAAACAGACAAGAGCAAAATTCAGCAGAGCAGGAGATATATAATAACTTAATGCATAATGGGACCATCTGTGAAAAGTAAGCGAAACATGGAGAAGGTAAGGACAGCAACCACAGACCTGAACAAAATAGAATACATCGGTACAGGAGCGGAACACGGAATTCAGATCAGGAGGAGGTACAAATAGTTCAGAGTGAAACACAATAGAAGAGGGCAGAATACAACTGATGAAAGCAGAATATGACCAGGGCCAAGCAGAATCGAACACAGAATAAGCATGTTTACTTATGCAGCCAGGAAAAAGAAAGCAATCGAACGTAGAAGAGCCCGTTCTATTGGAGCAGAAAAAAACGCATTAACATGTCCAGGGTCAGAACTCAGGGAGATCAGGCAATGCGTGCTTGTTATTGCCTGTATCCAGTGCTCGGCATATGGTGTTTGATGAGTGCGAGATAATGGTTAACACAGACGAGGGACAAGCGCACCTGTTCCCTTACAGAAGGAAAGGTCAGGCCTTGCGTGCGAATGTCCTCGCACATGAAAGGCCCAGCTGCGCGCGGTGACGCCCGTACCTGCGTCTCACCTTCCGTGACCCTGCCCCCGCCTCTCCCTCCATTTTGTCATGTTTGCTCCCAGGCCTCAGATTGAATGCCCCCCTCTGGTTAGTAGCCAACCCATTAGGCGCTGAGTAAACCCGCCTTATCGTCCGCAGCCTTGGAAGCCTGCGGTGGGAACCGCGGGAAGGTAAACAGGTTGCCGACAAAAGGCGCTTTCAGACACAAGCGGCCTAGACGCCAGAAAATGCACCCCTTTCAATGTCAATGCCGAGGTAATGTAACTAGCTTCCTGTGGAGCAGAGACAGGTGGCAGTGGCGTGACGCAAAATGGCGGTCCCCACCTGTAGAATGTGCTGAGGAGCCCTTCTGTCCCCCATACCTCACAGAAATTCATATACTTTGAGCTGAAATGGGCCCCAAGAAGGATGAAGACCCCCTGCAGGGGCCTGCGTGAAGTCGATGTCCTATATCTGAGCATCACAGTTAAACACCCGCATGTCAACTTACTCCAACTCACAAACATACCTCAGGAGCTCTGGTGCGTCACACAGCAGTTGGAAAGATGGCTCAGTGACTTGAAAGTTGTGTGACAGACATTCTTGCATTCAGTTATCCTTAAGGGTGGGTACATTTACAGAATGTATGACGTTACAACACATACATTTACATCGCATGCCATTACAACAATTTTTTTTACTACATTTACAAAGCATTCCATTACATCGCATTGTACCTTTACAACGCATATCATTACAACGCTTACCATTACATTGCATTTAAGGTAAGTGTTGTATAGTGTAAGGGTAAAAATTACTATTCTAACTCCAGCGGGGGAAACAGTAGGGTAAGTGTTGGATAGTGTAGGGGTTAAAATTAAAGAAGTATGACATTATGAACTATTGCAGGTCACCCCAAGTTGTAAGGGAGGGCCTGGATGTGTGAGTTTATAATCTTTTCAAAACACAGAAGGGCAGGTTAATCAATATTTCACACAACACTATTCAGAAAGACAGCTGGCTGTGCTGAGTGATAAAAAAAGGCAGGAACGCGCTTCATTTAACATTTTATGGCACATTTCTTTCCTCTCCTTGCACTGGCGCATCTTTGGCTGCCTGGTGCCAACGCAGGCACCCTTGAGTCATGGTTCAAAGGTGCCCGCCATCAGGTGTCCCTTAATGCACAAGACAAGCCTCTGAAGCTTTTTCCTCTTTCTATGTGTGCTGCATGAAGCACACATCGAAAGAGGCTAAAAAGGGGAGAAAGAAAAATATTTCTCCTGAGTGTCCCTTACCCGGGAAGGCATAGCATTTGACACATTACCAGGTCTACCACCCATGGTAACTCTGGGAATGTTTCACTGAAAGAATGAGCCAGAATCCATGGGAGTTGCATGGGAACGCCCAGGCTACATCCTTGGAACGCATCCCTGGGACAGAGTAATGCAAGCAGCGTGGCTTGGTAAATCCGAGTTTAGTGTTGCGTTGTCCTTGCTTTCCTTGTGTGACGCAAGGGCAACACAACACTTTCATAAAGCTGGCTCTGAATTGTTAAAGAATCGTGCTGTGCACATAAATATAAGCTGAAAGTGACAGCTTTTTGTCATAAACAAGTGTTGTATTTAAAAATGAGTGCCGGAACCAAACACCAGCAAACACTGGTACAAATTAAGCTGGTACATGTCCCCATTTTCACCATCTATTCCTGAATATAAATGGTCTCATTTCGCTTTCTCTCGGAACTGTGTACTACAGTCGCGAAAAAAACATGAGTTATGTACTCGCGTACGTAAACTAGTGATATATTACGGATACCAAGGCACTTTCACACACTTTCGGCAAGTGGCACGGGGGAACGTTGCTAGCGCAGGCGGCACAAGTGAAGGTTCACTATTTATCGAGACATTTCAGCTTGAAGAAAGTGAGCACGACAAGAGAAAGCTACGCAGTCAGGGTAGGCATAGGAAAAAACACTAATTTACATGAGCTCTGGATAGCCCAATAAACAGGGACTGCATGAGATTTTGCTTGCATAATAAAAGTTATGCACAACCTAGTTATTATGTCTTCAAGAAGTGTTTTGTCCTTTGGTTGGTCTTTATGCAAGCGTCCTGGGACGCTAGCTCCCAAGGATGGTTGCCTGAAACAAAGTAAATTAAAGGATCGGATTAATTTAAGATTAAGAATTGGTGCAGCTTGGCTAAAACACACAAAATAAAGGATGCTGTATAAAAAAGAAAACAATCTGTTTATCCTAAAAGGTTGTAGGACCTACATTAGTGTTTTACTTCCAGTCATTATCTCTTAGAGCAGTGCTTGTTCCAACCCTAAACTATAATAGCATTGGTTATCATCAGCCCTGGTGTCTTGCAATGGTATTTTTCTCCAGTCCTTCTCTTTTATGAAGGAGTGTTAGCTCCAGACATGTTTCCTTATGACGGTTTTTACCTCCCAATCATGCTTCCTGTCCTCATAAGTGTTTTACCTGTTTTGTTGTCTCTTAGTATGGAGTTTGCCCCTCTTGTAGTCTCTAATGGCAGTGTTTCATACCTTGTATCTTCCCTTAAACAGGATTTGATCCAGGCTAGAATCTTATGTGGTTGGTTCTCCCCAACAATAGCATTGGACTTGATAGTGTTTTTCGTCAGTCTTTTAACTCAATGTTTTGCTGGAAGTCATTTGCTTTGACGCAACAGAATCACAGCTGATTCACTAATGGCCGTACACGGCTTTCATAAACACTGCGCAACATAGACGCGTGTTTGATTTGGTCCCGTATATTATAGGGACTATAAGCGACTGACAATACACGTTTGAGATTTGGTCCGAATTTTAGAAGAAAATTGTGATGAGGACTTTTTTCCAACACTAGGACACCACCAGTGGGGGATTACCCAGCCAGATCACGCCCTGAAGAAGCACGTATTGTGTGCGAAACACATTGTCTGTTTTGCAAAATGTGCATATGTAGTGCCAAGAAACGAATAAAGAAACTAATAATATATGAAGAACGCATGCCTCGGTCATCGTGATTTCGCTGTCTTGTGGATTATCCCAAGGTCTTTGTTCAGATATCTCCATTTATGTGCCTCTCTTATTTTGTGTCTCAAGTCATATGCCTTTGTTATATGCTTGCCTCTAATCAGTGTCTCTAATAGCCAGTGCTTAGTTTGTAAAAAAAACATAAGTGTCAGGGCACTTGTCAGGAGGCCACTGCAGCGTGCACCCCAAACTCTGCCCCTGCCAGTGCTGCCACATTGCCTCCACTCACAGTATTTTAAGACAATTTTATTCCCCTCAGTCATTGCGTTTGATTACAGTTTTTTCGTCACTGTTCAGGGTCTTTTTTATAGTATTTTTCTGTTCTCAAATCACAACCACTTAAAGCAGTATTTTGCTGCTGGCACTGTGCCTTAGGGTAGTTTTTCCCCCCATCTATACTCCCTTATAGTAGTGTCGTTTAGCCTTTTCGTCGCAGCGCAAATTCGACCACGGCAGGGGCGGGGCTAGGGGGTGGTTCCACGCCATCATGAGTCACGGGCAGCGCATGCTCATGACGGCGTGGAGCCGTCATGACCCCGCCCACTCACTAATTTGCCCGTACAGGCGGGGAATTAGTGCCGCGGAGTGTGGGCGAAGCGGCAGTTGCATGACGGCTCCATGCCGTCATGAGCACACGCCACCCGTGGCTCATGACGGCCTGGAGGAGTCATGACCATGGACAGGGTTAAAGTCACTAATAACATTAGGTGGCCAGTTGCAACAAGACTGCCTGGTTGACAAAAGCCCCCGCTCACCCTGTTTTGAGTGAAACACCTGATTCATTGTCAGGGCCGCACTGGCAGCAGCGGGCATCAGGTTTTTCCCCGGGAGGCTGGAAGGGTGGGGGGCAGTTTTGCAGCCAGGCTGCAATATGGGCCCCCAGTAACAAAACAGCAAGCAACCATTTTCAGCCTCCTGGTGCCAGGCAGTGTTCCCCTGGGACTGGTCTGATAAAATTGCCAGGACTGCTTTGGGTTCCCAGTCCGTGGTTCTTTTTTGGCAAACGTCCTTCTATCACAAATGCAGACCTACGTTTGGGCAGAAATGAATGTGGCCTAGGCCATCATGTCACTGGGGCCAACATCACACACTTTTTTTGCTTCTTGTTTTTTTTGGAAACAATCCCACAATGTGGGTATTTAGCCCTATATTCCTTGCATGGCCGAACTGAGCACAGAAAATCTGCCCTGGGAGCTACACCTTAAATAGAAGAAATCTTCTGATGTCATGAACCAGAGGATCGGTGGTGGCCCATGATTGTGCGCTCGTGGAACAATCAGTGATTTACAAACCTCTACATGGCCAAAGGAAACACATATTGAGGGGGAGGAACTGTGCTGATTAGTAATGAGGCTCTAGCCCCGCAAAGCCCAACATGATTTCCCTGGTTTCTTATTGGAGTTTTTTGCATCCACCATGCCCAAGTTTGTTTGCTTTTTTTGCAGGTTTATATAGCACAAACTCGACCCGAAGGTATTGGAGTGCTTTATATGAGCACCAGTTACTTTACACAAGGACACATTCTTTTTTTTTGGGTAGGCACGGGGAGATTACATGATTTGCCCAGAATCATAGGATCTGGAGTCGACCCAGAGGCTCGAACCTTCGTTTACCTGCTCCAAAGTCAGCAGTCTAGCCGTGAGACCACACACTCTCCCTCATCAGAAGGCCCATCAGCCACAGGTAAGTTGGGCCATAGGGGTGATTCCCCTAGCCTGTTCAAGGCAGGTCGATCATCACTAGATGCCTCTGCCTGGGACCACATGATGGGATATGGTTCTTCTGGGAAATAACATAGCTCAATAGCCCTCAATGCAGGGAGAATACTCCTGCGAGCTTCAGTGTTTGATTTTTTTGTCATTGAGATTGATCGATCGAGGCTTTTCTCGATCACACCTTCTATTTGCCTTTTTTCGTTTAATTTTTCTGCACCAGCTCTTGCATCCGCTGTATTGGGGACAGAAGAGATATCAGAACACACATCTTTCATTTAAAATTCTCGCCAGGCAATTCTTAACACACCACACATCTCATTAGGGCCTTTGGTTTCAGTCCCCTTCATACATCAAAGATACAGATATTGTACTGCTCCTTCATTAAAGTTCTAGCAGCATCCTCCCAGTTTTGATGATTGTCTATGGCCCATTCACAGATTCATGAGCCACAATGGCCACAATGGCCATACATTGAAAATGCACTTTGGAACTCTTCTATCTTCCCTGTGAATAATGATGATTTAAGAACAAACATACATTTTTTCAACAGGCCAGCATTTGTTTCTGGCTCGAGCCTACATTCCCACTTAGGGGCCGATTCCGAACAGGGCCAGAAAGCTCTCCATCCTAGCCGGATCTGGAGTGTTTTCCAACGGAGCCGGAGTCCTTCAGCCTGACTGAGCGAGTACGATGCGGCCGTATGCTGCCGGACTCCGTTCGGTCGGACTCCCATAGAAGTCAATGGGAGCCAGTCGTACGACGCTTACATGGGCTCTCATTGACTGAATGGGTACATCTTGCACAAGGGCACCCCCTACAGTGGGTACACGTGGGTGCCATCGGCACCGTACATGCCTGTGTTGGGGAGACCCTTGGGTCTCCCCCTAGTCCGAGTCGTAGGGCTGCGGGTGTCAGGGGTCCGACGCGGACCCCCAAAGGCAACTTCCCGGACGTTTTGCGAGCTGGACACTCCGGCTCGCACCAGCTGTCTGACGTGTGCATCGTACTGGCTCGGTTGTAAATTGCATCCATTGCACGCCATGGTTAGCTTACGGCCGAGACGTACGGAGCTGTTCGGACCCGGAAACGACTCGGTCGGTGATTTTCACGTAGCTCGCATCATACTAGCTCGATCGTACTGCTGTATGAGTTTGGCGGAAAACACGCTTACGGCTCATAGTTTTTCCAGCCGGATCGTGTTCGGTGCCCTCCCGACCCGGATCGGAATCGGCCCTTAGTTGGGCTACTGCAAAGGGCAGTATTTCAGTACTTAATTTGTTAAAGAAACAAGTGCCAGTGCCCTAATCAGGAGGTCTCTGCAGCCGACACTACTCAGTGCCCTTGCTAGCGCTACCAATGACTGTACAAAATCAACTACTAACCATCACACCCTATAAGTGTGACCATACAGAGTGTTCCAGGCCCCCAAAACTATAAGAATAGCATGGGCGGCTGGTATTAGTAATTTTAAACATGTACTGAATTAGTAAACAACTGTTGTCGTGCTCACTTTAAATCAGACAAATAGCGCCACCATGTGGCAGACTGTCATGAATGCAGGTGTTGACAATTAAGTGCCGGTGCCGAACACAGGAAACCACCTGCTCAAATTAAACAATGCAGTATTTAGGTCTTCCATGTTCATCTCTCCGTAAGCCAAAAGGAGATCAACCAGAATTTATCAGTCAGGCTGGTCTGCAGACTTCACATATTTCATCCTATCTTTGAAGTCCATAGGAAACTTTATCAGGTCCGCATATCAGACTATTGGATTCCCAAATCCCAGCCAACGTCTTTTAAGGTATTATGTATGATCTGCTGCTCTTTCCATTTATGAGGATCGTCTTTTCCATTCAACACATTTTTTCATTAGCAGTGGGTTCGGCAGGTTGGGTCGGAAAGTAAGCTTTTTATCCCTATCCCTTTTTAAGCATCCTCACATTGGGGGGTCGTAATCTGAAAGGGTTCCTTGCCTTCTGATATCTTCTTCCTGCTGTAGTGGTCTTGCATTACTGTTGATAATATTGCCATCAAGGCCATGGGCAAATGTTTGCTTTGCTACTATTCTTATCTCGCAGAGGCTCAGCTACAATTGGCCCAACAGGGCACCTATATTGGTTCATACGAAGGAATTCAAGCCCAGAGTGATCAATATTTGATGCAGTGCAACAAAGCAAGAGAACTTGCTATGCGACGCCGCATCAGAGAGAGCAGAAATGTGCTATATTTACTAATATATAGAGCATTCCTGAACTGTTTCTGCACTGATGTGCTGTCCAGCGCCAATGCAGGCAGCCTTGAGCCATGGTGCAAGGATGCCCACCTTAAAAGCAGGATTGTTTTTGCTCATGAAGAAACACCTTTCTGCACAAAAACAACCCTTAGAGGCCTCTTCCTCTTCCTAAGTGTGCTGTAAAATGCAGCACACTTAGAAAGAGGAAACAATAATGAGAAATAAAGATATTTCTCCTCGTTGCGCCTCTATGGGAGGGTGTACAATCTTGATGCATTCCCAGGTTTACTTATCTCTGTAAATCTGGGGATGTGACAAAATACATGGGTGAATACGTGAGAACACCCACTCTCCACCCAAATGCAAGGCAGCGACTTGCATTGCCTAGCGTTACTCAAGATTCATCAAGCTATGCAGGGCCCCGCAAGGTGACTTTGGAGGCTTTGTAAATCTGACTTAAGGATTTCATGGCCATTGTGTACTGCTCTAAGCTCTCTGATGTACTCTACGGGCCGGATTCACAGAGCTAACTTAAGACAAAATCCTAGACTTACTACCATTTTGGTATTCACAGAAGGCACTTACTCATTTTGGTATTCACAGAAGGCACTTACTCATTTCGGTATTCACATAAGTTAGGACTCCTAACTTTAGGACTCCTAAATGCCTTCCGTGAATACCGAAAGCCTTAAAATTAGGATTTTTCTCAATTTAGTAGTAGTAAAGTTAGGACTCCTAACTTTAAGTCTCCTAAATAACTTCTGTGAATACCGAAAGCCTTAAATTTAGGATTTTTCTCAATTTAATAGTAGTAAAGTTAGGACTCCTAACTTTAGGACTCCTAAATGCCTTCTGTGAATACCGAAAGTCTTAAAATTAGGATTTTTCTCAGTTTAGGAGTCCTAAAGTTAGGAGTCCTAACTTTACTACTACTAAACTGAGAAAAATCCTTATTTTAAGACTTTCGGTATTCACAGAAGGCATTTAGGAGTCCTAAAGTTAGGAGAACTAACTTTACTACTACTAAATTGAGAAAAATCCTAATTTTACGACTTTCGGTATTCACAGAAGGCATTTAGGAGTCCTAAAGTTAGGAGTCCTAATTTCTGTGAATAGTGAAATGAGTAAGTGCCTTCTGGGAATACCAAAATGAGTAAGTGCCTTCTGTGAATACCAAAATGAGTAAGTGCCTTCTGTGAATACCAAAATGGTAGTAAGTTTAGGATGTTGTCTTAAGTTAGTTCTGTGAATCGGGCCCTATGTGTGTCATGCCATGTGCCTCACTCTGTAACATTTCCACTCATATTGCTCTCTACCGTGCTAGTTACTCCTTCACACCCTTTTTAGGTCTCCTCTCCCAGACAACACAAGCAGTCTAGGTGTGAAAACCTATTGTGGGCTTACCAAGAACTTACAGTAAGTTTAGAGCTTCCCCACTGCTTGCAATTGGTTGGCTTTATTGTCAGTCTTAATTGCTTGCTTCTAATAGGATGACTTTCCTGGCTCCATCTTGTCCATCTTGTGTTTACCCAATCCACAGAGCACTGGCTGCTTACCATTCTTTTGATTGTTTGACTTTTATTCTTCCACTGCTCAATTTAAGGGAACTCATTTTTTCTTCATTTTGGTTCAGCACTCAATTAGAGGTGATGCGCTGCTCAGCTCTATCTCTTGCGCTCTCTCTTTCTCTCTCTCACTCACTCTCTCTCGTTTCCTCCCTGCTAAATACCCACCCCTCATGCTTCATGTTGCTCTCTCCCAGTAATATATAACTATGCCAAATAAGCATTTTTAAAATTGACTTTAAAATATTGATGGATGATCACATTAAAGAAGAGGTTACCTGGTAATATTTGCCAGTCAGTTTTGGTCCCAAATGTTCAGGACTCCCACAATCATGTTTATTTTTCTTAACTAAATAAATGTCCTGCAGAGGAGGGCGGTCTCTGCCTAGGTGTGCAAAGACTTACCTGTTACCCCATATATGCCCAAATAGCCCAGCCCCACTCTGTGCAACCTTCAGTCAATCAAACAGCATTTGTAAAGCGCAAGACTGTCACCCCTAGCGGTATCTGGGTGCTGTGTTTCCGTTGAAGAGCTAGGTTTGAGTCTCTTTCTGAAATCTGTCTGCAAGGGGGATGTACAGAGCTGGAGGGGAAGGTTGCTCCAGTTCTTTGCAGTGATGTAGGAGAAGGAGCGGCCACTGCTGCGGCTACGACTGATGCAGGGATGTGTGCCAGCGTGAGTGAAGAGCATTTCACAGCTGATGGCAAATCTTTAATACCACGTGGGGCTTTCAGGCCTCTTGCTGGACTGTACAGAACCTTGAGTGACCCCACGCAATCCTCTTGCATTATTCAACACAGCCTATTAGCCTATATCACGTGGCCCCACGCATACAATGGAAGCCATGTTTTCTGTATTGGGCATACTTGTCCTTCTACTATGTCTCTAGTGCTGCAGATATAATAGAATGACTATTCTATGAAATTCAGACAACAGTCCTTCTATTATGTCTTGGGTTATAGAAATAATAGATGTACTGTCTGAAACACAGAACATGGACCTTCGATAAAGGTGGCTCAGCCATGTGAGGGGTGTCGGTGAGAGGGAGGGCAGAACTGAGGTGGATTGGAGACTCCGTACTGCCCTGCAGGGATTGCCTTTCCTCTCAGTGAACTTGGCACCACAAACTTTGGCAGGTCTCCAAACCCCCCAAAAAACTCTTGAAAAAGTGGGTCACCCAGGGCTCAGATGAAGAACATCTCCTGGCCTTGCTACTCCCTAATCCTTCATGCCTCACCGATCCTTTAAGCTCTCACCACCTTCTCTTTCTTGGGAATTGGAACTATAAACATAAATAGAGGTGGGTGAGCCAGCAAATTAACAGGGAGAGCCGAACCAAGGGTTTGGATCAGATCTTAGGGGCCGATTACGATGGCGGGAAATCCGCGACCACCGGGCCGGCGGTGAGGACCACCGGCCAGGCGGTCATGGATTTCCTGCCATCACCCTTAAAATTCTCACCGCCAAGTTAGGATGGTGGTGGGAAGGGGAAAGGTACCTCGCCGTGGTCCTGCAAGGCGGGCTTTTTCCGCCCACCTTGCGGGACCAGGTACAATGGGGCAATGGAGGCTGTGCCGTGCAGGCACCGCTGTGGGTATTAGGATGCCTGTCTTTTGCAGCGGAAAATGACTTTGGTGGCCCATTGCGGGCCCCTGGGGGGGTGCTGCACGTGGGGGGTACCTATGGTACCCCCCTACATTTGCATGTACAAGATGGCAGTCACCGCACGATGCCTGCCACGTTGTACATGCAAATGTAAAACATGTATTTTTACATTGTTAACATACAGTATGCGCCCGCCAGTGTGGCAGGCGCATCCTAATTCGTTTTGCGGGACTGCCGCACCTATGGTGGGCGGTCCCTTTTGCACCAACGATGGCGGGTGGAATGTCCGCCTGCCATCGTAATCGGCCCCTAGAGCCTGTGCACGAGCAGAGCTCTGAACATGCTTTTTGACGTAAATCATACAAGAAACAAACATAACATTTGATAAAGACTCTCCAAAATGAAAAAAAAATATGTGGCAATGAAGAAAAACAGTTTTGGTGAAAGAAAAAATTTGCATAAGATCACACAGTTCAAGAGGGAGAAGCTGCGATTTAGCCAGGTTTTCTGGTTAGACTTTGTGCAAATCAGACACTACATGAGTATTTATTTGTATTTCTACATGTTAAGGCTTGCTTTTGCCTCTTCGTTGATTTTTCTGTAGTTTATGTATAGTGCAAACTCGACAGAGGCGCCAGTCGCATTACAAAGGTCACCATTCAAATTTCGTAGGCAGGGGAGATGAAGGGCTTCATCTACAAGAAAATGACACTGTGTGACGCCACAAGCCATTTAGCTGCACCAAGCTGCATCATTTTCAAAGCACAGGGATGCGTCGTATTAACAACAATATGACGCATCCCTGTGCTTTCCCCTGTCCTGGTGCAAAATTGCCTGCCATGCGCCAGTGCAGGCACCCTTTCATCATTTTGGAGGGATGCCTGCACTGGGAGAAGATCTTCCTGCACAAAAACAATAATGGCATTTTCCTCTCTCTATGCGTGCTGCAGAATGAAGCATGCATAGAAACAGGAGGAGAAAAAAAAGTATTTCTCCTTGTTCCATTCCTATGCCCCCTCTGGGGAGGCATAGGATTTTCACGCATTCGCAGGTTTACAAAATGTTGTAAATCTGGGAATGTGTCCGGTTCCATGGATGTTGCGTGGGAACACCCACAGCAACACCCATGGATCGCCCCTTTCAGGTAGAGTAATGCTTGAAAGGGTCCCATATTTACAAGGCCATGAAAAGTCACGCAGGGTGACTTTTTGTACCCTTATAAAGATGGGCAAGCCCATTTCACCGCCGGTGCGTCAAAAAAAATTATGCACCCGCAGCGCAATGGGCTTGTAAATAAGCCCCGATGTGATTTGTTCAGAAACACAAGAGCCAACGCCAAGACTCAAACATGGTTTCCGAGCACCAAATGCTACCGGTATGGTCGGAAGGGCACATCAAAGGGAGAGGGAGGTAGGCAGGTGGAAGTCACATTTTAGCTCGGCTCGTTAAGAGCTGGAGGTTTCAACAGGACCTGGAGCTGACCAGAGGCAGGCTTCATGCGCGAGCATGGCTTTCAGTGGCTCTCCCACCATCAAATAGAAACATATGGGCCTCTGGTGTAACAAAACTTGAGGGGGCCACCCTGCAAGGTACGTGGAGGTGCCCCATCCGGACTCATTCAAGTGCTCTCCGACCAGAGTACTGTGCTGAGGGGCCCCCTGAAGCTTGGGGCCCATCCCGCACTGCAGGGGCTGCGGGGGCATATGTTACGCCACTGATAAGGGCATGACTTCTTTCACTGGTGCGCAGCAGCGAACCTTGTGCTACCCTTTCGAAGGGAACTTGACACCTGCCCTTCTGCCCTCTCCAGAGGGCACTTGACCCCGGAAGGCCCCGGTTACTGCGCTGGCCTCTGGTGTAACAAAACTTGAGGGGGCCACCCTGCAAGGTACGTGGAGGTGCCCTATCCAGACTCATTCAGGAGCTCTCGGACCAGAGTACTGTGCTGAGGGGGTCCCCTTAAGCTTGGGGCCCATCCCGCACAGCGGGGGCTGCGGGGGCCTTTGTTACGCCACAAATAAGGGCATGACTTCCTTCACTGGTGCGCAGCGGCGAACCCTGCGCTACCCTTTCGAATGGAACTTGACACCTGCCCCTCTGCCCTCTCCAAAGGGTACTTGACCCCGGAAGGCCCCGGTTCCTGCGCTGGCACGAGGAGTTTGAAGCCGCGAGCGAGCGGGTCAGGCTGCCTCAGGAATATAATTAGATGCAGGCGGCTCCGGAATTAATCCATTTTTAAAGGACTTCAGCAGATGAAGGGATGGCTCCGTGGCGCTCCCTCTCAATTATTCCCCAATACGAAACTCAAGTTCAGGGGCAGAAGCATTTCTGTTTCATCATCTTAATGATTTCTCTGCATATCTCCGAGTACCGCGGCTGGAGATGGGACAAGCCAGAGTAGTCTTAATTAGATGAGGGCCAGTGCGGCAACAGGGGAGATAGCGGGTGCCAACTACTGAGGAAAGGAGAGCTGGTTGCACCTCATCTTTTGTGCCTCTGCTAAATATATATATATTGCGAAATATATATATATATTTTGCGAACTATATATATTTTGTAACATAAAGTTTTTACATATATATATATATATATATATATATATATATATATATATATATATATATATATATACATATATATATACACTAAAAATTGTTTCGTTTAAAAATAACAAGACACAATCACTAAATAACAAAGGTTAAAGTGAAGTTATAGTTAAGGAAAATTTCAGTGACAATGTAAGGTTTTAAACTCAATAAACTACTGAAATTTACCAGTTTTAATTATCTCCAGTCACTAACTCATGCCCTAAGGTAATCACACCCCCACCATGCACAGTTTTTTCATCAATGACATTATTTGGAATGTTGCAGTGATATTATCAATGTTGTTATAGAACATGTCATGAGTGATACAATATGTGGGTTCGTTAGCTGTGCATAGCGAGGGCGCGAGTTATAGTTATTAGAGATAATTATAACTAGTAAATTTAAGAACATGTTTTAGTTACGTTACATTGTCACTGAAACTTTTACCTAACTATAACGTCGCCTTAACCTTTGTTTTTTTCAGTTAATTTCTAGAGTTTTTTTTTAACAAGAAGTAATATTTTATTACCATACGTAAAGGGTTGGCCAGGGCACCCACCAAACAGTGCATTGGGTTCTGCGGAGGAAGCAACAGGGCCCCACCGGCTCCCCACATGCACCCATCTTGGGTGCCTATGGAGCCGATAATGCTCTCACTTCGTGAGAACAGATGTTTGTGCTTGCTCCCACGGGGAGCTCTTGCAGGCAGAGAAAAAGTCTGCTTCCGCTAGCAGGAGCATTTTAAAGCTCCAGCCGGGTGGAGGCAGACTTACCTTCCATGAGCGCACTCCTGTGAGTGGGAAACAACCATGTCCCAAGCATGGGTTCCCTGGGATACAATGTTTGAGGGGATCCTGGGCGATAGGATCCCCAGGGCCTTTTAATACTGGGGAGGGTGAGGGGCTCAATTCCCAATGCTTTATTTGTAAAAGAAACAAGTGCCAGGGCTCTCGTCAGGAGGCCACAGTAGCTTGCACCACACATTGCCCCTGCCAGCTCTGCTAGTTATAGTACCAACACAACTATCACACTCTAACAAATGTGGCAAGTCCGACTATTCCAAGCCCCCAAAGCTATAAGAATGACTTGAGCGGCAGGTAATAGTCATGTTTAATGTATATTGAATTAATGATTGACTGTTGTTGTGGTCATCTCAGACAGTGAAACACTGTCACAAGGGCCAGTGTTGCTCCTCAAATTAAGCACTGTCATACCCCCTCCTCTATAGTTAGATGTCGGCTCCAAGGGACCCAGGAGCCCTCTATTTTTGATCCCTAATTTCTCAAGAACTACTGAACAGATCTATACCAATAACAAAAACGCACTTTCAGGACCAAGATTGTGCTTCCTGCCAAATTTGGTGTAATTGTGTTCAGCAGTTTTTGTTGTAGTGCTGCCTAAAAAGTCTTTGGACAATGCATGGAGACATTTGGTTTTGGAAAACCCCTTTATTTTGCCCCCAATTGACGGATCACCACAAAACTTTTCAGAAAGGTGCTGAGGAGAATCACATTTTGGGGGGAAGTTTTGTGAAGATTAGTCAATGACGCCGTACATGTATGTATGTATGTATGTATATATATATCTTAAACAGAGTTGCAGTATCCACTCTGTAGGCTTAGCTAGGGTTACCAGAGATAGAAATTTACTTAGATTTTTTACCATTAACAACATTGCTGAGTTATTAATCTCCCGTTTGATGAACCTCCACAAAACCTTGCAGACCTACTCCCTTTGGCAGAGAATGCAAAGTTTTGCAGTGATTCATCAAGGGACAGCAAAGAAAAAAAAGGGGGAGGGCACAACGTGCGTTTTGACACCAATGCATTTTCCACAGATGTTGTACTCACGCAGAGCACAAAAACTGCTGGAAAAATTGAGTGAAATTTGCCAGGAATATAGATTATGTGTGTAGATGATTCTTTTGGATACTACAGGTAGGTAGGTAGGGTAAGTATTTCTTAACTTGTAAGCTATTTTAATTTAGGGATATCTGTTGTGGTAGTTTTGTGGTATTATTCAAATGTACTGTGGTACCTATTGATGACAAGTCATTATGTGATTGGTTAATGACTGCCTTTACAAAAATTAAAGGCACACATGTTGTTTGTAAGCCTATTTTTCCTGCATTCTGGGGAAGGGGCTTAGATATATGTAAGTACTAGGTTGTATAATTTCCCCTCCCGATTACCACTTAATTGAAGGTTTAACAGGTAGGGACAAGTTCTATATAGTTTCTATATATTAAAAATAATCCAGGGTGTATTGTGGTACTAGTAAGGAAGTACCGCAGTACTATAAAAAATGTAAACAAATATATATGTAAAACAATAAAAAACACTAAAATACACCATATTTCCCAAATATACTGTACTGCAGTGTATTTTTTATTTTTTACAAATTTAATTCTTTACACAAAAGTGTGCAGAGTACTTCAAAATTACAAAAAAATTACAGCACAACTTAAAAACAATTACAAAGAAAAGGTACATTTAAATATTACTTCCTAGGTACTAGCGCAGTACTCTGTAAACCTTTTTTTTTACAAATATGAAAAAATTAAAATCATTTAATAGTGGTCTTGCATGGGCAACGCAATACTTAAGTCACATTTACAAAGCAACACAAGGCCAACATGCTCGGCACTGTGTTGCTTGGTAAATCTGGAGAAATGCAAGGCAACACAAATCCCTGTCTGCACATCATATTGTACATTCCTGAAAAATGTAATCTACATCTGAATACCATTCCACTCTATGCCATTCCCCTTTATACCACTCCAGTGAACGCCACTACTTTGTACACTACGTTAATCTACGCTATTGCACTCCACACCACTCCATTTTATGCCACTCTACTCTACGCTATTCAACTGTATACACTCCACTCGACGCAACTCCACTCCACTCCAATATTTAGCACTCCGTGTAAACTACTTCATGGTATGCTACTCTATGGTACACCACTAAACCCTACACCACTCCACTGTATGCTATTCCACTCTACCCCACTCCACACTAAGCCACTCCACTGTATGCTACTCTACTGTACCATACTCAACTCTATCACACTCCACTCTACGACACTCCACTATATGCTGTTCCACAGAATTCAAATATACTGTGCGCCTCTCCACTTTAGTCTATTCCACTCTAACCCCATCCACTGTACCACACTCCACTCTGTTACACTTCACTCTACAATATTCCAATGTATGCCACTCCACTGCATGCTACTGCACTCTACGACACTCCCCTGTATGACACTCCACTCTACTGTACGCTGTTGCACTGTATGCCACTCCAGTGTACGTCACTCCACTGTACACCACTCCACTCGACGCCACTAAACTGTACAGTGATACACTGTACACCAATCCCCTCTATGCTATTCCACTTTATGCAAATCCACTCTATGCTATTGAACTCTACCCCACTACAATGTATGCCACTCCAGTGTATGCCACTCCACTAATCGTCGCCATTTCTCTGCAGGACACTCTACTATACACTATCCCACTGTTTTCCAGTCCAATCTATGCCGCTCTATTCAACGCTTTTCAACTGTATGTCACTCCACTGTATGCTATTTCACTCTATGATATTCTACTCTACACTACTCGACTGTAGGTTTCGCCACTGTATGCTATTCCACTGAATGCCATTCTACTCTATGCAACTTCATGCTATGCTGTTCCACTGTCTGCCACTCCACTCTACGCTTCCCCACTTTATGACACTCCACTATATGCTACTGCATTGGCACTTGACTTTATACTACTCCACTATACATCACTCCACTTTATAATATTCCTCTATGCTCCACTCCACTGCACGCCACTCCACTGTACCCTGCTCCACTGTACGCCGCACCACTATTCCCCATCCCACTATACGCTATTCCACTGTATGCAACTGTCCTCTACACCACTCCACTAAATGCTATTGCACTCTACTACACTCCGCTGTACAGCTGTCCATTCTACGCCACTGCAATGTACGCCACTCCACTCTACGCTACTGCACTCTACGCTATTGCAATCTATGCCACTCCACTATACAACATTCTATGCTATTATTCTGTATGCCACTCCACTCTATGATATTCTATTGTATGCCACTCCACTGTATGCTTCTCCAATTAATGGCACTCCACAGTAGGTCACTCCATTCTACAGCACTCCACGCTACGCAGTTCCACTGTACACTCCTTCAACCTACACTGTTCCACTCTACGCCACTCCACTGTACACTACTCGACTTTACGCCCCTCTGCGTTATTTCCCTTTACCCCACTCTACGGTACGCCACTCCAGTGTATGCTACTTACTGTATGACCCTCCACAGTATACTACTCCACTCTATTCTATTCCACTCTATGGCCCTGCACTGTACGGCACTCCAATCAATGCTTTTCCACTGTATTCCACTCCACGCTAGTCCACTGTATGTTACTCCACTGTATGCTAGCCCACTGTGCCCCACTCCACTGTTTGCTATTACACTCTACCCCACTCCACTGTATGTCAGAAGTTGCGGCTCTTCGCTAAGGTGGAGGAGCATCACCCCACTGCTCTCTGAGCAGTGCAAAGGCAAAATAAAATTATAACAACAAAACGTTATTATCATTTTATTTTAAGAATAGAGCTTGCAGCCAGGTTAGGGCAGGGCAGACTTGCATGACATCAGAGGAGGAGTGGTTGGTGCACCATAAGTGCGCAAGACAGTTTGGCCAGCCGTCTTCAGCCGACCAAACCGGCATGCATACTTAGCATGTTCTTCACCGGGCTGTATAGCACTGCCTGGGTTGAGAACATGAATAGGCTTCCACTCCCTGTCTGATCACCGAACCACGGCCTTCAGACCAATCACGATGATGCTGTCATGCTGGTGAAAGCAGTGTTGTGATTGGCTAGGGAGTCTGTGAGCCTGGGTGCTGCTGGGAGGCTGGAAAACATCAAGGACGGAGGAGAGGTGCCAGCTGGCGACGGGTGACCAGCAGACAAGTCTTCTTCTTTTTTATTTTTGTTTTTCTTACCCTCCCTCTGCCCACCCCCTTCCCTACCAGCCACCACTGTACTCCAGTACAGTTTATGATACTCCACTGTTCGCTACTCCCCATCACCCAGGGTCTGTAAATGAAATGCTACTAGAGGGCCTGCCACAATGCTTGTGCCATCCACTTAAGTAGCCCATGTCTCAGGCCTGCGATTGCAGAAGCCACTGTGTGCTGTTTTAAACTGCCATTTTGAGCAGTGTCAAATCATCCTTTTTAATACATATATGTCACCCCCAGGGTAGGCCCTGGACAGTCCAGATGACAGGGCGCAATATATTTAAAAAGTAGGGAATATACTTTTAAGTTTTACATGTCCTGGTAGTGAAAAACTCTTACATTTGTTTTTCCCTACTGCAAGGTCTGTCTCTCACCTAGGATAACATTGGAGTTGTCATATTACATTTTATAATTGTAATTTCCAAATGGGAAGCATTCACTCATTCATGTTTGGTGTCTCTAGAAACACAATTTAATATGCTAATGTATGGCAAATTTGGATTTTAATTTGCATTCAGAAAATGGCATCTATAGAAAGTTCCCTCAGCCATTTGGAGCCTGCAGCCTCTCTCTGGTCACATGAATGGGTGTATTTAGCAGTTGGGCCTTTTGTACTTCTCCTACACAGCCATAGACAATGATAGATTAAGTGTGACTGGATGGGCCATCACTGGCAGTCTGGGAGGGAGGAGCTGAACACAGCCACACTCACCCCTGAATAGGCTGTGTCTTGTCTCCACACAAGGGGCCTGACAACCTTGCATTGTCTCTCCAGCCAGCATGGGGGCAGGGGAGGCAGGGAATTCCTTGCTCTTCAAAGCCACTGTCTAGAAGCTTCTCCCACCTTCTAGAACCAGTGCACCAGGGTATAAAAGATGGACCTCAGACACCACCACTTCAGTAAACTTCTGAACCTGTGGATACTCTGCCTGGAGGAAGGACTGCTGTGCTGCTGAAGGACTGCCACTCTGCTGGACTGCACTCTGCTGGACTTTTGCTTTGCTGTGCTAACTTGTTGCCCTCTTGCCTGAGTGAGAAGGACTGGGCCTGCATCTCTTGAAACCAAAACCCACCTTCTATAATCATGCTAGCATCAGACTCATATTCAATTTGTCAAACTTGCTCACTATGTACAGGAGTTGCCATTGAGGAATATCGCACCATGATAATCACCCTCCCCATGTTCAAACGGTATTTAATTTATTTTAGCTCTCTGAACTAACCGAAACGGGACTTGAAGTGTCCGATAAATCTCCCAAATGAATATCAACTTCAAATATAAGAAACCATTTATGAATAAATTGGGTTGTTGGTTGGCTGGAGTGTGAGCCATGGTCAAGCAGCAACCTCAATCCCTTTCGGGTAAGGCAAAAGCAATTCCGAATTAACCTGTGCTTAATCCGCTGGTAGCTTGGCACAGAGCAGTCAGGCAATGCGTAAATTATTTGAGGAGCACTTCAAACAGTAACACAGTGCTAACACACCACCGTTTTAGAACAACAGAGTGATTTTTTATAAATAAAGCAAGAGTAAAACAACAAAAATCCAATTAGTAGAATTTCTAAATCTTTAGGGAAAATAGCACCAAGAGGCGTAAAGTGCCAACTGTGGATATCTGTCGCGCTGGACCGGAAATAAGTCACAAGCTCAGGCCGACTACAATGGGATGCAGACCGCCTACAGGAACCCAGTTAGGCCTGGGCCAGGTACAGATATCCAGTTGGGCCTTTTGAACAAAGTACCTTAAATCCTGGTTGTGGTGCGTAAATCCGTGTCGAAAGTATGCCGTGCAGCCGAAGCGATGCGTTGATTAAGAGATGCGGTGAGGCTGCGGTGTGAGTTCCTGTTGTGTTGATATCGAGGATCCCATCGACGAGGACTTGCGATGCGAAGTCCGTAGTCCGGGATGCATCCCATAGTTGGGGTGATGCACTGGTTCTGAGGAGCTGCAAGGCTGTGATGTGGAGTTCGGCATATTCGTTGAGACTACCATTGATGAGAGTTGCAAGAACCTGTGCCGAGGATACATTACGCAGAGGCAGTTACGGAGGCTATATGGGCTCCGGCGTTGCTGCAGGTCACTGTGACGGGTCCAACCCATGCAGCAGCGGAGATGTGTCAGTTCTGCGCACGGTTGCACTCCCCAGCAGAGGAGATGCGTGGGTTCCACTGGATCCACAGAAGCTAGTAAGGCACCTTAGGCCCACTTCCAAGGGTCCAGGACAGGAGTGGGGCCACTTGGCAGGGGTGACACATAGATAGCAGAGTCCAGGTGCAGATGCAAGGTTGTCAGAAACCTGTTATGTCCCTCAGGTTTCAAAACAGGAGACCACCCAACTAGCCCTTTGTTTTATGCTGGGTTTTGATGATGAAGCATGTCACAGTACGTGAGTGAGCCCACCCCGTCCAAATCTTGGATTGACCATCCCCAATCGGAGACTAGACATATCTAAACGGGTATGTGAAAAATGAGAACTGAACCCTTTTCACATAGACCAGGGACTGCTCTATTTTTTGGTCTCTGAGACCCAGCCACTACACCTTATTCTTGTGCTACATATATTCCATTTTAATATCACCAATTGAAAGATGTGATTTTACTTTTTATTAGAATTGGCAAATGTAATATACTGAAATGTTTTCCCAGGTCGCAATAATAAAGAACAAACGTTTTGGTCTAGTCAGCCGGAAATTCGATCCATATATATAAATGTATATTAATGCACAAACACCGAACAAACCAAAGGTTACAGGGACGTTATAGTTAGACTTAGATTTCACTTGTACAAAACTAGTGAAATTCAGCACTGGCTTTCCTGAGCTAACTATAACTTACGCCTCCGCAATGCACTGCTTATGTCCTCACATATTACATCACTACATTTTTCTCCTTAAATTCCAATTCCAAGGTGATGCACATTGAATGAAATCTCGGGTATGAATTTCCTCCCGTCACATGCATTCCAATGCTTTGAATTTAAGTCTGTGCCAATATCTCCTCCAATTTCAGCATTGTTCTCATGAAACAGAACCTGCATTACTATAGCTATTTTTTCTTTTTCTCTATCAAGTAGTTCTCAAGTCTATTACTATTACTACTACTACCCTTTTGTTCTTATAGCATATTCCTCATGATATCCCTACTCTTTAGTGCACAAGCTCCATATTATGAGACTCCCCTCCCTGCTCCCTATTTTCTGACATAAATCAAATTTGACTTTATCGTGGTTATCAATGGGATGGAACGGAAGGTTGGATAAGTAGAATCACATCCATATTAAAGCGATTGCTAAACCAAACACACCATTATGCCAGGCTGCTGCTTTGTTTCTCGGTTCCAGTGTATCATCAAAAATTGAGGAGTCGGAGGTTGTGATTTCACGCCGCGTATTACCAAGTAGTCTCAGGCAACAGCGTCTACAGCCCGGGGCCAGCCCTAGGAGCACTTGTAATTACAAGCACTTAGCAATCAACCCGCAGGCACAGGCGGAAGCGGGTCAGCCTGCAGTGATGGACAGAATCAGGGCAAGGTGCCATCAGCAGCTGCCACCAGTGCCTCCTCCTGCTAGTCCAGGGCCAGAGGCCTACCTCACACCAGTAGGCAACCTATCATAGTGAGACACACAAGTTAAGAGCCATCACCTGGTGCCCCCTTCTCCTGGTCAGCTCAATGTGGTTTCATGATGTGAGAAACATTTTGCTTTTAACATTACAGCCTTGTGCTTTGTGACAGCTGCCCTGATTTTTTGCAAAATGCCTCAATGATCTGGGTCACTAATGGAATGATAAAGACACATTGAACATGCTGGCATCCACCAGCCCTGCTTAGCGGAAATGTGTGGAATTTTTCATCTCCTTTTGTGAGCTTTCACCTAATTGTTTGTATCGTTAAAAAGTGCAATGCAATAGTGTTAGACCTGGGATCTTTTGTTGGGGTTTCCCCTGTGTTTTTGCTTCTGACGTCCTGTTTTTGACTGTGTGCTGAATTTCATTATTGCTGGATTTAGGCCTCTGGGCACTTTATCACTGCTGACCAGTGCTAACTTGTCTCTGTCTAAAATGTAATGGTATTTGGTTTCTCCATGATTGGCCTATTTGATTTACTAGTAAGTCCCTAGTACAGTGCACCAGGTGTACCCAGGGCCTGTACGTCCCATACTACTAGTAGGCATGTAGCACAGATTGTGCAACACACAGGAGTACCCCTGCACACATGTCCCAGACCTGCCACTGCAGTGTCTGGGCACAACTTAAATTGCCAT
Organism: Lissotriton vulgaris; assembly: GCF_964263255.1. Taxonomy (NCBI): domain Eukaryota; kingdom Metazoa; phylum Chordata; class Amphibia; order Caudata; family Salamandridae; genus Lissotriton; species Lissotriton vulgaris. The sequence continues at coordinate 1,060,285,312 of NC_141699.1, forward strand.
TTCCACCCGGCAAGCGCACCGACTTGCCAGGCCCAACCGTCCTTTTTGTTACATGGAAGGCACCCATAAGGTGGGCCCTGGTAGCACCATGGGCAGGGTGCAGTGTGTTTAAAAGGTAGACCATGTACTGTTGTGTTTTACATGTCCTGGTAGTGAAATATTGCATATTTCGTATTTCACTACAGCAAGGTCTATCTCTCCCATAGGTTAGCATTAAAGTTGCCTTGCAACATCTTACAAGTCTATCTTCCAATTGAGAGCGGATAGAAAATTGGAATTTGGTGTCTCTGGACTCACAATTTAAAAATACATCCTTCAGTGAAATTGGTTTTTAAATTGCACGTCTGAAAATGTCACTTTTAGAAAGTTAAGAGAAAAGGTGTCCTAGCCGTCACATTCAAATGCTGCTAAACCAATTTAACAGACTAAAGACTAAATTCAATTGAAATAGGCTTGAAACATTTATTTGCTACTTCATTCTGTGCACTTTACTACACATAATATCATAGGTCAGGTAAGTGCTGATGCGTTTTAGTCAAGAACAAATTATATATATTAAGGCAACAAATAAAACAAAAACATACAGATTTTGTGATGAGGTAATGTGATCTTAAATTGGTTGCACAATGTGGATGGTAAAGGATGTACTTGTAGCTGCTCCTTTTGTGAACTAAGACTGGGGATATAATGTTTAGCTTATTGTTGTTATGTACCACTCTTCATGTATTGTCTGTTACATCATATTACCTCATCACAAAATCTGTATGTTTTTGTTTTATTTGTTGTTTTGTTTTTGTTTATTTGCTTTCTAAATCCTGCTTTCTAAGTTTCTCCCAGAGCTTGATTTGAGCTTGCCTCTTGTTGTAAGTCTCAGGGCCATCAAAGACTTTATCTGCCAGCACCAGGACTCCTCAGCTAAGAGCCCTGCTTTGCCAAGTGGTGCCAAATCCAGTTCTGGGCCCTTGGAAGTGGGTTCTGGTGCAACAAAAAGAATCAACGCATCAACTCCAAGTGTCATTCGGACTCGGCGCAACATCGCAAAACTCAACACATCGCCGCTATTTGCACTGAAGCGTAGTCCCCGCTCGATGCAACGACCACAGCTTACATAGCAGACCCCGACTTTTCACCGCAGCACCTTCGAAGAACTGCCGCTGTGTGAGTCTCGAGCACTGCATCATCGAAGTCCTTGACGCACCTCTCCAACTCTGATGCAGGGCCTGCTTCTACACTGCTGAATCGAAGCAGTGCTACTTGACTCTCGACACAATATTGGCATATCGTCTCTGGCTGCCGATTTCATAATCGACACAGCCCAACAGTAAGAAGCTGAGGTATCATGCCCATAAACAATGCATCACCTCCCCTGCGCCACACATCGTCCCCAGATGTAGATGGATGTATGACGTTACAAAGCAGGCTATTACAACGCCTGCCTTTACAACACGGTTTTTACATCGCATACCTTTACAACGCTTAGAGGTGCTGGATAGTGAAAAGTTTAATTTTCTATTCCAACTCCAGTCCCCGTGGACACTAGGGGCGGTGTTGGATAGAAAATTAAACCTATTCCCTATCCTAGAGCGCCCCCCAGCGCAATGCGTTCTAATGGTTTGCGTTGTAATGACCGCGTTGTAACGGTAGTGCGTTGTAAAAGTTTTGTTGTAAAGGGTGTTTACCGATGTAGATAGCTCAACGACTCTGTACTGCCTTAAGGAGCAAATGCATCCCTGTCTACAGCGATGCTTCACCTTCTCTACTTAACGCACTGTCTACAGACATCACAGTGCCAACGATCATCAAAGGGGTAAGGAAATGACGCATCACTGGCTTTCCCGAGGCCTCACATTCCCTGTGCCATGCATTGCCTTTGATTTTTAACGCATTTAAGGTAATTTGCCTTGATTAAGTGCAACCATTGATCTCTTAGAACTAAAACTCGATATAACTTTTGAAAATTCACATCTTGAGTTGTGTTTGTTCGATTTTTGTCATTTTGTTCTTGTTGTAATCAGTTAAATATTGGCTGGCTTTCTAAACTGTGGAGTTTTCACTGTGTTACTGTGTGTGTTTGTAGAAATACTTTACAAATTGCCTCTGTAGATAACCTGATAGCTCTTGCCAAGCTACCAAGGGGGTGAGTACAAGTTATTATGAGGGTGTAACTGACTTACTCTGACTAGAGTGAGTGTGCATACTTGGACAAATAGTTTTTTGAAAAAATGAATCACACACACTAAAAGAAAAACTCTAATTTTGGTTACAGACTTCTACAGGATTCACATTAAACTTTAGCTGTAGCATAGATTGCATGCAACATTATAGAAACTCCCTAATAAATATTATTTTTTTGGGAGCAATCTCTTGCAATGTATTTTTCCTAGTTACTTTTTACTTCATTAGTAGGCCTCAAACTGATCAAAATGTCTCTAATACAGACCATGGTGATAACAGGCCCCGTTCCATGGCTCTGTTCTTTCTGCTGGTGTCTCATTATAACTGTTTTACCAATTAGGAAAATAAATATGCAGGTCACGGCCTAGGGGAAATATTCTACAAGCCTTGATGGAGTTTCACTGGCTTTCAAAGTGAGCCATAGAGTGGAATTTAAAGCATTGGATCTTGAGTATAAGGGTGTGAAATTTTAATTATAGCATCAAAATGTTCAAAATACGAGATTTTGTGTATTTGAAATTGAAAAAAAAAGAAATTACCCAATTTTGCGCGCCCTTATTTATGATGTTGCAGTGACATGGAAGTGAGGATCATACTTAATTACTCAGTTCCTTTTACCTGGTAACAAAATGGCAAGTTTGTGATGTAGATGTCTTAAGTGAACCAACTTCATCTAGTTGAACTTCAGCCATTCCTGTTTTTTCAGCCACCAACGCTAAGGATTATGGGACTTGTAGTATCAAATTGTCCATTAAATATATTGGCCTACAAGACCCGGCATGCTATGGCTGGAGCGCATGAGCATGACATGATGCTGGATGGAGCCATGATTGATTTCTTGCTTGGTGGTCTTGGCAAAGATATCAACTTGATTTATGTCAGGTGTGCCTAGTTCATGCAGTTTAAAATTTCCTGTGCATTCTGGAAAGTAATTGTATGCTCACCTGCTAGTACTGGAAAGTGAAAGAATGGTCAAAAAATGATATGCAAAGAGAAAATCAAACTGCTTCAGATGCCTATCTGCTAACTCTCGCAGTGCCATGTGTCACATGATTTCGGCCCCACGAGGAGCAACGCCCGATGATGAAGCATGACACTCGAAAGGGTGTGTGAGGGCACTAATTCCAAAAGGAGCCTTTCCCCCATTTATTTCCATATCCAACCTTCCAGAGAGAGTCACATCTTCCCAACCATAATAGGTTGAGCTATCCTCTTCTTCTTAGGAGCAGCTACCCCCCAGTGTGGCTCAATGGTTAGAGCGGCAGACCCTGATGCAGAGGTCTGGCCCGGGACCAGGGTTCAATTCCCTGCCTTGGCGGGTCTTGGGCTCAAAATTCCACTGACCTGTTAATTCTCGCCTCGGTGCCTATTCTAATTATGGGTCCCACTCTGCAACTCTGGGCAATAGCTTGCTTAATCTCCACAACGGCCCCCACAACGCTAAGGATGCCTAGTCTCCACCCTGGGGGTGCCCAGGAGTGGACGCCTCACAGGGAAAGCCAGGACGGGTTCCACAGCAGTTTTCGTACAAGCGCCTTGAGACCCTTGCGGGTGAGTAGTGCGCTATACAAGTATCAATTTTACAGTGAGTATAACACAATTTCAGCTCCCTTCACAGGGTGGCAGACAAACAAGCTTGAAACCACTGTAAACTGTGGATTTCCATCTCGTTTTTGGAAGCTGTCAGCGGCCGATATCCATTAAAAGGTGTGAAAACACCCCAGGACATTCTTGATGACCCTTTGGTTTTTTGGGAGGGGTGGGGGTAAGTGAGGAGCAGAGTGCCTCTTAGATAGCTCTCAGCACCAGGTCCCACCCTCTCCACGGTCCCGCCCCCTCCTCACACAGGGAAGTTATTTTGTAAGTTGGCAGGTATGCAGATGCATGAAGTCAGTAAGTATTGGGAGCCGGTCTGGTGGCTCAGTGGACTAATGTATGCACTGCAGACATCTGTGCCTGAACTCATGGTCATGAGTTTCCTTCCTGGGGTGATGGAATGAGTACAATTAAGTTGAGTGGCTGTAGACACCCATTATTTCAGTGCCAAGATACCCTTCTGGTACATATGCACTGACACAGTAGGCAAGTGTTTTGTTTTCCAGCGGAATATCAAGTTTTAATTAATGTCCTGCTTAAATATTGGCACCAGCATATTGACTACCACAATATTGTGAAGGTAAGTATATATAGGAAAGTATAGCTTTACTATTCTTGACTCCATCTCTAACCACATATCTATGTACCTTGACGATATATACAATTTCTTCACTGTATGTAGATGTGAAGATAAGACTATTAAATTCAGTGGCGGCTGACCACGATGCAAAGTGGTAGGGCGGCAAGAGGGATATAAAAATATTTTAAAATATATAAAAAATAAATAAATATATTTCGAATTACCTGATGCCTCGTCTTCCTCCTTTCCCGATCCCCGACTGTCCCATACTGTGCAGGCTCCCAGATGCCAATCCCATAACATTCCCAGCATGAGAGCAGCGCTGGGATTGGCCAGAGCAACCTGCTTCGCCACTCAGACAGTGCCTGGGAGCCTGTGGCTTTTCTCCACTCAGCTGCACAACTCAACCGGGTGGAGAAAGGCTAAGTGCGCATGATGGTTTGACCGGCCTATAACGACCGGCCAAACCATCATGCACACTTAGTAGTGCCCACAACTCTTCCTCCTCCTGAAGCTCAGAAGGATGGCCCGCCTGGCCCACCCAACAAAAATCATAATAAAATCATTGTATTTTCATTTTCACTGTTGATCTGCTGGGTCGCAGCAGTGAGGCGACGCTCCTCCGCCATTGTGGAGCAGCCGCCCCTGAATCTAGTTGGTACCTCAGCCCAGAGCACCAGACAAGCATCCACCCATGGTTGCCAACTGTCCACATGTCATGAGGGTGACCTTCAGCTAGCCGTGAGTTCCACCAACAACACTTAACCTGCTAGGTCTAATAGGCCAACAGATTTAAAATCACAGCAGCTCCTCGCAGCATTTCATCTTTCTGAGGTGGATAAAATAAAAACCACAGATTTGAAACAGTTACTTATCAGACAGTATAGCGCTCTGAAGCTGCACCCCTATAGCTGTTAGTGCCATGCTTTGAGTCACAGCCCCCGCTGCAGAGCCACCGACGTGGGGGCGGGGTTGGAGGCGCGTGGGCGTGCCTATCGCGTAGGGGGGGGGGGCATGCTGTGGTTAATCTGCAGTTGAACTCTGACAATGGCACCAGGGCTGTAATTGAGTGTGATGGCTGGGAGGATAGCATTACAGCCGCCGCTGCAGAAATCACAATATTACACCGCTCTTGACATGAAGCAGCACTCCAGCCTATAAACCATTTCTGAGGGGAAGGAGGCCAGCTCATCTCCGGCAGACAGACCTATTTTTATGGCTCCAGCCGCCACATGGCCCTGTGCATCACCGAAGGCCGCCTGGGAGCAGAGAGGGAAGGGTGGGGACGAGCCTGTGGCCGATGGAAGTGCTGGCCGGAGGCCTGTGCAGATGAGGGGGCCTGGAGGCTGAGCAGAAGGAGGTGGAAAGATGCTGATAGACCAACAACATGGCGTTCGGATGAGTTCATCTTTAAAAAATGTTCTATGGCAAGTGTGCAGCGACCACAGGGAACTCAGTCACCTCTGGTGGGGGGACTAAGCTGCGTCTGGTGACTCAGTGGACTAATGCATCCACTGCAGGGCGCTGTTTATGACCTCATGCTCACGGGTTCAAATCCTGGCGGGTCAACTCAGCCTTTCATCCATATGAAGTCGATAAAATGAGTACCACTGGGTAACAATACGCATCTGTTATTCAGCGCCAAGATATCCCATTAGGGGTGAACGTGCGCTTTACTGCAAATACACGTTATGTTTATGAAGAGTTAAAATTTTTGCTTATTTTAGTTTGGTTAGGTGTTTTAATATTTTTCGGGTCACAACCAGACCCGTAGGGCTATGAATAAAATGTATGTTACATAAATGTAGCAGAATACAATGTAAGGTTTATATCGACCATCTATTTCACCCTCTTGTGTATAAAAAATTCCCTTTATGACTATTATTTTTCCTGCGTATTTCTTGTTAATGATATCTGTGTGAACTTTGAAAAGCGCTCTGATACCCTAAGGGTCCAGTTCATGCTATATTAAACTCGAAAAATAAAATAAATAAATAAATAAAGGTCGAAAAAATTAATTCCAAGGTAAATTTCTAAATGAACAAGTTTCCACATATATATATGTAGAAGTATCTTTAGCATTTAGAGAGGGGAAAATTGGTTGCAGTGGTTAGGGTGAACTGTGCAACACATTTTTAGCATGATAAATTGAGTAAGTGATCATGGGGGACTGATTACAAGTGGCACGTTAAATTGAGATCCTAGCAAAAACAGATAATCGACTTACAAATGATGCAATGTTTATCGCACATGATAATTACCAGGTGGATCAGTAGCGCGCCTTCCATTACATTTTGGTAAGTCCAGTGCTTTAAATGAGCCGGCACTGTCCGGTACGGAGTACCAGCACTTTTTTATTTTGAGAGGGAGAGTACCAGCACTTCTAAAGAGAAATAGAATACTTTTAATTGGAGAGTACCTACACTTCTCAGAAACAAGCAGGTTCTTTGGTACAGAGAGTACCTGCACTTCTATTTTTCCATTTCAGGCACAGGGCAAGTCAGACCTGCCGTAATTTCACAATCTGAAAATGATGGGTATTTCCCGAGGCAAGCACATTTTTATGCGGAGAACACCAAAAAGCACATGTTGTGCCCCACATAAGTGGTACTCAGCAATAATTCTGGCATCCGATGGATTCTGATCACCTCCATAATCACTAGCCTACTCATAATCCTCAGTGTGCACTGTTGTGGTGAGGCATGACCCTAGCGCCATTTCCACAGAATCTGTTACATCACTAGAAGGTTCAACGACTGGCCTAGCGCCCAGTTCATGTGGAGGTAGGCCCCATTCTAAATTATCAAAATAGATTATCACATTTGTATCACTTTTTCCCTTCTTCAGCAGTAGGCTGATAGGCAGACTTCGCATTCTTAGTCCATTTGAGACAGACAGCAATAGTGATTTCTAGTTTCATAAACATTTTATCATATATATATATATTATTTTTTTTCTGCAGCTCCAACCACCTTTTTCGGAGCACTCTTTGACATATGCTTTAGTCGTGGGGGTGTACCCACCGAAATTAATGCAAGCTCCTTTTTCCTTATTTCATCCAGAAAAGCATACTCATAGGGGCAGTTGCAACGAGTTTTATTTGCAACGCAACAAACAGACGCGTTTCAGCTTGCGCCTTTTTCGATGTTTGAAAAAGGTGCAAGCCAAACGCGTCCGTTTGTTGCATTGTAAATAAAACTGGTTGCAACTGCCACCATGAGTGCTCTTTTCTGGATGATATATGGAAATAGGAGCATATTATTTATATATGTATATATATATATATATATATATATATATATATATATATATATATATATATATATATATATATATATATATAATATATATATATATATATATATATATATATATATATATATATATATATATATATATATATATATATATATATATATATTCAATAATGTTTCTGCTCGCCACTCCACGGCGAGAACCCAGGTAAGGACCTCTTTTCAATGACCATTGGAATATTCACAGCATCGGGCAACCAAGAAAAACTCCAGAGTCCTTTTCAAGTGAAAAGCAGAGTGCATTTAATCCATACAAAGAATAATCGTGGACATAATGTCATCCATGACGCGTTTCGCTCCTCAAGGGGGCTTGTTCACACAACGCGCTCCAAAATGTTTTACCATTTTATAGGTAAACACACAGGTGATTTCAATAGACACATGCCAAAAGGAACTTTTTTTAAAACAAAATAAACAACAGACTAGTGTGGGCGGCCATATTGGGTGGGTAAAAGGCACAATTTGGTACGTAAACGAATGAGGAAAACGTACTAAGACAAGTAATTTTACACAATACATATTTGTACAGAAATTGTGATCAAACATTAGTTTGGATGTTTGCAAAAAATATAAGACAAGTGTCCAATTAAGTGATTGAGCATTATCCAAACAGTAAACAAAGAAGTGACAAATGTCCCAAAATGAATCCTCAAATGGAAAAAAGTCCTTCTTGATATAAGGTGATTACACAAAAGATCTCTTTCATTTTTCAAAGCTCTCTTTAAAATCCACCTCATTCGTTCAAGTTTGCAGCCTGACAAAATTCAAAGCGTGTAATACAAAATGGCCTAAAAAGAAAAAGAAAAAGGAAATTAAAACTAAATAGTGCAAAAAAGACAAATAACGTGTTATGACCAAGAAAAAGTGTGTTAAAAACATTCCTATAATAAGATAGGAGGCACATGATGACAACCACATGATGCTCAAATAGCAAAAAGATGTATGTAGTATGCATACATAGTATCTAAGAAGAATCATTATATACAACAAGCTAACTTCTAATCATACAATCGATTTATCAATATAAAAATTAATATGGTGCTGAGTTAATCAGAAAAAGCTCTTCATCATTTTTACGAGTAACTCATTGGTAGCAATTTGAAGATATATTTTACAGATTAATAGAATGCCAGAAATACATTCACAAGAAGTTATGCAAATCTTCTGTGAGATTCAAACCATTAGGGGCTCTAGTGTCGAGTAACAAAATGAAGGGGGATTCTTTGTGTCTCAATAATTTATCCCTGTCTCCTCCCTGGGATGGTGATGGTACAGAGCACAGAACTGTATATTCAAGATCTTTCAATTTGTTATCGTGAACAGCTTTAAAATGTCTTGCGACAGGATAATCATTATTATTGTTCACAATGGCATGAATGTGCTGTAAGATACGCCTGTGTACAGGCAGTCTTGTGCTCCCAATATATTCTAGGTTGCATGTACATTTTCATTTATATATATATTACCCAGTGGTGATCGCCATGGGGTTGTTATAGTTAGGATTGTGTTTCTATAGGTAATGTTTTTCCTGTGATGATAATAACTTTGGCCCTGTTTGATGGATCCCCACAAAACTTTCCAAAAAGAGCTATTTTTGGACTCGTTTGCGCTTGGAAAGTTTTACTGGGATCCATCAGGCAGGGGTCGAGAAGGGGGTGGTAAAAATGAGTTTCCCCTATCAATTTTTCCATAGGAACTTTAGACGCAGCTACAGCCCAGACTGCTGAACGGATTTACACCAAATTTGGCAGGAAGCCAGTGCTTTTGTGATTTGGTGTAATTTGATTCAGTAGTTTTTGAGCAGTTTATGCTCAAAACATTTATATATATCATGCTATGGAGGCTCTGCAGACCGGACAGATCTCATCCTGAGATCTGTTTGGCTACCACCACATCAACAATGATCAGGAGGCAGCCATCTTAGGACTCAGTACTGAGTTCTGAGTCTTAACCCCTTCACTGCGGCGGCTATTCCGCCGCAGTGCTAAGGGGGCGGGGCGGAAATGCGGCGGGCGCATGCTGGTGACGGAACCACTCCGTCACCAGCATCGGTTCCGCTGTGCTTATGACGGAGCGGTTCCGTCATGGCCCCGCCGGCTCAATGGAACGCTCAGCAGAGGCCGTGCCGTGCAGGAGCGTCGGGGGGGCCATGACGGAACCGCTCCGTCATCAGCACAGCGCCACCGCAGCTGATGACGGAGCCGTTCCATCATCAGCAGGGGAGGGGTTAAGGAAAAGGTAAAACGACATAAGGGGCAGGGTAGGGGTACTCTGACCCCCCCAGGCCTGGTGTGGGGTTCCCAGAGGAACCCTTTCTGCAATAAAAGGGAGGGGGGCCGTGCAACCCCTAGCCCCAAGCCTTGTAAGGCCCCAGGGACCCCATCACCTGGGGCTGAGCTTAAGTTAAAAAGGAACGGGGCCACGTGGCCCCCTTGCTAAGCCTCTTATTGTCCTGCGGTCCCCTTCCCCTGGTGCCAGCTCACAGATTGTGTCCTGGGGAGCCCACACCAAGGACACATCAGCTTCCCTGCCTGCACCAGTGCAGGGAAACATATATTTGCTCCTACCTGGCAGGTGCATTGTTAAATCTCCCGACAGGTGGGAGTAAACATTCCCTTCCTGCCTTCAGTAGCGCTGGCAGGGAAAGAATGTCTGCTCTCATCCATCGGGAGATGTAAAAATACTCTCACTGGGTGGGAGCAGACTTCCGTTTCCCTGCCCACACTCATGGGGGTAGGGAAATAGAAATTGGTGCCGCCCATCAGAAGCAAGTATAAGTATCTGCTCTCTACTGGAGGGAGCATTTCTGGCTACTCTAGGGCCAAAGACTGTGAGCAGCATGGGTTGGCTTCCTGCAGGGAGTTGGATGTCTGGCCATGGACCCTGCAGTGTGGGATTGGCTTTATGTATGGTAACAAAATATTACTTTCGGTTAAAAAAATTAAAAAATAGAAAGTCACTGAAAAAACAACGTTTACAATAAAATTATAGCTGGGTGAAAATTCTGTGACAACATAATGTTTTAAAAGTACAAAACCAGTGAACATCAACAGTCATAGTTAGCTCTGGTAACCACAACTTGTGCCGAAAGGTAACTATAATTTGCTCCCCCACAATGCACTGCTAACTACCCCACATATTAAATCACTCATGACAGCGTCTATGACATCTTTGATTATGTCACTGCACCATTTGCTGTGAAATTATTGATAAGAAAACTGTGCATTGCAGGGCCGCGAGTTATAGTACCCTCCGGTGGTATGTATTTCATATTGCAGGATAGTGTCTTTCCTTGGGGAATGATTACAAGTGGCTCGTTAAATTGGGTTTCCTGCACAAACAAGTCATCAAAATTACAAATGATGCAATGCTTATCACACATGATAATTACCAGGTGGGATGAATATCAAACCCTTCATTAAATTTTGGCAAGTCATAACAGCCGCAATTTAACAATGGGAAAAGGTTTATATTTTCCTGAGGCAATTGTATTTTCATGCAGAAAACACCAAAAAGCACATGTTGTTCCCCACAAAAGTGGTACCAGGCAATAACTGTGACATCCATTTAATACCTCGATAATGATGAGCCATTTGTACAGAACCTTAATACACATTAAAAAATGTTTTTGTGGATTTCAAAAGGTTTTATTTTGATATACTGTGATGATGCCTGTAGTTATGCACTGTATGGATTGAGCAAAGGGAATGTCCTTCTGCATAGTCCTTTTATGCCTGCACACAACCACAAAGAAAAGGAAAAGGGAGCATTAGCAGCCCTGAATAAAGTTACTTGAGCCCTTAATTAACCAACCCAGATTTAATCATGCAAGGTAAATGAGCTGAAGGTATCACAATGGGCAATGTAATACAATATGCAATTTGATAATCAGTGTACAACATTAACTCAAACACATCATAACAAAACATGTACACTTTTCATGGTAATGTCATCACTGTAAGGCACTTAATGTTAATACATGTATGATAGGTAAGTAAGCAACAGCAAAAGTGAACATTGCACTGATGGCTTGGGGGGTGGTTAGAAATCGATTAATTACCGGAGGAAGACTAGCATGGGTCATTAATTAATCAAAACATGCTAAAAATGGTTGTATACATTGATTAATTCCACCAAGACAGTTTGTTGTTTTTTGGTAAGATCTAAGTGTCATTTTATAGATTTTCCTGTATTTCATCTTTCTCACTATTAATAGTAAGCATATGCATCCTACTTTACAAGTAAGTGTTTTGCACGTGTCTCTGGAGATGATCAACATGCTGTGAATCATTGTTTTTGAATTGTAGTCGAGCACCTTGTTTTTATCATATATTATTAAATAAATCGTCAGAACAGTGATAAAGAAACTGACAGAAATATATATTTTAAAAAATGTACTTTGTAAGAAATGGTAAACATAAAAAGGAGGTGTTGTTATAGGACTGGAGTGATGCATCGAGACCCTCAAGGGGGATGTGCATTCAAACAAGATTTCTCTTTTCTGGGGTTAATGCAATTGTCAGCTGATCGTGGTACATCCTCCTCCAGAGATCCTTCAAGGCGAGCCTGAGAGTGAAGTCATGATGTATCGCAAAAATATAATAAGATGATGGATGGAGTGCTGAAACCTTTCAACGACTCACCCCCAGTCAAGAGTTCTTGGTTTAATCCATCCTCCTTTTGCTCACTATTCCACCCCAGTTTGGACCCAGCCGTATGCAAATCAGGCTTGACTCTGCTCCTAATGAGAACAGTCCCGCCCAAACTGCCAGGCCAGGTCCTCCCTGGACTGGAAACAAGGATCCCGGGAACGGTTTTGGGATATCACCCCTCATCAGGCAGGCTAGCTTGAATCCCGTGGCACCGCAAGCAAACTGGCCACCAGGTCTGTATGAAATGAACAGGGCACCAGGCTCCAATGGAATCTTGACTCACAGGGCGGAGCTTGGAGCTGACCGAGATGGCTGCTCCCCAAGAGAGCTTTGACACGGCACAATTATGGCTGTCCTCCGCCTACATCCCGGGACTGCACAACTTACCACAACAGCAGCTGGCGTACAGTGAACCACACCAGTTACTGGAGGGTGGGGCCTTGTACTCAGGCAGAGACCTGTCTGGGCAAGCGGATGCTGCCATCTGTATCAGCTTGACTGACCCATGCCCATCTTGCTGGTGACTAGGGTCAGTGTGAGGGGCTGGCCCTCATTTCAGATGTCTGGTGTGACTCCTTTGAGTGGGTTGGTGATCTGCCCAGAAGTGGCTGACAGGGGGCCTGAGTCTGGAAAAATTGCTCAGCCACGTTGCCTGCATCTCTGCACTACAACCCATAGAGGAGCGATGAGGGCCTGCTTTTCTTCCATCGGTTTTTGGTACACGCACCACTGTGCATGAGGTGTGCACTGGCCAGGGCACAAGTCGTAAAAAAAGAAGTGGGGGGACACTGTCACCGGAAGTGACTTCACGACAGGAAGTGATGTCACAAAATGTGCCTAGCTTCTAGTCCCAGAAAGAACAAAGAGTGAAGTCCCGCTCTTTGGCAGGGGGGATGGCGTCTCCCCGGTAAAATTAGTGGGGGGACGCCGTCCACTCACGTGGTACCCGGACTCGAGCCCTGGCACTGGCCCCCTTGGGGTATATTCTTGGCTGGGCTCGGGTTTACTCCCCTTTCTCTAGAGGCTCCATCCGACAGACTGTATCAGATGGGAATTGATTGGCAGCCAATATCCTTGTTGCCACAACAGTCCATATGGTGCACTATTGCTGATTCTTGGGCCCTCCCCCTGTTCCTTAGTACCTGGGAAGTGTGCCTTCCCCTATTCTCCATATTCCTCTGTGATCTCCACAACAGCATTAGTGGGTATTGTGGCCTCCCTCTGGGCCACAGCTACATTGGGCCCAACAATTCCTTTCAATAGGATATTACTGGATGCCCTTGCGGGTGAGAGGCTTCTTGGGCCTTGGGGCCTGAGTTCTAAGAGGCTCTCCACATTTAAACCCCTACTTGCTGGCCTGTCATCCAAGTGGTCATCCTCTCCCTCGTGACGTTAAATAAACCAGCTGTTGGCCAACTATTCTTCCCAGAGGTGGTTAACCACTCAAATCTTCCTTGAAGTCAGACCCCTCACAGTCACAGGGCCACACCATGGATGCCCTCCTGAAAGAAATGACGTCCATTAGTGCTACTTTGTCAGCAATGATTCCAAGATGTTGGACTTAATGTAAGACATTATATTGATGTGTCAGGAAGTATCTACTTTTCAATCATGACTAGTCAAGGGGGACCAGAGACTGGATTTGGAATCTCGCTATAAGTCCCTGCCAGATAGGGCTAAAGATATTGACTTTTTAAGGAAACAGATATGGTGAACAGCACCCAGAGATATAAGTTGTTTATTTACGGGGTGCCCGAGGATGCAGAGATAGAGGATATGCTGTGCTTACAATGGACTATGCCTCTGCAGTTCCTTAACCTCCATTTTAAAAGACTGCTGGAATTTCAGAGGGCCCACCTTATCCTGTTATGCTCGTCATCCTCACCACAACGTCCTTGCCCAATTATTGCATGTGCCCTTCGGCGCCAGCATGCCAGATCTATTCTGCTAGCCACAAGATGTGCTAAAGACTGAATTTTATTTGATAGACACTGCTTCCTATTCACAGTGGACTATTTCTCCAAAAGATACCTCAAGTGGAGGAAATTCGTAACCCTTCATAACCCACTCTGACCTTTGGACAACTCACAGGATTGCAACCATGGATGGCATGACCAAAAGCTTTATGTTGATCCTTAGGCTCTTGTATCCTTTGAAGATGTACCAATGACGTAACACAGGCGGATGTACGTTGTTACAACGCATGCTTTTACCACGCATGCCTTTACAACGCAGGTTTTTCAACGCAAGTCGTTACAACGACTTGCATTGGGGGGTGCTGGATAGTGAATAGTTTAATTTACTATTCCAACTCCAGTCCCCATGGATAGTAGGGAAGGTGTTGGATAGTAAATTAAACTATTACCTATCCTACAGCGCCCCCAGCGCAATTTGTTGCAATGACTTGCGTTGAAAAACCTGCGTTGTAAAGGCACTGCGGGGTAAAAGTTGCGTCGTAAAGGATGTTTCCCAACACAGGCCCCTGTAGCTCATGCAGTGCGGGGCCCCCCTGGGCTGCACGGGGCACCCTCAGCACAGTACTCAGACATGAGAGCTCCGGATTAAGTCCGGAGAGGTAGCCCCTCCATGTACCTTGCAGGGGGCCCCCTCAACTTTCATTACGCCACTGAGATGTGCTGGATGACAACAACATTGCTGGAGCCCAAAAGGGGCTCTCCTCAATGGTTCAGCTTAATGCGTACACCCACTTACAAATAACACCATGGCGAGTCCTCCAGGCATCTGGTGAGGTTGCTGGACCTTTACCGCCATGCTCAGAATTAGAGCTTTCTAAAAATAAAGTCATCATAACAGAACAGACATTAATAATTTGCGATGAATCCATAAAGAGAGGTTAAGATGGTTTAAAGGTTTTATTTGATTTATTAAGATTAGAATCTAAGATATCTTTATTCAGTTTAGTAAGTTACAGAAATAAGAAAAGATTAATTCATCAATAATTAAGACGTGTGTTCCATAAAAAACATAAAAAACTAGTTAAAGGACCTATTCTAAATAATAACCCATAAAGAGTTCTGGTGGAAAAGAGCTGTAAAATAAGGACAAACTCCTCATAAAGAGTAGTTCTAGAGAACTCAGCCGAGTTTCCCACAATTGCAGTAGCAACTGTTTTAGAATAGCGATCTGTGCTGGAGCATCGATCACAAATTAGTAAAGGCAAATCACCTCTATAATATCTAAAGGAATCATCTCTCCATAAAGAAGAGTCTAGGGTGAAAGGAAATCCAGCAGCAGAACGACCGGACAAGAAAAGGGGGTGTGAGGTGTGGTGTATATCTAGCTTGGAACACTCGTTATTATAACCTTTTAATAGATGCATAAGTTATTGGCAGACTCTTTCACTCTGCGTCCAATCAGAACAGCCTGTTAGGTGGTGTTGTCAGTCATATGATGCACCTTCTTCCGATTCCCACAGTCTGCACTCTTGTCATTTGGATTGATCCAGTTTTCCAGTATAATTGTTACATGATGGAAGATTCCCATGAGAACCCTTTTACCTAAGCTACAGACGCATTATGAGTTTCAACGCAGAAACAAGAGGCTATTGGGTTAATATAAGGGCATATATCAAGTTAATTGAAAGGAACATGTATAAGTCTATGTCACAAATTGTTCTTCACAGTTTCAATTGTCTACTATTCTTAGTGGAAATGATCTAACATGGGTTTAGAGGAAACTAAATGAACATCATATTAAAGTTAGTACAACTCTAGAATGACATCAATTTTAGGCTATTACACAGAATAATTTACTATGAGCAAAGGTTGAAGAGAAAGCCCTGGGCCTAGTTGCTGCACAAGCTAAAGTATAGTTGCTTGGTGCAGAAGTTTTTTAAAACATCCAATTGTAAATTAATCATTTCTAATAACATGCTTCACATCTGCATTTATCATTCTACAAATCATTTGGTTTTAAATAATTGTTCTAAGAGATATTCATACATTTGTTGAGTTATTTCTAAAATGTGCAATTAAATCTGACCGAAATTGTCCCCACCAAGTCGCTGAAGCACTCTCCAGGGACAGGAACAAGTCAGGGTCACATCTCAAATAGCCGTCAACTGGAGGGCAGCTGATGATCATCCTGAGAGGACATGATCCGGAGCCTTCCTCTGGTCTCCTAACATGCTGGATGTCCCTTCTTGGTCTGTTCTTGGAAGTATTTCCTGATCTATCCTTTTCTCCCTGAGGGGTCGGTGGGCTGCCCATCTGGAAGTCAGGGTGCACAGACATAATATCGACTCAAAAATATCGACTGGACATAATATCGACTTTTAAATATAGACTGGACAAAATATCAACAGGACAGAATATAGATGACCAAAATATCATTTTTAAGGTAAGTGATATAATATTGACTGTTACAAATATAGATAGTAAAAAATATCGATTTTATAATAATATCTAATTTTTTATAGTGGATTTTTATGGTATAATATTTGTGAAAAGTGTGTATTTATGTTATAATAAATTTTTATTAATGATTTTTGTTTTTATAATCATTGCGTAATTTAATTCTGTAGCGGGTTGTGGGTTTATAGGGGAATAGGGTGGGAAGTATTTTAATTATAATTAATTAAATAATTAAATTTATTTATTGATAGTAATTTTAAATTAATAATTAATTAATTTCTAATAGTTAAATAATTAAATATTAATTGGTAATTATTTTAAATTAATTGGTAATTATGTAAATTTTACTAAATTATTTTTGTAGTGGGTTGTGAGTTTATAGGGGAATTGGGTGGGAAGTGATTAAATTATAAATAATTAATTAATTACATTTATTTATAATTTTTTAATTTCAAATAATAGTTAAATACTTTATTATTATTAAATAATTAATAGTAATTATTTTTATTAATTAGTATTAATAGGTGATCAATAGAAATAATTATTGTTAATTAGTAAATATAATATATTAATAAATTAATTTTATACAAATATTAATTATGTTTAATTAATTATTAATAGATAATCAATATTATATTATATAATTATTTTAGAAGTATTTACTTTCCCTAATGTTGTATTCTCTGGAGTGGGAATAGTAATTTTAACCCCTACGCTATCCAACTTTTTCCCCACTGTTGCACCCACTGGAGTGGGAATAGTAATTTTAACCCCTACGCTATCCAACACTTTCCCTACTGTTGCACCAACTGGAGTGGGAATAGTAATTTTAACCCCTACGCTATCCAACGCTTTCCCTACTGTTGCACCCACTGGAGTGGGAATAGTAATTTTTACCCCTACGCTATCCAACGCTTTCCCTACTGTTGCACCCACTGGAGTGGGAATAGTAATTTTAACCCCTACGCTATCCAACGCTTTCCCTACTGTTGCACCCACTGGAGTGGGAATAGTAATTTTTACCCCTACGCTATCCAACGCTTTCCCTACTGTTGCACCCACTGGAGTGGGAATAGTAATTTTAACCCCTACGCTATCCAACCATTTCCCTACTGTTGCACCCACTGGAGTGGGAATAGTCATTTTTACCCCTATGCTATCCAACACTTTCCCTACTGTTGCACCCACTGGAGTGGGAATAGTAATTGTTACCCCTACGCTATCCAACCCTTTCCCTACTGTTGCACTCACTGGAGTGGGAATAGAAATTTTAACCCCTACGCTATCCAATGCTTTTCCTACTGTTGCACCCACTGGAGTGGGAATAGTAATTTTAACCCCTACGCTATCCAATGCTTTCCCTACGCTTGCACTCTTTGGAGTGGGAATAGTATTTTTTACACTTCTGTTATCGTACGGTAATATAATAGTATCTTATTTAATTATAGTATGTTACTATATATATATGTTTTAACAAATATGATTGTAAAATTTTATTTATATTAATTGTATTTATTAATTAATTATTATAAGTTAATTTAAGTATTTTTAAGTATATTTTATTAATTACATTTTAATATTAATTTAATTTAACACTGTTTTTAATAAAGTCGATATTTTTTAAAACTATATTATTGTAAACGATATTTTGTACTCGATATTTTTGTACTTACCTGTTTGTAGATACAAACTCGATATTTTGTCTGTCGATATTTTGTCCACGATATTTTTGCAAGTCGATATTTTCTCCCTCGATATTATTTCAGTGATCCGGAAGTCAGACCGGGTCTTTAGGTTGGCAAGGATTCTGCTAGGGCGTCTCTGTTGCACATCTATGCTTCTGCCTCTATGGTTGACCCATGGTATCTGTTCCCCTTCCAATATTCTGACTTCATTTCTTGTAGTTTCCTTTGTTCAGCAGAACCAAACATGTGAAAGTATGCTCCCGCTCACTGTGAGCCGTCTTTGTGTTCTCCAAGCCCACCACCATCTCCCCTTTGGGCTGGTTAATACAGGGGTGTAGGCGACCCATGGCAATATCCTCGACCCTCTTTTTTCTTTGGTCTATCACATGCGCAGTGTCGGGCGCTGCTGGCTAGGTACAAGGACTAGCTTGAGGCTCAAAGGGGCATATTATCAAGGGCAATATCGCCGCTTTAGTGGGACTTTTTCCCCGCTAAAGCAGCGATCATTTTATCGCCCTATTAGCAAGCTGTCGCTAACAGCAGTTAGCGACAGCTTGTAGGTGATAGCGTGCGGTTTGGGGCCCGCTTTGCATGTCAGAGATATTTATCGCTAATGACATGCAAAGTGGGCGTACCCAAACTGTTAGCGACTGAAAGTAGTCGCTAACATCGCTTTCGCCTATTAGCAAGGCAGGCAAAGCGATTAACAAAATCAAGCTAAGCGCGATTATCGCTAGAAACCAACGCCTGCTAAAAAGTTGACTTACCTGTATTGTCAATGGGGGTGGATTATTAGATTAAGCCCCCATTGGCGGTATGCGAGAATATCGCTGGATTTCCAGCGATATTCTCGCATTTCGCCGCTATCGGCGGATATTTTATAGCATTGGAGATAAACGGTTCTAATAGCATGTTATTCCTGCGATTATATCCGGCGACAGCAAGCGCATTTAGCGATTAATATCCCTATTTGTTGCTAATAGGCCCCAAAGTTTTCACTTTGCTTTAGCACCCCTTTCTACATCACTCTTAACCTATCTCTTTCATTCCTTTCTCTTGCCCCACATACACGATACATGATGGTACTATCTCTCCTTTGTATTTCTACCCAGGCCAGTTCCCTAATTCTGCCCCTCATTGTCCCTCCCATTGGTTTCCTCCCCATGGGAGGTGACACGTGTCCCTGTTCCCCTTGCTGGTGTCAGCTCATGGCCACCTCCATCCTTATCTCTACTCGCTTTCCTGGTTGCTTGTGACTGTTTTTCACATGAAATCCCCCACCCCCCTAAGTTGTCCTTGCCTTGCCTTCTCCTTCAGTGGCCTTGCATTGAGGTTCCTTGGAGTAGTGTCCCACTTCCCGATGACTAATTCTTGAGACAGATTCCTCCCTAGGGGCTGCATCCCTTGTATTGCTCACAGTCTATAACCAAGACTTAAGAAGTCCTGCCTAGGCCCTCTCGCTGATCACTTTGAACGTTAATGGGTTGTCCCATATTATTAAGTGCAAGAAGATTCCAGACCTGGGCGAAATTTTATTGATATCAGAGTAGTTTCAGTAATTGGACATTACCCTTGTGATGCATAATTACTGAAATGACACAATTATGCAAGCTTGAGTAATTAAGAGTAATTTGGGCAAAAATCTTATAGGAGGGGCTAAGGAACAACAATCTAAGAGACAGTGAGCGGCTGCTGGCTACTGCTTTTCATGTTCTGTAGAGTTTAGTACTATTTTCTTAGACTAAAATGTACCCTCAGGACCATTTTGGCTGCAAGCATGCATTTTGCACTAAGAAATTAGCGCTAAATACTGGAATACGCTTCTAATGTATTCACGCATAATTACGACTTATTTTGCTGTAATTACTCTAGAGAGAATTATGTTACACCCCTCTAAAGTTAACACAAAAAGAATTGGCATTGCCCTTCTCAAGGAAATGCATTTTCCACTCGTAGAATCTCTTAGGATGAAGTGTGATTGGGTTGGCGCAGTAGTCAGCAGCAGTAGCCTATTGGGTGCAACCGGTTGACTGTTTCCCTCTCGCAGCTCCTCTAGATGTGGAGTGGCCAATCTGATTAACTGTAGACTCCCTTATAGACTCATAAAAATGTGGGTGGATGAAGAGGGTCAATGGGGTCCTTTCTAAGCTGTGGATACTGAATAAGGCTGTGATAGTCGATTCTATTTATGCACCAGATACTGTTCAGACCCAGTTCTTGGCCGGTCTTTCTCAGCTTCTTACTGACTTCCTGTGTGTGCGCCCCTGCGCTTGGGTGGGATTGGAATTTTGCACTGGATCCTGTCCTGTCCCGGACAGACAGTCTAGATGCCCACCATGGTATGGACGAGGCTCTTCTTTGGGACCTTATGTTGGACCACTCGCTCCTGGACCTTTTACACATTACCCACAAGGACTTTGCCTTCAATTTCTGCCCGCACAGCACCATGTCCTGCATAGCCGGTTTCCTCCCCAGTGCCGGATTTACCAGACGTCACCATCTGTGATATCCAGGAGGCTGGCCTTTCTGACCCTAGCCCGGCCAAGCTGAATCTTGACTTTGGTCTAGGGTGCCTCCACTGTGGAGGTGGCGAATGAAGTTGTTTGCATATGGGCTGCCTGAATGAAAGCTGCACCTCTCAGCAGCATATTCGCTCCTACGTCTGGGAGAACAAGGGGTCCTTGGGTTCCTTTAGGGCCTTGCGGGCACCCTGGAAAACTACCCTGAGGGGCTTACTGTTGAGGGATGCGACCTTCTGAAACAAATATTGTGGAAAGAAAATAGCTCAACGGACAGAGCCAACTGGAGATGACGGTTCGAGACCTTCTCGCTCGCTATACTACACAGCCATCCCCAGCCCTCCAAAAAGAGTTGGAGGTGGCCCAGCAATGCCCGAACATATTCTTCACTGAGGAAGCACAAAATTAATTGAAATTAAGTTTAAATGGAGAGAGTATAATCAGGGAGATAAGGTGGGGCATCTGCTAGCTGCAAAGTCACGGCAGCGGGAATCCCATTTGACCATACCAGAGATTAGAGATTAACCGGGTACCCCGCTTACTTATCAGATGGCTATAGCGGACCGCTTTACTTCCTTCTGTTTCTCCCTATATACCCCGGAGTCCCAGGTGACGCTAGCCCATATTGATGCTTTACTGGCCCCCTTGCATTTTTAGACTACCTGAGGAAGGCAGAGCCTGGCTGGAGAAAAACTTTACAGAAGAGGAAGCAACAACGCTATTTTAGCCTTCCCCACCTGCAAATCCTCAGGAAATGATGGCTCCCTGGGTGAATATTTTAAGGTATGGAAAGGATTTTTTTGTTCCTCTTCTGACTAATGAGTACAGGGAAGTGGTGGCCTCCAGCTCCCTGGGAACCATCTCCAACAAAACTATCATCACCTTCCTCCCAAAGGATTCCCTGGAATGTGCTAGCTACCACCCCCATCTTGTTGTTAATGTTTATTAAAATAATTATGTCCAAAATGTTTGTGACCCATTTGCACAAATTCCCCAAGTGATCCATCAATCACAGGTTGGTTTTGCAACAGCCTGGTACAACTGAAACCATCTTCGTACTCTTCTCCATGTGGTTTGTTACACGAAAGATGACCTGGAGTAGAATTTAGTCCACTCCTTAGATGCCAAAAAGAGGTTTGAACGGGATTGGAATGGTTCTATTCATTCAGAGATATGATGGATATGGGTATAGGGGACACATTTATATCTCAAGTCCATCTCCTGTACAATTCCCCCTACAGCGGACATCAGCTGTGGTGGTTTCATATCCCAGGAGTTACAGTCTACCAGGGCGCGAGGCAGGGTTGCCCCTCTCTCTCTTCCTAAATCTTCTCGCTCTGGAGCACCTCTCAACAGCTCAGTGACGTTCGCTAGTGATGGAAGGTATTCCAATAGGAGACTGTTCAATCAAGTCTCTATTGTATTTAGATGATATTCTGCTCTTGTTATCCAATCACAAGTTGGCCATGGTGGCTGCCATGACCATTATTAAATGAATTTGCTCCCCTATTGGATGTACTGTACATCTAACCTGGGCTTCTATTGGAATTCCATAACGCATATTAGCAAGCCCATAATCGCCGTTTTAGCGGTAGTTTCCTGCAGCTAAAATGGCGATAATTTTAACGAGGTTCTTGCTCATATGCCCCTGTATTCGGGTACTCTCCTCTGTATAATCAGACTAAACTGACAGACTCTTATGCATAAGGAATGTTAATCCGAGGATTGGTCAAAACTGCTTCTGTACAATGACAAAGTCCTCCGAGAGTCTAGACTGAAATCCTTGGGCCTCATTTATGAGGCTGTGCGTCACTTTTACGCCGCCGGTGCGTCACTTTTTGTGACGCACCAGTGGTGCAAAAAATGCGCCTTGTTGCATCATATTTACAAAGTGACGCATCTAGGTAGATGCGTCACTTTGTAAACCCCTGTGCCACATTATACCTGCGGCAGGTATAATGTATGCAGAGGGGGCGTATTGACGCAAGGAAGGGTCGTAGAAGTGACGCAGTGAAATCTATGAGATTTCACTGCGTCACTTTTAGGACGCCATTGCGTCAAAATCTTGCGCCTGCCTCACAGCAGGCGTAAGACTGACGCAGGCCCTTTCTCATGGGGCTAGTCCCATGTGAAAGGACGCATTGCTGGAGTTGCGTCACTTTTGTGACACACCCCAGCAATGCGTCACTTTTGCGCTTACAGATACGTCAGAAATACCGACGTATCTGTAACTCCTTGCGACATGATGCGTCATACATTAAATATGACGCATCAGGAATGTCGCAAGGAGTGCGCACTGAGAAGTGACGCATCGCTGCTTTCACGCAGCCATGCGTCACTTCTCATAAATGAGGCCCCTTATACTTAAAGATTTTAAACTATTGGTATTGCTAGTGCATAATTTGAGCCGGGGTTTCTGGTTCTCGGCACCGGCACTTAATTGTCAACACCGGCGCTTGTGACAGCCCACCACAATGTGGCACTGTCTAGCTAATTTAGAGATGACCACAACAACAGTTAATTATTAATGCTATATTCATTAAAAATTACTATTACCTGCCACCCAAACCATTCTTTTAGCTTTGGAGGAATGAAACAGTCTGAATGTTTACACTTGCATAAGTGCAATGGTTAGTAGTTGTGTAGTTACTATCACTGGAAGCACTGGTAGGGGCAATGTGTGGTGAAGCTGCAGTGGCCTCCTGATGAGGGCCCTGGCACTTATGTTTTTTAGAAATAAAGCACTGGGTATTGGGAGTTTTGAAAGTTAAAACAAGTGCAGTTGCTGCCTCACCCTCCCAATCAGAGCTGGTGGAACTAGAAAGACAAATGCAATATGTCCCATGTCCTCTGGTCCAGCTCAGCCTTACAGTCCTTTTGGACTCTGGTTTGGCGACATCTGCACCTTCCTAGCTAAATCTTAAAAAGACTTTGGCTATTGTTCCTAAATTCGAACTGACATCCCTGCGTGTTGGATTTCCCATTGTATGTGAGTTGCATCACGCGTTTACCTGCAATCCACCCTCTTTGCATAGATGTTTAAGTAAACATCCGCTTCAGTTACGCTGCCCGTTGATCATTTCGACTTCCACAGGCAGTGCCGCTATTTTTGCTGTTTTACCACTTCATATCCACTCTTTTATTTCTTTCTGGTATGCACGTCTTTGAAGAATGGGATCGCTTGTGCGCGTGCGAACCCCAGTCCAGCTGCAGGATGCTTATCCGCGCGCGCCTGCTCTGTACTGCCACCATCTGAATCGACATGACTTCGGTGAAGAGCGCATGCGCGCTGCCGGATAGCGCGGC
Organism: Lissotriton vulgaris; assembly: GCF_964263255.1. Classification (NCBI taxonomy): domain Eukaryota; kingdom Metazoa; phylum Chordata; class Amphibia; order Caudata; family Salamandridae; genus Lissotriton; species Lissotriton vulgaris. Next base: position 1,060,309,512 of record NC_141699.1, read on the forward strand.
AAGGGGCCACGTGCCCTCAGGTGTTCCCTTTCCTCCGCCCAAAGCCAACCTGCCTCGTCCACCTGTGCTCCGAGCAGGCAGTTCTTGAGGGGAGACTGACACCTGCTGGCCGCCGACACAGTTCACTGCCGTTCAGGACTGATGTCCTGATTTAACCCCTTCGCTGCGGCGGCTATTCCAGCGCAGAGCTAAGGGGGAGGCGGGGCCGCGCGGCGGACCCGCGCTGGTGACGGAACTGCTCCGTCACGGCCCGCGGGTGAGCTGTGCTTGTGACGGAATGGTTCTGTCATGGCCCGCCCGCTCTTTAGAACGTCAGCACAGCCCACGAGGCTCGTGATGGAATGGTTCCGTCACGAGCATGGGAGGGGTTAAAGAACCTTTGAAATGTAGAGAAAGATGCCAGTGGGGCATGTCGGACACCCCCGTGGTGAAGTATAAATAAGCACTACACTAATGAGACCATTCCTCTTTGGAGGTGTAGGCTGAAGACGTGCAGTAAGGCGGAGCTCAGTTCTTCCTTTACGCAGCAGGGGGCGCATATCGAATTTACATACCCAGATGAATACAGGAAAATAATGTAACTGGCTCGTTCGTGCACAAAGCAATTTGTAACTTGGATGCGGTTTACCACTTGGATGTGCCTGAATCAGCTTTCTGCCAGGAATGAAGTACATTGCCTATGTGCCGCCTGCCCTAATTTCTGAATTTTGTAGTATTTTCACATTGAAAGAAAACATAGAATTAAAATCCAATGAGGCAAGCCTTCTTTAGCTGCGCCCCACACTCTGGAACAAAATAGTCATAAATCTGAGACAACTTCAGCTTTACCTTCCAGCCATCAATTCAGGGTCGGGGTTACTTGCGGTTGCTTCCATTTCGCCTGCCATCACTGATCTGAGTGCAAAGGAAAACCTATGGAACTGTCTGCCAGATTCATCAAGCTTAAAAGCGCTCGCAAAGGGCCAGATTCTGAGAATCTGGCCCTTAGCGAGTGCAATTTTTGCATTTGGGATTCATCATCCCAAATGCAAAATTCGCTAATAAAGAATTCGCACATTTGCGAGGAATTGCATTTAAGGAATCTCTATTTGAGATTCCTTAAATGCAATTCATGTACCATTTTAAAATTGCGAATTCGCAATTTTGGGCCGCTGTTTACCGCGAGGTCAAACCTCGTGGTAATTAGCGAAAACTTAGAAAAATGCATTGAAATGCATTTTTCTAAGTTGCATGTTACACACACACATGTCCTTTGGACATGTGTGTGCGCAACACCAATGTAGATTACATTTCAGGGGTGCTACAGGGTGTCCTTTTTTGCGATTAGCAAATTGCTAATCGCAAATAAGGAATAACTCCCCATTTATTGCTATGGGCCTTAGGCCTTTAGGCCCATAGGAATGATGGGGAGTTTTTCCTTATTTGCGATTAGCAATTTGCTAATCGCAAATAAGGAATGTGTAGGAATTGCAATTTATTTAGCGATTCCTACATGAATCCCGTTTTGCAAGTCCTTAATAGCGATTCCTTAATAATCGCTATTAAGGATGAATCTGGTAGTATGAAGCAGAATTAGGGTGGCCACCTCAGTCTGTGTCATTAAAGACACTGGGACAGATTTACAAGCTCCTTGTGACACTTTTGCGCTGCCATTGCTTCATTTTTGTGATGCAGCGGCGGCAGAAAAAATGCGGCCAATTTACAACGTGACGTATCTAGGGATGCAAACAGATGCATCAGAATTTCTGACTCATCTGTTAATCCTTGAGCCATGGAGCACCATATTGTAAATAGAGCGCATCCATGGTGGCGCAAGGACATTTGGCACTAACGCAAGGAAACTGATGCATCTATGCAGATGCGTCAGTTCCTTGTAAATCTGCCCCACTGTCTCTAGTGCGAATGTTATCCTACAAGTCAATGGTATCAGCTGTGTGAATCCCACCAGATAAATAGACGCAAACCACAGAAAATTCCCACACTGGGACCAGTGTCCCTAATGATGACATGGAGCGAGGTGGTCGCCCTATGCAGGGAGGGCGATGTCATCAGGGTCAGCATAGGCAGTGTGTCTAGAATGCGCTGTTAGCCTGTCTAATTATTCACCAACTGGTGGCAATAACATAAAGAACAAAATCTATAAGTCCCAGAATATCAAATGCAGTTAGCAAAAATAACATACATTCGCAAAATTGCAGATATAAAATGTCAAAACACAGATGAGCGAATCAAAATGCGAAGGCCCAACTATTTCCACACATAAGGAACAAGCATTTGCAATGCAATAGGTCTCGCATTTGTGAGAGTTTAAGCTAGTGGCATTGTAAATAACAATGCTTTTTATTTATGTTTTAAAAATCAACAAGTAAATAAAAGGCTGTGTCTTTTACAATGCCAATAACTCAAATTCTAGTAAATGCGAGACCTATTGCATTGCAAATGCTTGTTAACTCTTGTAGTGGTACGTATTGTCATAAGGCTGAAAGGATGGAACTGTTTAGGAAATGTGGTTGTTTCGCATTTGCTCGAATGAAGAGGTATAGTATTAGCAGTGAATTAGGAAACAGGAGGAAAAAGGTGTAGAATAAAAAAAAAAAACTCAAGTGGGTAAAAAAACAAGCAGATTAACCAGAAAATGTATAATGGCAGAGCTGCTTAAGGATCATTTGTGTTGAGATTGTAAAATGGTTTACATTTTTGTGAGTTTTCGCATGTAATGTGCTTGTTGTGTACAGCCAGTATGTAGGGTGATCCGGTGACTCCATTTGATTCTGTAGTGTAATCACATGAATCCATCTGACTACAAATGCATAAACTCGATATAAAATTGCAATACTGGACGAGACTGACTTCAAGACTCCTGACTGCCTCCAAGGCGCTGCGAGGTCATGCCAATGGTAGATGTCTGCATGATAGCAATGGGCGGCATAACAAAAAGAATTAATAATCCACATTCTGCCTTGAGAAATAGCACACTGGGCTTAAGACAGTACGTGTGACCCCTGCAAGACCCGTCCGGCCAGCGGGTTAAAATAACATGACAACAAAGAAGCCCGGGCATTTAGTGGACACTTGCACAGGTTGGGGAATAAAAATAAAAAAGCAGCATGCGCCACGCATGATAGCGGGAACATTGCATTGGGGGGGCGCAAAAGAACGAAGCGCACAGCCGTGGCCGACATAAAAATAAACAAGCAGCATTCGCCACGCATTATAGCGGGATACTGCATGGGGTGCGCACATGAACGAAACACAGCCGGGCTGGCGTGCTCGCGGGAGGGAGGGGGCGCGGGTGGGGAATAAAAATAAACAAGCAGCATGCGCTGCATGCCCCTCGCGCACACCGGCTTCTTGTGCATGCGCCGCTGCCATGTTTACGTCAGGCAGAGATGCGCGAGACAAAGAAAGAGTTCGAACAGTGCAAACTGTAGTTGATGGCCGCTGCTTCCGGAGTACACGGAAGTCAGTTTGACATCAACAGCCAGTCAAAACTAAGCTAACAAAAGCTATACCAACATTCAGTAAATGGCCAGCAGCAGGAGAAACTACAGGCCGCTTGCCAACACATAGAGATTACCTAATGTCTCGCTGAGACAGAGCAGGCAGCGCATGCGCTGCCAAGGCGAGACCTAAAAATGTGGGTTGCAAACACACCCTATTGCCAAACAGAATGAGAACCCAATTGGCTGGAACTCTAGGAAAATAAATTGCCGCCCCCTACCCATCCTGCCATAACGCTCCCACAGAAAGAGTGTGCCCCTTTTTTCTGATGAGCACAAGCTATGAAGGGAATTCAGAGCTGGCTGCTGCCTTTCAGGAACACTTCCCCCCCCCCCACAAAATATAGGGACAGACTTTAATAAATGAAAGATGTCTGAGGACAATGATTGCATTCGTTCTCGCTCATTACGACCTCTGCCTACCACACACTAAATACATAACACCTATGAAAATATCATATCATTGTAAACAACCTCATATACCCCTTGTATCCGGGTACCACCAGTTTACTGATTTCCTGTTTCTTATACAACACCTACTGCCATCTGGGCCTATAGTAATGGCCCTTATAAAACATAATAGGTAAAAATAAGTATTTACGTTGAGCCTTACGGGCAAAGGTGATGCGGTGCATAGAATAAGTGCTCTAGTGCCACACGTTGTCTTGCAGGTACTTCAAGGCACTTCAAGGCACTGATACAACAAGCATTGGAAATGCAATAGGTCTCGCACCATTAGAGTTAGTGCTTTTAGAATTGTTTATGGGGTTTTTTTGTAAATGTTTAGCATTTTTGTTTCCTGTAGCCAATGCTAAAGTATTACAAATAAAAAAAGCCATAAACATTTCTAAAAGCTCTAACTGAAATGGTCTGAGAACTATTGCACTGTGTGAGGGTGAGGGTGAGTGAGGGTGAGGGTGAGTGAGGGTGAGTGAGGGTGAGGGTGAGTGAGGGTGAGTGAGGGTGAGGGGTTGAGGGTGAGTGAGGGTGAGTGAGGGTGAGTGAGGGTGAGTGAGGGTGAGGGGTTGAGGTTGAGGGTGAGGTGTTGAGGGTGAGTGAGGGTGAGGGTGAGTGAGGGTGAGGGTGAGTGAGGTGTTGAGGGTGAGTGAGGGTGAGGGTGAGTGAGGGTGAGGGGTTTTGGGTGAGTGAGGGTGAGGGGGAGTAGTTGAGGCTGAGTGAGGGTGAGTGAGAGTGAGGGTGAGTGAGGGGTTGAGGGTGAGGGGTTGAGGGTGAGTGAGTGAGGGTGAGGGGTTGAGGGTGAGTGAGGGTGAGGGTGAGTGAGGGTGAGGGGTTGAGGGTGAGTGAGGGGTTGAGGGTGAGGGGTTGAGGGTGAGTGAGGGTTTGAGGGTGAGGGATTGAGGGTGAGTGAGGGTGAGGGTGAGGGGTTGAGGGGGAGGGGTCGAGGGGGAGGGGTTGAGGGTGAGTGAGGGTGAGTGAGTGAGGGTGAGGGGTTGAGGGTGAGTGAGGGTGAAGGGTTGAGGGTGGGTGAGTGAGGGTGAGGGTTTGAGGGTGAGGGGTTATTTATTTATTTATTTTGCATCTTGTACCGCGCAAACTAAAACCCGAAGGTGTCAAGGCGCCTAACAAAAAGATCAAAAAAGCGGGCAATCTTGCACTTACATGTACGCTTGAACAAAGAGGTGTGTTTTAAGGGCTGCTCTGAAGGTTTGGAGGGAGGGGAGGGACCGAAGTTCTAATGGAAGATCGTTCCACCATTTAGGACCCAAGAGGGAAAAAGCCTTACCACCCCATCTGGCTTTCCGAGTACGGGGGATGTGGAGGAAAGAGTGGTTGGAGGAGCGGAGGCTCCTGCCAGGATTGTGATATGTCAGGATGGCTCTGATCCCTGTGGGGGTGCTTTTGGCCAAGGCTTTATAGACCATACACATGGATTTGAAAACAATACGCTCCTTAATCGGAAGCCAATGCAGCTGCTTCCTGGCCAGCGTGGCCGAAGAGCGACGAGGAAGATCGAGGACGAATCTAGCTGCCGCATTCTGGACTACCTGCAAGCGCTGCATCTGACTCTTATTCAGTCCAGCATACAGCGCATTGCAGTAGTCCAGACGCGATCCCAAAAGGGCGACAGCAAGTTGTCTTCTTGCCGGCTGGGAAAGGTAGTTCCTTATTTTCCTGAGAACATGAATTATGCCCCAACAGGTCGATACCGTCCTGTTGACTTGTTGGCGCATGTCCAGGGTAGGGTCGATCATTACCCCAAGATTTTTAGCCGAAGAAGTAGGTTTGGGGCACAGACCGAGCGAGTCAGGCCACCACTCCACAGACCAGATATCTTCCCTTCCGCCGAACACCATCACCTCGGTCTTCTCCCCATTCAATTTGAGTGAATTGTATATCATCCACTGGCCGACGGCCTCCATACAGGATTTAAATCTGGAGGCGGTCAGCTCAATTGACTGGGAGAGGGACACGAGGATCTGCGTGTCGTCCGCGTAGGAGACTACCTCCATCCCAAAAGATCTAATAAGTCTGGCAAGGGGGGTCACATAGATGTTAAAAAGGGTGGGACTAAGCGCCGACCCTTGAGGGACCCCACATTGCACAGACAGGGATGGAGATAGAAATTTTCCCAACATAACCCTCTGCTCCCTATGATCGAGAAAGGAAGAGAGCAGACCCAAGGCTGCCCCCCGGACCCCAATCTCACCCAGTCGAGATGTTAAGACCTGGGGAGATAGGGTTGAGGGTGAGTGAGTGAGGGTGAGGGGTTGAGGGTGAGTGAGGGTGAGGGGTTGAGGGTGAGTGAGGTTGAGGGTGGTTGAGTGAGGATGAGTGAGAGTGAGGGTGAGTGAGGGGTTGAGGGTGAGGGGTTGAGGGTGAGTGAGTGAGGGTGAGGGGTTGAGGGTGAGTGAGGGTGAGGGTGAGGGTGAGTGAGGGTGAGTGAGGGTGAGGGGTTGAGGGTGAGTGAGGATGAGTGAGAGTGAGGGTGAGTGAGGGGTTGAGAGTGAGGGGTTGAGGGTGAGGGGTTGAGGGTGAGTGAGGGTGAGGGTGAGTGAGGGTGAGGGGTTGAGGGTGAGTGAGGGTGAGTGAGGGTGAGGGGTTGAGGGTGAGTGAGGATGAGTGAGAGTGAGGGTGAGTGAGGGGTTGAGGGTGAGTGAGGGGTTGAGGGTGAGTGATGGTCAGGGTGAGTGAGGGTGAGGGTGGGTGAGGGGTTGAGGGTGAGTGAGGGTGAGTGAGGGTGAGTTTGAGGGGTTGAGGGTGAGGGTGAGTGAGGGTGAGGGTGAGTGAGGTTGAGGGGTTGAGGGTGAGTGAGGGTGAGGGTGAGGGGTTGAGGGTGAGGGGTTGAGGGTGAGGGGTGCCACATTCCAGGCCTTAAATGTAATTTTTGTCACCTGGCTACTACTAAAAGGTACACCCATTACGACGATTGTATAAAATGCTATCGTCCCTTTGATTCCTAGTTTCTGGCAGCTCGAATTCCATGATAACCTCCCCTACCTAGCTACTACACTTCCCACTTGATTCCTCCTTGACGCTGCCATATGCGCCTTGCATTGTAAAAATCTAGACCTCATACTTGTCTCAAAGGAGCTCCTTGGTCGTGGTCTGCACATCCCTGGATGCTAGATGGCTTTTGTGTTCTCTAGTTGTTAAATGGCACCCTGTTCGTCTCCCTTGCTGCATGATAAATACACTATAAGTTATTGGCTGCAGGGCATCCCAGCCATTAATGTCCGCCATGTACGCACCAGGAATAACAATCCATACATGTCCAGCAGTGGCGGCTCCTCTATGGGGGAGTTTGGGCGCCGCCCCACTGCTTTTTTGCCGTGCGAGAAGGCAGAAACAAATGGTAGTTATTACCATAATAACTACCATTTGTTTCTGCTTTCTTGCACGGCGAGAAAGCTGAAGTTCCTGGTTGGGGGTGGGCAGTTCTCGAGGGCAGGGGGGAGTGGCTTGCCCACTGTTGTTAATACTGACTGTTTGGGCAGCCTGAGGCCGCCCAAACAGTCAGTATTAACAACAGTGTGCAAGCCATTCGCCTCTGCCCTCGAGAAACACCGCCCACTCTCCCTGTTCTCTCTGTATGCTTGCAGCATACAGGGAGAAAATGACGCGGGTGGGGCAGCGGCCGGACCAATCACAAGGCTGCGGTGGATGGGAGCCTGATGACGAGCATGCAGGATTCAAAACCAGGACGGCAGGAGTCGGGAGTCTCCGGGACAGTAAGTTTTGCTAATTATTTTATCTCTTTTTTATCCCTTAAACTCCTCCCGCCTCCCCTCCGGGGCGTGACGACCCTATATCCACCCCCCCACCCGCCCGTTATGCCGGCTGCGATTGTTTCTATTTTTTTTTACTTATTTTATCGCATATGTGCCTGGCTGGTTGTTAGCCCTTGTTTTCGGTTTCTGCACTGCTCAGGGGATCTAATCTGAGATATGTAAAGGTCCCTCATCATGTCTTAAACATTCCCCTGTATAATCAGGTACGGGGAAGGGCAAAGCTTGTTACTGCGCACGAGTCTGACATAAAAGTGACATAGTATTTAAAATCGGACATACATTGCTGTGCACACCGTTAATCAGGCCCATCTATTTTTTTTAAAACCTATTTTATCGCATATGTGCCTGGTTGATAGCCTTTGTTTGTATACTCTGTTTCTGCGCTGCTCAGGGGATCTAATCTGAGACATGCAAAGGTCCCTCATGAATTTGGACAGAATAAGGAGTGCACCATTGTAATTTATTCATTTACTTGTCACACAGCACTGGACACGTGAAACGGACATACTGCCTACCTCCGAATCCAATGCATAATCAAGGATTTAACGATAAAGAACTTGTAGTGTTTCTTTTTCTATATTCAAGGAAAGCATTAAAATAATTCTGAGTTATCCCTTAAAATTCAGACGGTCTGGTGAGTACAACAAAAAGTATCACAAACAGCTTACGCCCCTCCACTTTCTAAAGTCAGCAGCCACCACTGATGTCCAGACCTATTAGATGGCGTAGTTTTCTTTTTGCATAGTTATTACCCATTACCTTCCTAGTCACAAGGGGACATATCTATCAAAATCCGTCATTGCGATGCTCAAATAGTAATTTTTTGAGAATCGCTATTTGAGAATCGCAAAACGGGATGTATTTAAAAATTCGCAAATATTTTGCGATTTCTTGGTATTCCATATTTGCGATTAGCAAATTGCGAAATAGCAATTAAGGAATACCTTCCCATTCATCCCTATGTGCCAGGAGGCCCATAGGAATGAATGGGAAGTCATTCACAATTTGCAATTCACAATTAGAGAATCACAAATTGAGAATAATTTCAAGGGTGAAAGGGTGTCATGAGGACACCCTGATGCACCCCTGAAATGAGCATGTGTGCGCATATGGCTCATATACATGCCCTAAGGGCATGTATGTGGCCACATGGCACTTTAAAAATGCCAAAAAGTGCATTTTTCAAAGAAATCACAATTTTCCACCAGCTTGAAGTTGGTGGTAATTTGCAATTTCTTAAGAATAAATCGCACAACTTGGGTGCTTGTTACATAGCATTTAAGGAATCCCAATTTGCGTTTCCTTAAATGCTTATGCAAAATTAAGGAATCGCAAAATTAGTGATTCCTTAATAATGCGATGAGAAAAAAGGCTCATACATCACGTTTTGTGATTTTGTATTCGCAAATGCTGTTTTTTTGTGAATCACAGTGTTTGCAAATACAAAATCGTTTGATACATATGCCCCTAGTAGGTGTCTAAGGTGTTCTCAACATTCAAGGCACCTAAGGGTCAGAATGCACCGTATCTAACATCATGCGGCACCAGTCTTGTCTTTTCCCTGTGCTGGCGCACAATGTGCTGCCTAGCGCCAACGCAGGCATCCTCCTCCCCGCCCCGCCTGCGCCAGGAAACACAAAACTAAATGATAATAACGCTGGTTATCACTTTATTTTTATTTTAACTACTGCTCGCAAAGCAGTGGGGCGATGTTCATCCGCTGTAGCGGAGAAGCCGCCACTGCTGAAAGCAGATCATAAACTCTTAAGGGACTAGTAAACTGCGAGATCTGAATGTTTATCACATAATTCACGAAATTACTTGAAATTTCGAATTATTCAATTTGACATAATTTATTCATACAGGAGACTCATTAGACTGGAAAATATCTTTCCAAGAAAGATTTTTTGCTTCAAAACAGTTTCCTGGCATGTCTTTTTTTTTTACCAGAAGTGCTCAACTAATAATATACATTTTTTCTATAACCCTGGTTTATAGCTAAGTAAATTATATTTATTTAAAACAATAGCTACTAATATCAACGGTAATTGTATTTATCTTTTGTACCTGGAAATAACAGGGGGTTTATCGGGACCAGACCCCCTATACACTCACAAACACAACAGTTTTTATCTCACAGAGCCACATTTCAATCTTAATGACCCAAGTAGCATCTGCACTCTTCACATGCCCAAATTGGTGACCTTGGGCACATCATTTCATATCCCTGTACCTCAAAAAGGAAACATTTAGAAGCAGATTAAATGCCTATATGTACTATCAATAAGAAGCTTTGCAGGCACATTTACAAGGCCCCTGCCCCACGGAGCAACACTTTTCTTGAGGCTCCTCTGCTGCACAATGCTGTGCCATATTTACAAGGTCACGCAAAGCCCCCCTGCTTGGCTTTTCATGGCCTTGTAAATATGGACCCCTTTCACACACTACTCTATGTGAAAGGGGCGTATCATGGGTGTTGCTGTGGGTGTTCCCATGCAACAACCATGGATTGTTACGCATTAGCAGATTTACAAGGTTTTATAAACCTGGGAATGCGTCTGATTCTAATGCCTCCCCAGGGGAGGCGTTAAAGCGGCACAACGAACAGAAAAACCTTTAGTTGTTCTAGTTTTTTGCTCTTTCTATGTGCGCTGCATTCAGTAGGGTCATGTAAAGGGGAAAGAAAGCTGGTAGGTAACAAGCAGATGGTTTGTAGGGCTTCCAGGTACATGCAAGAGGCACAGTTCAAGGTCTTGGCAGGACAACCCCCAGCACCTACGCGACCTCCACTGGCTCCCCGTCAAAAAGAGAGTAACCTTCAAACTGCTCAAACACACTTACAAAGCCCTCCATAAGACTGGACCCAATACCTCAACAAAAGAATCTCCTTCCATGCCCCCAAGGGACACCGCTGTTCCACCGACCTAGCCCTTGCCAAAGTCCCCCACATCCACAGAGCCACAACTGGGGACAGATCCTTCTCCTACATCGTGGCCAAGACCTGGAACGAACTCCGACTCAGCATCAGACAAAGCTCTATACTGCAAATCTTTAGAAAGGACCTCAAGACCTGGCTATTTGGATGATCTCGGAGCTGCCCAAACACCCCCCGCCAATGCCTTGAGACCCTCATGGGTGAGTAGTGTACTCTATAAATCCCTGATTGATTGGCCCAATAATAACATATGTTTTATTTTTTTCTTCTTGTGGCAGCATACCACTGGTATATGACTCACGTGGTAGAGGAAAGTAGGTTGACTTTTTCACCATTAGGCTTGGCAGATCACCTGACATGAAAAAAGTAAGGTATATGGGAGCTATTGCAAGTGCTGAAGATTGCAACCTTTGGGGAAGCAAGCGAGGAGGAAAGGGCATGCATGCAATATGTTTTGACAATCTAAGGTTTGTATGGTCTGTCAATCTAAGGAATGATGTGGCAATGTAAGATAGCACCGCCTCTACCAGTATTAAAATTACCAGATCCACCTCAACAGCCCTACTCCACCCCCACACTCGTGCTTTGATGGGAAAATGCAATGACGAAATAATGTCCCGGAGGCTTCGCGAACGCAACAAGACTAAATATTTGCTCATAAACAAGGAAAAATGAAAGGAGAACAGTAAATACAAGAAAATGTTGTCCTATGCTGCTGGAAAGACTTCAAGAGACTGCTTCTTAGATTCATTAACTGTGCTGCACTCATTTTAATGAAGCCCTAAGGACTTGGTGCCAGGCCAAGGATTTGCCTGTATTTAGGGCTTGGTTGAGGGCCAATGCTATCATTCAGTTGGCAGAGACGTGGCACTCGAATGGCACCGGTGTGACGGGAAGTCTCGTACCAATTCACCCAGGCTGCATCTGCAAGTGCTATAAAAATGTGTTTCTTAAGCATGTATAGCCACTCTGCTAAGCACCACCCCACTCTCTACCCTGCCTATTGCTCTCTTCCTGTCCTATCACTGCCCTTCCTGACAGGTGGCAGCCCTCTTGATCACCAAGCACTCACATGGAGAATGCAGCCACCACAAACAGCACCAGTCAACTTCCTCAGAAATAGCCCTAATGAGTCCTCCTAGGTTAACTGAATGTTCTGTCAATCATAAGGGACAGTAAAAGCCAGACTTCCATCCTTCTGCTAAGAATAAAGTTAATAAATTAATCCTTAAAATCCAGCTCCAGTGTGTCGTTTGAGATCTGCACTCTTACCAGAGATGGCCAGCAATTCGAGCAGGGGTGGGCAGGGCACATATGTGCACTGTAAATTGTAAATGTAAATTGATACTTGTATGTAAATTGTAAATTGATACTTGTATAGCGCACTACTCACCCGCAAGGGTCTCAAGGCGCTTGTTCGAATTCCGCTGTGGAACCCATCCTGGCTTTCCCTGTGAGGCGTCCACTCCTGGGCACCCCCAAGGTGAAGGCCAGGCATCCTTAGCGTTGTGGGGGCTGTTGTGGAGATTAAGCAAGCTATTGCCCAGAGTTGCAGAGTGGGACCCATGATTAGAAAAGGCAGCGAGGCGAGAATTATCAGGTCCGTGGAATTTTGAGCCCAAGACTCGCAGAGGCGGGGAATTGAATCCTGGTCCCAGGCTAGACCTCTGCATCAGGGTCTGCCGCTCTAATCATTGAGCCACACTTCTCCACTCACTTATACACATGCATTCACATGTGTGCACACATACACCCACATTCAAAACGGCATGCACACAGTCATTCACAGCACGCACCCACAAACACACATACATTCATACATACACAAATGCACGCACCCACCACACATAAAAATAAATACAACTTACCGGGCCTCATCAGAGATCTCAGATGGGAGGAAGGAAGACTTGGTGGTTCCTTATGATTGTAAATTGGGACTGCCACCTCCTCTGATTGCCTGAACTTGTTATTGGTCATTACAGAGTGGGATGTGGGTCAGTGAGACTGCAGACCGTACCCCACTCTGTGACGAGCGTCACTGATGGACACTCGGCCCTGGACACTTCAGGACTTAAAAGTTAAGCCCCAGCTCAGAGGCTATCACTAACTCTCCACCTTGTAATGAGAGAGAGGCCCACCAAGTGCTTTGCCAATCTTATGAGGTATCACCCACAGGGCTGTGAAATTCTCATCCCGGCAAAGTTCAGCTCGGGCAGCCTGGCACCTGTGACTCTCCGGATGATCTTTGCTCAGTCTGGCAGAGACTATTCGTGTTTGAAAAAGTTGGGTTGTCGGGCCCCTCAGCTCTTAAGAACATACCACTGCTGCCTCTTACTATATATCCTGCACTTTTAATCAACAAGAGTCCTCCTGCTTAGTCCCCATACTTCACCTAAGCCCAGTTTCTCCTGTCCCATCAGAGCACCTACACGGCAACAACACCCATGTTGAATCAATGTCCACTGACAGGCACTAGGCTCCCTGAGGAGTGCCACCCTGTTTTTCAAGTACTAGTGCCTCCGCTGAACACCAGCAGCACTAGTACCTTATACTCTACCCTGTACAGACCCAGACCTCTGCTTAGTATAAGTTCAACCTTTCCACCCAGCACCATCCCTCCTTCCCAGCCATCTTCCCTCCACAAGCCATTGTGCTCAGTGCTAGCCCTCCTGCCCAGCTAATTTCTTGCATGGTGCCTTCAGCCTGCTCAGCATTTAAGGTCAGCTGCATGTATCGTCCGGACACATGCCAGACCTCCAATGAAGGATCACAAGCTGTCCCACACTATCCCTCCAGCCTAACACAAGCCCTACTCAACAGGAACAGCCCTAATGCCCAGCAATAGACCAGCTGCCTTCACATGTCTTCTTGGCTGGCATTAGACATCCGTCCAAGCACCAACTCTCTTGTCCAGGATTAACCCTCTAGGCCGGAACAAGCACCATTGTATTTCATGTCTCAGGTGCTAGTTACCCAGGTCTGACACCTAGGTAACTAGCACCAGTTATCTTGAAAGCCCCATCACTCTAGCCTAACTCAAACCCTGTTAGTCATCACTAGACATCATACCCTGCAGCTGGACCATTGCTCAACGTTAGCCCTGATCTTGGCTATTTCCTTCTTCTTCCCTTTGACACATGGTGAAGGATCTACTCTTGCGCCTTTGATTGCCCCAATCATCTGTGACCTAGGCCTTCAACCAGACTTTAGATCACTTATCTCTGGCTTCAAATATCCTTCTCCCTGCGAAGTGCATGCAGAACATTACACTGCAGTGGGGCCAACATCAGTGTTTTCTTGATGCTTTATTTTTTTTGGCTCTTCGTCCTGCATCCTCACACATCCTCTGGTGATGCCTTCTAGGTTCTCTCCTCTAATTTCTTGGACCGCCGCTGGTCTACAGATGTGTCTGTCCCTCTGCTCTTCTTGCCTGTTTCACTGTGCCACCTCGGGTTCATCGAAATACAGCAAACCACCATGGTGGATGCTCCAGCAGGGTGCTGTACTTTAGCCACTAATCTTTGTATCTTATTCACCATCTACAATAATTTATTATTTTCTTTCCTCTCAATGTGTTAACCTCATATCATTTTCCATGTAACACTGTGTGTTGTCGATTGAGCCGGTTACTGAGCTTAGGTTGGTGTTCGAAATGGGAGCGGCATGGCCTTTGGCTGCTTGCTTCATAAGGGCATCTAATTGTTTGCACTGCCTCCTATTGCTGGAATCAGAGTTTTCAGCCTCTGTTAAACTGCAACAGAGAAGATGTCCTAGGATTCCATCTGTACATTGGATCTGGTTATTGCTGTCCTCTGTTATCAGTTAGTATTTGTGTTTAACTAGTGGAGTTGGAAGGCGCTAGGGGGCGCACAGCGAGATGGCTGCCTGAGCAGCAGCTCCGCCGGGCGATCGCCAACATTGTGTGATTCCGCCGGTATCGCCCCGGCCACCCGCTCCCCGAGCACTTCAACTGATGGGGGAAATGCTGCTGCATTAGATGTGCGTCAGAGAGCCCCCCGACCGGCGTGGAATACCAGTATAATCGCCGGTGAAAACGGTGGTGTGCCGGAATGCCTGACAAGATGGCCGACGCTAGCGGACAGATGCGCAAATGAAAGGAACAGGCGAACTTCAGTGGTCCAACCACGCCACGAACAACATTTCAGGGGTAAGGTCTTGATCCTTAGACCCTCTGGTGCCGTTACCCTGCCCTTTCACACTACGGGGTACCGAGGACCTCCTCAAGGACACCGGAGCTCATGCCTGACAATATGGCGGCTGCTTCCGAGAAAACGCGGGCATAGCTGGCCCCTCACCGGACATCGCGCATGTACCGAGGCCTTGCCGATTCTCGGGAGTGGCTGCGGAGGTGACTGCCGACTGTAACGCAACCAGCGGGGGCTGAAGGATTGCTCGCTGGCGAAAATTTAGGCGCGTCTGAGTGCCTGACGTTTTACCGGCGCTAGATGTCAGACGCGTGACCAGAGTGAGGCGGGCAGTCCACGCTCATCCATCTGCGCCGAGTACGGTACTTCAGAGGTGAGGCCTTGCTCCCTGGACCTGCTGATGTCGCTGTCCTGCCCCCTCAGCCTGCAGAGAAAAAGTGCACCGCTTCAATAACGCAGAGGTTAGCGCCTGCCAAAGTGGTGATAGCTGGCTAGTGACCACATGTATATCTGACCCCTCTCCAGTCGGCGCGTAATTACCCAGGCCTTGCTGATCCACCAGAACGGATGCGGAGGTTTGCTGCCTGACGCGAAACTGTACCCGCACGAAGAACATATAGGCTACGCTGGAGGACTAACGTCATTGAACACGGTGTGCGAGCGTGGTGCCCAATGCAACCGCACGCCGCCTCGAGGGACGGTGAGACCCAGGAGCTCCTTAACACGGTGCACTGTCACGACCTCTCGCACATTTTGTACTGCTGAGTGGCCACTGACCGGCCACGTTGAGTAGAGCTGCGGTACGGCGAGATGATCAGCGGTCAACCACATACTATCACGCCTGGGCAAGTATCAACTCTGCCCCCTGCACGACGCTGTAGGTCGATATAACATACGACGGACGTACCAGTTGTGGGGATCACCACGGCGACGGCGACCAGAGCTGCGAGGGCATCGGGGCCCAAGAACAGGAAGACAGTATCCCCGACCACCACCATGGGTAAGCCGGACAAGCAACAACAGAAACTGTCATTTGAGGCAAAAAAGACGCAGAAGCCCACCGACGAAGGGGTCGATGATGGCGATGGCGCAGGGCCTGTGCCCAACAATAACATAGAAAAGATCCTACTGGCGATTCAGTCGAATCTGCAGGACATTAATGGCAAGCTGGATAACCTAACTTGCAGAATGGACGGCATGGCGGCACGGCAGGAAAAACATGGCGAGCGTCTGGATGAGGCCGAAACACGCATCTCTGCGGTCGAAGATGAGGCGCGAGCCTCCACCTCAAAGTGCGCCGATATGGAACGACTCCTGGAGGTGATCAGAGCGAAGGAGGAGGATTTGGAGGCGCGCTCGAGACGCAACAACGTACGGATCGCAGGCCTGCCGGAGACCACCAACACGGGGCGGATGGAGACCTACGTGGAAACACTATGTAAGGACCTGTTCGGTGCTGAGGCCTTATCGCCCCTATTCATCGTGGAGCGAGCACATAGATCGTTGGCCCCGAAACCGCCTCCTGGTGCCACGCCGAGACCGATTGTGGCGCGAATCCTCAACTACAGAGACAGGGACACGATCCTTCGCCTAGCGAGAGAAAAGGGGAAGATTCAGCATCAGGGAAACTCCTTGGAGTTCTATCCTGACCACACGGTTGCGGTCCAACAGGCCCGGAAAGAATACACCGCGGTGAAGGCCAAATTACGTGATTTGAACATTGTATACTCTATGATGTATCCGGCGCGCCTAAGGGTGGTGTGGAAGGAGAAATCAATTGTCCTGGCGACACCGAAGGCAGCACAGGAATTTGTTAAGAAGGTGCAACGCGAGATGAGAGACAACTCGCAAAATGAACAGCATCGTGACTCGGACTGAAGGCGTTGAATGGACTCTTAGTCGGCCACTGGTGAGTTTATTGTTCTGTCCGCATACATGCGTTCTAGCATGACCACTGTTGTCCACACTTATAGGGCTCACGTGACTCTGATCTCCTGGGAGAACAACTGTGGTGTTGGCACAACAAGGACTGCATGATTGGTTGGAGAGGGCATATTGGGGCACAGAGACTACTGTTTGGTAATGCGGGGACACTCCTGACTTTGAATTGTAAATGCCCCGCAGCCCATGCCCCCTCATTTGTGCTGTACTGCCCAACATTGACATGCAACAATGGTGCCATTTGGAGGATATACTGTGAAGCTCGGTTCACATATAGTGGGCCGCTGCTCCCTGTATGATATGTTTTGCTTACTATGCATTAGCTGTCACGAGCTTCAGTCACAGCCTGCCTTTGCGGTCTCCGATACACTATGTGTGGCGACCGGCACATGTGGGGGGCGGGGGGTATATTCTTTGCAGTTTCAATACTGGAACAACGTTGAGGTCGCACTGCTCCAGGCATGTTGTTAATTCTGCGGCACTGTTGATTTGTGTTCGGGGGGCGGTGGGGGAGGGCGGCGGAGGACCACCTAAATTGCATGTCATACAGCTTATTTAGTATCGCCCACACCCTTACACCGGGTGGAGAGTTGTGCCCCTGGCGGACCTCTGTGAGGGTACAACCCGATATGAGTTTGGTTCTGGGCACTGTAGTTATGGTTGTGAATTTTACGGAATGGTGCACTGAATGGGGATGGCTTCGGCAGGTTGGGTTTGCTGGAGTGGGTGGGATAAGGGGTGGCGGGTTGTTTGAATGTATATGTAGACCGACAGAATATGACGTATCTCTTCATGCTAGTTCCCCGTTGATTCTGACCACCGCTGTACCACTTAGGACTCCCGCTGGGAAGCAGCTGGCAATTCCTATACAGTTGACAGGGGGGACGTTGTCATGCATTGTACCACTCAACTTTGATGGGGTCGAGGGATTCGGGTAGAAGCGGTTTAAACGTTCTCACTTGGAACGTTAGGGGATTCTCGCAGCCACGTAAAACAAGACAGATCTTCGCTAGCCTGACAAGGTGGAATGTGGACATAGCATTCCTACAGGAATCTCACCTGGCACCACACACGCACGCTCAGTTGGGGTCAAGGTGGGCGGAAGGGGTTTACAGGGCCTCCTACTCTTCCTACTCTAGAGGGGTGATCATTTTGGTAAAACGTGGGGTGGGGTTTGAGACACACACTGTAACACAGGACCCATCTGGTAGATTTGTGCTGGTATCAGGTACATTGAGGGGCCAGCGAGTAACGTTGTTGAACGTGTACGGTCCGAACACGGACGCCCCGGACTTCTTCAGGGAGGTGTGGGAACACTTACAAAAACACAATAGCACACACATATTATGTGGGGGTGACTGGAACATGACCCTCCGTGACGGCTTAGACCGATCATCTAATTCCGTAGAACAACACAAGCAGTCACGCCTACTGGTGGGTCACATGATGAAAGTCCTGGGTTTAGAGGATCTTTGGAGGTTGAGAAACGCTGACGCATCTGGGGCTACGCACATAACAGCTTCACATAACAGCTGGTCCAGGCTGGATTACTGGCTAGGCACCAAGGACCTGGCACTGTGGGTTCGTCACCTACAGGTGCTGCCCCGCACACTTTCGGACCACAATCCCGTCCTATTGCAATTGGAAATTCCACGATACGTACCCCCTCCCTTCCAATGGCGCTTCAACTCGCGTGCCCTAACTGACACGGTTTATGCGGACACCATTAAAAAGGCGATAAAGGATTATTTTGACCTTAATGCTCCGTCAACTGACGACCCCTGCATCCTATGGGAAGCATTCAAAGCCACGATCAGGGGGGTCTGTATTGGCACCACTTCAGGGGTTCTTAAGGATATTAGGGCCCAAATACGCAGTTGCGAGCAGCAGATGAGAGACCTGGAATCCCTGTATGAGTCCACTCAAGATGTCTCCCACCTAGCTAAACTGCGGGAAGTGCACACTGAGCACGCAGATTTTCTTGAATCCGAAATGAAGTACCTGAACCGTACGCATGTGGCTAGAGCCTTTGGAGAAGGGGGTAGGCCGGGAGCATTTTTGGCTCGGAAAATATGTACAGGTCGAGGTCCAACTACGATACTTAGGGTGAAGTCCAAGGAGGGCGTACCACAGACTCATGCTACAGACATATTGAAATGCTTTGTTGATTCCTTTGGGTCACTGTACAAGTCCCAACCCACAGCCCCAGCTGCTGACACATATGACTACCTGCACGATGTGGCAATTGGATGGCTGTCGGATGCGCATAGGGAATACTTAGCTAGGCCTATCTCGGCGGATGAGGTGACTGAGGTAATAGGTTCGCTGCAAAATGGCAAAGCACCCGGCCCGGATGGGTTTACCTCGGAATTTTATAAACAGTACGCGGACATTCTCGCACCACACTTAGTGGACATGTATGGCACCTCATTTGAGAAGGCAGTGCTCCCCCCCACGCTACGCGAAGCCATGATCATCGCTCTCCTCAAACCATCTAAAGATCCGGAGGAGTGCGACTCGTACCGACCACTGTCACTAATAAACGTGGACTCGAAAATCCTTGCCAAACTAATTGCAAAAAGGCTGTCACCCCTGATGACCAGTCTGGTCCTGCCGGACCAATCTGGCTTCGTGCCTTCCAGATCGACCACACATAACACTAGGACTCTATTTGCACTCTCACACTACCTACAGCCCTCGGTCAAAGCGGTGGCGGTCATGCTCGACGCTGCAAAGGCGTTTGACTCCATTGAATGGCGATATATGATCACTGTCCTAAATAGAATGGGGTTTCCGAAGCGATTTGTGAAGTGGGTCTCCCTGCTTTACACGAAACCACGTGCCAGGGTCAGAATCAATGGATACGTTTCAGATCAATTTGAAATTGAGCGAGGGACGAGGCAGGGCTGCCCACTCTCGCCGCTCTTATTCGCATTGGCACTGGAACCGCTGGCCTGTCTGATACGACAGAACTACAAAGATTCGGCACTACACTTCATAGCCAGGCCGCTTCATATATCATTATATGCGGACGATATGCTACTGTATGTCCGTGACCCTGAGACCCACCTGAACACACTACTCCGGGAATACATCAGATTTGGGGGACACTCGGGTCTAGCTATAAATTGGACCAAATCATTTATAATACCCCTCACTGACACCACCTCCCCCTTTGTAGTGGATTTCCCACTAGAGTGGCAACAAGACCCGATCAGATACCTAGGGGTCATGTACCATAGAGATCCAGAAGAGGTGCTGAGGGCAAACTACGGCGTGGTGCTCTCGAAACTGGAGGACAGTATCCAGCGCTGGATACATCTGCCCCTCTCACTAGCAGACAGAATAGCGGTTGTTAAAATGAACATACTGCCCAAACTGCTATACCTGTTTAACAACATTCCGATCACTCCTCCGCAGGCTATATTCCGTCAGATAAACTCCCTGGTAAGAACCCTGATTTGGGCTGGCAAGCAGGCCCGTGTGGATCTGCGGACTCTTACACTCCCACTTGCGCAGGGTGGTTTCAGTGTGCCTGATTTCCTCCTATACTACCTATGTGCGCAGGCGCAATACGCGGCGTATTGGTACCATGCAGTTCCATACCTCACCCATGTGGCTATAGAGGAGAGTGATGCACACCCTGTTCCCCTCACAGCAATAATCTCACATACACGCCCCCCGCTACATGCTAGGGATATTAACACAGTGGACACTACGGTCAAGGCTTGGCACAGACTGGGGCAGCTGGCTCATAAGACCCCACTGTACGCACCGGCCATGTTGCTACACCATCATCAGGAGCTATCAGTCACTGGGGAGGGTGTTGGAATGTCCCTACTGAGCAGAGCTGGAATTGACAGGATGGGGGACGTTTTTCAGGGTGGCGAGTTCGTGGGCCTTGACAAACTGGGATATGTTCAGAACCAAACATCCATGTTTCGCTTTACATATTTCAGACTCACTAGAGCCCTGAGGGAACACTACCCAACGTTCCCTTCGGAACCTGAATCCCTTGCACCACTACAATTATTGATCACAACTAACGATTTGTCACACCTGGTGTCTAGACTTTATTCAGCTGCACAACTAGAAATAGCTGGACACACGTCGAAGGCAAAGGGGCGGTGGGATGCACTACTAGACACGCCATTAACTGATGAAGAATGGGCTAGCACTTGCGCCCTGACACAGATAGTGACACCCAGCGGCAATTTGAGGATTATTCATTTTAAATTCCTTCACCAAATTTATTACACACCGTCGAAACTGCTTCGTTTCGGGTTACAGGAGGAAGATAGATGCAAAAGGTGCAACAGGGAGGGGGCGAACTTTGCGCATCTGGCATGGGACTGCGCCAAGATAGAGAGTTACTGGATAGAGGTCACTACCACATTGTCTGTTATTCTGGAGGAGGAGGTGCAATGTACGCCTAAAGTCTGCTTGCTGGGAATAGTACCACAGTTCAGGGCATTGAAGCGCAAGTTCTGTGCAATAGCATTATTATTGGCGAAGAGGCAGGTGGCACAATGCTGGCACAGTCGAAAGGTGCCTAAGGTGAAAACATGGTTACATGACATGTCCACATGCCGAGACAAACTACAAACTTATGAGGAGCTATTACCGGCGAAATCCAGACCAAAAAGTATTTGGGGTTATTTGGAGGAGTATCTTGCTTCCCTACAGAATGATGAAGAGACCTGACACTTGGATTGAATTGATCGGACAAATGGGTGGGACACCGCAGGTATATGAGTAGGGTGGCGGCGGGCTTTTGGAGGGAACTGTGACTATCATTACAACTGAAGAGTAGCATGTGAGGGTTAAACTGTACGGTCTAAGTTGGGGAGTGTTGTTATACTGTTCTTGTTATAAAAAGAGGAAATGTAAGACTCATTTCCTTTACCAGCTAGTGGCCATACATAAGACACACGACGGAGCTCTGCATTGTACTGCAGAGGTGTTCATGCGGAACAATCATTTACAATGTTGGTTACTGATATTAACGTAGCGAGCCGGCCCCAGGGTTGTAGGCTCATGCTGTGTCAACTGCTTTGTGACGAATAAAGGTCTTACACAAAAAAAAAAACTAGTGGAGTTGTACTTTTATCATCACATTCATTATAGTTCGTTATGCTTCAGTCAATCGGGGAGAGGAGTTGGCCTAGCGGCTAGGGCGGTCGACCTCGAATCTGGAGAACCGGGTTCTATTCTCGGCAATGACCCTGAACATCCTGTGATTCTGGGCAAATCACTTAATCTCCCCATGCCTAACAAAAATGAATGTGTTCTCATGTAACGCAACTGGTGGTATGTAAAGCGATCTGATACCCGATTCCTTCGGGTCAAGTTTGTGCTATATAAAACTCCGTGAAAAAAAAAATCAACCAGGATTTAAAGAGCACGGCTAATTACCAATGAGGTTCATGGTGGGCTCTTGCTGCTGATGGTGGGAACAGTCGAAAAGCCAGGTCTTGAGTACCTTTCTGAATTCTGGGAGAGAGGATGAGGTTCAGAGATGAAGGGGAAGGTCGCTCTAGGACTTGGTTGTAAGGTAGGAGAAGCAGCCTGGGATGAGACACAGCATCAAATGCAGCTGACAAATTCAACAGCACAGGCAATGGTGGGATATTATCATCAAGAGAGATTTGTATGTAGTCAGTGACTGCTATTAAAGCTGCCTCAGTACTGTGTAAAAAGGTCTGAACCCAGATTGTGACGGGTCCAAAAACGTATTGATATCTAGGTAGTTCATGAGTTGTTTATTTATTTGCCCTTCCAACATCTTTCCCAATAAAGGAAGTAGTAGGAAGGGTTGATAGTTGGTAAGATTAGCAGATGCCATATTGGCCTTGTTTTGGTATGACCTGAGCTGCTCTCCAAGCTGAGGGAATTTCTCCGGTGTTAACAGATAAATTTTTTAAAGAGCATATAGCAGGGGCAAGATGATTGGACGGGACCACAGAGATCCTAAGAGGACACATATCTAGAGGAGACCCTGATTTAAAGGATGCAATCACTTTCTGAAAAGATTCAGGCAAAGTAGATTAAACTTGCCTAAAGTGGAAGCATATTTGGAAGGAGGTAGGCTGGAATTAGACTCTCCGCTCGCCTGATCAACTAGGCTAGGAAAATTGTGATAAATCACTTTGACTTTATCTTCAATGTGATTAGCAAGTGAATCACATAACGGTTGTGATGCATGAATTTCTTGGGAGTAGGTATGGGGGTTTATAAAAGTATTAAGCAATTTCAATAACTCTTCAGACGATGTGCCCGCCTGACTGATTTGATGGAAAATATGGGACTTTGGGCACCTACTTTTTAAAAGGGAGTCTTGGCATGCTTCTTGCCGCTCTATGGCTCATTTCATTATTTTCAAGGATGAAAGGACCAATCCTTTCCTCCTGCAGTGGTGACTGAACAAGCTTCTCTGTATTGCGGCCAACCAATCAGAGGCTTTGACTCCACAGACCCAAATTGATGAGCTACAAAAAGCTCCCTCACCCAATCAGATAGTATCATTTTCTAAATACTAATTTCTCAAAAGCTACTGAATGGATTTACACCAACTAAGCAAAAGTACTTTAATGTGAATGTGAAAAGTACTACTTTCAAGACTAGTTTGGTGTAATTCTGTGCAGCCACTTTTAGTAGAGGCGACCAAAGCTTCCTTTGGGAGTTACAATGGGGAAGTTATGTTTTAACCACCACTCCCTTCCTTTACAGATTTGCAGAATTCTTACCTTGCTAAAAACCAAATCAGATGAACATGTTTTTGGGGGAAATTTGGTGCAGAATTGTCAAACTGTATCAACAGTATTAAGAAAACAAAACATGCTTTTTAAATGGAAACTCTGACCAAACCGTAATGATACAGTGGTTTTTTCTGACGGTGTAACACACACATACTTCTGATGGAGGGGCAGAGGAGGCGGCAGCTGCAGTTTTCATTATACCTTCAGGTGAATACATCCAAGAATGTCTATTCCGAGGTTGATGCAGCTAGGGTATCCATCAAAGGGCTTAAAGAGGCTTACGAACAACTACAAACTTAGGGGTCTCCAAAGGGATCCAAAAGTGATCCGCTACTCAAAGTAACCTTATCAACAATACAAGGGTACGATGACAGTGACACTCACAGACCAGATCACAAGATGTGAAGAACCAATAACGTGAGTCACCCCTGGTTTAGGATTCCCATCAAAGGTCTTGTCATGATCAATGTTATCATTTGGTAATCCTTATCGGGTATTGTGTCTCTAGATCATTGAGACCGGCATACCCAGATAACCAGATTCGGGGTAGCGACCCACAATCACTCAGTACTACCACATGATGTTGATGTGATGGGAAGTGCAGACCTCTGGTCTCCTCGCAGCTATTTGTGTGGACTGCGATGATGATACTATACTGTTCTTGTTTTTATTAGGGAAGGGGCCAACAATTATTAAATTTACCTTGGTTGAGCTCCCTATCCTTTTTTAGACCACCACTTACATATATTTTTACACTGCACTTCCCATCACATCAACATCATGTGGTAGTACCGAGTGATTGTGGGTCGCTACCCCGAATCTGGTTATCTGGGTATGCCGGTCTCAATGATCTAGAGACACAATACCCGATAAGGATTACCAAATGATAACATTGAACATGACAAGACCTTTGATGGGAATCCTAAACCAGGGGTGACTCACGTTATTGGTTCTTCACATCTTGTGATCTGGTCTGTGAGTGTCACTGTCATCGTACCCTTGTATTGTTGATAAGGTTACTTTGAGTAGCGGATCACTTTGGGATCCCTTTGGAGACCCCTAAGTTTGTAGTTGTTTGTTGATTTCTACGGGGGATAATACTTAGGCATGGTCTATAAACATCCCTCTAGCCCTGCAAGATAGTGTGTTTTTTCAACTTAAAGAGGCTTAAACAGGATGATGTTGGTGGTTTGCCTTTGTGCTCTGCCTCGGCTGAGAGTGGTTTCCTGGGAAATGTGGGAGTCCTGCTAATGCTTGCCACAACCTTCTGTTTAAAGTCAGAATGAGAAGTATTGAAACTTATAATAGAAGCTTTTTACATTTCTTTTTTAAGATTCATTTAATGTTTCAATTTTTTTAAAATCACTAATGTGTTATATATTTCAAGAAAATGTTGTCTTTGAAGCTTATCATGAGGTCTCTGGCTAAAGTCACCTGGCCCGATTCACAGAACTAACTTAAGACAAAATCCTAAACTTACTACTTTTGGTATTCACAGAAGTTAGGATTTTGTCTTAAGTTTGTCTTAAGACAGACTTAAGACAGTCTCAAGTTAGGATTTTGTCTTAAATCTGTCTTAAGTCTGTCTTAAGTCTGTCTTAAGTCTGTCTTAAGTCTGTCTTAAGTCAAAATTAAGACAAAATCCTAAACTTACTACTTTTGGTATTCACAGAAGGCATTTAGTAGTAGTAAAGTTAGGATTTTGTCCTAAGTCTGTCTTAAGTCTGTCCTAAGTTTGTCTTAAGTTTGTCTTAAGGCTGCCTTAATTCTGTCTTAAATCTGTCTGAAGTCAAACTTAAGTCAAACTTAAGACAAAATCCTAACTTTACTACTACTAAATGCCTTCTGTGAATACCAAAAGCAGTAAGTTTAGGATTTTGTCTCAAGTTAGTTCTGTAAAACGGGCCCACCAGTTCAGCACAGCCCTCTCGTGCCCCAATATGTGTCATCTTTGGTATAACATTACTTGATCTGCAGAAAAGGCGGGGCAATAAGAACTCCCACTGGTCCTCCTGCCCAAGGGAGTAGCCAGCAGCTTAAAATACCCTGCAATTTTGATCAATACCTCGAATGACATTGGGTGAGCGAGGTGAGTAAGCCCTACACTCTGTAGTTGATGTCCCTTATTAATGCCTTCCATTAATCTTTAAGCCTTTCCTGTATACATCCGTCGAACACCCATTCACCGATTCATCCATCCACCCTTTCATTATTAGGTTTCCATCTATCCATCCTTCCGCTCACACTTCCAAGCATTCATACATCCTTTTACCCATCCATTCACCCATCCACTAATTTACCCTCCTCTTATCAATCCGACAATCCATCCATCCACACATCCATCCAGGCGACCATTCATCCATTCCCCCATTCATTCAGACATTTATTATTCTAGCCACTTCCTTTCTCTCACACATGCAAATATTGTGTTATCCATACATCCATCAGTCCATTCACCCTTGCATCCATCATTTCATCCTTTTTACCTTTCTTTCTGGTCACAGTTTCTTCTTTATTTTCACATGCCCTTCATTTCACTCTTCCTTCCTCTCTCTCCTTCTTTCCCTCTCTTTTCTTCATCATTTCTTTGTTATAATTAACTTTCCTTGCTTGATCTCTGTTATCAGTGTCCTGTATTATTGTACTTTTAAGAGCTTTTGTCTGCAGAGATGCAGACAGGAAAAGCCTCATCAATAACTGTGAGTGTCAACACCACCCCGCGCTTAAGCTGCAAAAGTGGGGGTTCATGACGCCACTGCTCCTGTTCCTCCGCCCCCCGCATCTCATCATCATTTAATTTCTTCAGGAGGACAATTTGTCTTGCACGGTGTAGCGCCCCCGGGTGGTGAGAAAGGACCAGTCCAGCTAATCGCCGGAGCACCACAATCGCCTACTCAGCACATGCCCCAAAGGGTTGGCGATACGGATAAGGGTACCCCGGATAATCCAATCACCGAAGGAAATTGAAGCCAGAGGCAGATTCACGAGTTCAGAAGGAAGCTGGAGTTGCAAAAAATGAACACACTTAGCTGTAAATTTGCGCAAGTATTTTCTCTCGAAACCCTGTCTTCCAGGCGAGAATTTCTTTCCTCAATGTCATCTTTCACCAGCCATCTCCCCTTCCTTCTGTCTCTTGCTTACTGTACCTGTCCCATGTACCCCTTTCCTCCTCTCCCTTTCTCTTTATATCATTTACTCTAACCACCTCTCATTGCTTGTTCTTTACTTTCTGTCCCTTAATTTTTTCTCTTTTTCTATTTTTCTGTCATTTGGAACCTTTGTCCCTTTTCCACTGTGCCTGTCCCTTGCGCGTTTCCTATTTCCATGTCGTTCTCCATCTTTTTCAATTGGTATCTCTGCCTCATACTTATCTTCCTAAGTCTCTCTCCTCTTGCACGTGATCTCTTCCTCTTCCCTGTTCCTTGCTTCATGTCTCTCTCAGTATGAGAATCCTCTTCTCTCTCTTTCCCTGTCATGTAACTCTCTCTGCAGCAGCTTTGCATGTTCTTTCCCTGTCTGTCACTCAATATCTCTCTCACTTTATATTCCCTCAATTGTTCTTTTCCTGCTGGTCCTGCGTTCGTTACAACTTTCAGTCCCTCACCCTCATTTTCTGTCCCTCTAAGAACCTACACATTAAAGCTAAATTAGGAACACCATCAATGTTTCAATTTGGCTAGAAAATGTGGCATTTTTTTACTCAATGCCACCCCCTACCCCCTTCTAGGAACAGAAAAGATTTTGCAGTATTTGATCCTACTACACTGTGCCCAACTTATGAAAACCCCACATGTTCTGAAGAAGGCCTGCCACAAACAATTCCCTCCGGCCGAAACGTGACAACCATTCTTTAAACACTACATTCTGCAGATATACTTACTGTGTTATTTCTGATATGACCTGTTTATCAACTTCACAGCATTTGTCCGAATATTTCCACAGTTACCAACTAAATAAATTCAAATGGCACCATGCAGTCCATGACAACATCTGTTCTCTGTGGGACCAGGAAAAACTTTTAAAAACTTTGATCAATTAGGAAACCCAAATTGAATTCCTTGAGCGGTGGAGACTACAAACTCCTCACAGAGGAGCTTGCAAAATTTGCATAATTTGCTTACATGTATTTACATGAAATTACTACAAAATTATGCAAAAGTATGTGTAATCATGCAAAATGCAGATCTGTCATTTAGTGCTATATTTTAGAGTGAAATATGTCCGATTGACAATTTTTGACACGAGGACCCACCGCACTAAAAAGAGGTGCAAAAAAGATAAATCACTGCAAACAATTCTGTTGTTCCAATGCATTTGCAGGACAACTTTGTCCCAACTGGCGCATTGGTCTGTAAACGTTTACCACGAATGACAAGGAGTAACACAAAGCAGTGTAATGGTGTAATTTTGAGAACTTTGAGTAAGGAAAATGTCTCCAAATTACATGAATTACTCTGCTGTAATTTAAATTTTAGCCAGGCCTAGTTGTATATTATCACATCAGTAGTTACTCTTGCCATTAATGGTATCCTGTGGAGTGACTCTCATATAAAGCCTGCAATGTCGTGACTTTGGATATATAGGGGGTATATCTAGCTAGAAAGGGTCCAAGGTGGTCATCCATCAAGAAGTTGTTGTTACTTAGCATAAATACTTTGATCTTGGATGCATTCTGCTTCAGTTGGCCCATTTAGATTAGTTGGTCAACATCCTGTAGGCATGGTGCCAAGTATAAGGGTGGCACCATCTCATCTGAGAAGAATCCGAGGGTTATCTGAATAAACATAACATGAAAACCACTCAGTTTGATGTCTAACGACAGGGAACTGAGACACAGTGTAAATAATAGAGATCAGAAAGTGAACACAGATGGACTCCACTGTGCAAAGTCCAAAAGAAGAAAAAAATAGCCACTACCCACATCTTCTCTATAAAAAGAGGATGTGCTACCCACAACATCATATCTTCTAATAGTTGCATATGCATATGTGAGGGATCTGGGTTGACGTAATTTGAAAAACTCCCCAAAAAAGCTATCATCCCATGCACTTATTTCTATACAAATTGATCACTGTTCTGGAATTAAATAACGTCCATCTGACAACTTCATGGCGCTGTTTGCCAAAATATCTATGGGGCCGATTAGGATTGCGGTGAATCCGCATCCTCCGGGCTGGCGGAAGCCACCGCTGGCCCGGAGGATGTGGATTCACCGCTGCGGTGCCTTCAAAGACCCCCCGCCACATAAGGATGGCTGGGGGGTCAGCGGCGGACAGGAAGACCGTCCGCTGCTTTTCCGCCGCGGTCGCCTTCCGACCGTGGCGGAAAAGCTCTTATATGGTGGCGGTGTCTATCAGACACCGCCAGCCATATTAGGATGGGGCAGAAAACATGCTTTTCCGCGGCAGCTTTTCCGCCATGGAAAAGCATGTGGTCCTTCGCGTTTGGGGGCCCGGTGCGAGCCCCCAGGGTGTTGGGGGGTGCACATGGGGGGTACCTAAAGTAACTTTGGCATGCACAGGGTGGCAGGCACCACGCGATGCCTGCCAAGTTGTGCATGCCAAGGCTACACATGCATATTTTACATTGCGGCGGGTGCTGCTTAAAGCAGCACCCGCCGCAATGTAAAATATACGGGATGTGACTGCCAGGGTGGCGGTCACATCCTAATTCGCACGGAGGGAAGGCCGCTGCCCCTGCGAACGGTCCCTCCACCTCAGGGGTGGCGGACGGACGCTGGTCCATCCACCATCCTAATAGGCCCCATAGTGTTGTTTTTAATTGTTTTCCTTCAACAAAGCTTACTTTAATAGTAACTAGGACTTGTTCTTTAAAGTTGGAGTCATTCTGCTGGACTCAGATCAATTTATAGGACAAAAAATTGTCATGCTAGATCTAAAGGAGGGTTTATCCTTGATCATGAAGCCCCTTAGTGAATAGTCTCCATCTTCCTAGTGTTTATTCACCAGGCCATTTCAGCATTCTTTCATCCTCTGCCCTCCAGCATCTTCTCAAAGGTTCAAGTGGGCTGCCTCACCACCCACTCCAGGTACATTGAACTGGCAGATGGTTGATTTGGGTGTGGTTGGCTGGGCAAGGAGCATACTGCACTGGGTAGGACCCGTACTAGAGGCAACTATTGGGAAACTGGTATAAACTAACTTTTAACGTACATGACGTTGACCTGTCGTCCCTGACCATCATCTGCAATATTCCCCTTGATTGACTACATGGGAAAGGAATGAAACAAAGTTCTATAGAAACAAATCTCCCTGATGTGGTGAAGAACACATCTGGCAAGATCTGGAGATGAAGAAGAAGCCTAGGTTCACAGTAGAGTGAATTGGAGCCCCCAAGCTGTGCAGAAGTTGAACGAACGAGGAACACATCAACTATCTTCAAGTTATGTATTTTTCATCAGCCTACTGCTGCTGAACACCATCTGTGTGTCACAGGCTGGCAGGATATGGATTGTGGCCGGAAAGTCCTTTCTGGGGATCATGCATTATATGAAAATATAATTTTTAATTATTTTAATGTGAATGTCTCTCTGCACCAGTATATCTGCACGAGTATATCTCAACCTGCACTGTTATATTTTATAACCAAAGCAAACAATTAAGTTGGCAGGGTATGCTCAGGCATGGGTCCCTTGCTCTTTTTTTTTTTTTACGGAGGATTATATAGCGCAAACCTGACCCGGTATCGGGTATCAGAGCTCTTTACATAGCACCAGTTGCGTTACATGAGGACATATTCATTTTTGTTAGGAACAGGGAGATTATGTGATTTGCCCAGAATCACAGGATGTTTAGCGTCATTGCCAAGACTCGAACCCAGTTCCCCAGATTTGAGGTCGACTGCCCTAGCCGTTAGCCCAACTCCTCACTTTGCCACTGGATTCAAGCTAGCCTGGCTGATGAGGGATGTTACCCTGAAAATGGCCCCAGGATGCTTGTTTCCAGTCCAGGGAAGACATGGCTTGGCAGTTCGGGCTGGACTGTTCCCATGAGGCACAGGGTCAGACTGATTTGCATATTGCTGGGTCTGAACTGGGGTGGCGAACTGATCTAAAGAACGATGATGGACTCAGCCCAGATTTGTGACTGGGGGTGAGTGTCTGAAAGATTTCAGCGCTCCGTTCATAATCTCCTGGTGTTTGCTATATTTTATAACCAAGCATAAAAATCTTTTTCTTATTACTCTGAAGTACCGTTTAATCTCAATATGCTTGCTAAATTTCAGAACTGTATTGTATTGTATTGTATCAACATTTATAAAGCGTGCTGTAACCCTACGGGCCTCCTGGCGCTATGTTACAAGACATTTTATTTGAGATAGCACATTTGCACAATTCCTGCATATCGAGGTAAACCCAAAGCCTCGCTTTCGATATGGCAAGCAGAAGCGTGGTTTTAGGAACATTTATGAAATCGACAATGTATTTATGCATTGCCTCTTTGCTTGAAGGAGATCTCACAATTTCTCTATGAGAACATCCTGTCACTTGCTTAATAGTTATGTTTCACTGAAAGTAACATGTTTCTGTCACAAGTTGGTGCCCCATAGATTTCTATGGAGAGAAAAATGTATATAAACCATGAAATGTAGCTTGCATTTTAGTATTGCGGGCCATATTATCAAGAAAGTGCGATACATTATCGCCGCTTTTATCGCCAGGAAACTGCCGCTAAAGCGGCGATAATGGGCTTGATAATATGGTCTGTGAATTCCCATAGTAGCCCAGGTTAACACCAGAACCTGGGCTTCTATGGGAATTCACAAGGGCATATTATCAAGCCCATTATCGCCGCTTTAGCGGCAGTTTCCTG
Source organism: Lissotriton vulgaris (assembly GCF_964263255.1). Lineage (NCBI taxonomy): Eukaryota > Metazoa > Chordata > Amphibia > Caudata > Salamandridae > Lissotriton > Lissotriton vulgaris. The sequence continues at coordinate 1,060,340,894 of NC_141699.1, forward strand.
CGGATAAAAGCGGCGCTAATGTATCGCCCTTTCTTGATAATATGGCCCTACATGTTAAAGCTGGCCGCTTTGCGTAGGATCTCTGGTTGGTTGAAGTGACAATTGTCACTTTAAAATTTCCAGTTCTGCTTGCTATTATTGCATTAAGCGCATTTGACTTTCGGCTTATCGACTTGTGTTTCATTTTAATAATGTTAAAGATGCAACAAGGACCCACTTGTTTTCTAGAAGAAATCAGTAGGGATCAAAGTGGGATGTCATTCCTCACTTGCATTAGGGACCACTGCACCCTTTCTACAACACTAACAAATGTCATTGTTAGCTATTGCTTTTTCCATACGCATTAAGGACACTTTTATGGTTAAATTAGTATCAACCGATCTAGGGGGCCTATTAGGATGGCGGACAGACCTGCGTCCGTCCACCACCCCAGAGTAGGAGGGACCCTCCGCAGGGGCAGCGGTGGTCCCTCCGTGCAGATTAGGATGTGACCGTCACCCTGGCGGTCACATCCTGTATATTTAACATTGCGGCGGGTGCTGCTTGAAGCAGCACACGCCGCAATGTTAAAAAAAACATGTTTTCCTTTGCGTGCACGAAGCTGCAGGCACCGCGTGGTGCCTCCCGCTTCGTGCGCAGAAAGGTAGGGGGTACCATAGGTACCCCCCATGTGCACCCCCCTTCACCCCTGGGGGCCCACAACGGGCCCCCAAAGAAAAGTCTGCATGCCTTTCCACGGCGGAAATGCTGCAGCGGAAAGGCATAGGACCGCCGCCATCCTAATATGGCTGGTGGTGTCTGATAGACACCGCCAACCATGTTAGAGCTTTTCCGCCGCGGTCGGAAAGCGACCGCGGCGGAAAAGCGGCGGACAGAAAAAAGATCCCCCAGCCATCCTAATCTGGCAGGGGGTCTTTTTTCTGTCAGCAGCGGTTAATCCGGATCCTCCGGGCCGGTGGTGGCTTCCGCCAGCCCGGAGGATGCGGATTAACCGCAATCCTAATGAGCCCCCTAGGTTGGAAATGAGAATGGGAATGTCTATGGATATTTTCATGCATTAGGAGACAATGTAGCGCCTTGAAACCTTCACGGGTGAGTAGTGCGCTTTACAAATCCCTGATTGATTGATTGAATGTTAAAGGACGCTGCAAGCTACGGTCACCATCACTACCTCTAGAAATAACTGATCATTTATTCCTCCAGCCTCTGAAATAACCTACTATCTCTACCTCCGAGTTATATCGACCATCTATTTTACCCTCGTATATTATTACCTTGTATGCCTACTGTTTTTCTTGTGTATTCCTTGTAAATGATATCTGTGCAAACTTTGTAAAGCACTCTGATACCCTCGGGTCGAGTTTGCGCTACATAAAACTCGAAAAATAAATAAATAAAATAAGTAAATAGATGGCTACTGTGCACAAGAGTACAGCATTAAGAAGCTTTGCAGTACTTTCACACGCTCTGTGCGTCCTGGTGGAGGGGTTTTTCACCTGAGCACGTGTTCATGTTTGCTTTCTAAAGCAGTAAGATAACTCTTGACTGTTTAGTAACATATTACCTAGATACTTTTGTTTTCTGAAGTTACAAGGCACCTCGTGGTTGGTGTTGCAAGATTACATTGCTCCAAGTTTGCTTTCTCAGGTTACAAGACACCTTTTGCGTGGGATTGCAGGATTATATCATTACATATTGACTTTTCGAGGTTACAAGGCAGCTCATGCGTGGGCTTGCATGAAGCTGTCTAAATACTTGGATTTGCCTGTGGTGAGTGACTGTGTGTGTGCTGGAACAGCAGAGGTGTGAGATTGCGCAGGCAAGGTTGGTCCACTAGAGGGGGCAGCTGAGTCATGCTTGAAAGCAGGGCCAGCTTTGGTGCTGGTGGTGCCCGGTGTGACAATAATTGTTGGCGCCCCCACTCTCATGACCTCTTCCTCAGATTCCCTCACTACCACAGGGAAAAAGTGCCCATCATCTTTCCAATCATAAGTTATTGCTAAACACAGCGCGCCCCCAGAGGTCAACGCCCCCCCCTCCACAGGTCGCAGCACCCTAAAGCCAGCCCTGCTTAAAGGTTTGGTGTCCCTTGTTGATTTATTAGTTCTGCTTTGGATCTTTTTTAGGTTTGTCTTGTAAAGATACCATTGGTTTGTTATTTGTTTTCTAGTCTGTCTAGTTGTGGTTTTGGGGACATAGGGGCATATTATCAAGAACAGCGTTAAAAATTATCGCCGGATTGGCGACAGAAAACTGCAGCTAAAGCGTCGATAATGGGCTTGATAATGTAATGTAATGATGTCTTGTAAAGCGCCTGAATCACCCCACATGGGGTATCTCCACGCTGTAGACCGCTGGGGAACCCATCCTGGCTTTCCCTGTGAGATGGTCCCTACTGGGTATCTCCAAGGTGAAACCAGGCATCCCTGGCGTATGTGGGGGGCCGTTGTGGAGATGAGGCAAGCTAATGCCCAAAGTTGCCGAATGTGATCCCTGGTTAGAGTAAGCACCGAGGCGAGAATTATCGAGTCCGCCGACCCTGGTCCACGACCCTGCCGCGTCGGTAATTGAACCCTTGTCCCGGGTCGTCCTCTGCTTCCGGGTCTGCCGCTTCTAACCAGTGAGCCACACCACTACACTAAATAATAATATGCCCTTGAGAATTCCAATAGAAATACATGTTCTGGTGTGAACATGGGCTTCTATTGGAATTCTGCAGGGCATATTATCAAGCCCATTATCGCCGCTATAGCAGCAATTTTCTGCCGCTAAACCGGCGACAATTTTAACGCAGACCTTGATAATATGCCCCATGATGTTGTTTTCTTCACCTCAGCCTTGTGAAAGAAAGAAGGATGTTGTATCTGTGTCTCATTACCTCACGGGCAGGTGGTCATTGTTGAACTGGGGTCTCCCTACTCCAGCATGAAATATGTGATGTCTGCAGTATTCCAAGGCTGTAAGTCTTTCAAATGGCATTTAGATCAGATAGAAGTAAAGTCCTAAGGGGGAAGACATACTGCTCTTGGTGGAGTGTCTTCTACGCACAATGTATTCAAACATGGATTAAAATAATTGTTAATGTTTCTGACCATCCTGTGATCCATCAAAACTATTCACCGCGGTCACTTCAAAGAGACCCTTCTCCAATTATTTTGAAAGGGAACAAAACAGGCAGAGCATCACAGAGCAGCAGTGAGTGGACAAGACCTGAAAGCAAAAAAAAAGGATGATTTAAGAAGCCAGGCAGATCTTAAAAGAGCTCTTTTTCAGATCACAGCCTTTGATGATTACAAAGTTAAATATGTCATCTTTGTAGGCCCCTGAGCGGCTAAGGTATTTCATTTTGTCACAGGGACCGAATGATTTTCTCACTTTCAGCCCCAGGGTATGTTTTAATCTCTTGTCCTCAGTCATGGCAGGGGCAAGTCATTTGGGGAGTTGTAGTTTAGGATTCATACTGACAGTTTTTAGAGAGGTGCTTTTATCTAGAGCTGTAATGATCCATTTGCCACTATAAAAATTAGAATATGCTTCTATAGCTTGGCCATGATCTGAGAACCCATTATTTCCCATGGATGGCTTTAGACTATAGACATTTTTATGTGTGATGTATTAGCAGGATTCATTTTTTTAGAACATATCGTAATCAAAAGATGACCCAAATTTCCTTATAGATAGTGAGCTTTGCTTGACATTGATAGGTAATTTTGAAGCTACAAGTACAATGGCATTTTGCCCTTGGTCTGCTCCCATTTTCAATAGTAGCAAGATGTTTTGGGGTGCTATTTCTTGGGATAGTATTAGAAAAAATCGTTTTAAATGTCATGTTATTAAAATATTGAATTCAAGCTAGCCCGGCTCATGAGGATGTTACCCCGAAACAAGTCCCAGGATGCTTGTTTCCAGTTCAGGGAAGACCTGGCTTGGCAGTTCAGGCTGGACTGTTCCCATGAGGCACAGGCTCAAGACTGATTTGCGTATATCTGGGTCTGATCTAGGCCTGGGGGAAAACTATGCTATGCTCGCGTATTTTGCGTAGTTTGTGCAACTACGCGCTACGCGAATTGCACGTAGCACAGTTCAAAAACACGCAGTGTAGCGGGCATTTTTTGCTCTCGGTCCTCAACGTCAAGTTGGCGGCCCGAGCGAGCAAAATGACATCCCGGCGAGACTTTTTCATTGTTCGCGATCAGCAACATTAAGTGGCCGATCGCGAGCATGGAAAATAAACCTCAGGCCGAGATTCTCAACGCGGGGAGGTTTCTCATTGCGAGTGGTCGCGTATGCACTGTGCAAGATGCCGTGACTGGGTGTGAGTGTCTGAAAAGTTTCAGTGCTCTGTCCATCATCTCCTTGTGTTTGCTTTGTTCACCCTAAGTTGGCAGGGTATTCCCAGTCGTGGGTCCCTTGCTCACTTTGCCACTGAATTCAAGCTAGCCGGGCTGATAAGGGGTGTTACCCCAAAACCGGTCCCAGGATGCTTGTTTCTGGTTCAGGGAAGACCTGGTTTGGCATTTCAGGCTCAACTGTTCCCATTAGGCACAGGGTCAAGACGGATTTGCATATAGCTGGGTCTGCACTGAGGTGGTGAAGTGAGCTAAAGAATGATGATGGATTCAACCCAGATCTGTGACTGGGGTTGAGTGTCTGAAAAGTTTCAGCGCTCAGTCCACCATCTCCTTGTGTTTGATTAAAATATTGTGTCAGAATATTGATTACCTAGGTTTTTTGCAGGTGAGAATATATGTGTAAATATAGATGACGATATTTAACTCTTTATAAATTTGCCCTATGTAAATATAGATGACGATATTTAACTCTTTATAAATTTGCCCTATGTAAATATAGATGACGATATTTAACTCTTTATAAATTTGCCCTATGTAAATATAGATGACGATGTTTAACTCTTTATAAATTTGCCCTATGTAAATATAGATGACGATATTTAACTCTTTATAAATTTGCCCTATGTAAATATAGATGACGATATTTAACTCTTTATAAATTTGCCCTATGTAAATATAGATGACGATATTTAACTCTTCATAAATTTGCCCTGATAATATCTTTAAGATACAGAGATGTGGAATTAAAACCAGTAAATCTACACTTCCTTGTACAAGTAAGTGTATATACCTATATACACTTACTTTAACAATATTTGTTAGTAAGTAGTTTGGATACAGTATTTTTGTAGCCTGGTATTTTGTGCTTGATATTCTAACAGAGAACCCTTTCCATAAAATGAATTGTCCTGTAGTAACCATTTTTGATGTTGCTGTAAGCCAGATAAATGCCTGTAATGTATTGACAGAGCAACAGTCCTCATGACAGTAGTTAAAACTAATCATCTGTTGTGTGCCCTTTTTAGGTCTGGTGTTAGGCAAGACTTTTTCATTTTACTGAAAGTATAAACATGTAATATATTTACTGATTGGGGCTTTAAGTCGATCCTTTCCATCCATTGGTCTAATATTGTGTTATTTTACATTTTTATTCCATCTACTACTGCACACAGCATGCATATATCATAGGTCTGCACTCAGCCCACTTCAGTCATTGGCTACCTTCCCTGTGAGTCACAATATCCTGCTCTTTCACAACAAGGACATCAACACATGAAGTAGTTCCCTTCAGTGACAGAGACACCTAGTACAAAGTGGGACCAAGTACATTTTTGCTTTTAACCCTTGATTTATTGTCATATTGATAGGAGCCTTATAGCTTCCTCCAAAACAATGTTTTATAAATGCCATGACAAAATAAACATTGATCAATCTAAAAGGCTGGCCTAACGCTGAACTATTTCGTTTGCCAATGCTTGTTGTCATGTGTCTCTCTTAAATGGAGGTGTCCGAAGGTTGAGATGATGAGATAGGAAGGAGACTACCTTCAGACTGCAACAACCACACAAACACTTGGGCTGAGCAAGCAAATCAACTTTTTCTCTTCTTCGGATCGAAGGTGTGAAAAAGAGGGTTGAAACATCAGAGACGGTCACCTGCTCCAGGCATTTGCTAGCAAGAGAAGTAAACATTGCTGAAAATGTTTATTCTGTAACATCATTTGAAAGCCTATGCATATGCTAAAGAATAAACAACAGCTTCAGCTCATATTGTCAGTCACTATTTAATGATATCCCTCCCCTTCAATTAATTACTTGACATTCTATTCAAAGTTGTAAGTCCAAGTAGAGAGTCCTTGACCAAGAACACACCAAAGTTCTTGGGGTAGCAGGGAGCAGTGTGGCAAAGGAACCTACAGGCCCTCAAGAGGTGAACATACAGGTCCTCAAGTGGTGTACTCTTTAAATCAGGGGTCTCCAAACCGGTCCTGGAGGGCCGGATCCATGCCAGATTTTTAAAATTACTACATGTATCTCAATGGGGATATCCAAAAAATCTGGCATCGATCCGGCCCTCCAGGACCGGTTTGGAGACCCCTGCTTTAAATAAAAAGAGAGAAGGAGCCTATTGAAGACCCTTCTGCTGCTCTACATGTGTCGCTGTTATAATCGAGGGAAGTCTTAGACCCAGGGCTAGGCAGCCTTTGATTGGTAGATGAGAGGAGCCAATGAAAAAGGCAAAGGTATGTGCCCAAACCCCCTCTGAACAACTTTGGATTACAAGGCCTAAAATATACTCTTTTCCTACAGTTTTGGACTAGGATTTACCTTCCTGATTCCTTGAGCTAAGTGGTAGTTTTCTCTCTGAACTCTTCAGAGTCAAGGTTAGTTTTTCATACCCTGCTACAGTCAAGCTTACTGGATAGATCATTCAAACTATATGACTCCAGATTAGTTGGTGAGATGTAGGAGCTATAGGGACCAGCACTATACACCCCAAGCAACATAACCTTTTCCCACTGAGAGGCTCATTCCTGCAGGAATCTTCACCACTCTACCCTCCAATGCTTCACTTTGTGTTCTAGCCTGGATCCTTTCAAAACAATACACTGAAGAGGTGCCAGGACCTCGACTTTACGAGGCCTAATGAGTTCGCAGTCGATTGGTGCACTACAGGCCCACCCGTGTCTGCTCTGAAGTAGAGCAAGCAATGTGTTTCAAGCATCTTCTTTTTCATCCTTTCATTTCCCCTAGTGACTGGACAAAGAAATACTCCAATGCCAGTGGACCATTCACTTCTGCATGGCCAAGGCTGAGCAGGATGTCAGAAGTCTGTTTTAATGTTATCGCATTGGAAATTATGCAACATACTTTAGGAAAAACTAGGCTGTACTAATCCTCTTTCATCAGCCTAGAAAGCCTGAATGGGAAGTATTGTAAAATCCTCATGTCAAACCAAAACAAAGGTTTTTTTCCCCTGGATTTGTTGTTAAAACCCAATCTTTCTTTAACAACTGTGCCTTTGTAAAAGGGGTTACCCCCTAAGTTGTTGAAATCCTCATATCCTGCATTAGTGGCCATTGCATGGTGTCGGCCCATCGAAGAGCTTTAGCTTCAAGAGTAAACATTAATGAGGAATAAGTATGTATGTATGTTTGTATGTATGCAGTATTTGTATAACACAAAACTAGCCAAAAAGCATGTACAACTGGACAAGGTCAAAGTAAATAATACAACCAACAATTTAGTAGAGGCGATGCAGAACTCTGATAGTGGAGGGAGCTGTTACTCTACTGTGAAGTGGTGTGTTCAGTTCTTACTAAACTGGAGTTGTTTTGGGGCAGTCCTGATGCATACAGAGATGTTGTTCCAGATCCAAGTACTGAATTGAAGAATACCTGTGGATTTGTTTTTTTAATGTTTTCTTCTCCAGTATGATGGTGTCCTAGCAGCTGGTGCACTGAGAGCCACCAGAAGAGGTGAACTCCTCACCTAGATAGGCAGGGGTGTAGGAGGTGATGGCTTTGAATGTGATACAGCCGGTTTTGAAGATGGTGTTGGCTGTCAGTCAGTCAAAATGCTTTATTCGGTTCTGGAATTTCAACACCATAAAAAAAAACAAAATTAAAAATTCTAGCAATGCTCAGATAAAAAATTATAAAACATTACATCAGTGACCATAAGTCATAGAAATCCTAAGTCTAGTGGTAAAATCTAAAAAAAAACAGGGGACAGACCAGCACAAAAAAGTCTAATAAAGTGACGGTAAAAACAACAGACCAGGCCTGGCCCGAGTGAAATGTCTTCATGTTAAAAGTACCTTAAAATGAATTTTAAGGTGTGCATAAATAGGGCAGAATAAGAAAATAGGACAGAATAAGACAAAGTGTGCAGTATCTTGTTTAGATGTTGAATCCTAAATACAAGGTGGATGATCAGCATCACAAAATCAGCACTTCGAAAAACCTAAAAGAAAATGAACCGTATTTAGCCTGAAGCATATTAATAGGTAACAATGAGAATTAGACACGCCACATAAGACATATGGCTCAGTATACAGTGTTCTGCATGAGTACATACGACCTAATTGAAACCTTGAGCAAAGTGAGGAATTTTCACTCCTCCCATAACTAAGAAAAGCATCATGAGATCTGCTTTTGCATTAGCCTCGAGATCATTAAAAATGGAGGCTCAGCCTAGTTTAAGGAAGCGCAGTCTAACATAGGAAACCCATGGTATATGTAAAGCATGGTCCAGCCCTAAGCAGTCCATCAAAAACTTCCTATCAAGCTCCAACGCAGGTTTGAGCCTTATGGTCATCCATGATGTGGACTGGCGCAGGTAGCATGTGGCATTCCATCAGGGTTTGAGTGATGTGATCATGTTTGGGTTCCGGAGTAGAATGATACTAGCTGAAAATTGCATTGACGCCTCATCAGGGATACCAGGTGCTACATAAACAGAAACTCCTCCCTCTTCTATCCCTCAACAGTCCTTTGCAACCCAAATAACAGACTCCCATGTCTACCGCTCAAATTAATTTACTATTTCTGTATACTAATTTACGACTAATCCTTTTTGGGTTCCGGAGTAGCATCCTACTCGCAGAAAAGCACATTGACGCCTCATCAGGGATACCAAGCGATATATAAATGAAAACCCCTCCCTCTTCTATCCCTCCACTATCATTTTCAACCCAAATAACAGACTTGCATGTCCACCGCTCAAAATAATTTCATATTTCTGTATACTAATTTATGACTTAGCCTTTTTGGGTTCAGGAGCACCGTGCTACTCGCCCACAAGTGCTTTGAAGTCTTGTCAGGGGTGGTAAGCGCTATATAAATGCAATTACAATTTCAATATTCCTCCATGCTCTTTATGAGGCAGGATTCTGCATGTAGAAAGACCTTAGGGGGGCTTGTGTGGCATCTGGGATGATGTTGCCAACATCCCTATGTGAGAGTATGACAGCCTGAACAACAGTCTATCACTGGCTTTCTGGGAGGAACCCTTTCACATTCTTTGTCAGAGAGAGCTGGGTCCTGGTTGCTTTGATTTCCTCCGCAATGTGCTCCTTGTGGGTGAGATCTGTGTCCAGGGTGATTGAGAGTGACTTAGCATTGGGTGAAAGCTGGAGTTCAAATCCATCCAGGCTCATGCTGATGATCCAGATGTGGAGATAGTTATTGCAAACATAATGCATAGATAAATCTAGCAATGGGGCCGCTAGTTTATTTTTATTTTTCAATGTAATAAAAAATTGTATCCGTTAGAAATTGGCAGTGTTTTTATATAGTAACATTGTTTCAGGCCAATTCTTCGCGGTGAGTCGTTGTCCTGAATTTGTATCAGTTTGCACTGCACCTATTTATTTATTTTTTATTTTATTTATAAAGTTTTATATAACGCAAACTTGATCCAGAAGGATATCAGAGCGCTCTACAATTTGATGCAAAGGTAACAAATCAGAACATTAGTCTAACATTGGTAATCCAATGGGCATTGATTCAAATAGAACAAACATAACAGCTCAATATACCTGATGATGTGGAGAGAGCATATGGCTTGTGTTATCAGATGATGTGGAGAGAGCATGCGGCGCGTCCAACCCATCACCTCCAGTTTGCATCTACACCTCATCCTTAATACTTTTGCTCCTAATGAGGGCCCATGCCAGTCCACATGATTTGGTGGTTCTTTGCTGACAAATACAGGTGTCTGTGTGGAAGTGCTTTGAGGTTTCCATCTGCGCTGAGCCCTGCCTGCGGATCCCTAATGATGCCGCTGAATTGTGGCGGGGTCAGTTTTACATGCCATAATAAGCAGCGCTACCTGTTCGGGTTCTTGCATTTGCTTATACTTGAGAAGGTTTTCTTTGGCTGTCTGTGATGCTTATTCACTTTCGCTGTCAATTTGCTTGACAGAAAAGTCTTGCTGTTGGAACGCAGCATAGGGTGTCGCGAGCCAATTGTCGCTTCATCTGCTTACTTGCATGAGCTTACAGACATCTCTGTCTGCCACATGTCAGGTGTAATTTGCTAAACCTACCATTGTTTCCTCATAAATCCAGGTCTGTGTGTGTAATGGAAAAACAATACAAGCAGCAGGACAGGGTGAACTTCCTTAAAATCTGACATAGTGCGTTCACCGGTGCATAGCCAGCGGTTGCTGACATCTTGCCCATGCACTTATTTGTTTAGCTGGTTTCTAAGGAGGTTTATCTAGATCCAAAATATGTTCCAGCCTGTGGGATATTTTTTAAGTGCCTCTGTTTTTAACACAGCCATTCACAAAGTGGTTCTAAAAGCCAGCAGTGGCAATGAAAGGACAATTTACCACAACACCTCACAAGGTGTAGAGGTCTGGCGCAGCGACCAGAACGGCTGACTCCGGAGCATGAGGTTCACGGTTCGATTCCTGGCGCCGGCGGCAGCTCAGCCCAGCACCCTGTGACTCTGGGCAATAGCTCACCTAATCTCCTGACGGCTCGAAGCACCTTGACACCCTTAGGAGTGATTAGTTCACGCTTAAAAAAACCCTTGCGTGCGGGGCGTATTTTCCGCCTGTGCTGACTCCGCTGTGCGCGGGCGGAGTCATGACGGAACGGTTCCGTCATCAGCACAGCTCAACCGATGCTGATGACGGAACCGTTCTGTCATCAGCACGCAAGGGGTTAAGGTGGCTCAAGAAGCAAAATCAGAAACAACAGTGCAAAGTTTACATGGAAGAAAGAGTCAGTTTGAAATGTTGAACTGGAGCTAATAATCTCGTAGTAAGAGTAACATACAGGCAAAGGGAGGTTGAGTACCCAGCCAGTGAATTATCAGCTTCACAGCATTCCCAATCTCATGCTGTCTCTCCCACTTTCTCTTCCAGGTCCCTCAACTGTGGGAGAGGATATATTAGTCGGGTCTACTACCTACTGAACCCCAAGTTGTTTACCATTGCTATACCTAGAACAGGCCTTGGATCTAGCTGGACTACTGATATGAGAACTGTAAAATTAAGTAAATAAATCCATGGAGAAATTCAATGCAATCATATGTAAATTTAATCCAGAGAAAAAAATGTCCCATCCATCAGCAAGCAGGAGTCAGGTGCAACTGACTATTAAAAGATCAGTAACATTCTATCTCCATGGTGCTAATCAAAGGGAAGCATGCGGGCAATTGGGAAATACAGATTGAGCATACAGAAACATGGCACTATATTACATAAGCACTATATTACTAGAACCTATGTTTCCTGTAGGCTGCGCACACACTACTTCGAGCTCTCAGGGAGCGCGTTCGTCATTCCCAGAATTAATAGAGAGTAAAGGGAGCTGTTAAAACTCTCCTTTTCTCTTTTCGTGGCATGCGCACCAGGAGGTCCAGCAAATGCATCAGTGACAAAAGGGGCTGTTTCTTTCATTTAAGTTCAGAGCGTTTTATGAGGCGGGCAACAGGCACTGTGAAATGAACATGTGTGATTGTGTTTCACAAATGAGAGGGTGAGTATGGGGAATTACTGCCAGAGCTGCTGACTTTGGAACTGGCAAAACAGGTTCCAGTCTGATGCTCAGGTAAAGTGCTCCAATACTTTATGGTTCTGTTTGCTACACAAAAACGCACACACAAAAAAACTTTCAGGATGTTTCTCAGTTCAGTTTAAAAACTCAGGGGAATATTATCAAGGGGGTTTATCTCCGCTTTTTTGGCTTTAAAAGCCAAAAAAGCGGAGATAAAATTTTCTCCCTATTACCTAGCTATCGCTAACACCAGTTAGCGACAGCTGGTAGGAGATAGCGACCATCTTGGGCCCCACTTTGCATGTCAGTGATATTTATCACTAATGACATGCAAAGTGGGCGTGCCAAGATGTTAGCGGCTGAAAACAGTCGCTAACATCGCTATCTCCTATTATCAACTTTTGTAGATATTTGCGCTAAGCGCGAATATCTCCAAAAGCTAACACCTGCCCTGAGCAGTTCTTAGCCATGTTATCCAATGGCAGGTGGATAACATGGCTAAGAGCATTAGCTCGGTAATGCAGGAATATCGCTGACTTTTCAGCGATATTCATGCATTGCGGCCGATTTTTATCGCATTTCCGATAAACCTTGGAAATACCATTAGAATTAAGAAGCATTAAGAAGCATTAAGAAGCATTAAGAAGCTTTGCAGTACTTTCACACGCTCTGTGCGTCCTGGTGGAGGGGTTTTTCACCTGAGCACGTGTTCATGTTTGCTTTCTAAAGCAGTAAGATAACTCTTGACTGTTTAGTAACATATTACCTAGATACTTTTGTTTTCTGAAGTTACAAGGCACCTCGTGGTTGGTGTTGCAAGATTACATTGCTCCAAGTTTGCTTTCTCAGGTTACAAGACACCTTTTGCGTGGGATTGCAGGATTATATCATTACATATTGACTTTTCGAGGTTACAAGGCAGCTCATGCGTGGGCTTGCATGAAGCTGTCTAAATACTTGGATTTGCCTGTGGTGAGTGACTGTGTGTGTGCTGGAACAGCAGAGGTGTGAGATTGCGCAGGCAAGGTTGGTCCACTAGAGGGGGCAGCTGAGTCATGCTTGAAAGCAGGGCCAGCTTTGGTGCTGGTGGTGCCCGGTGTGACAATAATTGTTGGCGCCCCCACTCTCATGACCTCTTCCTCAGATTCCCTCACTACCACAGGGAAAAAGTGCCCATCATCTTTCCAATCATAAGTTATTGCTAAACACAGCGCGCCCCCAGAGGTCAACGCCCCCCCCTCCACAGGTCGCAGCACCCTAAAGCCAGCCCTGCTTAAAGGTTTGGTGTCCCTTGTTGATTTATTAGTTCTGCTTTGGATCTTTTTTAGGTTTGTCTTGTAAAGATACCATTGGTTTGTTATTTGTTTTCTAGTCTGTCTAGTTGTGGTTTTGGGGACATAGGGGCATATTATCAAGAACAGCGTTAAAAATTATCGCCGGATTGGCGACAGAAAACTGCAGCTAAAGCGTCGATAATGGGCTTGATAATGTAATGTAATGATGTCTTGTAAAGCGCCTGAATCACCCCACATGGGGTATCTCCACGCTGTAGACCGCTGGGGAACCCATCCTGGCTTTCCCTGTGAGATGGTCCCTACTGGGTATCTCCAAGGTGAAACCAGGCATCCCTGGCGTATGTGGGGGGCCGTTGTGGAGATGAGGCAAGCTAATGCCCAAAGTTGCCGAATGTGATCCCTGGTTAGAGTAAGCACCGAGGCGAGAATTATCGAGTCCGCCGACCCTGGTCCACGACCCTGCCGCGTCGGTAATTGAACCCTTGTCCCGGGTCGTCCTCTGCTTCCGGGTCTGCCGCTTCTAACCAGTGAGCCACACCACTACACTAAATAATAATATGCCCTTGAGAATTCCAATAGAAATACATGTTCTGGTGTGAACATGGGCTTCTATTGGAATTCTGCAGGGCATATTATCAAGCCCATTATCGCCGCTATAGCAGCAATTTTCTGCCGCTAAACCGGCGACAATTTTAACGCAGACCTTGATAATATGCCCCATGATGTTGTTTTCTTCACCTCAGCCTTGTGAAAGAAAGAAGGATGTTGTATCTGTGTCTCATTACCTCACGGGCAGGTGGTCATTGTTGAACTGGGGTCTCCCTACTCCAGCATGAAATATGTGATGTCTGCAGTATTCCAAGGCTGTAAGTCTTTCAAATGGCATTTAGATCAGATAGAAGTAAAGTCCTAAGGGGGAAGACATACTGCTCTTGGTGGAGTGTCTTCTACGCACAATGTATTCAAACATGGATTAAAATAATTGTTAATGTTTCTGACCATCCTGTGATCCATCAAAACTATTCACCGCGGTCACTTCAAAGAGACCCTTCTCCAATTATTTTGAAAGGGAACAAAACAGGCAGAGCATCACAGAGCAGCAGTGAGTGGACAAGACCTGAAAGCAAAAAAAAAGGATGATTTAAGAAGCCAGGCAGATCTTAAAAGAGCTCTTTTTCAGATCACAGCCTTTGATGATTACAAAGTTAAATATGTCATCTTTGTAGGCCCCTGAGCGGCTAAGGTATTTCATTTTGTCACAGGGACCGAATGATTTTCTCACTTTCAGCCCCAGGGTATGTTTTAATCTCTTGTCCTCAGTCATGGCAGGGGCAAGTCATTTGGGGAGTTGTAGTTTAGGATTCATACTGACAGTTTTTAGAGAGGTGCTTTTATCTAGAGCTGTAATGATCCATTTGCCACTATAAAAATTAGAATATGCTTCTATAGCTTGGCCATGATCTGAGAACCCATTATTTCCCATGGATGGCTTTAGACTATAGACATTTTTATGTGTGATGTATTAGCAGGATTCATTTTTTTAGAACATATCGTAATCAAAAGATGACCCAAATTTCCTTATAGATAGTGAGCTTTGCTTGACATTGATAGGTAATTTTGAAGCTACAAGTACAATGGCATTTTGCCCTTGGTCTGCTCCCATTTTCAATAGTAGCAAGATGTTTTGGGGTGCTATTTCTTGGGATAGTATTAGAAAAAATCGTTTTAAATGTCATGTTATTAAAATATTGAATTCAAGCTAGCCCGGCTCATGAGGATGTTACCCCGAAACAAGTCCCAGGATGCTTGTTTCCAGTTCAGGGAAGACCTGGCTTGGCAGTTCAGGCTGGACTGTTCCCATGAGGCACAGGCTCAAGACTGATTTGCGTATATCTGGGTCTGATCTAGGCCTGGGGGAAAACTATGCTATGCTCGCGTATTTTGCGTAGTTTGTGCAACTACGCGCTACGCGAATTGCACGTAGCACAGTTCAAAAACACGCAGTGTAGCGGGCATTTTTTGCTCTCGGTCCTCAACGTCAAGTTGGCGGCCCGAGCGAGCAAAATGACATCCCGGCGAGACTTTTTCATTGTTCGCGATCAGCAACATTAAGTGGCCGATCGCGAGCATGGAAAATAAACCTCAGGCCGAGATTCTCAACGCGGGGAGGTTTCTCATTGCGAGTGGTCGCGTATGCACTGTGCAAGATGCCGTGACTGGGTGTGAGTGTCTGAAAAGTTTCAGTGCTCTGTCCATCATCTCCTTGTGTTTGCTTTGTTCACCCTAAGTTGGCAGGGTATTCCCAGTCGTGGGTCCCTTGCTCACTTTGCCACTGAATTCAAGCTAGCCGGGCTGATAAGGGGTGTTACCCCAAAACCGGTCCCAGGATGCTTGTTTCTGGTTCAGGGAAGACCTGGTTTGGCATTTCAGGCTCAACTGTTCCCATTAGGCACAGGGTCAAGACGGATTTGCATATAGCTGGGTCTGCACTGAGGTGGTGAAGTGAGCTAAAGAATGATGATGGATTCAACCCAGATCTGTGACTGGGGTTGAGTGTCTGAAAAGTTTCAGCGCTCAGTCCACCATCTCCTTGTGTTTGATTAAAATATTGTGTCAGAATATTGATTACCTAGGTTTTTTGCAGGTGAGAATATATGTGTAAATATAGATGACGATATTTAACTCTTTATAAATTTGCCCTATGTAAATATAGATGACGATATTTAACTCTTTATAAATTTGCCCTATGTAAATATAGATGACGATATTTAACTCTTTATAAATTTGCCCTATGTAAATATAGATGACGATGTTTAACTCTTTATAAATTTGCCCTATGTAAATATAGATGACGATATTTAACTCTTTATAAATTTGCCCTATGTAAATATAGATGACGATATTTAACTCTTTATAAATTTGCCCTATGTAAATATAGATGACGATATTTAACTCTTCATAAATTTGCCCTGATAATATCTTTAAGATACAGAGATGTGGAATTAAAACCAGTAAATCTACACTTCCTTGTACAAGTAAGTGTATATACCTATATACACTTACTTTAACAATATTTGTTAGTAAGTAGTTTGGATACAGTATTTTTGTAGCCTGGTATTTTGTGCTTGATATTCTAACAGAGAACCCTTTCCATAAAATGAATTGTCCTGTAGTAACCATTTTTGATGTTGCTGTAAGCCAGATAAATGCCTGTAATGTATTGACAGAGCAACAGTCCTCATGACAGTAGTTAAAACTAATCATCTGTTGTGTGCCCTTTTTAGGTCTGGTGTTAGGCAAGACTTTTTCATTTTACTGAAAGTATAAACATGTAATATATTTACTGATTGGGGCTTTAAGTCGATCCTTTCCATCCATTGGTCTAATATTGTGTTATTTTACATTTTTATTCCATCTACTACTGCACACAGCATGCATATATCATAGGTCTGCACTCAGCCCACTTCAGTCATTGGCTACCTTCCCTGTGAGTCACAATATCCTGCTCTTTCACAACAAGGACATCAACACATGAAGTAGTTCCCTTCAGTGACAGAGACACCTAGTACAAAGTGGGACCAAGTACATTTTTGCTTTTAACCCTTGATTTATTGTCATATTGATAGGAGCCTTATAGCTTCCTCCAAAACAATGTTTTATAAATGCCATGACAAAATAAACATTGATCAATCTAAAAGGCTGGCCTAACGCTGAACTATTTCGTTTGCCAATGCTTGTTGTCATGTGTCTCTCTTAAATGGAGGTGTCCGAAGGTTGAGATGATGAGATAGGAAGGAGACTACCTTCAGACTGCAACAACCACACAAACACTTGGGCTGAGCAAGCAAATCAACTTTTTCTCTTCTTCGGATCGAAGGTGTGAAAAAGAGGGTTGAAACATCAGAGACGGTCACCTGCTCCAGGCATTTGCTAGCAAGAGAAGTAAACATTGCTGAAAATGTTTATTCTGTAACATCATTTGAAAGCCTATGCATATGCTAAAGAATAAACAACAGCTTCAGCTCATATTGTCAGTCACTATTTAATGATATCCCTCCCCTTCAATTAATTACTTGACATTCTATTCAAAGTTGTAAGTCCAAGTAGAGAGTCCTTGACCAAGAACACACCAAAGTTCTTGGGGTAGCAGGGAGCAGTGTGGCAAAGGAACCTACAGGCCCTCAAGAGGTGAACATACAGGTCCTCAAGTGGTGTACTCTTTAAATCAGGGGTCTCCAAACCGGTCCTGGAGGGCCGGATCCATGCCAGATTTTTAAAATTACTACATGTATCTCAATGGGGATATCCAAAAAATCTGGCATCGATCCGGCCCTCCAGGACCGGTTTGGAGACCCCTGCTTTAAATAAAAAGAGAGAAGGAGCCTATTGAAGACCCTTCTGCTGCTCTACATGTGTCGCTGTTATAATCGAGGGAAGTCTTAGACCCAGGGCTAGGCAGCCTTTGATTGGTAGATGAGAGGAGCCAATGAAAAAGGCAAAGGTATGTGCCCAAACCCCCTCTGAACAACTTTGGATTACAAGGCCTAAAATATACTCTTTTCCTACAGTTTTGGACTAGGATTTACCTTCCTGATTCCTTGAGCTAAGTGGTAGTTTTCTCTCTGAACTCTTCAGAGTCAAGGTTAGTTTTTCATACCCTGCTACAGTCAAGCTTACTGGATAGATCATTCAAACTATATGACTCCAGATTAGTTGGTGAGATGTAGGAGCTATAGGGACCAGCACTATACACCCCAAGCAACATAACCTTTTCCCACTGAGAGGCTCATTCCTGCAGGAATCTTCACCACTCTACCCTCCAATGCTTCACTTTGTGTTCTAGCCTGGATCCTTTCAAAACAATACACTGAAGAGGTGCCAGGACCTCGACTTTACGAGGCCTAATGAGTTCGCAGTCGATTGGTGCACTACAGGCCCACCCGTGTCTGCTCTGAAGTAGAGCAAGCAATGTGTTTCAAGCATCTTCTTTTTCATCCTTTCATTTCCCCTAGTGACTGGACAAAGAAATACTCCAATGCCAGTGGACCATTCACTTCTGCATGGCCAAGGCTGAGCAGGATGTCAGAAGTCTGTTTTAATGTTATCGCATTGGAAATTATGCAACATACTTTAGGAAAAACTAGGCTGTACTAATCCTCTTTCATCAGCCTAGAAAGCCTGAATGGGAAGTATTGTAAAATCCTCATGTCAAACCAAAACAAAGGTTTTTTTCCCCTGGATTTGTTGTTAAAACCCAATCTTTCTTTAACAACTGTGCCTTTGTAAAAGGGGTTACCCCCTAAGTTGTTGAAATCCTCATATCCTGCATTAGTGGCCATTGCATGGTGTCGGCCCATCGAAGAGCTTTAGCTTCAAGAGTAAACATTAATGAGGAATAAGTATGTATGTATGTTTGTATGTATGCAGTATTTGTATAACACAAAACTAGCCAAAAAGCATGTACAACTGGACAAGGTCAAAGTAAATAATACAACCAACAATTTAGTAGAGGCGATGCAGAACTCTGATAGTGGAGGGAGCTGTTACTCTACTGTGAAGTGGTGTGTTCAGTTCTTACTAAACTGGAGTTGTTTTGGGGCAGTCCTGATGCATACAGAGATGTTGTTCCAGATCCAAGTACTGAATTGAAGAATACCTGTGGATTTGTTTTTTTAATGTTTTCTTCTCCAGTATGATGGTGTCCTAGCAGCTGGTGCACTGAGAGCCACCAGAAGAGGTGAACTCCTCACCTAGATAGGCAGGGGTGTAGGAGGTGATGGCTTTGAATGTGATACAGCCGGTTTTGAAGATGGTGTTGGCTGTCAGTCAGTCAAAATGCTTTATTCGGTTCTGGAATTTCAACACCATAAAAAAAAACAAAATTAAAAATTCTAGCAATGCTCAGATAAAAAATTATAAAACATTACATCAGTGACCATAAGTCATAGAAATCCTAAGTCTAGTGGTAAAATCTAAAAAAAAACAGGGGACAGACCAGCACAAAAAAGTCTAATAAAGTGACGGTAAAAACAACAGACCAGGCCTGGCCCGAGTGAAATGTCTTCATGTTAAAAGTACCTTAAAATGAATTTTAAGGTGTGCATAAATAGGGCAGAATAAGAAAATAGGACAGAATAAGACAAAGTGTGCAGTATCTTGTTTAGATGTTGAATCCTAAATACAAGGTGGATGATCAGCATCACAAAATCAGCACTTCGAAAAACCTAAAAGAAAATGAACCGTATTTAGCCTGAAGCATATTAATAGGTAACAATGAGAATTAGACACGCCACATAAGACATATGGCTCAGTATACAGTGTTCTGCATGAGTACATACGACCTAATTGAAACCTTGAGCAAAGTGAGGAATTTTCACTCCTCCCATAACTAAGAAAAGCATCATGAGATCTGCTTTTGCATTAGCCTCGAGATCATTAAAAATGGAGGCTCAGCCTAGTTTAAGGAAGCGCAGTCTAACATAGGAAACCCATGGTATATGTAAAGCATGGTCCAGCCCTAAGCAGTCCATCAAAAACTTCCTATCAAGCTCCAACGCAGGTTTGAGCCTTATGGTCATCCATGATGTGGACTGGCGCAGGTAGCATGTGGCATTCCATCAGGGTTTGAGTGATGTGATCATGTTTGGGTTCCGGAGTAGAATGATACTAGCTGAAAATTGCATTGACGCCTCATCAGGGATACCAGGTGCTACATAAACAGAAACTCCTCCCTCTTCTATCCCTCAACAGTCCTTTGCAACCCAAATAACAGACTCCCATGTCTACCGCTCAAATTAATTTACTATTTCTGTATACTAATTTACGACTAATCCTTTTTGGGTTCCGGAGTAGCATCCTACTCGCAGAAAAGCACATTGACGCCTCATCAGGGATACCAAGCGATATATAAATGAAAACCCCTCCCTCTTCTATCCCTCCACTATCATTTTCAACCCAAATAACAGACTTGCATGTCCACCGCTCAAAATAATTTCATATTTCTGTATACTAATTTATGACTTAGCCTTTTTGGGTTCAGGAGCACCGTGCTACTCGCCCACAAGTGCTTTGAAGTCTTGTCAGGGGTGGTAAGCGCTATATAAATGCAATTACAATTTCAATATTCCTCCATGCTCTTTATGAGGCAGGATTCTGCATGTAGAAAGACCTTAGGGGGGCTTGTGTGGCATCTGGGATGATGTTGCCAACATCCCTATGTGAGAGTATGACAGCCTGAACAACAGTCTATCACTGGCTTTCTGGGAGGAACCCTTTCACATTCTTTGTCAGAGAGAGCTGGGTCCTGGTTGCTTTGATTTCCTCCGCAATGTGCTCCTTGTGGGTGAGATCTGTGTCCAGGGTGATTGAGAGTGACTTAGCATTGGGTGAAAGCTGGAGTTCAAATCCATCCAGGCTCATGCTGATGATCCAGATGTGGAGATAGTTATTGCAAACATAATGCATAGATAAATCTAGCAATGGGGCCGCTAGTTTATTTTTATTTTTCAATGTAATAAAAAATTGTATCCGTTAGAAATTGGCAGTGTTTTTATATAGTAACATTGTTTCAGGCCAATTCTTCGCGGTGAGTCGTTGTCCTGAATTTGTATCAGTTTGCACTGCACCTATTTATTTATTTTTTATTTTATTTATAAAGTTTTATATAACGCAAACTTGATCCAGAAGGATATCAGAGCGCTCTACAATTTGATGCAAAGGTAACAAATCAGAACATTAGTCTAACATTGGTAATCCAATGGGCATTGATTCAAATAGAACAAACATAACAGCTCAATATACCTGATGATGTGGAGAGAGCATATGGCTTGTGTTATCAGATGATGTGGAGAGAGCATGCGGCGCGTCCAACCCATCACCTCCAGTTTGCATCTACACCTCATCCTTAATACTTTTGCTCCTAATGAGGGCCCATGCCAGTCCACATGATTTGGTGGTTCTTTGCTGACAAATACAGGTGTCTGTGTGGAAGTGCTTTGAGGTTTCCATCTGCGCTGAGCCCTGCCTGCGGATCCCTAATGATGCCGCTGAATTGTGGCGGGGTCAGTTTTACATGCCATAATAAGCAGCGCTACCTGTTCGGGTTCTTGCATTTGCTTATACTTGAGAAGGTTTTCTTTGGCTGTCTGTGATGCTTATTCACTTTCGCTGTCAATTTGCTTGACAGAAAAGTCTTGCTGTTGGAACGCAGCATAGGGTGTCGCGAGCCAATTGTCGCTTCATCTGCTTACTTGCATGAGCTTACAGACATCTCTGTCTGCCACATGTCAGGTGTAATTTGCTAAACCTACCATTGTTTCCTCATAAATCCAGGTCTGTGTGTGTAATGGAAAAACAATACAAGCAGCAGGACAGGGTGAACTTCCTTAAAATCTGACATAGTGCGTTCACCGGTGCATAGCCAGCGGTTGCTGACATCTTGCCCATGCACTTATTTGTTTAGCTGGTTTCTAAGGAGGTTTATCTAGATCCAAAATATGTTCCAGCCTGTGGGATATTTTTTAAGTGCCTCTGTTTTTAACACAGCCATTCACAAAGTGGTTCTAAAAGCCAGCAGTGGCAATGAAAGGACAATTTACCACAACACCTCACAAGGTGTAGAGGTCTGGCGCAGCGACCAGAACGGCTGACTCCGGAGCATGAGGTTCACGGTTCGATTCCTGGCGCCGGCGGCAGCTCAGCCCAGCACCCTGTGACTCTGGGCAATAGCTCACCTAATCTCCTGACGGCTCGAAGCACCTTGACACCCTTAGGAGTGATTAGTTCACGCTTAAAAAAACCCTTGCGTGCGGGGCGTATTTTCCGCCTGTGCTGACTCCGCTGTGCGCGGGCGGAGTCATGACGGAACGGTTCCGTCATCAGCACAGCTCAACCGATGCTGATGACGGAACCGTTCTGTCATCAGCACGCAAGGGGTTAAGGTGGCTCAAGAAGCAAAATCAGAAACAACAGTGCAAAGTTTACATGGAAGAAAGAGTCAGTTTGAAATGTTGAACTGGAGCTAATAATCTCGTAGTAAGAGTAACATACAGGCAAAGGGAGGTTGAGTACCCAGCCAGTGAATTATCAGCTTCACAGCATTCCCAATCTCATGCTGTCTCTCCCACTTTCTCTTCCAGGTCCCTCAACTGTGGGAGAGGATATATTAGTCGGGTCTACTACCTACTGAACCCCAAGTTGTTTACCATTGCTATACCTAGAACAGGCCTTGGATCTAGCTGGACTACTGATATGAGAACTGTAAAATTAAGTAAATAAATCCATGGAGAAATTCAATGCAATCATATGTAAATTTAATCCAGAGAAAAAAATGTCCCATCCATCAGCAAGCAGGAGTCAGGTGCAACTGACTATTAAAAGATCAGTAACATTCTATCTCCATGGTGCTAATCAAAGGGAAGCATGCGGGCAATTGGGAAATACAGATTGAGCATACAGAAACATGGCACTATATTACATAAGCACTATATTACTAGAACCTATGTTTCCTGTAGGCTGCGCACACACTACTTCGAGCTCTCAGGGAGCGCGTTCGTCATTCCCAGAATTAATAGAGAGTAAAGGGAGCTGTTAAAACTCTCCTTTTCTCTTTTCGTGGCATGCGCACCAGGAGGTCCAGCAAATGCATCAGTGACAAAAGGGGCTGTTTCTTTCATTTAAGTTCAGAGCGTTTTATGAGGCGGGCAACAGGCACTGTGAAATGAACATGTGTGATTGTGTTTCACAAATGAGAGGGTGAGTATGGGGAATTACTGCCAGAGCTGCTGACTTTGGAACTGGCAAAACAGGTTCCAGTCTGATGCTCAGGTAAAGTGCTCCAATACTTTATGGTTCTGTTTGCTACACAAAAACGCACACACAAAAAAACTTTCAGGATGTTTCTCAGTTCAGTTTAAAAACTCAGGGGAATATTATCAAGGGGGTTTATCTCCGCTTTTTTGGCTTTAAAAGCCAAAAAAGCGGAGATAAAATTTTCTCCCTATTACCTAGCTATCGCTAACACCAGTTAGCGACAGCTGGTAGGAGATAGCGACCATCTTGGGCCCCACTTTGCATGTCAGTGATATTTATCACTAATGACATGCAAAGTGGGCGTGCCAAGATGTTAGCGGCTGAAAACAGTCGCTAACATCGCTATCTCCTATTATCAACTTTTGTAGATATTTGCGCTAAGCGCGAATATCTCCAAAAGCTAACACCTGCCCTGAGCAGTTCTTAGCCATGTTATCCAATGGCAGGTGGATAACATGGCTAAGAGCATTAGCTCGGTAATGCAGGAATATCGCTGACTTTTCAGCGATATTCATGCATTGCGGCCGATTTTTATCGCATTTCCGATAAACCTTGGAAATACCAAGGTTTATCTGCGATAGAAATCGCCGCAGCTCAGCGGTAAATTTTTGTCTCTAACCAAGCAATAGCGATAATTATTGCTGTTGCTTGGTAATATGGCCCTCAATTTTAATAAATCCATCAGCACACAATGTGAAGTACTAAGGTCAGAGATAGTAGAATTATGCTGCAAGGGAGAGCCAAATTATCCAGCAGGGTTGAATTAATTATGCAGCGAGAAACGGCAAATTACGCGGACAATGCAGTACACGTCATTATTGTGCTACTTCATTGTTTTCTCATTTTTACACATGATAAAACTGTCTATGGGCAGTTTTCACCTCATTGCTACCAGTTTAACAACCAAATGCAGAAAGATGACCAGTGAACATTTGCTAAGGGCCTTCAACTGCCTGCAAACAATGTGGCCACATTTTGTGTAACTTTTGATCCTTTTGACCTAAACATAATTTATTTTGCCAAATTCTGCAGATTATGCAGCAGATGATGGATTATGGGCCAAGTACAGAAAATCCATAATTCTAAGGAAGAAGTCACTGTCGCAGAATCAAATAATTCCAGTGGCCCTGACTAAGGTGAAATGATTACACATTTTTATTTATGAATTTTAAAAAGACACCTTACCATGTTCTTACATGATCTGTGCTGCATGATTGACATTCAATATTTTCAAGGCTCAGCTTGTGCCTGGCATCTTGAGAGCTAGAGCCGAAACTTGGCTCAGCTGTTCCTGGTAATTTGTTGGCTCGCCTGCCTGTACCTTGTACCATAGTCAGAGCCATAGTAATTGTGCGACAGAAGAGGACCCAATTATGCATCAAGGTTGAATTATGCGGCAACAAAATGCAAGTTAATGTGTGTGTAATGTGGCATATTTTGTGATAGTACTACTATATTTTTTTGCCATTTTCACATGTTAACTCTGTCTGGGCAAATGTTGTACCTCATTAGTGCCAATTTAGCACCCAAATACAACAATTAGCAACAGAAAGGTGACCAGTTAACCTTTGCAAAGGGAATTCCACGTTGCAGCAATAAATGTAGTCACTTTTTTAGTACCTTTTGATCCATTCCAGCTAGAAACAATTTTGGGGGGTTCATATCTGCAGATTATACAGTAGATGATGGATTATGTGGCACATGGCAAATCCATAGTTATGCGGAAAACGCAACGACCTTGCATAATTCCAGTGACCCTGACCTTAGTACAAGGGTGTGAGGGTTCTATAAAGCATAGGTTTTGTACTGGAAGGGGATCTTTCTAGTGCCAAAAATATCCTTTACGACTTGCCCCACTGTATGTGTGCAGCACAGTGCACCACACATACAAAGTTTGAGAAATATGGTGACTTTTAAAATGTGCCCAACTGTTAGGCCTGCTTCTAGGAGAAATATTTATCTGGCCTACATCCCTGTCTAACCACTGACAATCACTTGCGGTAGCATTCCAATCCATCGTTCTTTTGCCCACCATGCCAACTCAGTTTGGACCCAGCCATAGGTAAATCAGCCTTGACTCTGCTCCAAGAGGAACAGTCCAGCCAAACTGCCAGGCCACGTTCTTCCTGAACCAGAACACAAGCATCAAAAGACTACCCTGATTCTGCTGAGAATTTTTATGAAGTGTCTCCCTGGGTTTAGTTCTGTGTGGTCTCTTCGACTTGGAGGGGTTGGGGAAGAGTCATTAAAACAGAAAATGAAACCGGTCCCAGATGGTAAGAAAGAGGACAAGGAGACAGGTTGGAAGCTGACGGATAAGATGAAAGAATAGCAGAAATTAGGAAAAACAGAAGGGATAAATCAAATAGAGGTGGACAGAAGGAGGTTGGAAGAAGGAGGTCAACTGTGTAAGTGAGATTTTAAGGTGGGAAAATATGGAGGGGTCAGATTGGGCTATGAAGTAAAGAGAGTAAAGGAAGAAGAGATACAACATTAGAAGATTAATAAGGAGAAAGTAAAGACAAAATGAAAGAAAGATGGGAGAGTACAGAAAAGGAGAAAAGATAAGTATGGGTATTGGAAAGAAAGAAAAGGTATTGGATAGGAAAGGAGAAACTAAGGGGGTCATTATGATGGCGGACGGACCTGCGTCCGTCCGCCACCCCAGAGGTGGAGGGACCATCCGCAGGGGCAGCGGCAGTCCCTCCGTGCGAATTAGGATGTGACCGCCACCCTGGCAGTCACATCCTGTATTTTTAACATTGCAGCGGGTGCTGCTTAAAGCAGCACCCGCCGCAATGTTAAAACTGCATGCAGTGCATTTGCATGCACAAAGCGGCAGGCACCGTGCGGTGCCTGCCTCTATGTTTAAACAAATGCAGGGGGGTATCATAGGTACCCCCCATGTGCACCCCCACACCCCCTTCACCCTGGGGGCCCGCAACGGGCCCCCAGAGAAAAGACCGTATGCCTTTTCGTGGCGGCATTGCCGCCGCGGAAAGACATGTCCCAAGGCTAATCCTAATATGGCTGGCGGTGTCTGACAGACACCGCCATCATATTAGAGCTTTTACGCCGTGGGACCGTGGCGGAAGAGCTGCGGATGGTCTTCCCGACCCCCCTGCCATCCTAATCTGGCAGGGGGTCTTTTCTGACACCGCAGCGGTGAATCCGCATCCTCCGGGCCGGCGGTGCCTTCCGCCGGCCCGGAGGATGCGGATTCACCGCAATCCTAATCGGCCCCATAGTATAAAGATGGAGAGGATGGGGGATGTGAGGGAGAGGGGAGATGTGAGAGTAGAGAGAAAAGGAGGCACATATGGAGAGGATAAGCTACGAAAGTGAGAGAAAAAAAGGGACATGTGAATAAGCAAGATATGAAGGGAAAAGAAAGAAAGGGAATTAAATGTAGAAAGGAAAGATAAAAGGGAGAGAAAGGAATAAGGAAGAATAGGACGATGAAACAACCAAAAGGGGAAAGGTATACCAAGAGGTAACAAACAAGGAAGTCAGAGACAAGAAGAGGAATGAGGTGGGTGAGAGAGAAGCATATATTTGATATATAGATTTTATAGAGTAAGGTTAGAATGAGATCGAACAGGGAGAATAGTGGGAGTCTGTGGAAGAGAGAAGAGGAGGATGTAGATTGAAGAGAGGATATAGGATGAGGGAGAAGTGAAGTAAAACAGAAATAGAGAAATACAAGTTGGGAGGGTAAGGAGGAGCAATGAGAGAAGAAAAAACTAAAAAAGGGAGGAAGGAAATAAGATTTCCACACTTCTCCAGATAAAAATGATACCTTACATATCTGTCTGGGCATAATGTATCTGGCAGGTAACACCCCAAAACATTATGTAGAGACATCAAATCTTGAACATGAAAAAGAATCCTATACTTAGAAGTGTGGCTAGGTTACACCTTGTGCAAAACCAATATTTGAGTAACAGTATGACCAAAATTCTCTCAGACTTGCTCTAGGGAACGAAATGGCAATGACCACCCACGTCCCAAGAAACCTCTGTGGCCAAAGGGACACAGCGGATAAACAGTGAACAAAGTATCACTCCCGAGCAAAGAACAATTCAACATTCAAAATTGAACCATAGCAAGTCAGTCCAATAAAATGCCCAAATTCAGGGTTTTCTCAAATAATGTTCTTCTTTTTATTTTCTTGGTTTCCTTTAATCGTGTCATAAACGTAGTTATATTGTACATAAGTTCACAGTAAATGAGTTGATCTAGATGACATTGCCAAATGTAGCCAATAGCTGACACGTGTTTCGTCTCAGGGAGATTCACCCGACGACTTCCTCAGGGCGAGCGCAAAATCTCTGGGAGCACATTCACCACATTCCAGGTAGAACCTGTGTGTGATCCTATATAATATGGGTCTAAAAAACATATAGACAGTACGTATCCTTCAGCATTCTGACGATTTCCATTAATAAATATCTCAATCAGATTTGTAATCTGGTCCAGATGAGTATATGTGAGATAAATTCAAAAATAGGAGAGTACTCCTGCCGTCATCATGGGTTCTAGCATCCCTAAAATAATCCTTAGGCAATGTGCAAAGCTGTAGAATTTGGGGGCAGACTTTAACCATGTGTTTAGCTGTGGAATTTGGGGCTGGGTTGCGCACCACCTAGGGAAATCTACCAAACTCAGACATTACTGAAAATTCCACAGACAAGGGAGTCTAGTGTCATGTGATTTCCAAGGATCTCATTATGTTTCTTATCCAATGACCTGACAACTTCAAACTTTAGCTACAAACATGCAC
Organism: Lissotriton vulgaris; assembly: GCF_964263255.1. Classification (NCBI taxonomy): domain Eukaryota; kingdom Metazoa; phylum Chordata; class Amphibia; order Caudata; family Salamandridae; genus Lissotriton; species Lissotriton vulgaris. Next base: position 1,060,368,646 of record NC_141699.1, read on the forward strand.
TTTCATCATATTGATGTGAGAAAAAGTTCTGGAATCTGTGGGGATCCACACAATTCTTCCCACCCAGCGTGCCAAAACTTCTGATAAAACCAGAACCCCACTGCTATGGCTGGGTCTAGAGTCTATGACACTAAAGTCCCCAAAACGCAGTGCATTACATTTCTGGCACGAAAAGGACTCTTTATTGCAATGTAGGTAGCTGTGGAATTTGGGCCCAGTATCATCTGTCCTTTAGGGAATTCTACCAAACCCAGACACTTCTGAAAACTAGACATTCAGAAGACTCCAGGGTGGTGTAACCTGTGGGATCCCACTACTTTTTCTTACCCACAGTGCTCCGTAAACTCCAAACTTTGACTAAAACCACAAACATGCCTCACATTTCTGGGAGGGACAGTTCCCGATTCCGTGAAAAGCCACTAAATTCCTACCAACCAGTGTTACCACGCATCTTCCAATTAGAATGATACCCTACTTGCATGTCTGGGCCTAGCACCTATGACAGGAATGTCCTAAAAATTAAGAAATGAAGAATTCAGATTTTTGGCATGAAAAAAAAAAACCTTTTTGGCTATGTGGTAGCTGTGGAATTTGAGCCTGGGCTTGGCTGTCAACCAGTGTAACCTACTAAACCCAGACATTTCTGAAAACTAGACACCCATGGGAGTTCAGGGAGGTGTCATGTGTGGATTTCACATGTTTCCTTACCTACAGTGCCCTCAAACCCCAAATTGTGGCTACAATCACTCACTTTCCTCACATTTTGGTGAGGGAAACTTTCAGACTACGTGTATCCACACACTTCCTACCACCGAACATTCCCACAGTTTTCCTTATAAAAATGGTATTCCACTTGTATGATAGGCTAGCTCTCCTATGTTAAACAGTGCCTGTGAGGCATAGTTATGCACCACAGCTCTGATCAAAAGTGAAGTCAGACCAGTCAATTAGCACAGCCTTCTTTCACTTATGTTTTCCAGTGACGTCAGTGCACTGTGCACGCTGGCATTGCAGCTAAACAAACAAAATCAAAATTGGAACATGAAAGATGCTCTTCCCTCAAATCCCCACATTGGTTTAAAAAAATACAATTATTTTCCACCAGCTTTGATAGTCGGTCCATGCAAAATTGAATATTGGTGATCTAAGGAAGAACATTTCACCAATCTTCAATTGAAAGTACTTCATTCGATTTGGGGCATGAACCATCACATCTACAAGGTCAGCAAAATTATGACTAAGTGAACAGTAGGGAAAGCGGTGGATAGCGGGAGGGTTAAAATTACTATTCCCACTCCAGAGAGTGCAACAGTAGGGAAAGCGTTGGATAGCGTAGGGGTAAAAAATTACTATTCCAACTCCAGTGCAACAGTAGGGAAAGTGTTGGAAAGCGTAGGGGTAAAAATTACTATTCCCACTCCAAAGAGTGCAACAGTAGGGAAAGTTTTGGATAGCGTAGGGGTAAAAATTACTATTCCCACTCCAGAAAGTGCAACAGTAGGGAAATCGTTGGATAGCGGGAGGGTTAAAATTACTATTCCCACTCCAGAGAGTGCAACAGTAGGGAAAGTGTTGGATAGCTTAGGAGTAAAAATTACTATTCCCACTCCAGTGAGTGCAACAGTAGGGAAAGCGTTGGATAGCGTAGGGGTAAAAATTACTATTCACACTCCAGAGAGTGCAACAGTGGAGAAAGTAAATACTTCATATATGAATAAAAATAAATTAAATATTAATAGCAAATACAAATAATTAACAATAATTAACAATTTTATATAATATAATATTTAATCAATTAAAAATACAAAAAAATAATTATTACAAATAATTACCTATTAATACAAATTATTTACCAATTAACAATCAATTAATTAACAATTAAAAATTTAATAATAATTACAACAAAACAAAACCAATAAATAAATAGCAATATTTATTTATTCATAATTAAATTACTTCCCACCCTATTGCCCTATAAACCCATAACCCACTACAGGAAATAAATTAATAAAATTAATATAATTAACAATTAAACTATTACCTAAAATTAACTATCAATTATATTTTAATTAATTACCCATTAAAAATGCATATATCAATTAATTCAAAATAAATACCAAAAAATAAATTTACAAATGTAATTAATTATAATTAATTTACTTCCCACCCCTATAAACCCACAACCTGCTACAGAAAATACATTAATACAATTTACATAATTATCAATTAATCAATTATTTAAAATTAATTACCAATTATATTTTAATTAATTACCAAGTAAAAATTTAAATATCAATTAATTCAAAATAAATACCAATAAATACATTTAAACATTTAAATAATTAAATTTAAATTACTCCCACTCTATTCCCCTATAAACCCACAACCGGCTACAGAAAATACATTAATAAAATTAAAATAATTATCAATTAATCAAATAATTAAAATAATTAACAATTATATTTTAATTATCAATTAACTATTAATTCTAAATAAATACCAATAAATAAACATATTTAATTAATTATAATTAAATTAATTCCCACCCTATTCCCCTATAAACCCACAACCCACTACAGAAAATACATTATTAACATTAACATAATTATCAATTAATCAATTAATTAAAATAATTACCAATTGTATTTTAATTAATTAACAATTAATTATCAATTAACAATTAATTCTAAATAAATACCAATAAATAAATTAACATATTTAATTAATTATAATTAAATTACTTCCCACCCTATTCCCCTATAAACCCACAACCCACTTCAGAATTATATTACTCAAAAATTAAATACCATAAAATTAATTAATAACTACTGCTATATTGAAAAAGCGCTTCAAAGCCTTGTCAGGGTTAGTAAGTGCTATATAAATGGAACTACAATACAATGACAGGCACAGTTGTCTACTGTCTGTCATGAGGGTATCATTTTGTGCCTCTCTAAATTACAGAACACATTCTGGACCACACATTGTCAGGGACAGGCCTAGCCGTCTGTGCTCAAACTAGTTTAGCTGATGCTAGGTCTATTAAAAAGTCAGGATAGCACTTTCCCATGCAGTCAGGCACTGTTACAGGGATGCACACCAATTCAGCACGCATGGGGCACTTGTGTCCCAACGCCCGTCTTTCTGGACTTTCACCTTCCCATCTCGCAGAACTGCTGGACATGTCACCCTGGGTTGTCTATTCACTCTTTACCCTGCCTGGCCCATTCTCTTGTGGGTGCTGCAGCGTGGCATTTCGGCTTTCAGAGTACGTTATGGAAATTATTTTTTTCTTAAGCTGAGCAGCAAGTCTGGCTCTTTCACACCCTCTAGCACCCCAAGTACTGGCTTCTGTGCCATGTGGCACACATACATGCCCTAAGGGCATGTCTGTTTGTCACATGGGACAGGTGTACATGCACAGATGTGCATGCACACCTGAATTCGGTATTTTACCACCCAATTGGATTGGGTGGTAAAATACCGAATTCTGAAGGCCTGTAGCACTGTCAACAGTGCTACCTACATCTGGGTTTTACCGAATCGGTAAAATTTCAGATTCGGTATTTTACCGAATCGGTAAATTTACAGATTCTGTAAAATAATGGCCCCTACATGTCAAAATCCAATTACCGGTCGGTAACGGACAAAATCGGCCGTTACCGGCGGGTAATTGGCGACCTACATCTGGCCCTAAGTACTTAGGGCATTTAGGCAAAATTGTTTGCCCTCCATCCCTCTGTTATCTCTATTCTTCTCTCTCTCTCTGTCTCTGTCTTTGTCTCTCTCTCTCTCTCTTTCATTCTCTCTCTCTCCCTCCATTTCTATCTGTTCTTTTTTCTGTCTTTTCCTGTCACGCTCTTATCTGTTCACTCCTTGACCCATTGTATTCATCCCATCCCAGCAGTCAGTTGAAAAAGATGGGACCAAGTTCTTTAGAATTAGAAACACCCCTGACTACACAACCTGCACTTGTTCTTGCGAGTATGAAGGAAGTTTGCACTGGTGCAGCGCCTGTTGTCCGTTTGCGAGGTGATCTACACTGTTGCTGACAACATACTTCCAGTGTGAAAAAGGGAAATGTGCCTTGATGCTGCTTATATTGTAACATTCCGTATTTGAGGGAGCCTGCAAAGCCATTATCTTTGCAGCAATTGTCCTGCGTGAGGAGGGCATGCCAGCTCCTGCTCTGCCCCTGTGCCATGCCTTTGAGGGAAGAAAGCTCTATTCCCATGCACCGCCAATGCTGCACTAGCTTTGTTTTCTTGAAAACTTGCAATGCGGTTGCAAGTGCAGCA